>NC_141683.1:3919543-4556209 GCF_028749965.1 Puma concolor | reverse complement strand
TGGGGCTGCCTAAATCCAGCCCCCCCTCTGCTTGCCAAGCTGGGCAGCTGGGTTCAGGGCTGCGCGCATTCGGGACGCCCATCTAACCGTACACTGGCACCCCCAGGGGCTCACCCAAGGGCAGCCAGCTAGCTGTCTTTGGGTTGGTTCGTGGGGGGCTCTCTCTCCTTCCCAGTTTACGACTGCCCTTCTCTCCCTCACCGTCTTCTTCCTCCCAGGTGTCGCTCGTGCTTTTCGTTCTTAAAGTTGGGCTTTGCTCTCCCACTAGTCTACCAAATGTCTGAGGTTTTACTGAAATAGTGGTTGGGGGTAACTCACCCACCTTTTCCGAGCCATTAGGTAGATGAATGAGAGCTCAAAGGCCACTGTTTTTTTTTCTTGATCGGCAGGAATACAGTGGAGGCGGGGGCAGTAGATGCAGAAGTAGAGGTTTTGATGGTGACAGAGGTGATGTGGCAGGAGGCAGAGGGAGTAGGGGGGAAGTTGCTGGAAAGCAGGGTCCACCTAGTCCGCAGTGAAGTCAGCCGCCCCAGCTGAGGTGCCAAATGCAGCCGCCTGAACGACCTTGGCGGGCCTCGGGGAGCAGGAGGCCCACCCAGCCGAGCCCCGCCACCCACAGATCATGAGAAATTAACAGCGTTGTTTTCAGCCCGTAGGTTTGGGGACGGTTTGCTCTGCGACAGTGAATAACGGAGAGAACCTGTGACCGTTATACGTCGGAAAATCTCTAAACACGGCGAAAAGAACTCTCGAAAGCAGTGTCAAATAAAAATTCCATACTGTATGATAAAAAACATCGCGTCGTAGTCTGATGGGCCGTACTTTTTTCCCTTGTAGGAGTTTGTCAGGTAATGGCACATCCTATGAGCTTAGAAGTTTGCAGTGCGGGCCCAGCGCCCTCTCAGCTGTTTTCCCAGACGCGCTCTATTTCCCCCTTTGCAGGCGCCTCGTGTGACATTGCTCACGACACCCATTTTCTAAGGGAGAAAGGTGAGCGCCAGGGAGGCTTAACCTTGTGTCCTTGGCCACCCAGCCAAGAAGAGGCCGCTCTGGAGTTCAGGCGAGGACCGCGGGGTGGCAAAGCCAGGCTGCCCCAGCCAGGAGCTCACCTGGGAGCACCGGAGGAACTTTCTCAGCTGTGCCGTGGGGACAGCTGTGCCCTGCATCAGCCGGGAGGTCAGAGGCCAGAGGTCCCTGGAACCCTGTCCTCCCCAGCTCCCAGGACGCAGGATGCCTTTCCAGTGTCGGGGGTACTCACCGTGCACCTTGAGCTGCAGAATCTGGGTCCGGGCCCGACCTCCCGTGTCCACCAGCAGCACAGAGAAGTTGCCGCTGTCTCCCGACTCCAGCGGCTGGAGCGCCAGGCTCAGGTTCTTGTGCAGCTGGGCTCGGCCCAGGAAGCGGGAGTGGTAGAGAGTCTCCGGGGCGCCCCGGAAAAACGTGGCCACGAGCTCCTCCGAAGGCCAGAGCGATCTCCAGATGGCCTCTCGGACTTGGAAGCCAGGGGGGCACTCTGCCGCCAGCAGCACGGAGCCCCCGACCTGGCCGTGCACTTGGGCACCATGGACGGCGGCGGGAAAGAAGGCTGAAAGGACGGAGCCCATCAGTCTGCCTGGCCCACAGCTCCTCGCCCCTCTCCCTCTGCTCCTCCCGCACCCCGCCAAGCTGCCGTGAAGCAAGCACATTAGGGCCCCTCTCCCCACGCTCCCGCCACCCACGCTGAGCAGGTGCACCGTGCCGGGGACCGGGAATAAAACCGTAAGGGAGAGAATCCCTTACGCTCACAGAGGAAGTCAGACTCTAAGCGAATGATTAAAATATAGTAAGCACCACGATGGGGAGAAAGGGAGGCTCCTGGAGAACCCAGGGAGGGTGAATGGTCTTGAGGGGCTCAGAGGGGAAATGGCTAAGCCGAGACCAGAAGGAGGAGTGGGGATCAGCCAGGCCTAGGAGAAGAGGGCTGTCTGGAGCCGGGAAGCGTCTCAGGCAGAGGGAAGGATGGCGGAGGGTAGGAAGGCCCGGCCAGCAGGCGAGCAGGAGGGCAGGGTGCAGGGGAACTGAAACCAGTTCTCTGCAGGGGGGAGTCAGAAACCGTACTGCGGAGTCCGTGGCGGGAGCCAGCCGGGGGCCTGAAAGCAGCGTCTGGTTTTATCTTTAGAGCCGTGGGAGGCCTTGCGCAGGGTTTAAGTAAGAGAGTAACAGGATGAAATTCTGGTTCGAAAGACCATGGTGGGGGGGGGGGGCGCGAGGGGAATGTGCCGGAAGCTTCGGGGTGGGGGGCTGCTGCTGTTTTTCCACCTGCAGTGAGTGAACTCCTGCTGCAGGGGGGTGGGCAGCGGCGATGGGGAGAAGGGGGAGGGGTGGAGAGGGATTCAGGTGTGCAATCAGCGAGGCCTGAGCCTAGTTGTGGTCCGGGGAGCCAAGGAGGGGAGTCACGGATGCCAGGGACCCGAGGGCGCCGGTCTCTGTCGTCAGGAGCTGGCGGAGGTGACAGGCTGAGGTGGGGTGATGCCTCTGTGGGAGGTACCCCTGAGCCCTTTGCTGGCCGATCGCTGCTCATCCGGACCCACTGCCTCCCCTGAACCCCCCCTCCCGTCAGGGCAACATCCACCCTGCTTCTCTGTGCGCCCAGCACCCTGGGGCGCCCTGTTCCTCTGCTGCGATTGCCCATAGATGAGTCAGGCGCCTGCCGCGAGACGGCGAGCTCCTCTTGTCCTCTGCGTACCCCCTGCCCGCCACTGTTCAGAAACTCAACTCGCCGTACTGGGTGGATGATGGGATTCCCGGGGGACTCACCTGCCGCCTGGCACAGGGGGCACCTGGCACAGGGGGCACCCGGGGTGCGGGGAAAACACGGCCCGTAGAGAACGCACCCGAGCGTTCTCAAGCGCCCGAACGCACTCAAGCGCCCGCGTCTGCTTGAGGAGTCGTGTTCCGGGGGCGACGCTCGGCCGGCCCCCCGGCCCCTCTCGCTGCCCTCCCCGGCCCTACGCATCGGGCCCGGCCGCAGAGGCTACAGTGTTAATGCGGACTGGAGCCCTAACACGCGTACTGGGTGTGCAGAGTGGTGCTGGCTCCCAGTCGAGGCTCCTAGGCCTCCCGCGGGCTGATGGAAAGACGTGCTTCTTTGTGAGAGTCTGCTCTGCCCTGTCTTCCTCTACGAGAATCCCCTCGCCCTTCTCACAACCGTCTCTGTCCGAACCACTGGCACCAGCAGCCTAAGTTTTAACGGCCCTGGACCACAGGACATGTCTCACGGACGCGGATGCTTCTAGAGCAGCCAGCACGTCCCATCCAGGACCCTGCATCTCTGGCTCCCTCCGGCTTTTCAAGGTTGCCTGAGAACCTGCTTCCGCCTTCCCTGGCCCTCCTTGGCCCCTGGGTCCTTGCTTGGGATGAGGCCCCTGCCCAGAAGGCTGGTGAGGGGCCCTGGTCACGCACCTGCCCCACTTACCTTCCCAGAGAAGCAGACTCCACAGGGACCACGTGGCCATCCTTCTCCAGAGAGGCCAGCAAGCTCCTTCCACAACCCCAATCCAGAACATCCTGGGTCAAGTGGATACCCAGAGGGAGCTGTGGTCCTTCTGGGAAGTCCCATGTTCAGAAGGAGGAATCTTGACTCAGAACAAGATGGCCCGAAAGTGAAAATATCCAGAGGAAAGTGGAAGTTGGCCGTCGGCCTAGCTGGACTTTCTCAGGAGCGGATTCTTGTAAGTCAGCCTCTTTCACGTGCCCGTGGTTGGCCAATGCCATTGCCAGTGGCAGGCGCCCCAACACAAGCCCACGTCTTCCTGTGGGACCCGCCGGCCCTCCCTGCATCCCACTGGCCCCCTGGCTGGCCGCCTTTCCTGCCGCAGCCACAGAGAGGCCTCCAGATCGCAATTCCCTCTGTTACTTCTCTAAAATTCTTCCGCACCTCCCGCCGCCCTCAAAATAAAGACGAAACTCTCAGCCTGGTGTGCAAGACTCTCCTAAGTTTGACTCCGGCACGCTTGTCCGAGCTGGCCTCCCCGGCCCAGCCTGCTCTCTGGCCATCCCAAGCCAGGAGTGCTCCTCCTGGGAGCACCCTCTCCAGCCCGGTGCTGGCTCCTCCAGTGGGCGCCCTGCTCCCTTCGCCCCTCCGGGCCGGGCAGGCTGCAGCCAGTGGGCTCCCACCTGAGCAGACGGAGTGAGGGACCTCCTCTCCCGAGCCCAGTGCCGGCCGGGTCTCTGCCATGACCCTTGGCACGCTGTCCTGTGATGGCTTTCTTGTCTCCACGCACTGTTTGCCGGCGAGGTCTTCACCCGTTCGTGTCTGTGTTCCCCTTGGCGCTCGGCACACCGTGGGCGTTTAATGAACACTTGGAAAGGAGTGCACAAATCCTGCACACGGTCACAGGCCTCCTCCACGAGGGTCTCATTGCAGCCTGTCAGGCGTGCGGCCAAGGTCAGCCCCGTGCGGAGGTCACGAGTGCGAGCTGGGACGGGAGCCTCACCCTTGGGAGCCCGGGCCACGTTGCCAGAGCTGTGTCTCCCCCGCCCTGGGTCTCTTTGCGCTTCCGGTTATGTGGCCTCTTCAGTCTGGGGAGGCTTTTCGGGAAGACGAGGGGAGTCCCCGCGTCCCGAGCGTGGCTCGCCGTGTCTGGTCCCGCAGAACTCCTGGCCTCTGCTAGGGACCCGACCAGGAACGAGGCAGCCATGGTGTCGGGACAGCAGGAGGATAGGCTTCCTGCCTTCCAGGTGCTCACAAGCCAAGTATCCTGGCTTGGATATGCCCAGGACGAAGGTCGGCCGTGCCACAGGCACGGCTCTGTGCCATGGGCAGCACGGCTTCTCCGTGCAGAGGGTGCGGTGGGGAAGAGGCGTCCGTGGATGCGGGCAGGGGACACTTCCCTAGAAGGTGGGCTTTGAGCCGCACCTTGAAGATAGGCACGATTTGGGTAGGCGGAGAAAAGGGATGAGCCAGAGGCCGGAAAAGAAGAGCCAAGTGGATAAGGCCAGGCAGGGGGAGCCCCAGGTGGGCGCCAGGACGATGAAGGAGGGCAGGGAGGGGAGGAGCCCCTCAGGGCTGGCGTGGGTGGGGCTGGAAAAGGAGGTCGAGGGTCAGATCGCTTGAGTACTGGCTTTTAGGCATCAGGTTTTGGTTCTGGGGGCAGCGGCTCTCAACCTCGCTGGGCTCAAATGCTTGGAGACTCTGGTTCAGTGGGGGCTGGGCCAGGACCCGGGAATCTAGTGGAACCAGCCTGTGTTCCAGGAGATTCTGCAGCTGGTGGGCCGAGGGAAGGCTCCGAGGGAGGGGATGTGGCCCCTTCTGAGCTGAGGGCGCCTGGCTGGTGGAAGGACCGCACGCAGGGCAGGCGGGCAGAGAAAGAAGAGGCAGGGAAGCCTGGGTGGCAGCCGTTGGGATGGTCCTGGCTGGACTAGAACGGAAGCCCCCAGAGCAGAGAGGAGGGGACAGGGCAGAGCTGGGACAGAACTCGGAAGCCACCTGGCTTTGGGGCAGAGAGGCCAGGGGAGGGGACTCATTCGTGACCCCATTGCGAATTCCATCCCTCTTCATCAGGGGTTTATTGAGCACCTAGTTACGTGCCAGGTGCCGGGAACACAGACATGGAAGGCGTGGCCCTGCCCTCGAGGAGTCTGCAGTCTGGAGGAGGGGATGGGCTGTGTCACCTGATAATGACAGTCAGCCGGGTAAGGGTGGCTTGCAAGGGCTTATTTAGAATGGGGTCTGGTGCGTGGTCAGCACTCACAAGAATCTTAACCGTTGCTACTAAGTGGCCAGGGAGGGAAGAGAGGAGAGCAGGTTAATGCAGAGCAAGGGGGTTCGGGTGTGAGTAGCTCCATCCGCCGGTCCCAGACTGGAAGCTTGGTGAGGACAGGGCCAGGTCCCCACCCTTCCCCCTTCCGGCAACACCCCCAGCCCCTTGCCTCGCCCCCCGTCGATAGCCACGCACAGCCTCCCCAAGCCGGAGGTGCCCTGGTCAGGCGTCCGGTCAGGTGTCAGGCCTGGGACGGCGAGGGCGTGAGACGCAGGAGTGGGGCCGTGGCGGGGATGTAGGGAAAGGGGCGCCCAATTCCTGCAGAGCAGACGGTGGGCGATCGTACCCCCTCCTCCCCCCCCTGGTCTGTCCAAGCGGGCACTGAGTTGAAATCGCTGCCTTCCCAGCCCACCCCGTGCCCTTTACCTACAGGGGAACTTCAGGGAAGCCAAGGAAGGGTGAGGAGGGGGTTGGCGGGGGGTCAGCGGACATTCCGTCTCCCAAAGGGAAGAGCTCCAGGCTGTGTGACGGCTGGAGAGAGATGGACAGGCGCAGTGCGGGCTGGGTTGGGTCTGCGGAGACAGGCTCGCCCCCGCTGCTGGTCACTGGTGCAGAGCGCGGTAATTACCCCACCGCGGGGACAGCTCTCGAGTCACGGGCTGGGAGTTCAAAGGCACCACTCCCACATTCCTTAATTAAGAGAGCAGCTGGCAGCTGGGCCCTTCTGGGAAGCCTGACCCAGGGAGACGCTGGGGCTCCAGGCTGCGGCCCCCTCTGCACCTTGCCCTCAGCCTACCTCCACTGCGGGCGGGGGCGGGGAGCAGGTGTCCCCAGTGACCACGCGGGCCGCCTGAGCTCTGTTCGGGGCCAGTGGAATCTGGGGGAGGGTGTGCGTGTCGGGGAGGCACCTGCCCTGCCCACTCACACTTGTCGTTAATTCTCAGACTGGCCTGGACACGGAATGGGGCCACGCTGAAGAGGGGAGAGGTGGAGGAGGGACAAAAGGGGAGCAGGCAGGCAGGGGGGCAGGAAGGAGGGGCATTCAGCGGGCTTTTTGGGAGCCAGGGTGGGGGAAGGGGGCAGAGATGTTACCTTCTGAGGGGTGGGGGGTGGGGGCCGGGAGGCCAGGTAGAGCCCCGCCTAAGCCGACACGGTGCCACTGGGCGCCGGCTGGCCCCCAAGGCTGCCCGGGGTGGGGCAGCCCGTGCCCGCCACTCCCTCCGCAGCCAGCTTGGGCAGCAGGGGCAGTGCCCGCACGTGTGGAAACGGCGCACCTGACCTCCCACCAGAGGACACTGTCAGCCTGCGCGCACGGCCTGAGCTGCCTCTTTAATATTTGTGCGGATGGTGCCTGTCTTGTCCCACCCTGGTCCTGGCCTTGCCGGGGACAGGGGCAGGGAGCGGAGTCTTTGCCCTTTGGTGCCCGGGAGCAAGGTGCAGGCAGCTTGAGACGGAAGGTGGGAGAGAAGGGGACCAGCCCGCAGGAACTGGGTGGGGCGGTCCGAGGCTTGGTAGGATTTGCTTTTGAGGCACAAACATACTTCCCCAGAGAGCTGAAGGCAGGCTGCATACAAAAGCGACAATGCCAGGACTGTGCTTCGTGGGGGTAGCGAGGGAGGGGCTGGACTCTCGTTCGCTCATTCAGTCATTCAGCAAACATCTGCGGGATCCCCACCCTGGGCACCTTGCGCCGGTGAGCGGATGTGTAGAGCACTCAGCACGGGAAGCCCGTGAGCGGAGGACTGGACGGCGGTTCTCTCCCCAGTCACCGCCCATCTGCACCCCGCAGGCAGAAAGAATCCCCAAACAAGTACAACGCAGGCCGATCTTTCAAAGAGCCTGAGAGTCAATATAAAGATGAAGGATACGGGGCTGTTTCTGTTTTTTTTTTTTATTTTTATTTTTAAATGTTTATTTATTTTTGAGAGAAAGAGACAAGTGCACTTGGGGGAGGGGTAGAGAGAGAGAGAGAGAGAGAGACAGATAATCCGAAGCGGGCTCCGAGCCGTCAGCACAGAGCCTCAGGAACTGAAGATCGTGGCCGGAGCTAAAGTCTGATGCTTAACCGACTGAGCCACCCAGGCGCCCCCTGCAGGGCTGCTTAGCGGATGCTTGCTTAGGACAAATTGTCCAAGACCTTACTTCCTAGCCAAATCTAAAATAAACCCAGAATTGAAAGAAATCCCAGTATCTGCAACCTGCCCGGTTCAGGGAAGGGCCACGTTTCATTTTAGTCGTTGGCATCTAAAGCGTTTAGCCGCACACAAAGCAAGGCCCGGTGCCTGATGGCACCGCGCGGTGAAGCTGTCCGGCGGGTGGTGGACCCAAGGGGGCCAGCAGAGGGCAGCCGCGAGGCCCCGTCCGCCCTCAGTCTCCCCGAAGGGGCGGTGGCTGCCTCCGCCCTCAGCCCGGCTGGGCTTGGAGTCCTTTCCCTCCCGCTCACCCAGCGGGTGATCTCTGTCGCCTGCCTAGCAGGTGCTGCGGCCCCTCGGAGCCCCTGTCCCTGGAGCAGGCAGACAACTCGCCTCGGCTGGGGGGGTGTTTGCATTTAGCTCTGACTCGGAGAGGAGAATGACGTTTTGCAGCGCAGGGCCTTGCGGGCAGCGCTGCTTGGGGATGCCATGTGCCGCCTTCCTTGGTGTCTGCAGGGTCTGTCCCCAGAGACCCGTGACAGTCCTCTTCTCCTCGCCACCACTACTTTCCAGGGCCAGCAGCAGGTTCCTGCTTCCAGGGCTGGCAGCAAGCCCTGGGGCCGCCTGCTCCAGCCAGAGTCTGGGGTCCCGTCTGGGGTCCCCTCTGAAGGCTCTGCCTTCTCTGTGGTCTTTTTTCCCCCTCTAAAGTTTATTTATTTATTTTGAGAGAGGGAGAGAGTCCCAAGCAGGCTCTGCACTGTCATCGCAAAGCCCCATGCAGGGCTCGAACTCACCAACCGTGAGATCATGATCTGAATGGAAACCAAGAGTTGGACACTGAACTGACCGAGCCACCTGGGTGCTGCTGCTTTCTCTATGTTCTTTTGGGGGATTTTCTTTGTCTTCAATTTTCTGAGTAATTGTTCATTTTTTAAAATGGCGGCTCATTCTTTTCTAAACTGAGGGGAAAGGATATTTTTGGCTCTGTCAATAGAAGTGGGGGTGGGGAGGAATTCTGGGGGAGGAGCATAGTGGGGGGGGGGAGCAGAGATCGGGACAGGCGTGTATGTAGACCGAGTCTGTGTGTGTGTAGGGTGGGACTTTTCACCTATCTGGGTCAAAGGAACTGTTTTTCTTTATTTTCCCATCCATCGCGGACCCATACTTTTGTAGAATACAATAAAAGCAATGTACTAAAAACTAAAAGAAAAAGAAACATACAAAATCTAAGCACTTTTTTTTAGGACTATATTAAACAAACAAAATTGCTCTGTCAGGTTGCTATAAAAGGGTCTGAGTTCTTGCTTTTCATTGTTCCCCATAGCCCATCCTGGGCCGGTAAAGACCATCCCCAGCTGGGCCCCGTGTCGCTGGTGTAGGGCAGAGGGCAGGAGGCGTGAGTTCTCAGGGAGGAGGCGGTCCGTGGGGATGACCGGCAGGGCCGGCTCCTTCTGGGTCCCCAGCATCAGTGTCTCCTTCATGAGCTGTCCTGTCTTTGACCGGACTCTTTACGAGGGGCCCGGCCCGTTTATAGAGGGCGCGGCAAGGCTTGGCTTCTACAGTTGCTTCCTGATTGACCAGATAGGACCCTGTGCTTCCAATGACCTGGCATGTGCTTCTCGGCCTGGCAGACAAGAAGCGAGGGGGAGGGGCCCTGGTGTATCCTGGATGTGGATTGGACCAGCCAAGAGAGCGATGGGGAAGAGGAGGCAGAGGCTGCAGAAGAGGAAGGTCAGGTGGGGGGAGGGAAGGAAGAGAAGGCATAGGGAAGTGAGAAACGCCAGCACATGCGTTGGCCTAGTAGCTCTCTGGGCCCCCTTGTGTCATCCAGTGACGCTCCAGAAGGCGAGTGGACAGAGGTATTCCCATGAAGTTTGGAGGCAGACCAAGCTTTTTAGACTTTACTGGGCAATACGAACCGCCTAGAAATCTTATTTTCAATGCGGACTGAGATTCAGCAGATGTGGGGTTGCCTCTGAGTGGCTACGTTTCTATTAAGCTCAAGGATGAACCCTGACCGTGTCCAGCTCCGGGTGTACGGGCCGGAGGCCTCTGAAAACGTGGACCTCTTCCCAGGAGAGGCGGGCGGGGTCTGCGGGACCCCACTCTGTGACCCGGGAGCAGGGACCCGGAGGGAACCGGGGCTCGGAGGAGAAGCAGGGATAATTGATCTTCCTAGTTACTAGTGCGACACTCTCAGCGTCACGGAGTGTGGGCTCCACAACCCCAGACCAAACTGAACCAGCAGGCACTACAAGCGATTGGTATTGGTGAATAATATTGATGCTTTTCTATGGACAAATACGTTCTACCAGCACGCATCTTTGCAAACACAAGGGGTAACAGTTTTCTGCGGTGCTCCCCAAGGGGGGATTCGGGGCAGGCCTCATTCCATAAACGTGGGTAACCTGGGAGCCTGGAAGGGGTGTGGACAGAAACGGGTTGCATGCGAAGGCAGCGTTCTCCGGGCCTGGGGAGGGGCTCTGGCTCAGGGGTTAAGAGTTGTGCGATATTGTGGGCTCCAGGCCCTTTCCCCCGACCCTTGATGCCCCCGAGCCTCTGAGAGGCCCTCAGCCCTCCGGTCACTCAGGGGCCTCAGCAGAAGCTTGGAAGTTGGAAATGCTTTATGGGAGCTGCCCAGGGCCAGCCCTCAGGGTGTGCAGATTAATTCTCTCCGGCAGGGTGAGGCCAAGCACATCCATGGGGACCGAGGGCTGTGGGAGAAAGCACTTACAGATGTGTAGACAGAAGGGATTGCAATGCTTCCATTCGTGTGAAAGAAAACATCTGTGGCTCCCGTGTCCAGTCCCCTCGTCACGCGTGAGTGCGGATGTCCCTGCCCACACGCTGCCTGTTCTGCTCAGAGGGGGCCTCCGAGATCATTTAGGCGCTCCTCGAGTCTCCCGGGGACCCTGGCCAGGACACGGGGCTCCCTCACTGCCGGACTCAGGGACTGGGGACCTACAGAAGGGGCTGGGGTCCCCGCTGGCCTCCTGGGGAGCACCAGAGGGTGGTGTTGGGGGGAATGCCGTCAGTAGTGGAGAACCTCCTCGAAGCGACCAGGGAGGGCTTTGTGGGTCCTGCTTCTCGGATTCCGTTTCGCGGCTGGAAGCTCACCAAGCTGTGATTGTGTCACCTCCGTGTAGATGACAGAACTGTCCTGCGGGAGAGGCGGGTCGGGATCAGGAGGCAGATGTAACACAGAGGGTGGGGGGAGGGCGGGGGGCCCAGCTCACCTGAGTCCCCGAGGCTGAGGCAGCAGGCCCGGCTGTGGGGGGGAGAGAGAAACACTCCGGTTAGGGCGTCTGGCTCATCCGTGCACCTGCAGCCCGCCTCCTCCACGCTGTCTTCTCTTACAGAGCACGGACCAGCCCAGGGAGCGCTGCCCCCCCTTTCGCCTCTGGGGACCCCTCGTTCTTCATCCAGACACAGGAGGTCTGGGTCTTTCCACCTCAACCACAGCCCAGCCTTGTGACTGCAGGCCAGCCACTCAGCCCTGGGACCTCAGCTTCCGTAGCCAGGGAGAAGGGAGGGGGTGGTCACAGGGATTATAAGGAGAAGAAAGAGAGATGAGCCTATCAAAGGTGCCTTTAAAACAGCTACTTCGTTAGACAGCTACCATGCACCAGGCAATCCTTCCGGTGTGAGCATTATATTTATTATATTAATCTCACACCAGTCCTGCAAAGTAGCGATGATTGATTCCTTCTCCAATTGAGGTGAGAAAACGGAGGCTCAGAGTGGCTGATACTCCCTGCGGTCATGTCTGTAAGAAGGGTAACTGTAGACAAATATCAAATCTTTGCATACGTGAAGCATTCTTCCAATGATAGAAGATCCAGCGCCCCCTTCCTGTGAATCTCGGAATACAATGGCCTTTCCTGACTCTGGGTTTCGGAACCCCTCGCCCTCCCATCAGGGAGAGCCTATCGCGAGCTGGGAGGAGGCCACCTGGCCCTGAATCACGCCTTCGCCTTGTCGCCCTGCTGCGATGAAAACGGCCACATTTCCTTATTGCAGCCAGCGAAAACCATATTTGGAGGTTGGCTTCTTTTTTTGTCTCTCTCGTGTTCAAGTCCCCGTTGTGACTCTCCTCTGAAATGACCCGTGTCTGTGTGCGTGTGCCTTCCCGTCTACCCGGCCATGCTAGGGTCCTGGGGAAACTGCCCCTGAGTCCAAGAGACTCCTTGTCTGTCCGCTTCCCCTGGTGCCCTTCATGGGAAGGAGCAGGAACCCCAGGCTGATTCAAACCCATCGTACAGCCCAGGAGTAGAAATAGCAGCAAAACAAGAGCTAGAAGCTTCCTGGTTTTGAACACCTGTGGCACAGCAGATAACCTGTGAAGTGTCGAGACCTCAGTTCCATTCCTAGTAATTTAAAATAGCCTTGCAAAATTAAGCGTTATCTCCATTTTTTTTATACATTAGAGAGCTTAAGAGAGAGAGCTTAAGTAACTTGCCCGGTAGCAGCACAGTGAATACACAGAGTCCAGTTTCGAACTCAGATCCGACTGACTCAGAAACCCATACTCTCCCCATGACGCCATGTTGCTTCCCCCCCCCCCCCCGTTGGAGGGATGACTAGCCTTTCCCTGTCCCTGCCATCTGATTCTGGTGTCGGTGGCCGGAGCTCAGGGTCTCGGCTCCTCTAAGAGCTGGGACTGTCCTGCTGAGACTTTTACTCTGGGGCAAAGGCACACTGTGTTATTCTCTCTCTCTGTTTTCTTTGTTCCTTCACGGTGCTGAGAAAAAGGCAGAAACACTCCCTAGTTAGGGTGGCAACGGTAGTGGAGATGATGTGGAAGACAGTCATTATGGTGGACGTAGCGTTTTTGGGGGGGATGGTGGTGATGGTGGGGGTGGTGATGGGGGAGGAGGTGATGATGATAATCGTGGTCATGGCACAGCGGTAATGTCGGTAGTGATACTTCACTCCAGGCCCCAAACTTCCCCTTTACATTGGCAAAAATGTCCAGTTTCATCCAAGAGTACTCACCTTTACTCTTCCGGGAGGTTGCATACACTACAGAGTAATCATCATCTTCATTCGCATTCTGCCAACGAACTGAAAGAAGGAATGGGGCTCAAATAGGACCCACCTGCTCTCCCACCTCAAGACCCCCGTGTCCTGAAGACACCTATGGAGGGAAGCCAGTCGGGGGCTCTGTCATGGCGGTAGCTGGGAGTGGGTGGCAGCCATTAATGTGGGATACCCATCTTGACAGAAGGCGCCCGCCCCCACAGCAGGTTCCAGTAGCTTCACCAGCCCCAACTAGAGGTTTAAACTCTTTTTCTGTAAACAAGAGTCAACCCTTGAGGCTTTGCAGGCCATACGGCCTCTGTTGCCTCCACTCAGCTCTGTAGTGTGAAAGGAGCCATACACAAAACATATACAATGTTCTCCACAAATGCAAAATTGTGTGGTGAACTAGATTTGGCCCACGGGCCAGAGTTTGCCAACTGCTGGTCTAACCTCTCCACACCCTCTCTTCGGCGGCCGGGCTTCCCTCCTACCTCCCTGTGCCTCCACCGGCTTCGTGGCACTGTCCCCTCTAGCTCTCCCCAGAAACCATCCGCTTCCTTCCCCGATGACCGATTCCTGAGACTTGGGGGCTCCCAGGGGGCTCATTCTTGCTCCCCTTCAGAGGCCCTCCTCTGCCCTCCGGGACAGACCATGCGTGGTCCTGCTGGAGGGGCTTACCTTCGCTATACAGTAGGTCCTGCTCTCCACCGGGGGCTGGGAGTGGATTCTGAGATGGAAGGGACTCTGGGAGATACAAAGGCGCAATTTGTTGAGTTCCCTGAGAAAGCGTGCTGGAAAGTAGGGGGTAGAGAGTCTGAGAGAAAGAAAGTCGGTGGAGGCTGCTGGAGGTCTGAGTCTGGTTTGTTTACGAGGGCTAATTCACAGGTCTGGACACGGTTAATTTTTATGGGATGTTTCCTTTGAAAAATACCCTAGAGGGTAGCATGGCCCCATGGGAATCACAAGCCGGGAGGAAGTAGGGTCCCCAAGGATGGGCCGCGTCCCCTGCATGGAGAGGGCCCAGATTCACCAGTCAGGCTGCTTTACAGAAGAAGGAGAGGCTGATAACTGTGACCACCCACTATGTGCGAGACACTGGGCCAGGGAGTTCAAACACGATGTCTACTTCACGGCACAGTGGCTAACCCCGTGCCCAGCACATAGCTGGACGGCAAAAGAGCCTCCCTTCCTAACCCTTTGGGGTCTGAGAGTCTTTTTACAACCGTCGTGCAAAGTTCGACGCTATGATATCATAGTATCATATGTAGTATTATGGAGGAGGTGACTGAGGCTGGGAGAGGCGACTTCTCCAAGGTCATACAAGGTGAGGGGTAGGGACAGAATCTCAATCCAGGTTTATATGCTTTTTCTCCACTGGCGTGCTGCCTCTGTGAAAGCGGGTGCTTCCAGAACCTTAAAGATTAGCTCCTGGGATAGGAATTGGGCCACATGTGGATTTTAGAGCACCTGCTCACATCTGGTGCCCAGGAAATGTCCATTAGCTCTGACAGCAAGAATTTTCATGTTTTGAAAATTGCCTTGCGAGATGCAGCCCGTTGGGCATCTTTGGTGGCGGCATGGTTTTTGCTTGTCGAAGAAGTGGCTAGGTTATCTGGAGATGGTTAAGAATCTTCCAGAACGGGGTGTGGGGGATGAAGCTGTTGATCTACAGCTTTTCTCGGGGAGCTTTGGAAGCGGGCCCGGAGGTGGTCTTCCGTGTGATACTCTAAACGTTTTGTGTCGCTGAGCTTCTGAGATAGGAGGACCGCCACCAGAAGCCCTATTTTCTCCGGCGACAGGTTCCTTAATACAATAGAACCCAGCTGCTCCCGGATTGGCAGGGGGGTTGGGGGCGGGGGGAGCGTGGACCGTGCAGGGGCAGAACCTCCACGTGAAGAGGGAGGCTTCTTCCTCTTGAGGACCCCTCCCCAGCGACTCCCCCCCCCCCCCCCCCGCCAACTGCACTGCCTTGTCTTTAATGTTCTGACCCAGAGATGAGTGGACAGAAACAGAAACACCCGTGTTACCGACACCAGGTAAATGGCCGGGCCCTTTGCAGAGGGTTTTGTTGTAGACGCAGGGATGCTAGAAGTCACACGTGCAGTGTTGGTCCGCTATTCCAGCTGCCTCCCCATCTAGCTCTGGGCCTGCCTCCACCTTTCTCCTGCCATCCGGGTAGCTATACCTTAAAGCAAGATAGCCTGCATGGAACCTTGACTCAGGACTAGAGGGAATGTTCGTTGGACAAAGACTGATAAGTCAACAAGGGGAGAGGAAGTTGGAGGCTGGCCCGAGCCCTACCTGGGGTGCTGCTAAGGCAGGGGAGAGGGTCCAGGGCTAGGGAGAGACCCTTTCAGGTATCCTGGTTGGTGCTCAGGGAGGAATGCTTTGAGTGTATGACTGGGTGGTCTTTCTCACGGAGTGGTCTGGCCCGGCTCCCGAAAAACTCATCGCGAATTCCTTAACAGAAGGAGCTGCCAACTTGAATAAGTAAACCCAGCTTTGGAGGCCTGTGGGAGCCATCGCGTTTTCCCTTGGCAAGTGGAAAATAAGAATGCTGTCCCTGGGGAGGAGGGGGTGGGGTGGGTTTGAGTCTCAGTAGGTGGGTTTGAAGGCCTAGGAGGAAGCTGGGATCAAACAGCTTTGGCGCCGATGGGCCTTCCCTTGAATGTGGCCTGAGGCGAAGAAAGATTAGAATAGGAATAAGTGTGGAGCCACCCAAGGTGATGGCTGTGGGAGCCCCCATTCCTGCTTCTTCATCATGACCGGACAGGAGAGGAGGAGGGTCTCCCAACATCAGTGGGCTCCCTGGAAATGCCATTTATCTGGTTGCTGTCCCCTTTTCTCTCTATGGGTCCCACTGCATCTGAATTCTAACCACGCTTCTTATTTTCAGCGGTTCCGACGGGAGAGACTATGCAGGAGAAGGGGTGCTCTGGGGAATCTGCGTCGACTAGACGGAGACTGTACTGAGCGCCCACCAAGTGCCAGCCCAACACGTCACCTGTCAGGGAGCTGTCATCAGCCGAAATGCTCACAGTAACCCCGGGACGGAGACACTTCACGAACCGGCCCGGGGTCACAGAATTAGTAAATAGCGGTGTTGGGAGCGGGCCATTGCTTGGTCCTCTCCACCGTGTTCCTTTCGGATGACTGAATGTCCCCTGGGCACTCACCTCGGGCTCGGCGCTGGACAAGAGGGGTGTGTGCGCCCAAGTGCACAGACACGCATCGGGCTTCTCATTCTTTCTCTCTCCTCTGCTGAGCTTAGTGACAGAGGGTTGGAGGCCTGGGGTTTCCCTGCTATATTTGCAGCCACAGATTATCTTTCCAAAGTGAAAGAATCTGATGGCGCTTGCGTCTGGCGGGTGAGAATTCCTCTGCTTGTGCCTCCATTCATGCCCAAGCGTGCAGTCGTGTGTTGTGCACATCCCTGGGTGACTGCGTGTGTGTGCGTTTTGGAAGCTGTAAGGGTCCCTCCGTGGACTACTTTGGGTGACATGTAAAGAGAAGTCCCTCCTCTCACCCAACACCCCGGAAAAGGAAGCAGCTGGCCCCGGCAGGCCTTCCAAAGGCTGGGTAATGCCCGGCCTAGGGATTCAACCACCAAGAAAGTCAAAAAGGTTACTGACCAGCTTTTCTCCAGGGTCTGAAGCAAGCCAGAAGCGCAGTGGCGATGACCAGCACACCAAGCAGGCTCGCGGACAGCCCGGCAACCAGCCAGTGGGGGCTGCTGGGGGCAGACAAGCCCCAGGTAGGGGTGACCATGAGTGCTGAGGATGAAATTCAGAATTGTACCTCAGATGGACAGAAAGAGGCAGAATGGCTGGCATCAGGGGGGATGGCGTGGCCTGGGGAGCTTTGCAGATGGAATCAGGGATGGCCCCGAGGACGCCAACAAGGACAGGCAGCCGTCTCACCCGCCCCCCACCAAGGATCTCCTGTTTTCCCTCCAGGTCCAGTGGACGGATACTCTGAGCAGCGTCCAGGCTCCGTCATGCAGTGCCTGCTATGGGTCCAGCTTCGTGCAGGGTGTGGGTGGGGGGCACACGGAGGGGTGGGACCTGCCCCCTGCCAGCTTGCTGGGGCTCAGAGCCCAGCTGGGGGACAAGACGTACCATCCAGGGAGAGTATCTTGGGCTCACTGGTCTCTCCGGAAACATAATTCTCTGCCCGGCAGGAGTATCTGGCATCCTGCTCTGACGTCACGGTGACCGGGAAGCAGGTGGCTCTTCCGTAGGGAGAGGAGATGTTCCCTAGGATCTTCCCGTCCAGGTAGAACAAGTACGAGATCGGAGGGGAGCCCTTCTGGGCCTCACAGAGGAGCTCCACCATGGCCCCCACAGCGAGGCTGGTGGGGCCAGGTCTCAGGGTGAGTAGAGGCTGGGACACAGGAACTGGGGCAGCACAGAGTGGGGAGGCTCAGCTGTGCCACCCAGGCTCCTGGCCCCTCCTCCCCTGGGGATCCCTCCCCATAGGCCCACGGGTCCCGATGCCCAAAGCCCAGACCCCTGGGGAGTGTCTCCCCTCCCTCCCCACTCACCCTGCACCCTGACCTCCAGCTGGGGGCTCTGCTTCTGGGCCACACCACCCTCAAGGGTGGCCCGGCACCAGTAAAGCCCAGAGTCTCTCTCCTGGGCTTCTGGGAGGTAGAACTCCGGGTGGGGGCCCCAGTCCCGCAAGGTGCTGGCATCTCTGTGGAAGGAGAAGAGGAGACTCGAGGCCGACTTCTGGGGGTGCAGCTTCGTCTGGCATCTCAGGGTCAGCGGGCTCCCCTCACGGAGCTCGGGAGAGGGGACAGCGCTCAGCACAGGAGGCGGGAATGGCTCTGGGGAGACGTGGGCCCAGGCTCAGGGGGGGCCTCCAGAACCCTGAGTCCCCAGAGGCCGGGGTCCAAGCCAGAGCGCATCCCAGGTCACAGCCCCACGCCCCACGGGAGACCCTGTCATTGTGTCCTGGGACCCGCCTCCCAGCTACGACCCACACCGCCAGAGCCTCTCTGGAGTCCCGAGCCAAAGCCAGAGGGCCGTAGGGGTCAGCTGGTCCCCAGAGGGGAAGGGTCTGGCCCAGGCTGGTTCAGGGCACTTCCTTCCCCTGGCTCTAGACGGGGGCCCTGTGGTCGCCCGGCATGAGGGGCAGCCAGAGGGACAGCTGCTGACCTCTAGAGACCAGATCCCTGAGCAGCATCCCAGCCCCACCCCCGACCCCCCTGAGCTGGTGACTCACCTTGGACTTGAACCTTGACCAGCTCTGAGGTTTGTCTGCCCAGGTATGGGACGTAGGCCACCTTCCCAGAGCAGCTGTACTGGCCGCTGCTTTCCAGGGTAGCCGTCCCCATGGACAGGGACCATCTGGTCTTCGGGGTTTGGAGTAATCTTCCGTCTTTGTAGAACTTCACCTGGGACAGGGCCTTGTTCGTCCATCCATAACATTGCAGAGTCAGGGCATCTCCCTCGAACACGGGGTCTGGCCAGGCTCGGAGGTGCAGCCAGGCTGTGAGACACGGGAACAGGGTGGCCCCGGAGCCACACACTGCGTGGCCATTTTCTCCCTCTGTCCCCCCCCCCTCCCCCCCCCCCCCCACCAAGCCCGCCTCAGGCCTCCCCCTGGGGACACAGGCTGCTGGATGGCACCTGCTGAGCTGCCCACCCCCAGGCCTTCCTGCCAGACCTGGGCGGGGCCTCTGCTTTCCTCTCCCCTCCCCTCCTCCCCTCCTTCCTCTCCGCTGCCTCTTCTCTCTACTCCCCTCCCACCCTCCTCCCCCTGCCTCTTCTCTTTGGCCTTTATCCCGTGCATTTCCCCTCCGTTCCTTTTACTTCGCCCTTTCGACGTTGCCAAGCTTGGGTCCAGTTGAATTCCTTCCATCCATTGTCCTAACTCCTTCCTTCTCACCCAATCCTCACCTCCCTAGACTGGTTACTTGCCCCCTGGCTCCCCCAGTCAAGCCTTTCTGCAGCGTCCACCTCTGAGAACAGCTGGCCCCAGACCGCCAGCCAGAGCCTGATGGATGGATGTAGGAAGTGCCTGCCAGGGCTCGTCTTTCCTGCCTTCCTTCTCAGGCCCCTGGCCTCTACCTCCTCCCCCAGCAGGGAGTTTCATTTCCACCACTGTCGTGGGGAGGGATCTGTCCTGTCTGTCCTCATTCCTAAAATGCGTTCTATGGCCTGATGTGGACAAGAGAAGAGCTCCCGGGGACCCCAGCCTGGGTCTGTCCCTAGGCCATACTTCTTTGACAAGTCAGACACCATTGGTCCCAGAGAGTCTCAGGAGCCAGGCCTGATAAACTGAGAACAATAATGAAGAATCAGATAGGGACTCCCGGTATATCCTGCCTTTGCCTCAGTCCTCAGGACCCGCCCCTGGAGCCTCACGGGGTGACTGAATGACGAGCCTTGCTTTTACTCCTGTTCTGTCGAGCAGCACTGAGCATGGCTTCGAGTTCTGCCCAGCAGCCCCCATTGCCTCCGGAACCATAGAACATGTCCTTGGAGGTGAAGATGTTCATAGGTCAGGCTTCTTCCTACTTGATAGAAAGCTCCGTGAAGGTCAGGATGGACTAGAAGGCAGAAGGAGCTGAGGGTCAAAGCTGCCTTCTCTGAACATACGAGGGATGGAAGGGAGTCCAGGGCCTTGCTGAGTGGAGAATACAGGAGCTCCAGAGCCACCCTGAGAGGGACAGAGGCCAGTGCCACTTACAAGGGAATAGGATGAGCCCCAGAGCCACTTTTTGGGGCTTGAGCCACCTAGAATTATCCTCAGCCTGAGAACAGTGGAGTCCCAGGTCTCATCTCTGCCCGGGTATCAGCCAAGGCTCCTGAGGAATGGGCCTAGTATGCTGTTGTGAAGACGCCTCCGGGGGACCCGGTGGCCCATCAACTAAGTTTTGGTCCAGAGACACACTTGGAGATGGAAGGGACATACACAAGACTCACCACTTTGCCCAACACAGGGAACTGTAAGAGAACAGAGTGATAGAATTAGGGTAAATAATAGAACCTTTTCACAAAGAGGCCTGTCCCCTCAGGCACGGGTGCTCATGTCCATTCAATAAACCAACCACCCAGCCCCCTAAGCACCTACTCATCCAACTACCCAGCCACTCAACCACTCAGCTACCTAGCCATTCAACCACCCACCCAGCCACTCAGTCCCTCAGTCCCTCAACCATTCAGCCATCCAAGCACCAAACCACTTAGCTTTTACGTTGGACCCAGCGCCTGGAATCCTCTGCTCCCTGTCTCATTCAAATGTTGCTTCCTTAGGTGGTTCTGGGGCCCCCCATTGAAGGACTTCTCCTCAACCCCTATTATAACACCCCACTGTACTATCATCAGAGAACTTATCTCTATTTGAAATTATCTTATTCTTTAAATTGCCTACTTGTTATCAGCTGCCTCACTCTCTGCCCCACGAGGGTGGAGACTTGTTCACGGTCTTGTCACTTATGTCTCAGACCTGTGCCCGGAAGGGTCAGTGTTCAACAAGCATCTACTGAATAAATGCTTTCCTCTGTGCCCAGCCACGTGGGGCAGGGCACGTGACGTGGGAGACACAAAAATGGACTCTTGCACTAGTGGGTCTGAACGCCTACCTGCACCCGCAGAAGAACTCAGAGAGCAGACCTGGCGTTTCCTGTGGCCAGATCTGTCTACGCGGCTCTGGAGAGTAGAGCCTGGAAGTGATGGCTGAGGGAGGTGAGGAATCCCTGGATGGGCGGGTCAGATGGGACGGGTGAGGGGATAACACACAGGCCAGTGCATCACACACTATGCTTGGACCTTTATATGTGGTATGAATGCTTTTATTTATTTTTTTATTTTTTTAAAATGTTTATTTATTTTTGAGACAGAGAGAGACAGAGCATGAACGGGGGAGGAGCAGAGAGAGAGAGGGAGACACAGAATCTGAAGCAGGCTCCAGGCTCCGAGCTGCCAGCACAGAGCCCGACGTGGGGCTCGAACTCACGGACCACGAGATCGTGACCTGAGCCGAAGTCAGACGCTCCACCGACTGAGCCACCCAGGCGCCCCATGGTATGAATGCTTTTAAATGAATGAATATTTGAGGAGCATAGGTGGCCTGGGAAGAGAGGCCAAACCACAAAGTGATGACAGATGAGGTTAGACAGGTATGAAAGGCATAGGGGATGGCATAGGTGGGGGGGGAGGCACAGTTGGGCGTGACGTGGTGGAGAGTATTCTAGACTGCGTGACAAGGGGTGAAGCAGTCAGTAGCATTGGGCGAGCGTGGTTGGGCCAACCGTCCTCAGGCAGTTACTGTGTCCTTCACACTGACATGTCCTAGGTGCTGTGTAGACATGGAGGAATGTGGGAATGGCCTTGGGAGGGCCATTGAAGACCCTCTCACCAGGGACTTGAGATGTGGCTGTTTGGTGTGTTGAATCACTCGCTGTCACCCTTGCTGTCCACGTGGCCTGGGACCCAGACAGAGGCTTTTAGCCTCAGTTCTCTGCTCAGCTCGGGATTAGCTCAGCCACAGGCTCAGTGTGTGCAGAATTATGAGTCTTTCTTGTCAACCCTCTATCTCCCACTGGGTCCATCTAAACATATCTCTTGGAAACTTTTTAAGTTTATTTATTTGAGATGGACGGACATAGGACGAGCTGGGAAGGGGCCGAGAGAAGAGGAGAGAGAATCTCAAGCAGGCTCCACGCTGCCAGCGCAGAGCCCGACGCGGGGCTCAAACCCATGGAACTGTGAGATCATGACCAGAGCCGAAACCAAGAGTCGTGACGCTTAACCGACTGAGCCCCCCGGGGGGCCCCTAAGCACATCTCCTCCCTGGGCTTAGTGCAGTGGGAAACACGCAGGGCTCGGAGTCATGTGACCTGAACTGGACTCGTGAATCTACCTCTTTCTATGTGAACTTGGACAGCTCGTTGAAATTCCAATAGCCTTGAATTCCTGGTCCCGTCTATACAGTGGGAGCCGTCACAGCCATTTCTTCCCTGCAGACTGTCTGCGTAGATTACCGTGACCCACCACCTGGAAAAGTGGTTACCGCGTTGACTGAAAGCAGAAAGGAGGCCTGACCTCAGAGTGACTAATACCTCGCAGTATAGTGATGTCCCTCTTCCTTTTCCCTCCTCACCCGCAAAACACCTCTGCAGCTTCAAAGTGATGAGTAAACAGGAGTGAGGGCACTGAAGCCCTACAACCAGAGAGGGGGCATCCAGAGAGCAGAGAGACACTTCAGATGAGCTTGTGTCCCCAGACCCCATGAGACCTGGGAGCTGTGCCCGCAAAGCTGGTGCCTGTAACAGAGGCAGTGGGCAGCAGGGCGCGCAGAGGGGCAGCGGCCACGTTACAGCACTTCCTACAAAGAGGGCCATGGGCTGAAGATGAGGCGACAACACAGCCAAGAGCCGCCGTTGAATAAGCTGCACAACAGAGTCCTGGGCAATGGAGGCCGCAGCCCCGCTGACCTTGGCACTACTCAGGCCATGGTGGGGGGCGGGGAGGGGAAGGCACAGGGCTTGGTCCACTGACAAAGGGCATCGAGCCCAAGCAGACCAGGCTGATGAGCAGGGCCAAGAAACCATTCCCCACTCGAGGAAGCAGGGACATAGTAGTCTCCAAATATTTGATGGGCTAAGTGTAAAAGAGGGAAGAGACTTTCAGGTAGAAGTGAGACTAATTCAGAGGAAATGAGAGAGACCAAGGAAGCAGATTTCAGCAAAGCGTGAGGGACTTTGTCACAGTTGAGCTCTAGGACATTGGAACCCGCTGCTTCGCCAAGCTATGGCTTCCGTGGTGCTAGGGGTGGCCGTGACGTGGAAGCCCAGAGACACCTGTCATGGACGGTGTGTGTGTCTATGGGTGGTGGGTTCCAGTCCTGGGGCTGAACCTGGCTGATGCTCAGCTCAGAGGGAAATTAAGTCTCATCTCCTAAACTTCAAATCACCTTTAACGTACGGCCGTGTCCCATTACGTCCAGGGCCAGGGGCCCCTCGCCTGTCGAGTCCCTGATGGCCAGTAAGAGTAACGGGCACCATCTATTGTGTGAACACGCCCCACCAGGCACTTTAAATGAATTTTATTTTCCAGTCTTACGTGATTAGAACCCAACCAGAGTCCTGCCCGAGGCATCCGGGTGGGATGCAGGAAGCATGAGTCTGGCAACAAGTGGAGTTGGAGTTGTATTTCTGTTTTGCTCTTGTTGCCAGAGCAATTCTACACAAGTTTCTTAACCTTTTTGAACCTCAGTTTCCTCAATTGCTTAATAGGGACAAAAAATACCCACCCAATAAGATTTGAAAGGTTAGATGAGATAATGTGTGCACTACTGAGCAGGGTGTTTTCTCTGTCTCTCTGCCCACATCTAAGAGGAAATAGCAGCTGTGCACTTATGGTAACTCTGTTCCTCCACATCTAGCCATGGGGTCTCCATTTTAGGCTGGTCTTCTGGGGTCCCCAAGCATCACGCATGACCCTGTCGAATCTGGGTCCTCTACCACTCTGTCCCCTAGTCAGTCAGCTTTTGACTCTCTCCTCTCTTGCTTTGGTCTTCCCCATCCAGATACTGGGTTCCAAACGCTTGGACTTTATCCAGTCAAGTCCAAGGGCTGTTCCTTTTACAAGGTGGTGGTTTGCCCATGATGACCTTTCTTCTGGAATATATCCAGGCACTAGGCCATCCTGACCTTGTCCAGTATGACCATTAGACCTTTTCCCTTGTTCAAATGGCCATTTGTAAGCACACAGGGTAACAATGAGGTGGGAGAAGGGAGAGCATTGGGTGGAACAAGTGTTTCTTTACAGGGTCAAATGCCCGCAAATCCTGTCCAGGAAGAGATCACGTTTAGGAATGGTTTGCTTTTCTGGTTCAATGAAAACAAACAAACAAACAAACAAACGAACAAACAAACACAAACTATTGGGAACAAGTTTAAAATAAAAAGTAAGTCAACTCAGAAATTGTAATGTAAAACATACGCCCAGAATTGTTCCTTCTAAGTGTGGCAGGGTGATAGTGGCTGAGACTGAGTTGAGTCGGGGAGGCCCAGTGGCCCTCTCCCCACTCTCATAATCCTCTGCCCTTGGAGGACCAGTCCCTTCAGTCTCTGGTGAGGGTGACGGGTGGCCCCTGGGGAGGTGGCTCAAAGAGAGAGAGATAGATCAGAGAGAATGGGTTTGATTCTTCGAACCATCCCCAAGGACCAGTCACATCTGAAACAGACCTCCCCACCACAATCCCCAATAGAGAGAGGCAGGAGGAGGATGGCCAGTTTGTAAAGGGCTTGAACACTCCGGGCAAAGCCTCTTAATCAGGTGAGCAGCCTGGACATTGTAGAGTGGTTCTAAAAAAATGCGGAGGTTTCATAAAAATTTATCTTTGATTTCTTCCAAAGTTTATTGATGTATTTTGAGAGAGGGAGAGAGAGAGAGAGCTCAAGTGGGGAGGGG
Source organism: Puma concolor (assembly GCF_028749965.1). NCBI lineage: Eukaryota > Metazoa > Chordata > Mammalia > Carnivora > Felidae > Puma > Puma concolor. The sequence goes on along the minus strand of NC_141683.1, from coordinate 4,531,888 downwards.
GCAGAGAGAAGGAGAGAGAGAAGCCCAAGCAGGCTCCACACTGTGGGCTCAGAGCCCACATGGGGCTCGAGCTCACGAACCATGAGATCATGTCCTGAGCTGAAATCTAGAGTCAGATGCTTAGCCGACTGAGCTACCCAGGTGCCCCCCAAAATACTTTTTGTGAAAGCCCACCTTCTGCTGCTGAGCAAAATGCACAGAATTGCGTTCTCCCATTTTCCTGGTCCTCCAGCCCACCCCTGCCCAAAGCCATAACTTCATTTTCCTTTTGAGGCAGCCCGATGAGTAACTTAACCTTATTTCATGGGGTAAACATGTGGGTGGGCCTCAGAAGGTGATTTTCTGCCTCCTTAGTTTAGCTCTGATACACTGAAGGCCTGCCCTACCAGGGACCCAGGAAAATGCAATGGGAAACATCAGGGAAGCCCCCCACCACACCCCATGTGCACACACTCATTTCAAGCTCCAGCCATAAAACCCACTAGAACCTGGAAAGGGGAAATTAGGATTCCCATAAATAACTTACAGTCTTTGGTGCCCAGGAAGTAAAGCCCATGCTCGGTGACTTACCGAAAAACAGCAGAACCCTGCAGAGCAGCATGGGGCCTGACCTGGCACAGAGCGGGGATACAGGTCCGACCGAAGGCAGACTCGAAGTCGGGGTGGAGGGGAGAGCATCTGAGCCACAGGCCCAGGGGTGGGTGAGTGACCCCTCTGACGTAGGTGGTGTTACTGCTTCATAGCCTATATAGAGGAAGTGGGGAAGAAACTTCAAAAGTTCAAATTTCCTCTCTGGTTGAGGGGGTATTATTTAAGTGAACTTTCTTCACCATGAAGCATGAAGGAGTCAGGGAATTTACTAGTAAGCACTTTTGAACATTCTCCATGGCTTCGAAAAGCTCATGCTAGTGAACCAGGATGGGACACGGCTATGGGAAGATCCAGAGACTACCAGAATTTGTGTGATTTCAGCATCACTTAGCTTGCAAGGCAGCACAGTTCTGGATACACTAAGATCCGTTCCCTACCTTGAGTGACCTCCAGTTCTCCAAGCTTCCTTCCTATCCAAGGAGAAATGTGTTTGGACACTGCAATGAGGTGGAAAAGAGGAATCCTGAAAATGGTCCACAAGACCATCAGAGGAGCTCAGAGATCGATGAGGTCAGAGTAGGTCAGGCTAGAGTTTCTGAATCTGAGGTTTTAAGACTGTCAGGCTATTATTTTGAGAACTAGTCCTTAAAAAGACACCATTGAGAGAGCAATTAAGCAAGCCACAGGGTGACAAGATATTTTCAATACATATGACTGAAAAAGGACCCATATCCAGAATATAAGACTTTCTACAAGTCAGTAAGAAAAAGACAGACAACCCACTAGGAAAATGGGCAAGATAATTGGGTAGGTAATTTACAAAAGCAGACACCTGAGCGCCGAATAAAGAGAAAACGAAGCTTGACTTCATAAATCACTGTAGAAACGCAGATTTAAACTAAATGAAAACACTACATTCCCCATAAGAATGGCTAACACTGTTAAGATAGACAGCCAAGTGCTGGTGAGGATGTAAAGCAGCCAGAACTCTTGTAGACCTCCGGTAGGAATGTAAATTGTTACAACCACTTTGGAAAACTGCATGGCAAAATCTCCTAAATGGGTTATATGAATACCCGATGACCCAGCATTTTTGCTTCTAGGTACATACTGAACAGAAATGTATATGTATTGGCACCAAAAGACATACACAGGACTGCTCACTGCAGCATAACTTTTAATAGATAAAAATGTGGAGGGGCGCCTGGGTGGCTCAGTCCATTAAGCATCCAACTTCAGCTCAGGTCATGATCTCATGATTTGTGAGTTCAAGCCCCACGTCGGGCTCTGTGCTGACAGCTCGGAGCCTGGAGCCTGCTTGGGATTCTGTGTCTCCCTCTCTCTCTGCTCTTCCCTGCTCGCATACTCTCTTTCTCTCTCTCTATCAAAAATAAATAAACATTAAAAAAAATAGATAAAATCTGGAAGCTACTTAATGAGCCCTCAACAGAGAAGGAGGCCATGAACCCTCATCTCCTTTGAAGACAGAACATGTGAGTTTAAACTGAAGCATGGAGGGCCGGGTTAAATACCAGGAAGCAGTTTCTGAGAGTAAGGTTTTTCCCAGAAGTCTTTAGGTGAGAAGTTCCATAGAGTCTGGAAAGAATTCCATGTGCTTATTGCCAAAGACAGGAATGGAGAGTGTGACCTTTCTAACTTTTTGTGTTCTAGATTTTCTGATTGACTGGAAATGGGAAACCAATCCGACAATGACAGGCAATTCTTTCATGACTCTGTTGATCGGGAGAGAGGTGCACTTAGCGAGGAAGTAATGTAGGAAACCGGTGTCTTATCCAGTCTCCCTAAGATGTTAACCTTTATGCATTTCCCTTACTGTTCTCTTTCCACCAGATCTCTTGACTTGAGTTGTCTCCACTCCACCTCTGCTCAGCTGCAGGTCCAGAGTGTGGGGCAGCAGCTCTGCAGGGCTGCAGCTAGGGTAGATGGGGCAACCGCAAACGGTCTAGCTTGCAAGCACTTACTGTGCTTTGCATGCAGAACAGTTGAGGCCTCTACCCTAGCTGCTTCTATTTTCACCAGGTTCTAGCAGTTTGGGCATGTGAACTCTCCCTGACTTCTCACTCTACCCTTGAAGAGTGAGATGTTGCTGCAATTTTATTTTATTTTATCTTATTTTAATTTTTTTAATGTTTATTTATTTTTCAGAGAGAGAGAGAGACAGAGAAAGAGAGACACAGAGAGAGAGAGAGTGGGAGAGAGACAGCACAAGTGGGGGAGGGGCAGAGAGAGAGAGAGACACACACACAGAATCCGAAGCAGGCTCCAGGCTCCGAGCTGTCAGCACAGAGCCCGACGTGGGGCTCGAACCCATCAACTGCAAGATCATAATCTGAGCCAAAGTTGGACACTTAACCAACTGAACCACCCAGGAGCCCCAGATGTTGCTGCAATTTTAAAGGTGTTAGTGGGATTTGCTCTCCAAGCTGAGCTGGCTGCACACCATTGCTTTGGGGATGAAGGTGGGCTGCTGTTAGGTTAGGAATTTTCCAGAACCCAGACTGACCTTGAACTGAGATGGAAATGGGTTGGGAGAGGGATAAAAACCCATAATACTAAAACTCTAAGGGAAATTCAGGGTTAAAAGGAGGTGGGGAGGATAATGCGGGTGAGGGAATTCTCATCCAGATGGGTTTATAGACTTCATAGATACATATCAAGCATTGCATCCCCAAATGTCGGAATACACATTCTTTTCAGGTGTGCATGGAACATTCTCCAGGATAGGCCACATGTTAGGCCACAAAACACGTCTTAATAAATCTGAGAAGATTGAAATCATATCAAAAATCTTTTATGACCATAATGGTATGATATTAGGGATCAGTTGCAAGACAAAATTGGAAAAAAACATAAACATGGAGGCTAAACAACATGCAAGTAAACAGTCAATGGGTCAATGAGGAAATCAAAGAGGAAATAAAAAAATACATTGAGATAAATGAAAATGAAAACAACCTTCAAAAATCATTGGGATGCAGCAAAGGCAGTTCTAAAAGGGAAGTTCATAGCCATGATAGGCTTACCTCAAGAGACAAGGAAAATCTCAAATACACAGTCTAACCTTATACCCAAAGGAACTAGAAAAAGAATAAACAAAGCTCAAAGTTAGCAGAAGGATTGGGGATAATAAAGATCAGAGTGGAAAGAAATGAAACAGAGACAGAAACATAGAAAAGGTCAATGAAACTAAGAGCTGGTTCTTTGAAAAGAAAACAAAGTAGATAAAACTTTGGCCAGACTCATCAAGAAAAAAAGGGAGGGGCCAAATAAATAAAATCAGAAGTTAAAGAGAAGTTACAATTGACACCATAGAAATACAAAGGGTCATAAGATAGTACTATGAACAATTATATTCCAACAAATGGGACAATGAGAAGGAATGGATTAATTCCTAGAAACATATAATCTTCCAAAAATGAATCATGAAGAAATAGAAAATCTGAACAGACTGATTACTAGTAACGAGATTGAATCAGTAATAAAAAAAAAATTCCAACAAAGGTCCAGGATAAAACAGGTTCATGGGTGAATTCTACTGAACATTTAAAGAAGTATTAATACCTACTCTCAAGCTATTCCAAAAAAATTGAAGGGGAAGGAACATTTCGAAACTAATTTTATGAGGCAAGGATTACCCTGATACCAAAACCAGACAGACACCACACACACACACACACACACACACACATTACAGGCCAATATCTCTGATGAACATTAATACAAAAATCCTCAACAAAGTATTAGCAAGCCAAATTCAACAATATATTAAAAGGATCACTCACCATGATCTAGTGGGACTTATTTCAGTGATGCAAAGATGGTTCAATATACACAAATCAGTCAACATGATACATCACATAAGCAAGATGAAAGACAAAAATCATGATCATCTTGAGTTTGTTCAATATTCACAAATCAATCAACTGTGATACACCACATTAATAAAAGAAAGGATAAGATCCATATGATTCTCTCAATTGATGCAGAAAAAGCATTTGACAAAATATAGCATCGTTTCTTGATAAAAACCCTGAATAAGGTAGGGATAGAAGGAACATACCTCAACATCCTAAAGGCCATATACAAAAGACCCACAGCTAATATCATCCTCAATGGGGAAAAAGTGAGAGTTTTCCCTGTAAAGTCAGGAACATAACAGGGATGTCCATTCTCACCACTGTTGTTTAACATGGTACTGGAAGTCCTAGCTTCAGCAATTAGACAACAAAAAGAAAGAAAAGGCATACAAATTGGCAGGGAGAAGTCAAACTTTCACTCTTCGCAGATGACGTGATACTCTATGTGGAAAACCTGGAGGACTCCACCAAAAACTGCTAGAACTGATACATGGATTCAATAGTCACAAGATCTAAAATCAACATACAGAAATTGGTTGCATTTCTATACACCAATAATGAAGGAGCAGAAAGAGAAGTCATGGAATAGATCCCATTTACAATTGCACCAAAACCCATAAGGCATCTAGGAATAGGCCTAAGCAAAGAAATAAAAGATCTGTACACTGAGAACTATAGAAAGCTTAAGAAAGAAATTGAAGAAGACACAAAGAAATGGAAAAACATCCCATGCTCATGGATCGGAAGAACAAATATTGTTAAAATGTCTATACCACCCAAAGCAATCTACACATTCACTGCGATCCCTATCAAAATAACACTAGCATTCTGCACAGAGCTAGAACAAACAATTCTAAAATTTTTATGGAACCAGAAAAGACCCCAAATAGCTAAAGTAAAGTTGAAAAAGAAAATCAAAGCTGGAGGCATCACAATTCCAGACTTCAAGCTGTATCACAAAGCTGTGATCATCAGGACAATGTGGTACCGGGACAAAAACAGACATATAGGTCAATGTAACAGAATAAAAAACCCAGAAATGGACCCACAAATGTATGGCCAACTAATCTTTGACAAAGCTGGAAAAAATATCTAATGGGAAAAAGATAGTCTCTTCAGCAAATTTTGTTGAGAAAACCGGACAACAACATGCAGAAGAATGGAACTGGAGTACTTTCTCACACCATACACGAAAACAAATTCAAAATGGATAAAAAACCTAAACATGAGACAGGAAATTATCAACCTCTTTGACCTTGGCCACAGCAACCACTTACTAGATATATTTCTGGAGGCAAGGGAAACAAAAGCCTCCCTCACTGGGACCTGAAGATAAAAAGCTTCTGCACAGTGAAGGAAACAATCAGCAAAACAAAAAGGCAACTGATGGAATGGGAGAAGATATTTGCAAATGACATATCAGATAAAGGTTAGTATCCAAAATCTAAAGAACTTATCAAACCAACACCCAAAAAACAAATAATCCAGTGAAGAAATGGGCAAAAGATATGAATAGACACATTTCCAGAGAAGACAATTCAGATGGTTAATAGACACATAAAAAGATGCTCAACATCACTCACGATCAGAGAAATACAAATCAAAACCACAACGGATACCACCTCACACCTGTCACAATGGCTAAAATTAACAACTCAGGAAACAACAGGTGTTGGCAAGGATGTGGAGAAAGGGGAACAGTTTGGTACTGTTGGTGGGAATGCAAACTGGTGCAGCCACTCTGGAAAACAGTACAGAGGTTCCTCGAAAAATTAAAAATAGAACTACCCTACAACCTAGCAATTGCACTACGAGGTATTTATCCAAAGAATACAAAAATGCTGATTTGAAGGGGCACATGTGCCCCAATGTTTATTGCAGTGCTGTTACAAATAGCCAAGTTATGGAAAGATCCCAAATGTCCATTGACTGATGAACGGAAAAAGAAGATGTGATACATATATGCAGTGGAGTATTACCTGGTAATCAAAAAGAATGAAATCTTGCTATTTGGAACAATGTGGATAGAACTAGAGTGTATTATGCTAAGTGAAATGAGTCAGAGAAAGACAGATACCTTATGATTTCACTCATATGTGGAACTTAAGAAACAAAACAGAGAAGAGAAGGGAAGGAGAAGGAGAAGGGAAGGAAAAATAAGACAAAAACAGAGAGGGAGGCAAACCATAAAAGATTCTTAAATACAGAAAACAAAGTAGGGGTTGCTGGAGGGGTGTCAGGTGGGGCGATGGCCTAAATGGGTGATGGGCATTAATGAGTGAGGGCACTTGTTGGGATGAGAACTGGGTGTTATATGTAAGTGATGAATCACTAAGTTCTACTCTTGAAAACAATGCTACACTATATGTTAACTAACTTGAATTTAAAAAAATAAAAAAATTAGCAAAAAAATCATGATCATCTCAACAGATGCAGAAAAACCATTTGATAAAATTTAACATCCATTTATGATAAAAAAAAACCTCAGCAAAGTGGGCATAGAGGGAAAATACCTCGAAATAATAAAGACCATTTATAAGCAACCCACAGCTAACATCATACTCAACAGTAAAAAGCTGAAAGCTTCTCCTCTAAGATCAGGAACAAGACAAGGATGCTCATTCTCACCATTTTTATTCAATATATTATTGGAAGTCCCAGCAACAGCTATCAGACAAGACGGAGAAATAAAAGGCATCCAAATTAGAAAAGAAGCAACACTGTCACTATTTGCATAGATGTAGAAAATCCTAAAGATTCCACCAAAAAGCTATTAGCACTAATAAATGAATTCAGTAAAGTTGCAGAATACAAAATAAATACACACAAATCTGTTGCATTTCTATACACTAATAAGGAACTATCAGAAAGAGAAATTAAGAAACCAATCCTATTTATAATTACATCTAAAAGCATAAACTACCTAGGAATAAATTTAACCAAGGAGGCAAAAGACCTATACACTGCAGACTCTAACATTGATAAAAAGAACTGAAGAAGACACAAATAAATGGAAAGATGTATTGTGCTCATCGATTGTTAAAATGTCCATGCTACCCAAAGCAATCTAGAGATTCCGTGCAAGCCCTATCAAAATACTGATGGTATTTTTCCCAGAACTAGAAAAAATAATGCTAAAATTTGTATGGAACCACAAAAGTCCCTGAAGAGCCAAAGCAAATTGAGGAAAAACAAAGTGAGAGACATAATGCTCACTGATTTCAAATGACACTACAAAGCTACAGTCATCAAAACAGTATAGTACTCGCACAAAAATAGACAGAGGGCAGTGGAACAGAATAGAGAGCCCAGAAATAAACCCACGCTTTGTCAAGTTAATCTTTGACTAAGGAGGCAAGAACATACAACGGGGAGAAGACATTTCTTCTCTTCCATCTCTGTTCCATCTCTTCAATAAACCATGCTGGGAAACTGGACAGCTACCTGTAAAAGAATGAAACTGGACCACTTTCTTATATCATACACAAAAATAAACTCAAAATGGATTAACGACTTAAATGTACAATCAGAAACCATAAAACTCCTAAAGGAAAACACAGGTAGTCAGCTCTGGGTCATTAGTCTCAGCAATGTTTTTTGGGGTGTGTCTCCTCCAGCCAGGGCAACAAAAACAAAAGAGTTTGACTACATCAAACTAGAAAGCTGCACAGCCAAGGAAACCATCAACAAAATGAAAAAGACACCTACAGGGAGAAGATACTTGCAAATGATGTAACTGATAAGTGGCGAATATGCAACATATATAAAGAACTTGTACAACTCAATACGTAAAAGATACGAACAATCTAATTTAAAAATGGGCAGAGGACCTGAACAGACATTTCTCCAGAGAAGACCTCCCGATGGCCAACAGACACATGAAAAGATGCTCAGCATCACTCATCATCAGCGAAACGCAAATCAGAACCACAACGAGATACCACCTCACACCTGGTTGGAAGGGCCTTCTCAAAAAGAGAAGAAATAGCCAATGTTGGCGAAGACACAGAGAAAAGGAAATCTTCACGTACGGTAGGTGGGAATGCAGACTGGTGCAGCCGCTGTGGATGACCCTGTAGGATGACCATCCTCAAAAAATTGAAAATAGAAAGACCTTACAGTCCAGCAATTCCACTTCTGGGTATTTATCTGAAGAAAACCAACACGTTAATTTGAAAAGATACATGCAACGCTATGTTTATTGCAGCATTATTTACAAGAGCCAAACTATGGAAGCAACCTAAGTGTCCACTGACAGATGAAGGGACAAAGAAGCTGTGGTATATATACCCACTGGAGTCTTAGCCATAAAAAGAAGGGACTCTTGCCATTTGTGACAACATGGATGGACCTAGGGAGCATCATGAAATAAGTCAGAGAAAGGCAAACGCAGTGCGTTTTCACTTACGTTTGAAATCTGAAAACTGAAACAAATGAACAAGGACAACAACAAACCTGAAACAGAAAAAAACTCAGAAAGACAGAGAAGCGTCCGGTGGCCGCCAGAGGGGGGAGGAGGTGGGCAAGATGGGGGAAGGGGACTAAAAGGTACAAACTTGAGGTTATAAAATAAATACGACAGGGGTACCACGTGCGGCACGGGGGATCCAGTTAACAGTTTGTAACAACTGGTGTGGCAACCACAGATGGTGATCACTTCATCATGTCTAGGACTGGTGACTCCCTAGGTCGTGCACCTGAAACTAATATAATTTTGTTTGTCAACTACTCTTCAATTTGTTTATTTTTTGAGAGGGGGGCGGGTGGTGATGAGCAGGGGAGGGGCGGAGAGAGAGAGGGAGAGAGAGAATCTCCAGCAGGCTCTGTGCTGTCAGTGCAGAGGCCGACAGGGGGTTCCATCTCACGAACTGTGAGATCATGACCTGAGCCGAAGTCGAGAGTCGGACGCCCAACCGACTGAGCCATCCAGGCACTCCCACTTCAGTTTTAAAAGTGGTGGTGGGGGGGTGCTTAAACCTCAGTGTCCCTATCACTCAGGGTCAGCCGTGAGGGACGGTGGCTGTTGAGGACCAGAAGGTCAGTCCCACTCATAGGAGGTTGTGGGGAGAGAACCACAGCCCAGATTAGGGGCAGCTCTGGGTGCAGAGACAGCGTGTTGGGCCCTGAAACTACCCATCTGAGCTTAAATCCTCGCTCTGGACCCCAACCCGCTGAGGGCCGGGCTGCGATTGCAACCTCTGTGCATGTCCGGGTCCTTACCTCCGGTGGATGCCTGGTTACCCTTGCATCGTAGGGTTGTTGTGAAGGTTCCGTGAGACAAAAACGTGAGAGGCCCTTGGTGCTGCCAGAGCTTTCTGTGGCCGTGGAGCTGTTCTCTGGGCTGTCTGACCAGAGAGGGAGCCAGCCCGGAAGCCTTGAGCCCCCGACCCTGCCTCCCCCGTCGGCTTTTACTAGCACGTCCCAGAGAGGTGGGGTGATGTGTGCGAAGGTACTCAGCCACGAAGGCTGCCAGGATCCGGGCCGCATCCCTGGCTGCGACCGGAGGCCCAAGGCAAGACCCGGAGCCATTTCCTGAGTCTGAAAAACAGCAAACTGCAGAAAGGGATCGAAAGCCTAGTCCTTAGGACAGAAGCTGGGTAGACCAGGAGTCGATGAGGACGGAACCGGACGGAGGACGGAGGTCCGAGCTGGTCTGTAGGGGGAGGACTCGCCGGGAGGCATCTGGTCACCACACTCTCCCTCCCAGCCTTGTTCTTGCTCTCCTTCCTTCTAGCAGCAGCTGGAGAGAGGCCGAGGGGCCCGTGGAGAGAGCGTGTCAGGTCTGCAGCGACCCCTCGTGGCCACACGGACAGCAGGGAATTCGTCCTGGAAGGTGGCTCGCCACCCACCCAGCTTTCTTTGTTCAGCTCTTGGTCAGTGCGCAGCCCAGCCCTGCCTGGGGAGCTCGGGAAGAGACGGGCTTATACTCGGTACAATCTTTGTGCTTCTTTACCATTTTTTTTTTTAACGTTTATTTTTTGAGAGACAGAGAGAGACAGAGCGGGGGAGGGGCAGAGAGCTAGAGGGAGTCACAGATTCCGAAACAGGCTCCGGGCTCTGAGCTGTCAGCACAGAGCCCGACGTGGGGCTCGAACCCACAAACTGCAAGATGGTGGCCTGAGCCGAAGTGGGGCTGAGCCACCAGGTGCCCCTTTCAGTAGTTCCTAAATGCCTCCATTATTCTATTTTGTCACAATGCATCATGATTGTTTCATTGCCTTTCTCGACTTCTAGGCCGTGACCTCCTCAGAGGCGAGGCTAAGTCTACTTGCTGTCGGTGTCTCCAGGCCGCGCACGCTATGAGCTTCTAGACACATCGAAGTGTAACTGTCAGGAGTTCTGGAATCAGAAAGATCTGGGCTCTAATCCAGATTCTGCCGCTTCTTAAGTAGGGGACCCCGGGCTGCGACTTAGCGTCACTGACCTCCGCTGTACAACCGGTCAGATTTCTAGTATCACGGGGGGGGGATTACATTTCCACACACACAGCATCTGGACTCCCGTCCCTCCGCCTGAGCGTGAATTCCGCCCCCACGTGTTCTTAGGCGCCGTGCACTTCCAGGGCCACGCTAACTCTCTGTCTAGGCCTATCTGGCGGGCAGGCTCCCGTTGTGTTTGCTTGTGTGCTCCCACTGTTACCGAAGACGACCCCGTCCGTCCTTCAACACGGGGCACGGGGACAGCAGGACGCCTGTCCTGTTTTCCCCCCCATCCCCTGGCTTCTCCTTCCCGCGCTCTCAGCCTCCCTCCTCTGGGAGCTTTAGATGAGTTCTACAGACCCAGGCCCCAGGGCCCTTGCTCTCTCTATGTTCTCTCCCTAGCTATTCTCATCTGTGACCATGGGTCTGAATGATGGCCTCTAAGGCAAGAGTCCCAAATGTGTCTTTCCAGAGAAGGCGGTAACCCCCTGTTTCGGGACGTGAACCAACTTACCTGGGGGCTAAGCTGTAATGGGCGTGCAGGACTTGAAAAGTAAGGACGTGCCGATGGGATTCACACGGAGGCGGATCTCGGGGTGGCGATTCAAAGGAGCAACGCAGGCTGAGTGGGCCTCCGGCCAAAGAAAGTGACCGTCCCCTCCCGTCACGGAGGAAGGAATACGAGTGGTGAATTATTTGGTTGCCAGGCTAACTCAGAGTCAACCAAGCGCCTTTATGTCGGAAAATCTCGCCTAAGATCCGCTAGCATAGAAATACACACAGCGCCGTGCTTCCCAATGCGTCTGGCTGTGCGGCACCTGGAGAAAATCACATTTCAACGGAACACCGGGTGACGGGATATCACGCGGGGTGGGGGGGGGGCTCGGAGGCTCCTTAAACTCCGCGTGTCAAGACCGCACCCAGCCTCTGCCTGGTTCTTTCCTGATGCTTCCTGCGTTGGTCGGTCAGCAGCACCACTCACAACCCTGCTGTGCAAGTCAGAAACCTGCTGTCACCACTCTGATTTGCCCCAAAGTGCAAATTAGCTCAGCAAAAATGTTCCCATGAATGGCACCTTTGGGATAGCAGCTATCGTGTGTGTGTGTGTGTGTGTGTGTGTGTGTGTGTGTGTGTAGAGAGAGAGAGAGAGCGCACACGCTTTGTATTTCTGTTGTTTGTACTTTACCCACCGCCTGCCCCCACTGCCAGTCTGGCTAAAATCCTGGTAACGTCCCAGATTTCAGTTTATAGAACATTCTCACACAACCCCAGCCTGACTGCTGTGTCCCACCCAGGTTGGGTCAGGTGCACATACATCCTGTCCCCGCTCTTAGCACGTCCATCCCGCATGCGTGGCCTCTCGCATGCATGTCCCCAGGACTGCCGGCTTGCGGAGGGCATGGCTGTGTTTGTCTCGTGCTTTTCTGTACCCTCAGCGTCTGGCACGGAGCGTGGCTGTGGGTGGAGACTGAGATGGGAAGCCGACCCTGGGGGGCCCTGCTCCCGTGCAGGTGCGGTGGGAGGGCTGCTAACTGGGGTCTCACGGGCTCTCCTTCAGGCCTTCCCACCCTCTCCTTCTCTTATTCCCAAATCAGTGGATCTTAGGTGAGATTCCCCGGCATAAGGGTGCTTGGCTGACCCTGAGTGAGCCTAGCATCCAAACAATTCAGTACCTTTGCTCCTCGCTGGTGGGTCTGCCACTCAGTCTGCAGCTTCGGTCCCTGCTCTGCCATCCGTCGTGCATGCCTGTGACATTCTTCCCTGCCCGTGTGGTCCTGGCAGCACGTGACTGGTGTTCAGGTGTGCTCCAGGGAGGACAGCCCGGACCCGAAGCCTCGGGTCACCGACAACAGACTTAGAAAGTAGGTCGGGCACCCGGGTGGCTCAGTCCGTTAAGCTTACGACTCCTGATATCTGTTCAGGTCATGATCTCATGGTTTGTGAGTTCAAGCCCCGCCTCTGGCTCCGCGATGGCCTGCTTGGGATTCTCGCGCTCTCTCCCCTTCTCTCTCTGCTCCTCCCCCCTCCCAAAATAAATAAAAAGAAAGAAAGTAGGGAGGAGCCCTGCTCAGAAGGGGCTGGGAATGGACGGAGCTGCATTCTTCCCTGGAGATGGGAGAAGAAAAGCAGACATAATTCAAGTGATGAATTGGATTGTTTTGGGTTCTCTGTTTACCACCGTCAAACATAACCTATTTCACACATTTATACAAAATGCATAAAATAGGTCAGACTTCATGTTTTGCGGTTTGCTCATTTTCTCCTCCAGTTCCCTGGGCCGACGCGGCCCCCACATGGAAGCGGAAAGGCCGGAAACCGTGCCTGCTTTGAGGCGGTGGATGAAGGGTTTCACACGCTGGGCCCCGGGCTGGATGCCGGTGAGCAGGCACAAGCCGTCAAGAGGCCGGGAGATATTTGGGAAGGAGCGTAGCATTCGGGGTCAGACAGGAACCCCAGCTCGGCTGCATCCGTAGAATTTGGATCTCATCCTCCTCCCTCCTGCCACCCGTCCCTCTCGGTGCTGATGTGCGGGGGCGCCCAGATGTCATCCCCGATGAGACAGCCTCTCCCTTGGCCTCACTCGCTCCTTCCAGCTCCCACCCCACCTCACTCCTCCCTTCGCTGCCCGGCTTCCCCAGGGTGGCCCACGTCTACCGCGTCCTCTGCTGGAGTCACGCCCCGTCCCGTCGTGGAGGGTCTGGCTCCGCTGGCCACACCTCTCAACTGACTGTGCCCCGGGTCCCAAGGCTTTAAACAACGCGTGGTGGCCCCTAAATCCCTGACCGACTGACCTCGCGGGTGGACTAGGGAGGAGAACTCCAAGCAAATATTCAGGCTGGAATATACGGGAAGCCTCTCCCCCTCCCCTTGGGTAGCTCTCGGACACCTGCTGCACCCTGTCCTTCTTGGTGGCAGTGGACCAAGACGCCCACAGCCCTTTGCAGCACCCCTGCCCCCCTCCTCCTCGGTGGCCTCGCCTCAGCAGACACCGCCAGCAATGACTCCAACAGAAACTCTGGGGTCACCTTGATCTCGCCCCCAGTTCCGCTGGCTCCTCTCCAAAGTGTGCCTCAGACCCCCCCTTTCTCTCCCCGTCCTCGCCGGCCCTGCCTCCGGGGACCCTCCACGGTTTTTGCCTACGCTGCTGTGAAAGCCTCTTAAATTCTCTTCCCGGACTCTGCTCTGGCCTCCCGTGCGTGTCACACACAGAAGAAAGAAGTGACCTACTCAGAACATAAAACAGACACAATGTCAACACGCCTCTGCTTAAAACTCCCACTGTGCCTCCACCTCCAGAGCATCAAACATACCCCTTTGTGTCATGCCCCGCTGGCTGGACCCTGTCTGCCTCTCAGGCCTCCTGCGAGGCCGAGGCCTTCTCTGTCTGTGCGTCCGTGCGGGGGGTGAGGGGTGTGTGTCCTTCAGTTCTTCGAGCAACTTCCAGCTCCTTCCTCCTCGGGGCCGCCTCTTTGCTCTTCCCCTCGCCTCTGGGCTCTGCCGTGTGTGTGCACAATGGCATCGAACATTCTGGAAGGCAGAGCAGGTGACACAGACACCTGGGTACCCACCATCCAGCTCTATTACTTTAAATACAGTAATACAGAGGGGCGCCTGGGTGGCGCAGTCGGTTGAGCATCCGACTTCAACCAGGTCACGATCTCACGGTCCGTGAGTTCGAGCCCCGCGTCGGGCTCTGGGCTGATGGCTCAGAGCCTGGAGCCTGTTTCCGATTCTGTGTCTCCCTCTCTCTCTGCCCCTCGCCCATTCATGCTCTGTCTCTGTCTGTCCCAAAAATAAATAAACGTTGACAAAAAAATTAAAAAAAAAATAAATACAGTAATACAGAATCAGCCGAGGCCCCGCCCCCACCCCCGCTGTGTCTTCCAGAAGTCACCCCTGAATTTGGTATCTGTCGTTGCTCTCTCTATTTTTGTACTTTCACGACACGTATTTGTCCCTCAACTATATCTAGTGTTTGGGGCACATGTAAAGTTGATGCAAGTGATATTTTATTGTGGGAGGATCGGGTATGGCTCGGGAGATGGGTCCGCGCTGACGCACGTGGCTCTAGCTGTCACCGCCACCTTGGCCCTCATTTCATCGGATACCTACGTCTAACTTCATTGATTCTCCTAATGATGGATAGCGGTGACAGTTTTCGATTTTTGGCCATCTTAACCGCAGCTGCAAAGAACATTTGTACACGTCTCCTTTGGCACGTATTTGAGTTTCCCTAGGGTAGACCCTTAAAAACAGCCTTTCAGAAGAAAAGCGGACGCGCCCCTCCAACTCGGCCAGGCGGCGCCAGGTGTTCATCCCCACGGTTGCACCTGCCCGGGCCTGGGCGCCGTCGGGGCTGCCGCGCTCGGACGCGCCGCCAGGGGGCGCAACGACGCGCGCCGCCGCCGCCTGGGCCGCGCCTGCACCTGCTGGTGCCCCACGGAGGGTCCGATCCCAGAGAAGTGACGGCGGGCGCTCTGTGGCCCCGGGTCACTGAGGGGGGAGGGGGGGGATGTGGCCTTAATCCTTCTTTCAACCAACTCTTTTCGAAAGTGAAAGCAATACAGAACAAAAACTTCCCCACCTTGAACTAAAACTGTAAAGGACCCAGGATGTGAAAACACACATTTGTGTGTTTCACACCCGGAAAGTACAATGCCAGCGTCTTAACGTGTATGTTTGCTTCAGATGTTTTCTTTTTAGGAAATTTAACATTCCAGAGTTTGCTTGGAGTTCTCCTCCCTAGTCCTTCACTTAAACTCTCCCCCACACCCCACCCCTCCAGCAGGCAGCTAAGCCCCTGGGTTTGAGCAGTGGCTTAGCCAAAGCATTAATTTCATAAGCAATTATATAGTAGTGTTTGCCTTTATTCACACAAATGGTTCTGTACCTAATATTCTGCAAGCTTCTTTCTTTTTAAAAAAAAATTTTTTTTAACGTTTATTTATTTTTGAGACAGAGAGAGACAGAGCATGAATGGGGGAGAGTCAGAGAGAGAGGGAGACACAGAATCCGAAACAGGCTCCAGGCTCTGAGCTGTCAGCACAGAGCCCGATGCGGGGCTCGAACTCACGGACCGCGAGATCACGACCTGAGCCGAAGTCGGACGCTTAACCGACTGAGCCACCCAGGCGCCCCTGCAAGCTTCTTTCTTACACACCCAACAACGGTCCCACGGCATAGCCACGTCCGCGCCTGTGTATTCAGTTCAGTGTTCATCCGTTCTCCTAACGACATATTTTAAAATTGTTTTCAGGTTTTGGCCATTTAAACAATGCTGTATATACACTCCGTGAGGGTGGAGACTTTCGTGTTTTGTTCACGCTCGGTTTTGAGCTCCTAGAAGCATGCGATATGCTAGGTGCTCAGCACATCTGTATCGAGATTAATGAATAAACGAACAGCCTCACACACGTTTCTAGGCTCACATGCAGAATTTGCCCAGAATATACATACCGGCGTGAAGTGGCTGGAATTTCCAGGTGAGCTGGCCACATGACTCTCTGAAGAGTACTGGAGCAATTTACAAACCCCCCCAGCAACTTGTAAGCTCCTGTTTTCCTCTGTGGCTTCTGGGTTATCAGATGAGCAGAAGTGGATTGGGGCGGGTTGAAGGTCAGTCGCCCTCAAGCTCTCAAGGGTGCAGCCTGACGCCTGCATCGTGGGCCTGGAGGTCTCTCCACGCATCCCCAGCCTCCTTCCCTTCCCGGAGGGTTTTGAGTGCACCTGCCAGGCCAGACCCAGGACCCGCAGGACTGAGGAGTAAAGTGTGCAGACTTAGGCTCCCGTGCCGGGCAGGAGAGGGCTCCCTGGGTGCCCGTGCTGGTCTGTTCTTCTCCAGGCCTCCAGGTGGGGCCCAGGGGTGCTCTGGTGTTCACAGCTGCCTCGACTCCACTGAGAATCTGCGTGTTCCTGCGCTGGGGGCGGGGGCGGCCTTTGGAGCCCCCGGCACTGCCCCTCCTTGGCACCCACCGTGCCCTGAACCTGTGGGAGAACATACCATCTGGTCTGTCTGCTCGTCTATACTTGACAAATTGACCACCACTTGACAAAAGGAAGAAAGTATGAAGGTCAGGGGACAGACATCACGGGAGGGGTGGGGAGCAGGGGAAACTTTGAGCTCATGGGGCACCCTTGGCCTTGGGGCACTAGGGAGACACGCCAGGGCACTGGACTGAATGCAGACTTGGGGCCACCACCGCTGCGGACCTTAGAATAGGGTCAGTTGGCTTAGGGCAGCGGCCCGAGATTTAAAACGCGACACCAGCGACTTGGCCAGGGCCGTGGCTGCGCGGGAGCGGGTGCCAGCCGCCGTGGGAAAGACACGCATCTCTAGCACGCGGGCGCGACACTCGCTTGAGGTCCTTTCGCATTTGAAAAGCATTAAAAATCATAACCCGCAAGCCCAGAGGCTGGAACAACCCCTTTACTTTCTCTGGCAACGCGTTAACGTCATTAACTTTCAGCAAGCGGGGAAAGCGGGTTCTTACTTAACTCGCATCTTCTGACACGTCGTAAGGATCAGCAGCCGTGAGGCCTTGTCTCTCTTTGGCAGGCGGGAAATCACAAAGCACCGCAGCGCCGCCCGGCGACGGGGCCCTGCTGTCGCGCGGAACTGAAGAAAAAACGCGGAGCCCGGCGGGGTGGCCTCTGCTCCGAGGCCTGTGGCGCCTGCGCACTGGCGATCGGATGCAACCCACCCAGACCCTCCGGCAGGAGTGTCGGCGGCCCCTTCACCGAGCGGATCTACCCACGTGTGTTCCGCCGCCCGCTGGGGGCGCCTCGGCGCCAGTCGGCTCCCTGTGCGCCGCCCTGTACTCATCTTTGCGTCACACTTCAGGGCACGCGTGCCACGGATCCGCCACTAGATTATATGCCCTGGATTATTCTTCCCGGTTCTGCGTCTCGGGGCAGGTACCCGGTCAGTCGGTTGCCACGTGTTTACGGAGCACCCGGGTTCCAGGCATTGTGCTGGGCGCCGGCAGCATGGGCGAGGTCCCGACACTCTAGTAGGAGAGAGAGACAATGAAAGGAATCATAGGTGAGCAAGGGCCCGTGAGGGAGAAGGACAGATGCTTCGGGAATATGTGTGAGCATATGTGGGGGGCGCTTGGAAACCTTTTCCCAAGAAACGGTTTTAAACCCAGACCAAGGGCGGGGGCGGGGGCGGGTGTTGGGAGCTGGTCACAGTTGGGGACAAAGCCTCTCTGGCAGAGGGAACAGCACCCCCCAGGCTGTCATGGGCAGAGCGCGGGATACCTGGTCGTGCGCGGGACGGGGTCAGCTCAGCAGGCAGGGTGGCCCAAACCTTACGCATTCCCAAGGTCTTCAGGCCTGCCCCTCAACTGGCTCCTGTGAGGTGATCTCTGAGCTCTTGAAACATCCTGCCTCATAAAGATGTCTTTGGGCACCTGAGACCCGGGGCCGGGCAGAGGGTGTGTGCTAACAACGTGAGTGTGTGGACGCCAGGCTGCTTGGGGCTGGGCGGCCTCACTCTGCCCTCTGGGGCTGCAGACCGAGCGAGCGGCAAAGGTCAGTCATGCCAGGGCTGCGTGCCTTTGTGAGTGCCCCCAGCAAAAGCCCTGGGCACTACTAAGGCTCCGGTGAACCTCGCCGTCAGGCAGTATTTATGCATTTTCACAATTCCAGGGGAGATAAGTGTGCCCGTGTGATGCCATTGGAAGCCCATGCCTGGTTTCCCCGGGCTCTGTCCCTTGTGCCTTTCTCCTGTGCTGATCGTCATTTGTGTCCTCTCTCTGCAATAATATAATTGGTAATATGACAGCTTTTTTTGTGAGTCCTTCTAGCAAGAGTGGTCCTGGGGACCCCGAAAAGGACTGGATTCTTTGGGGCCTCGTAGATCAGGGTCAAACGTGGCGTTGTTCTCTCTGTGCACTTGATCCCAGTGTGGTTACTTTATTCAATTCTACTCCACGCCCCAGGCTGCACCCAGCTCCAACCAGCCCTCACAACAGGTGCCTAAACACGCAAATTGGTGAATTTGCTTGGCGTGGGCCTGGGGAGCCCAGCGGCACAGAAGACGCACTGCAGGAGGTGAGCAGTGCCACACGTGGGGCATCTACACTGGTTATTCCCCATCTGTCCCACCCTGGGTTTGGAGCAGACTCACTACTCAGCACGCATCGCTGAGGAGGACACAGTGATGTCTTTAGTATAAAAGGCAGGGGGGACATCCCAGAACTGTTGGCGGTGCTGAATCCCACACACCGAAAGCTCAGAGGTGACATCACCACTTTGTTTTGTGATCACATATCCAGGGTGACAGAGTGAGTCAAGGGAAAAATAGGGTGAGAGGGTGGCCGAAGCAATTCAGGGAATTTGTTGGCACAAAGGATTCGGTTATCAAGGTTGCAAATAAGTCATCAACTTGAGGCATAGACGTGCACCAAGTGTTTCTCAGATTTCTGCTTGCTTGCACAAGCACAGGCCTTCTCGAGAGTATGCCTCGAGTCCATAATAGCGGAGACAAATTTTAAAGTAATGGAAGAGGTGCTTATGTGACTCACTTCTAAATCAATAGGGGACTATATTTTTGACGGTGCAGGAGGCTTGAGGCGGAAGCCGGCTGGGGTGGCAGCCAGTCAGGCAGGTCAACACTCCCAGGACAGAGCGGCGGTGCCCGAGTGTCGTGGGGGGCGGGGGGTGGTGCGTGATCCCAGAGCTCCACCGGGAGCCTGTCGGTCCAAATACTTTGTTTCTGGGGAAACACGAGATGCTGCTGTGTGTTTTCTAATGAGAACAATGTCCCCTCTCCGCGCCTGAGAGACAAGGCATTTACAGTTAGAGAAACCCAGGTTTGAGTCCTGGTCTAGCTATGTGACTGGGCATGTTATTCAAACTCTCTGGGCCTCAGTGTACTCATAACGTGCACTGGTCATTATCATGACCTTGTTCGTAGGGTCGCTCTGCGGATCGACTGCGATAATGTCTGTCGAGCACTTGGCATGGAGCCTGGCACCCATTAAGGGCTCCAATAACGACAACAAAGCCAGAAAGGAGATTCAAGTTTTCAATAAATCATCGGATATTTTCAAGGGCTCAATGACATTCACACGTGCCCCCAGATCGTCCTGCTGGGCGAGGACATCACAAGCTCCGAGTCCTGTAGTAGCAGCTGTGACAGAGGTGACCTGATGACCGGCTTCCCTATTCGGGACTTAAACGCTGGGGCTGCATTTTAAGGAACAGCCACAGCTCGGATGCATTGGCTTCAGCGTCAGGTGCAGTTTATTCCCTGACCTCCTCGGAGGATGGACAGAGGGACGTCAGAGGTTGTGTTAACACGGCCCTCGAGGCCGAGCTCTGACCATGGAGACAGACTGCCACACGTGACTGGGGCTGGGGGGAGGTCGGGCGGCGGGAGCAGGGTCCCTGTTTGGTCCCAGCTCCGTCGCTGCAAATGTGGGCAAGCTAGCCAGCTCTGCACGCCTCAGTTTATCTATAAAAAGGGAAAAATATCTGATTCGCAGAGTGGTTTTAAGGAGAAGAAGGCATAACACGACGTGTGTAAAGCAGCTGCTACGCGGTCGGTGCTTCATAAATGTGACGGTTCAGTCACCACGAAGCGTGAGATGCATTCGTGGTCACTGACGCTGTTTCGCGACGCAGCAGTCCCGTGAGACCAAATTCGTTTCCGCAGGAAAAATGGCAACGCAGACAGCAGAAGTTTTGGTCTGAGGCTCGGCGCAGGAGTGCGGTTCATTCTGGGAAATGGTTCGTGATCTGGATCAAATCCCTGGCCCCCTGACGTGCTCATCATTCTCCTGGGGAGGCCTGGGGGCCCGGGCACGAGGAGCGGACTCCCTTCACCAGGGGGAGGAGGGGCCGCCCCGTGGGACAGGTCCCGACGCGGTGGGTGCAGGATACATGATGCAGACGGATCTCTGCAGCAGGAGGACGCATGTCCCCCCCGCCACCCCCCCCAGGGCGGGGACACATGGCCTGGGAAGAGCCCACGGAGAAGTACCCCTGTGGGGCTTGCGGCAGGCGAAGCGGGGGAGGAAGAACCAGGGAGGAGTGTCTCAGAGAGCGGCCCGTGCGCCCCCTGTCCCGATTCTGGTTGCTCGCGCATCCGAACAGCTTTCCGGGAGAGGAACCGAAACGGCGCCGGCCGCAGAACCCGAATGACGTGGACGGATGTCTTCCACTTAGAACAGCCTCCATCGGGCAGGGATGGCAAGCCGCCTGCCAGGCCATAAACGTGAGCTTTAAAGACACGGGGGTGTGAGTCCACATCACTGCAGACGTTGAAAGTGAACGGTGTCTGTCACCATCTTGGAAAGCCACCCTGGGCAAGGGGGCGGGGCTGGGAGCGGGCAGCAGGAACCGCTGCAAGAGGGACGCGTTTGAGGGCGTCTGGTCCTTTCTCCCCCCTGGAGACGTGTGCGTCCACAGGAGAAATGCCCAAGCACGTTCCTATAGGGAACGAAAGCTCATGGTTGCCTCTGGTGCTTGCTGGGCTGAGGCACCGGTTCCCAACTGGGGCCAATTTTGTCCTCCTGGGGGACATTTGGCAATGCCTGGAAGCATTCTCGAGGTCCCATTTTTTGGGGGGGGGGGTAGGCACGCTACCGGCATCTGGTGAGTGGAGAGGTCACGGATGTTGCTAAACACCATACGGCGCACAGATGGCCTCGCAACCAAGAAGCATCAGCCCCAGATGCCAGCGGTGCTGAGCTGGAGGGACCCTGGTTTGAGGGGGGGCACAGGCTCCGTGTCGGCGGGGGTGGCCCGTTCCTCGCACCCATCATCTCAGTGAAGGTGGGATGGGGAAGGGAGGCCTGTAGCCCCTCCTCGGTGGTCACAGGAGAGGCGAGCAGGCCTCTGCTCCCAATCCCCAAATATCTGGGGGTGGAGGTGCGCCCAAAAGGCGCCTCAGGCTAACCTCCCCAGGTAGGTGGAAGGATACGGGCAGAGTTTTTCATCTCAAGTCAACTCTTACTTATTTAAAAACCGATTTCCTTAAGCACATAATTATATGTTTATTTCCCCGAGGAACTCTTGAGGCAGCAGAGATCTGCTTAAATTATGGGGACGGAGGCTGCATAGGGGGCTCTAATGGGGTTAGAAAAATGTTCCGTCTCCTCTGAAGGAGCCCCGGGAGGAAGGGAAGGGCAGGTTCCCCTCCTGCCGTCCAGAGGACAGGATGCAGGGGGGTGGGAGCGGAGGGCAGGAGTGTGAGGACTGGCTGTTCGACAGGGCACGGCAGGATCAGAGCAGACGTGAACCCTGGGGTGCAGCCTCGAGCCCCCACTTCCCTGTTCCCATCCTGGTAGGTGGAGGGGAGGGGTCCGGGGAGCAGGCCATCCACAGGCTTGCTCCCTTCACGCACGTGTGTGCACACACACACGCACGCGCTCCCCTATGGAAGGGGGCTCTGGTGCATGCACGCACGCACGCACACACACACTCCCCTGTGGAAGGGGGCTCTGGCACACGCATGCACACACACACACACACACTCCCCTGTGGAAGGGGGCTCTGGCACATGCACGCACGCACACACACACTCCCCTGTGGAAGGGGGCTCTGGCACATGCACGCACGCACACACACTCCCCTGTGGAAAGGGACTCTGGCACACGCACGCACGCACACACACTCCCCTGTGGAAAGGGGCTCTGGCACACGCACGCGCACACATGCATACACACACGCTCCCCTGTGGAAGGGGGCTCTGGCTCATGTGGAGAAACAGGCCCAGGCCTCCGGTGAGGCGGCAGGTGGAACAGGTGGCCGGGCTTCGGTGCATCGGTCTCCGAGCCGCTTCCGGCTCTGCTGCAGCCTGAGTGCCTGCAACTGTGGGTGCCTCTCACGCTCGGCCTGGCCGGGCTGGTGGGGACCCAGGGGAGCAGGATGAAGGACGGATTACTTGGCTCTGATAGTCCTCAGCGGAGAGGGGCCCTTAGTTAGTCCGCTGCAGGACTGGAACTTAACGGCCTGTCTCCCTTCTGGAGACAGCGGCAAGACTCCAGCCGTAACACTGCGTGAGAGAGCAGAAAGATGGGTCAGGAGCGGGTGGCTTGGGCCTGCCTCTGGTCTAGGCTATACAGGACGGGGTCCGCGGTGGGGGGGCTGGCCTCCTTCCTCTGTGTCCACTGCATCTGGAAGGCAGGTCTGTCCCAGCGCCCCTGTGCGAGCCCGTCCCTGCAGGAGGTGGTGAGTCATCTCACTCAGCTGGAGCCTCCGCACCTGACAAGGCCGGGGACGCACAGCACTCAGGACGCGGTTCAGGACCAACCTCTGCCTCGTGCAGCCCGGCCTGCCGCACAACAGGGGACGGGGATTCAGACAGAAGTTACAATAAAGAGTCCGTGTGGCTGGTCTACCCCATTCATCCTGTGTCTCAAAGGCTCTGGGCCTTCTAGAATGGTCTCCAACCGGGAAGGGAAGGGAACATCAGAGAAACACGCTAAGAGTCATGGCCCCGCATCCCTTCATCTAACCATCAAATAGCCCTCTCCACACAACCGCCCAGGCTGGCTCGGTTCCAGCCTCCCTGGGCCTGGGGCTGGGGGACAGCGTCACAGGTAGGGTCTCACGGGGGAGCCCAGAAGCCCACGGCTGGTGAGAGACGCCTGGTCCTGGGGAACTGGCGATAGTAGTTATCTGTGTGCACAACACCCAGGCCTTCTCCGTCTCGAGAGGGTGGACAGGATGACACAGGAGGGGCATGCAGGCCCAGACTGACGGGTTGTGTCCACAGGACGCTTCCGGCCTGTGAGCATCAGAGACCCCGGGCCCCTGGGGATCTGTGACCTTTTCGCTGACCGGCTCCCAGGAGAGACATCAAAGATTGTCAGGGAACAGACACATAGCATCTCAGCATCTTTCAGGGGCTGAAGATGTGTGCTGTGGTCCCGGCCCACCCTTCCACTTTCTAGAAGCCTGGCCTTGGGCCTGGGCCTGAGCTACCTCACCCAAAGAACAGCGATGGCCCTGCTGTCATTCCTGGGTCACAGGGCTAGCGTGAGGCTCCAGTTAGTTGGCATGTGGGAATGCTTTGTAAGCTGCACGGGGCTATGCACTGCGAGCTGGCTCTTTGAAGTTATTTATTCGGGGAAGCAGCGGAGGCCCCCCTGCCCCCCCTGCAGTGCAGCCCCAGCCCTCTCTTTGGTCAAGGCCTGCCTGCAGGGAATGGCCACTCAGTCTCTCGAGCCAGGGGGAGGGCCTGGTGCTTCCAGTGCAGGTTAGGGCATGGGCCAGGCAGATGGGTGCCGGGGGCCCTTATTTAGTCCGCTGGTAGAACTGGAAGACAGCTTTCTCCTGTTCGTAGGTCTCGATGGAGCCGGGTCGGAGGCGCCGGATTTCAGCAATGGCATCTCCCGCGGCCAGGCCCCTCTCTTTCACCAGGTAACAGGCCAGCATGGTGCCAGTGCGGCCAAAGCCCAGGGCACAGTGCACTCCCACAGCCTGCGAAGAAGCAGCTTGGTCGGGTGGAGCCTGGTGCCCTCCCCCCGCCCTTCCCTTACACCCCTGCCTCTCCCTGCAGCTGCTGCTTCTGGGTGAGGCCCAGGACCTCACAGGCCGGCTCAGGCCCCTGGCTCAGGCTCTCAGGGGCCGGAGAAGTGACATCAAAGTCAGGGAGGGCTGTCCCGTCCCTCGTGGTTCGGAGGCTGCCAATCACACCCCAAGTAGCTGGTTCAAGAGCCGGGTTCCTGGCCTGCCCGCCCACAACCCTCTACCTGCGCTGTCCAGTGATACCCGCCCCCCCCCCGCCCCGCCCCCCGCGGAGCGCGGAGCCGCTGCTCATCCGGGTTGAGATATGACATAAAGTACAACCAGGTTTTGAAGACGTGGTACAAAAAAATATTAAAATATCTCATGAAGAATTTATATTGATTATGTGCTGAAATGGTAATATTTTTGACTTACTGGGTTAACCTACATCATCAAAACGAGTTTCCCCTCATTCTTCTTTACCTTTTCAAAATGTGGCTGCTAGAAACTTTAAAATTGCAAATGTGGCTCCGTTATATTTGGACTAAGTGTGGCTCCGGAGAGCGCTCACGAGCCACTGCCTTCCACCCGCATGTCGCCCCAGAGCGGCCACCCTTCTGCCTCTCAGCTCACAACAGTCGTTGCTTCCCTGCGGGCCCTACCCCGCACTGCGCGCCTCCGCCAGTCTTCCCGTCCTGGCCACTGGGCGCTCCCTCTGCTCCCCGAGTCCAGCGAAGTCCCTCCCTGCCCGGCCCCGCCCAGTGCCCCCGCAGGCTCCTCCCTGTCCCCCGCCCCGCTCACCCCCTGTAGGCCCCTCCCTGCCCTAGCCCCGCCCTGTCCCCGCCCAGTCCCCCGCGAGCTCCTCCCTGCCCGGCCCCGCCCTGCTCCCCGCTGACGCTGGCAGGCTCCTCGGTGCCCGGCCCCGCCCCGCCCCGCCCCGCGCAGGCCCCTCCCAGCCCCCCGCTAACCCCCGCAGGCCCCTCCCCGCCCGCTGACCTCCCCGCGCGCGTTGGCCTCGTCCACTATCCGCACGAAGCGGTCGATCTGCTCGGGGGCCGGTGGACAGAAGTCCGGGATGCGCAGCCGGTGCAGCGTGAGGCCGGGGCAGGTGTCGCTGTGCGGGGGCCCGCGCTCCGTCAGGGACACCAAGTGCCGCACGCCCCGGTCCAGCAGGAACTGGTAGTGCGCGGGCAGCCGCGGCAGCGCCAGACCCGCCAGCCGGCCCGGGAGCACCCACGAAAAGTTGGGGGGCTGCACCCCCATGGCGGCGGCAGGGCACGCGACCGCGCCAGCCCCTCGTCCCCCGCCCGCCTCTGGGGCCCGGCACCACCCACCCGCGCCCTGGTACCACGTGGGCTCCGCGCCCCGTCCCGCCGCGGGGATTGGCCCACCCGCCTCGGGGGCGGGGCTGGGGCGCCGGACCGAGAAGACGGGCGCCGCGAGCCGGCTGCAGTCCGAGGCAGCGCGCTCGCTGATTGGTTGGGTAGCCGGTAATGGGCGGGATTGCCGCAGCGGTGCTCACGGGGATTGGTGCAGCTACTCAAACAGCCGGAGGCAAACCTAGAGCCCGGGATGAATTGCTTTCTGCGCACGACGCCACCCGGGGTCGGGCTCTGCTGCTCCCTGGCGGCCGGTGGCAGTTATTACACCAGTGTCCCCTGCCCCTGCAACCCCAGGGCCTGGCCTCATGGAGTCTTTCTTCACAGTGGACGCCTAGCAGATCTTCCGCCTCCGGGGAGGAACCCCTTCTATGATGACCGACTGGTCTCTTCAGTGACTTGGTGAACCCGTCCAGCTGGGGCGATCACCGCTGCGGGGACTCTTCTCATTTTCTATCGCTGGAATTCTTCAAAAAACTACGGGGCTGCCATCTGGTGCCCTGAAATCTTACCCGGGTAGGAATTAGAGTCCAATGATGATAATAACCCACAGCATAAGAATTACAGTTTATTGAGCATATGCTACATGCCAGACAGTGTTCTAAGCACTTTACCTGTAGGAACTGATTTAATTGCCACAATAATCTTATGACGTGGGTAATCTAATGCACCCTGCTTTACAGGTGAGAAAACTGAGGCTCCAGAGAGGTTCAGGAATGCCACCGATATGACTAATGTTCGGGGATTTGAAACCAGACAGCCTGGCGCCGGCATCTTTAACGCCCCAGTTTTGTTTGCTCAAGTTAAATGAAAGGATGCTGCCTCTTCACATAACCATCCCCACACTCCCAAATCATCTGCGTGAAGCAAGTGCAGCGCTTCTTAATTTCTTTTCATATTTCATGACTTCCAGGCTGAGTCACCCTCCGGTGGGGAGACCAGAGTTCATCAGCCTTGCTCGGAGAAGGTGGGGACCCAGCTCTGAGCACAGCGCCTTCCCTGTGATCTGACCCGCCCACATCCTCTTTTGGACAATGCGCTTGCTAGTGATGCAGACTAATTATAATCGTGAAAATAGTTAACCCTCCTTGAATTTGCTCATGTGCCAGGCCCTGTGCCAGGCGCTTTCTGGAAGAACAACACGCGGACGGTATTTTTATGTCCCTCTTGTACGGGAGTAATCTGGGGCTTAGACAGGTTGGTTAAGCTGGTCAAGGACACTCAACCAGTGTGTGGCTGGGCTGGCTGAGCCGAGGCCTCCCTGAGCCCAAGCCCAGGACACTTAGCCATAAAGATGCGCTTCCCTCCCCCTGTCCCCTCCAGCCCCTGATACACACATTGGGCCATTGAAAGCTCTGGTTCCAGCAATATGGAAAGGAACTTTCTTCCCCCAAAGTTCAGAGGCTCTGCTGACCCTGCGGAAGATGCACTTACCGTTCACCCAGACAAGGCTGAACATTGCCTCCCCCTCGCTCGCTGGGTGCCACGAGCTGAGCCATTTCCCCTTTCCCCGCCTTCCCTGCAACCCGAGCCTTGATGAGGCCCTTCCTTTTGGCACTCACATTTCCCACCAACTCCTGATCAGTCTTCTTGCCTATCCCCATCCATCCATCCCCTCCTTGCCTGCTGTGGCTCCCCAGGGCTTCTGGCTGCACGGACTGTGGAGAGAAGTCTCCAGGGCTCCTGGGGTTGAACATTTCTTGGTCCCCCTGTCTTGCTCTCCTGTCTTTGCAGCCCTCACTCGTCAGAGGAAAACTTCCCACATCCCTCCCCGCCACCCGGTGCCCCTTCCTTGTCTCCTTGAGATCTACGTCAAAGCCTATCTTCTCCGGAGCTATTTCTGGGGAAGACAGAGATTCCCTTCTCCCTTGAGCCCCTAACAGTGAGTCTCCCCTTGTGCATCCTCCCACCTGCCTGGGCCCCCTTATGGAGAGGCTGTAGGAACTCCTTTCTTCTCTACAACTGTGCCCTTCCCTTCCAACAGAGCCCCGGTGAAAAGGGCCCAGGGTCCCTGCCTTGGGCTATGTCCCATGGCCAGGGGTGCTGTTTAACTTTTTGTCTTGGGCCTCGGGAGTCTCAGACTGAAAGGAAGACCCCTCTGTGATGGTTTCCTGGCCCAGACCCTTGCCACTAACCACGTCAGCGCCTTGCACGCCCCGTATGATACTGGTTTTCCTTCAGGTGTTACCTGACGCTCAGGAAGATTTAGGCTTTTTTTTTTTTTTTTTCTTTTTTCTGGGCTCGCCTCTCACCTTGTATAAATATGTACTCCCAGGCAACAGTTATTTTATTGCATTGTGGTTACCTCTTTGTGTTGAAGCCAAGGCTGCATCATTCCGTCTTTGAATTTCGTCTTTGAATTCCACAGATCTAACGTGGAGTCTGATACGCAGTGCTCAAAAGTGTGCAGTGAACCAACGAATGGGGGAGAAAAAAAGCGTGCATAGGCCAGACTGAGAAGACACACTTCTGGGAGCATACGTGAGTCTCCGGGACTCTGTGACAACGCGTGATGTGTCGCTTCTTAGTCGCGCGGATTTGAGGACCGTATTGGGTATCCTGTAACACCTTCTTACGGTGTGTTTTTTACGTGTCTGTGCTTTTAAGGAAAGAACACCTGTGTCGGTATGATCCTGGCTAAGTCTAATTACTAGTTTTGTTAAAGAGGATAAATCACCCTTGGTTTTTTTTAGAGCTCCTCTCCTGTTGTGCGTGCGTGTGTGTGGTTGCGTGTGTATGTGAGTGTGTTGGGGGGGGGGACATATTCCCGGAGAACGTTCTGTTGGCACTGATGGTGAGCTGAGTAAGAAGCTTAATTTCCCCGACTTGAAGGAATTTACAACATACTTGCGAGGATTTAGACTCAAATGTCATTGTTCTCGTATAATAAAGCACTAAATTCCTCATCAAAGATAATCAGATAATATATATTAAAACGTTAATTGTGTAGTAAAAACAACAAGCACAAAGAAGTCAGCGGGGGGAAAGATAAGCCTGGGTTAGAATCACCAGAAAGTCCTGTGACCTTACATTTTGTTCCCTCCATTGCGAAATCCTACAAGTCACTTTTCATTGGACCACCTGGGTGGCTCAGTCGATTGAGCGTCTGACTCCTGGTTTTGGCTCAGGTCATGATCTCGAGGTTTGTGAGTTCAAGCCCCACGTTGGGCTCTGCGCTGACATTGGGAAGCCCCCTTGGGATTCTGTCTCCCTCTCTCTCCGCCCCTCCCCCACGCTCTCTCTATCCCTCTCTCTCAAAAATAAATAAACATTAAAAAAAACAATAAAAATAAAAAATATATTAGAAGTAACTTTTCATTGACAAGCTCAACAGAACAGTTTGGGGGCATCCTGTACCCTAGCTCCCCCTTCCCCAGTCCATACAAATGTTTTGACCTACTCTTACACGTTGAGATCTCAGCTCCCTGACTGGCTTCATGCCAGTGGCAGTTGGAAATGAAGCCAGAGTCAGAGAGTTCCTTGCTCCAAGTAAGCCTCTGTGTCCCCTCAAGGCAAAGGACTGCTTGGGCTGGGCCCCTGGATTGCAGTCAGAATTCTCAGCATCTTAAGTATGCTGCTCTTCCTTTGTGTAAACACATTTCATACCTGGAACCTGATGATTTGGTGATTGGGATTAAGAAGGGATGGTGTGATGCTGGCCTCCAAGGTGGCCCCAGTGAACCACCTCCTGCCTTGCCTCGTCCTTTCCCACAGTGACAGAAGTGTAGCCGGCAGGATTCTGTGGAAATGATGGTGGGTGACTTCTTAAGTCATGAAAGACATTGTGGTTTTGCCTTGGAGAATCCAGCTGCCATGTTGTGAGGACACTCAATGAGCCTTATGGAGAGATGAGGTGAGGAACTGAGGCTTCATGGCCATATCACGCGAGGGAGCTAGCTGTTGGAAGTGGATCCTCCAGCCCCATCAAGACTTTAGATGGCCAGCATCTTGACAACCTCATGGATTCCCTGAGCCAGAACCACCCAGCTAAACTGTTCTCGAATTCCTAACCCATGGGAACCGGGAGATAATAACTATTTCTTATGCCATCAGATTTGGGTGTGATTTTTCTGCAGCAACAGGTAACTAATACGAGGGGGAATATCCAGATAGAATCAGATCGAATCAACTCAAGATGTAAAATAAAATCAGATTTGTTTTTACAAGAAAAAGTTATACCATAAACAGTTGTGGTCTAAGTGTGTCGTATGTGCATGTTTGTTGGGGATGAGGTGCCGTGGTAGATCAATGCCAATATCCCATTTAGAGAGCCGGGCTGTGTACAGGATCGAGGCTGAACAGCTTGAGTGTGGGTTGTGTGTGTGTGTGTGAGTGTGTGTGTGTGTGGTGTTGGAGGTATGGGGGTTTATGTGGTATCCGTATAGTTAGGGATGATATACAAATTATTTAATTACTGCCCATGGCAAAGGAAGCAAGCTATCAGAACAGACCCTCCACCAATCAGCTCCGTGGCTGTAAACAAAGAGTGAAGCCACCCTACTCTCTCTTGGATGCTCATCAGCACTGAGTGTGGAGGCTTCCACACGGTCTGGGTGTGGCCAGATTACCTTGGACATTTTAATACAGGTCTTTCCACAAGATGGCACTGATAGCTTTTCCTTGTTTTTCTTTGTCGTCTTGTTGAAAAATTTCCGACTCGTATACTGTTACAGAACGTTCCATGACTGGACCCTCCCAATTCACCAGTTGATGCCTTGTATTCCCGACAATTCCATCACCTTCATGACACTGTAAATTTTTCCTTTAGAGCATTCCAGGAGTTCACTGAGACCCTAGGTTGAGATGTTGGGGCACGGTGTTTATACCAGAAGCTGTGATCAGGAGCGTTGGAGGTGGGCAAGGGCAGGGGATCGGGCTTTGGTCCTTGGCAAAGCTACCAACCCAGGCAGGTGAGAGAGCCGAGTCAGAGGAGTGGGAACGCTCACGTAGGTAAGAGCCACCTGCGGGATGGAAACCCTTTCGGTGAGCTCGCTCACATCTACAGTTCATGCTGCTACAGCCTTGGTTTTGGCTTGAATCTGAATGGAAGAGATTCCTCAAAATCTCCACGTTGCACTTTTCATGTCATAAAGGTCAAAACTGGAAGGAAACTCGGAGCTCTCCTGGATTTACCTCTCCATTTCTAGGTGAGGAAACTCATGGGTGGTCCAGACTGGGGACCCCATCCATTCTATCAGAAGTCACTGGGTCACGAAACTGTGTAGCTAGACCAAGTTACTTAACATTTCTAGGTCTCAGTCCCCTCGCCTACAAAATATAGATGTCTACAAGAATACTGATCATTAAGGATTATTGAGAGGGCCGAACATGCTAGGAACGTGTAAAGTACCTAAGCAAAGTGCCTGCGCATCATTGGTGCTCACAGCATGGAGGGTGATGCCACCATTATCCCAGGTGATTCAGAGCCTGCTGAGAATAAGTGAAGTAATCACACTTATGCTGAAATAGCTCCAATGTGGAACACACACTCGTGAGATGCTGTGGTTGGCAGAGTTCTAAGACAGGTCCAAAGGCCCACACCCTTTGGCGAGAGGATGTGGCTCCCATGATTATGTTCGTTGCACGGCCAAAGGGGCGCACATGGCAAGGTGGCCTTGAGGAGCTGAGGCAAGGTCTCGGCTGATGGCTACCGAGAAAGGAGGGACTTCAGTCCTACAGTTGCAAGGAAGTGAATCCCGTGTCTGAATGATCTTGGAAGAGGACCCTGAGCCTCCAATGACAGTCACAGCCCGTCTGGCATCTCAATTTCAGCCCCATGAGACCCTGGGCAGAGGATCTAGCTAAGCTGTAATTGGATATCTCTTTAGCTCCCAAGTTTGTGGTGGTTTGTGATGTAGCAATAGACCATGAACGCAGATGCCCTATTGACTTTCTTTCTTTTCTTATTGTTAGTATGCTGGTTGCAATAGTAGATCTTTGAGGCTTCGGAATTGCTGTCTTATGTCTTGTGTCTTGTCCCCTTGTTTTAAGTCTCCCAGTGTCCAAAACTGTAAACTGCACAGGTCCGTTGTCCAGTGCAGAGGCAGCAAACATAGTGAATCAATGGAACTCAGGACCTGTCAATATCTTCTTCTCTCTGGTCGCCTTACCAAACTCCTGGCCGTTCTTCTGAACGCTTTGGAACCAGTCCTTCTCAGAGTGGGGCCCACAGTTGCGTGTCACCTGGGGGGCTTTGAGAAGTACAGACCCAGGTCCCGCCCCAGACCTGTGGGATCCCCAGGTGGTTCATATGCACATCTTCGCCTAGAAGTCCCGGTGTAATTCTGCTTTGTTCTGCGGCTCTGTGGACCTCTTCTGCTTGACAGTCACTGATAGCACCTAAAACATGGCTTGGTCATGAGGGGACATCTCTAGGTGTCTCCTCCCTGGAGCTGGGAAGCTTTGACTGAGCAGCGGGTCTGTGGGCAGAGGAACCAACCAGTGCAGACAGAGGCCTCGAAGAGGCCCGACTGGCCTGGGTAGGAGCCCGAGGTCATTTAGTAACACCGAACAGTCCCTGATGGAAACAATCTATTGCTTTCTCTACAAGTTAGGCAGATGTCCAAGAAAAATATGCTTAGATGTACATTGTGGCTTTCCTGTTTTGTTTCAAGGAAGGGCTTGGTTCTCAGATTTCCTTTCTGGAGGCATTCTTGAAACATCATTTTCCACTCTCTCCACCTTAACAGCACATTCCAGGCATGACAGAAATTGCCTGATTTATCATCCCCCCCCCAACCTCCCTGCAATTTGGGGAAAAGGGGAAGAGAGCCACGGACCACCATCTGTCACATCCCGCAGCCCCCCAACAGACCTCTTCCCACCCAGACCCCATCCCTCTGGCATCTTCTTAGGACCCATCAGCCCCGTGGCCGTCTGGACTGGCCTCCACCATTCCAGCCTCTACACGTTTCCCCTCTGTGCAGCTACAGTGACTTTCACAGAACAGAGATCTTACGTTTCCAGTTCTCCGAGAACGCCTGACTGCCTTCAAGACAAAGAAATCCCAATTGTGGACTGGCCTAGAAAGCTCTCTGGGATGAGGCCTCTTGCTTTTCTCTTCAGCCCTACCTTAACCTCACTCTCTGCAGCAATGTGTCCCTGTCAGACTTTGTAAAGTAAGGGTCGTTGGAGAAGCAGAGCTCTCTACCCGTCTGTGCACCTGCTGTTCCCACTAGCTGTCCTGGGCTCACCTTGCAACTCCTCACCTCCCTCAAGGTCCACTTTGGAACACAGCACCCTCTCTAGGATGCCTTCCCCGCACCCACACGATCGTGTTTTGTAGCTCTCTTTGAGCTTCTGCAGTTATCTCTGTCAAAACTTTTATTATGTTACCTATCGAAAACATCTTGAAGCATTTATTGCTTTACCGTACAAATGACGTGTTTTTAGTCCAAAGGCATTAAAAATATATATGCACAAAAAAGAAAAGAAATGATCACCTCTTACCTAATTATATGAGTTGGCATTCAAGGAGAAGCCGCTGTACGTTTTCCAAGTATGAAGGGAAGCAATACAAAGCCTCTAGAGGTTTACATACCCATGGGATGGGATGTGGTCCCACATGATTGATCTTAGCCTGGGACATGTGCGTGAGAGGCTCTCAGAGACCTTGCCTGGAAGCCACTCTGCTACGAAGCTGAAGAATGTCTGGAAAATCCCCACCGATGATCTCAGTCTGCACCACTGAATGTGGAGAGTCTCAAGAGATTCACCTGGATGCTGTGTGGACCCCTCCATGCATCTGCCCACCTCTGGAAAATAATGGCCTCTTCTCTCCTTTGGAAACATTGTTCCCAGCATCTCCTCTGTGGTGCAGAGGCTTTAATAATGAGGGGCATTGCTGGGAGGTTTACAACAGACAGTTCACCTACAGATAACCACATCTTGGTGCACCACCTTTCACAGGTATTTGTGTGCGTGTGTGTATATAAGTGAGTAATAGACATATAAAGCCCTCCCTTTACTGTGCTCTATCTGTGTATCTCTATACATCTCTCCCCTCTGGCTCCTTGAAGGTTTAATGAGCTCGCTTCTCTACTTTTTAGAGCAAGGATTCCCAGCACTGCTTTGATGACACCCTGGAGTGTCTTCATTTATCTCAGGGGGTGCCTTGAAATTCACAAAACAAGATTAATTTAAATTCATTTTCATTTAAAAAAAGTAAACAGACATTATATAGTAATTACAGGTACAGGGTGTGTGTTGAAATCAAACTAATAAATGCTTGCCTTAGAGAGAAATCAGCAGGATGGGGGTAGGGTTGGAAGGGACCACAAAGGTGGTGTAGTTTGAATCTTTTTAAAACATCCCCTCCAATTACTTCCAGGTTGGTATTTCCTCCAATTAATCGTGTTTCTCCAAGTGGGAGTCAGGGCTGTGGGGGCCGAGAGCTTCCAGAGTGAAGGTCTATCTGTCTGTGCTGGCTGTGGGGCGGGGCGTGTAGGAAGTCCTTAGAAAAACATTTTGATTGATTGAGGAGGGCACCTGGCACTGGGGTCCCAGCTCTGGGTAGCAACACCATTCAAGTCCCGGGAGACTGTAGACGGCCAGACAGCCCAAAGGAAAAGGACCCAGCCTGAGGTTCACTGCCTAACGCGACCGGTGAGAGCTTCTGTGATCGCCTTTCTGTTAACCATTTGTGCGAATCAGAAAGTTGGGTCAACGAACATCATAAGCGTATAAATGTGACCTGCCGCCGAAGGGATGGTCCCCAAGGTCATGGACGCGGGAAGGAATTTTGGATTCTTGACAAGACTAGCATCTTTGAAGCCGAGGAGCTGGTGGTGGGTTCGAATCCTAGTGCTGCCATTTAAAGCTAGAGACATAAACTGCTTTCCCCCTGCAGCACCCTCCTCTATTAGGTGGAGATAATCATGGCACCTACCTCATAGGGTTGTGAGGATTACACAGGTTAATCCACACAAAGTGCTTTGAACGGCGTTGGGCACAGTGAGAAATCAATAAATGCCGGCTCTTGTTCTCATCATCATCACAGGAGGCTCTAGGTACTTACCAGGACTAATTGGTAGTAGGAATGATGTCCGTTCCCCTCCGCCCCCATCTGGTCCCAAAGAATAGGTTCAGGCACTCTCCCTGTTGTTCCCCAGATGGGCGTAGGAGCATCGTTTGCAGAGCTGGGGTCAGAAAAGTAGGCAGAGAGTTAATTACATAACAAGGACACAGGCAAAAAATGAACACACACACAAATAAAACAAACAAAAAAACCCCACCCCAAAACAACAACAAAAAACAGAACAGAAAACCAGCACAGGCAAGTTCTAATTCTCATGAATCCCTTCGTCACACTTTGAAGGGATATTCTGCTTCATGGGGAAAAACAGTGCAAACATACTTAGATTCTTAGAATCACAACTGGTAGCAAGGGAAGAATGTGTCTTTTAGCAGCATTTTATGACCTATCAATCCAGGAACGCAAGACGTCATTAATCAAGAGGCAGTTTCAAAATGTGTTCATCATTACCCACTACTGTTGATGGAAACCTCAACCTGTTCTAGAGAAAACGATTGATGGAAAGAGAGCTTGTGAGGCCATTAAGACACGTTCACCATTCTCTTTATTTTAGTGAAAAACTAAACATACCTTTTCCTTAGATGAGAAAGACAAATCAAGTCTCATGTCTGATCTCAGCAAAATTCAAATACGGGCTTTGAAATGCCAGTGATTCTATTCACTTCCTTTTCTCTTGTCCAAATACGGAGGAATAGACATTGTGTGATTATTGAGATGTTCAAATAGTTATGTAGGATCAGAAATTTTTCAAATTCATATAGAATTTATTTCTAGGCTTGCCTCTGACCATTACAGAAACAAGGTCGACGAGTTATTTATTTGAAATTCATGATACCCAAAGACCTTCAGCTAGAAAAGGTATCTGGTTCACCAGAATGTTGGAAAGATGGTGAGAAAAAGTTCTTGTGATGGTTACCATTGTTATATAATATTTTTGGGCCTCCAAGGCTGTAGTAGCCCTAGCCTTTCTGGTCCTTGCATTTTGAAAACTCTGTGCTTCTTCAACTCAGTTATACAAATATATACCACATATGCCTAGGTGCACAAAATATTGGGCTATATACTTAAATGACGATACAGAGAAAAACACAGAACTTACATTTTGGTGCTCTGGGCATCACAGCTACAAGTCCAGTGAAACTCACCTCCCAGTAGCCACACCCTTATGTATTCCTCTTCCGTGTTAAGACCGGGCTCAGCCACATGACTTGTTTGGCCCGTGAGACATAGACAAGTGTGACGGAGGCAGAAGATTAATAAGCACTTTCACAACGAACCCTGTCCGCCAGGAACCCTGAGATCAC
Organism: Puma concolor; assembly: GCF_028749965.1. Lineage (NCBI taxonomy): Eukaryota > Metazoa > Chordata > Mammalia > Carnivora > Felidae > Puma > Puma concolor. The sequence continues at coordinate 4,495,822 of NC_141683.1, read as the reverse complement.
TGTACTATGAGGAAGCTCGGAATTCAATACCAGGTGGCAGGAAAGGGCTGTTGGGTCCATCCCCCAAGAGTCCCTCAGCTGAATGCAGCTGCACAAGTGATCCAAGACACGACCTGTGGAAGAGTGACCCAGCTAACTCACAGAATCATGACAAGTAATGAATTGTTGGGTCACTGCGTTTGGGGGTGGTTTATTACACAGAGATGGAAAGCAGCTCTAAAAATTGGTACCCAGAAGTGGCTTGTTGCTGTAATAAAAACCTACACTATGTGGAATTGGCTCTGGGACCGAGTGGCTGGCAGAAGCCGTAAGGGCAGCACAAGCAGACTTCTGGTGGAGCCCAGAGCAGCACGCTCACCGCCAGGGACCTGTAAGATAGAAAATGCGCACCATGAAGTTGTGGCTGTTGCTTAAGTTTTCCATTTGGAAGGCTGAAGAGGTCAATTAACTTAAAAAGTTGTATTTAATAGGGTATGGGAAGAGAGAGATGTGCACTCGAGAAAGAACTGCTTTGTTCAAAAGCAGAATTTAAGTCAATATGCAGGGTCCAGGATATGCTGGGCTGGGAAATAAAACCACTTCACGTTTCCAGTCTCTGCAACTGGCAAAAGATTCTCAAAATGAGGAATGACCTCAGGGTATAGATCAAATCAAGAGTGGCTGCAAGACTTTGTGGGGACCACAGGAAGATGTAAAGTGATGTCCATTGCACTCTGTTAGCAAGACAAAAGGGCCTCTAAGAATCTTAAGGGCATTGTTTTTTTTTCATAGCACCTTGACATGCTGACCAAAAATAGTTGTTGGTATAGCCTTTGTGTAATGAAATGGACCAGAGCTTGGTATGTAGAAAGCCCACACAGTTTATAAGGGAATTGGATGAGCTTAGACTAGATGGTGCAGGGAGACAGCAGAGAAAATCAGTTAGCTGCAAGCTACAGGCTCTTTCTTATTGCAAAGGAAGACCATTTCAGAGGGCAAGGTCAGACACCTCCAGGGAGCAGAACCAGCTCTATGCAAGAACGATTTCCTGCACTCGGAGTAGGAGGTCCTGCAACAATTACCTGACTAGATTTCAAAATCGCTATGGACCAGTGACTGCTATGTGGCTCCCCATTCCTCCCCCTTTAAAATGGGAGTGTCTATTGGGTGTTCCATCTTAAAATTGTGTGCTGATATGTCTGGAACACATTACATTTCTTTTAGTCCAGGGGTTCTGAATGATGAGAAGTCACACCCAAGAAGCTGCAGGAAGAAATTCACCTTAGGAGCCTCAGGCACATCTGGACCTGAGACAGATCAGGAGAAGGAGATACTGGACTGGAAGCCTGACACCATGATTGGATGAGATCTTTGGTGGTTTGGGAGGGGTAGTGCATTTTTCAAATGAGGGAAACATGAATCACTGGGGCCAGAGGGGAGACCATGGCACATGTTACAGTGATAACCCTCAATGAATTATGCCTTGTGGTACCCACGCTGTGTGTAGCCCCCGTCCCACATTGGCTCTGGCATGGCCATAAGTCTTGCTTTGGTCAATGGGACATCAGCACCTATGATGCAGACAGGCTTGAAAAGTGCTTTCATTCTGGCCTTGTCCTCTTGAAACTGCCCTGAGATCACCATGCTGTGAAGAAGTCTGATGAAATACCACATGGGGAGAGAGGCCCTGTTGCCCCAAACAGTCCTAGTTTAGCCCAGTACCTGGCTAACCCATCAGCTAAATGTGGCTTCGACTCACAGCATCACAAGATATCAAATATTGTTGTTTTAAGCCTCTCACTTTGGGATGGTGTATCATGCGGCAATAGATTAGTGATACAGGTGTCCCCTCTTAAGCACCCAGTTACACCTAGGAAATGGTAGAATAGGAGGATGCTATCCACTTGGGACACATGGCTTTCTGAAAGTCATTGATGTTCTCTTGGCAACTTTGTGTACAGAATGGAGGATTGGTGATGGAGTGAGGGTAGGTGTTAAAAGTCTCAGTTGTAGGTAAAGACGCTGAATAATGGGTAGAGTGCCCGATGAACACAGGGTAGAAGGGAATGGAAGTGGTCTAGGAAACAGGGAGACCCAGTGCAATTGTAGTTCTGTGAGTTAACTTTGGGAAGGTTACTGAATTTCTGAGTCTTTGCTTCTGTGCCTGTGAAACAGGAATGTAGGTGAACACTATCAAGATTAACTGTGATAATATGTACAGAAACATGTTTGCAGTGCCTTGGGCGTGGAAGGTGTGCACTGTATGCCGATCTCTTTCTTCTTGAGTTTTCTCGGTTCACCACACAGCATTTCATTGAGGAGTCCACTGGGACCTTGTCCTTGGGGATGATGGAACAGCAACTCCAGGATGAGGGTAACCGGGCCATGATGGCGGGATTGGGGATCTGCAAGCCAATCTAGGGACAGAGGAGAATTTCAGAGTTGTCTTCAGGATTCTCTCACATGTGATGTTCTTGGTGTTCTTGACATTGTGCACTGGCTCAGTCCCTGGAGCTCTATTCCTCTCTCACATGTGAAAATACTCTGTCCTCAGTGCCGCTTCCTTAGGGTCCTGCTGAAGTACCTCTTTGTCTTATAAATTACTGTCAAGATATGAATTCCATCTAGAAATAGAGTCAGTAACATGTCTCTGATACAACCCATGGCATATGAAGGAAGATATCCCTTATATGAGACAATGAGGAGCTTACTTCTGGGTCTGGGATGTGGTCAACCCAGGCAAGGGCAATGCTGCCATTGCAGATGAGATGCTCCCCAAAAACCAAGCAGGAGACTCAGTTGGGCACTGCATTCAGGACATTTCTGGAATAAGGTGCCAGGGGAACCAACCCCTGGCCAACTGGAAGAACACTGTGGTTACCAGTGGTTGTCTACTTCAGTCTAAATCCCCTTTTGACTCTGCTGGCCACCAAGATAGTTTGTGCCAGCAAGAAATGATCACTCTGGCGCAGTGGGGAAAAAGTGTTAATTGACTTCAAAACATAAAATGGTGGAAGAAGAAAAATGTTGCAGCCCTTCTGGGGCAGGGAATGAGAAAATTCCCTTAGATTACTATTCCTTACAGTCCCTTTGCGAAGGGAAATCATCTATCAGGAAAGTCTTCAAAATGTACATAACAGTAGATGAGGGATACATTGTCAACCTATTCCTCCCCACCTTTTTTTCCCCCGATCTTGCTGATTTTTAGACTGGTATCAGGAAATAACTCTTTGGTTTCCTTTTGTTGGTTTTGTTTTTGAGTTTCCATTTGTTGAACAAACTTAAATGCATTAGATATTGTACTAGGCATTTTACATGTGTTCTTTTCCTGAATCCTCATACCTACCGTACATTGCAGGTATGGTTTTCTCCACTTTATAAATGATATTGACTTCGAGAGATTTGAGGGCAGATCTGCCTGACTTTGGGGATCCTGTTCATTCACTGCAACATGGTGGTGGGGCATAGGGCAATAGTAATGCCCTTTTTTTAAGTCTTTTATTTTAATTCCAGGATAGTTAACATATAGTGTTATATTAGTTTCAGGTGCACTGCCTTTTACTTTTTTTTTAAATGTTTATTTACTTTAAGAGAGAGAGAGAGAGCGAGCGCACACACATGCATGAGTGGGGAAAGGGCAGAGAGAGAGTGAGAAAGAGAGAATCCCAAGCAGGCTCCATGCTGTCAGCACAGAGCCTGATGCAGGGATCAAACTCACGAACCATAAGATCATGATCTGAGCTGAAATCAGGAGTTACATGCTTAACCAACTGAACCACCCAGGTGCCCCTGAGGTGCACTGCCTTTAACTCAAGAAAGACTGCACTTATGTCTGGGAGAATGGGTCACTTCACTGATTGGATTCTGGTTTTCCTTCGTCACATAAGTCCTGTTGATTGCAAAGTGCCTTCTGGAGACTTCTCACTACCAGAACTGCTCAAGTTCTGCTTTAATTCAGAGCCGATTTGTTTACTCTTATTAATGTTATCTGGTTGAAGCCTTCCTTGCTCTGCCTTTTTTTTTTTTGTAAAGGACAGTATTGTTCTACCAAATCATAGAACCATTATTTTGGGGGACTTCTCACTTAAATGTTGTGCTGGTTTTGTCTTTCATAAATTAGAGTCCTGGATTTTTTTCTGACTGATATTTTCTATGAGGAACGGGTAGGACTTAGGTATAATATTCCATCATTAACCATGTTACACTATCATGTGTTGGAAAATTTTGTCAGGAATACCTTGAAGATTACTTATAAATGTAATCGACCTTGCCCTGGTCTTTGTGCATAAAGCTAGTAATGGACTAGCATATCAGGGCTTGTCAGGAAATAGCCCACACAAACCGGGAAACTGAAGAGAGGTTAATAAAAGGGGCTCTCTACAAAGGTGTAAGCAAGGTTGAGGAAAACCCGCAGGGGTTGGTATGGAACCTTGGAAGCCATTGCATCTTGCAGCTCGGGATAAACATGGCATTCAAAGAGTGCCACTCTGTGAAGACAAGAGCTGCAGCCTTGGTGGCCGGGCAGGGAGGGAGCTGGGCGGACAGAGAACCTAACTCTTCTGTCTTCCCATCTTCGGTCTCTTGCAGGTATCACCCATTGGCTGAGTTCCAGAAGCCCAGGGGCAAGGGAGCCTGTTTCTACAGCCCACAGGGCTGGCCTCCTGGGGCACAGAGCGGAGGTGGGCCTGGGGTATGGGGAGGCCGAACAGAAGACTTTCCGCACAGCTGGGGTGCAAGATCCAGACCCGACAACTAATGCTCATGTTCAACCTGAGCTTTAGACCAAGGAAGGCCTTCCTGAGAATGGCCTCCTAAAAGATCAGATAACAATTCCAGCCTTTAAAAATGGGACAGTGTTCCGCTTCTTCCGATGCTTCTTTCTAATTTGTTTCTTAATGATTTTAACAATTTGCGCATGATCTGGCTGTGCATACCCCTGTTATGCAGAGTCTAAAAATAACTATTCTCGATGCTGGGGAAATAATTTTATTGTCACTAACCAGAAAAGGCCCCTCCATCTTACCGCAAGACAGAGCGGCTTCACTTCGACTTTTCTAAATCCCAGATCATCGTTTTTGGCAGTTAGCATTTTCAATTTAATTGGCTTATCGCTGATGAGTATATATAGCCGGCCAACTCTTTCAGCTACTAAGGGGTATATTTTGCAGCCATTTTTCTCTGGTGGTTTCACTAGAAAATTATGCTGTTAAAAGTAGATATTTCAGGGTGCCTGGGTGGCTCGGTCAGTTGAGCGTCTGACTTCGGCTCAGGTCATGATCTCACAGCTCGTGGGTTCGAGCCCCGCGTCAGGCTCTGGGCTGACAGCTCGGAGCCTGGAGCCTGCTTCGGATTCTGCTCCCCCCTCTCTCTCTCTGCTCCTCCCCCCACTCAAGGTCTGTCTCTGTCTCTTTCAAAAATAAATAAACATTAGAAAAGAATTTTAAAGTAGATATTTCTTGGGTGCGTTATTGACGTTTGTTTGTGTGGCCTAGGACATTAATAAAATCTGTTTTGAAAATGTTCTCAGGTATACAGGGTAGCATCCACACGTGCTTGGTACATGCTGGCTGAATGGGAGAGTGAGGGAACTCCCTCGTAGCCTGGATTGTATCTTTCTCTCCTCACTGACTTCAGGAGACGGTTTTTGGAAACGGTCTAGAGGAACGTTTTGGTCTTGCTGGCCTCTCCTGAAAACCCCCACTTGAAGGAGGGATGGCTAGCAATCTGGGTCTTGGCTAGGAGCTTTTATTTACTTTAAAGGAAGTGAAACTGTCTTTTGTCCTATTGGCTTGCAAGTTGTATGGGAGTCTCCTTCATTAGCAATACAGATTTCATGCAGTTCATGCGCCTGTCAAATGTTAAAATTTGGACATTTCTGCTGCCCAAGGTCTAGAGGCCCTTAATAAGAAGCATGAGCAATTCTGATTGGCAGCCAAAGGATGTACAGTTCTTTTGTTATTCCAGACCAGCAATAACCAGGAGAACTTTCTTCAATGATGGGAATGCTCTATAAATGTGCCGTAAAGAATGACAGCACTAGTCACCGTGGTCACCGAGCATTTGAAATGTGGCCATTAACACAGAGAAGAATGGCATTTATGCTTTTTAACTTCGTCTTAATTAATTTAAATGACCAGGTATGCCACTACCCCATTGGACAGTGCAACTCTCGATAGCCTAGATTTTATCCCTCGATTAAGTCAGACCGTCTCTGCTTTGGCTTTCAAAAGAAAAGCATTTATTGGACTGCAGATTTCTGTTTTTGGGAGAGAGTGGGGGGGGAGGGGCAGAGGGAGAGAAAGAGAATCCCAAGCAGACTCCTTGCGTGGAGCCAGACTCGGGGCTCAATCCTACGACCCTGGGATCATAACCTGAGCCCAAATTAAGAGTTGGACGCTTACTGACTGAACCACCCAGGTGCCCCTGGGCTGCAGATTTCTACTGTGTAATTTATGGTGGTTTTAAAACATGTCCTCATATTCTTGGACACGCTTCCATCAAACTATGGAGACTCATCACCCTTCCCTTGAGTGGGGACTGGCCCTAGCGACTTGCGTTTGGCCCTCTCCCTCTCAGCCTGAGCTTCCCTGTAGGAATTCTGGCTGCTCAACGGCTACCATGCTGAAGTCTTGTGGAGACACCACCTACAGTATTTGAAGAGGCCCAGCTGTTCTAGCTCCTTCTTAGGCTCCAGATTATTCCAGACCCAGCTTCGTCTGACTGCGGCTCTGGAAAAGACCTTGAGTGAACACTGCTTGGCTGAGCCCAGTCAGTCCGCAGTGAGATAATAACAATAAATGATTGCTGTCATTTTATTCATTTGTTTTCTAGCTGCTATTTTTGGGGGTTGGGGCATAGCACTGGATCACTGGAGCACCCTTGCACAAAAGAATGAAGCAGGGAACTGTTCTATTAAAACCCTGGGCGTATTCATTGTTGGCTTGTTTTGAGGACAAAGTCTGCTGTATCACTTTCTCTTAGATCTCAGTATCAGCGAGAGCTGCCCTTTCTTGGACAACGAACATAGTTTTACTTTAATACCTTTTTGCTTTGGTTGCTAGGAGGCTCAAAGGTGAATTCTTGCCCCACCTTTATAACTAAGTAGGGCTGTAGAGAATTTCTTTCTGTGTATTTACTTTTCCTTTGGCCTCATCTTATTATCCCCTTTCCCCTTGTTTCTTTTAAAAAGTTGATTGATTGATTGATTGATATAATTTATTGTCAAATTGGCTAACATACAGTATGTAAAGTGTACTCTTGGTTTTGGGGGTAGATTCCCGTGGTTCATCACTTACATACAACACCCAGTGCTCATCCCCACAAGTGCCCCCCTCAGTGTGTTGGGCATTTGTTGAACCGACCTGAGCTCCAAGCTTAGCCCATGGGTTAGTGATGATGGCGGGGAGGGCCCTGGCGGTTTATAACTCTCAGGCGGCCTTAGTTCCTAGGAAGGAAATGAGGGCCTGATGGCTGAGGGGTACGGGGCTGCTGGGCAGCAAAGCCTCAGCTCAGGTGAGGCTGTCTTACCACCCCATCACCCACGTGGCGCTCACGGTCAGACGCTGGTTCTTTACCAAGGGCCCGCTCTGGAGTTGGGACAGCGGTACAAAGGTAAAGAAGACCTCCCTGAGGGATTGACCCTCAAGATTGTGCCTGGTGGGAAATAGCACACATGTGTAGACATAAAGTGACATGCATCGTGAGGGAAGTATGGATTCAGAGTGGTGAGAGATCACTGGCAAGCAGAGGACCATGGGAGGCTCCACGAAAGAGCGCCAGGAGCCAGGCGTGGAAGGGAGGTGTGACTCATGTGTAGATACCCGGGGAGAGGGTGGGGTGAAGGGCAGACAGGACTAGCGGCGGTGGGTTTAATGCTGGGAATTCGAGGCACTGTTGCATTTGGCAGGGAAGATATTTTGGGCGGCAGAGACGGTGACACATCTCACATTATGCTACGTGAGTACTTGCTTACTCTTGTGTTTACGAAACCAGCTCTGTCCAAGGGCATGCGACCTGCACACGTGGACGGGATGGACTCAGGGCGAGAGACAGATGCTAATTAAAGCTTCCACAGAGCTGAGTGCTCAGAAAACCCAACAAAAGTCATGGGACTTTGTTCTGAGGGAACTGCCTAAAACCTTTTATCAACAAATAGCATGTAGACTTCAAAATGGAGAGGAGGCTGGAAGAGATCCTCCAGCATTGAGTAACCCTGCAAACGGGACATTTCAGGACATGTCTGAGGAGTCCAATGGTGTGTGCTTGGCTGCTTCTTCGATTGCCCTTCGTTTTTTGGAGCCTCCTTGTGACCACGGGAGCCTGGTGTTCCGTGGGCAGGACGCCCAGCGAGGTTCCCAGTGGGGCTCCGTGGGGATGAGTCTGAAGTCCTTTCCTGTGCCTGACTGATGTGTTACAACTAGTAATAGGCGGCTTTCCTGAAATTCCACAATTGCCTTTTGAAATAGGAAAACCCCGGGGTCAGATGGGTAGGAAATTACTAATGGTGTGAAAACTTCTCCCGGCCATTATAACCGAGATCCTTCCCCCTGCCTACAAGTGAAAGTTTAAACAGACTTCCTTTCTTGGGTAGGGAAACAGCAAAAAAAGACCCCAATGTCTGATTACGGCAAAGTTCAGTGCCATTCTGCCAGATTCTTGTGGGCACACAAAACCCTAAAAGGGCAGCGGTCCACAAGCGTCTGGACTCAGAATCCAAGCTCTTGGGGCGCTTTCCACAAAGTGCTTCCAACAGTGTTCAAGCATCAATAGTCGTAGAAGCTGTCTTCACTTTGCGCCGAGCCATACGGCCGGTAGATCATTTTCACACGCAGTATCTCATGTAATCCTGTTCACAGCCCAGGGAGGGGAATATTACTCTTCTACTTTTGCAGAGGACAAAACTGAGGACCAGATGATTTAAGAAAATTGTCCTAAATCTCAGGGCAGTATCAGTGGAGGGGTTTCTAGCTGGTCTCTGGGGTTGAAGTCTGTTTGTGTTCTTGAACAGCGTCTGAAGATGAAAGGCAGGGCTGGAAACAGCGTGTAGACGGGTGACTGCAGAAGTACGCTGGGCAAACACCCGATCACGTAAGGTTACACTGTTTCCAGAAAGGGACAGCCTATGGCCAGCTTTCTCTCTGCCTGGGGGTGTCACGTGCTGGGGTCACAGACCCCCAGATCCGGAAGTGACGCAAGTTATCACGTAGTTCAAAATCCTGTTTTTCAGGGGTGGACTCAGAGGCCCCAGAGAACATAACTATCTTGCAGAGACTTCCACAGCCAAGTGGTGAGAAGCTGGGATTGCTCCCCGGTTTTGCGGATCTTCTGTGGGACTTTCTCCTGCTTCACCTTCCTGCCACAGTGTCTCCCTGGGACCAGGTAGAAAGCTGTTTACGGTGGAAGGCAGTTGGGCATCCCCTTAGGCAAGTGAGCTCATATTAACAATCGCTGGGATTCATGAGTGTGCCGGATACTTGCACACGCCTGATTTGGAATCATCACAAGAACTCTGCAAAGTGTGCATCCTTGTGTCTGTGAGGAAATGAGGCCAGGGATGAGGAGGAGGGGCTTTGCGGGGACAAGGCCGAGTTCATGCTCTTTCCGCTGCGCAGTGTGGCCTCTGTAATGATTTATCTCTTGTTCTAGAAAACAGAAATGTTTGATTTTTTTTTTGTATGGCCAAGTATCATTTTGGGGAAACCATTAAAATTCGAGTTGTCTGCGTTTAGTCCTAGAACTATATTTGATTAAAAAGGGAGATAAGGGAGACGAATCAGTTATCGCTTTCAGACAGTCCTTAGACGTCTTGATTTTTCTTTTTATTGTGAAGGAAAACCAACAACGTTTTAAAAAAGCTGTAATTCAAGTCATATGCTTACGTAATTCTTCTTCTTTTTTTAGAAGAGAGACTTTTTCTCTTTTTTGTTTAACCCATATTCATCTAGAGTGCTGGGGGCAGAGCCCCAGAGACTCTTCTGTATTAATTAGTTCTTCCCTTCATGTACGAATACCTTCAGGGGCACTAAGCATATTCATCATTTATACCTCGGTTAGAGTTTTCTCTGACACACCTGCTTCCCTCTTAGCATCTGTGACTTGCCTTCCAAGTTTAAAAAAAAAAAGCGTTCTTTTTTTTTTTTTTTTTTTAAGCTTGGACAATGTTGAGGGATGGAGAGATGTGACTTCCATGCCTTCCAGGAAGAATTTGGAACCACAGATGGGCAGCATGGATTCACTGGAACCACAGAACCAGCAGGGAAGGGAGCCAGAAGGTGGGGACACGGAACCGGTAGAGAGGGAATTGGGACAGTGTCAGAGTGAAATTTCTCAATTTCCATTCCACCCCCCCCCCGCCCTGCCCCGACCCCTCATGGCTGTTCCTGGCCAGGGTGCCCCCAAATCCCGATACAACATTGTCAGCTGAACACTGTCTTAACAGTCCCGACCGTCACCAGGCACTGCGCTGGTGGGGGTGGGGGGTGGGGGTTGGTTCACGATGCATCTTTCAGTGTGATGCCACACACGTGCCTCTGTCATTTTGCTCCATCCCTTTTCACACGGACCCTCTGCCTTTACCTGCACAACCCAGAAGGGTCACATCCTAGACTGCCCCCACAGAACTGGGGCAGGTACCTCAGCGTCAAACCCATCGTGAGGATGACTCTGAATCTGTTGACTTTTCACTTGGTTTCTGGCCCTTGGACTTGTATTGCCTGGCTCTGGTGGCTGTGGGTTTCTTGGTCCCTAACTGCTGGCTTCGTTTATAACCTACACGCTTAATCTTGACTCCTGATAGGCGTGGGATGTCTGAGTGGTCATTTGGCTTCCGAGCCCTATTGGCTTTTCTGATGCCCAGCTCCTACCTGTAATTCTTAGATTTGTTTTATTTTTCTGCCTGGCTTCCCACCCTGGTCCAGGATGCCTCCTCAGCAGCTATCCTGACCCAGTGGGGAGATTCGATATCATTGAACAGCTAGGTATACAAGAGGACCACGGAAGGGTCGACAACCTCACGTTACCATCTCGCAACTGGCAGAATCATCACGGCCTTTTTGATGACGGAGCCATTTTATATGTAACAAGAGTTCACAGAACGCTTGAACAGGAGAAATGTTTTGTAATCAAGGAGCAGTAATTGTTATTCTTTCCAGTTGTTGAGTTAGCTATGCCTCTATAAATTATAACGTAGTGTTCCAAATTTATATTGAGTTCCTGCGGTGTCCTGAAATTGGGGTCAGCCCACCTCTCCAAAGAAGACCAGACATGTTCCTGTGATGCGGGTTCATGAATGATAATTTCGATCGCTTCTTCCTCATTCTAAAAGCGAACAAAAGTCAGCATCCCCACAGAGCCTAGATTTCTGAAGTAACTTCACCTGTGTGAAATCCCAGCTTATCTCGATAGGATATTATCAAAGGAAGGGAAATTTCCCATCCAGGATAAGTAAAAACAAATCAAAACAAAACAAAACAAAACTCAATATCTGATTCCCAGCAAAGCTCTGGCACTTTGTCTCACAGGTTTGTTGAGAATTTATAACCATGGTTGATTTCTTGGGCATTAATTTCTTACCACTTTCTGGGAATCTATTGAGGCAGATGCAAATTAGGATAGGGTGGGTCCTCAAATATAGATTCTTTCAGACTACTGTTCTTAAGAATTCACATTGAGCTTATTTCTAAACTTATAACATTATGACAGAGAGGTCAGTGAGTCAACTCTTTGAGTTCGTGATGACTTTAAGGGCATGCCATCGACCACATTTCTAACTCAGATCAAGCTATTTTAGGTGTGGCTCTCAAAATCATCCATCTCCGCAATGTCGCACCCGACTGCACTTGTAGCACGTTTTTGAGCTGCAGGGTCCACGGGGCTGGAATGCTGGCCTCGGGAAGGACTCTGGACAGGGTTTGGCAATCGTATGAACCACGAGGGTTCCTTCCCGCAATCAGCCTGGCATCGGCTGGATCAACACCAGAGCCCTATTCCCGGTCTGTGTTGAAATTCTCTGTTGTCCTTTCAAATCCTAAGTAAAGGTTTCCTCCCATTGTGTAAATCGAGAAGCCTGACAGAGAATTGTGTTTGGCATTCTGTTTCTGGAAACCTCGCTCACAGAGGCCACCCAGAGGTGTTCGAGGGTTACCCCAGTGATGGTCGGCGCTGATGATGCAACAGAGGCTACTAGCCAAGTCTGTGTGGCAATAAAACTCATCCTAGAGGAACAGAGGCAGAGATAAGCAGGGGCAAATCTAAGAAGGATGTAGCAACAGCTCAAAAGATCTATCACTCAGACAACCAAGGTTGTAGGGAGTAGAGCAGGAACAGCGAGCGAACAGTCCTGATAAACCAATGCGGTAATTGGAAGTGTTTCTGGTGATGTGAAGGAGGACTCTGGAGGCCTCCGGGGTGAGATAAGGCAAGCAATCAACATGTCAGGGTAATTTGCTGGCAGTTCTGGCTTTGGGTCAGGTGCATAAACCTGCCTGCTGTGATGTATGAAGCCTGCTAACCTGAGGAACTTGGTCATAGAAGGACAATAGCAAAGTGGAGGCTGCTTGGGACTGACAAGAGGGGCCACCTGGCCCTGCAAATGTGACATCCACGCTGAGGAAGGCAGACCTTGATTACAAACTGCTATTGTAGGGGGAGGGGCGGGCGTGGCCTCCCCCTAGGACGGCTGGGCCTGCCTCACAGCTACTGAGTGCTCCTTGAGGACGATGGTCTCAAAAAGCTGCAAGGTGGGTAGAAAGGCTTTTGTGAAAGTTCCTCCATACGGGCCAAAGGGACTCAACGTCAGCTGTCTGACCACCCACCGACTTTGCACACCCTTCCCTCTCACCGAACCCACCCAGATCACGCACCGCTCCTCACTCTGTCGATCTCGCACCTGACTCTGCACGCTTCCCACCGTCCTACGAAGTTCCCTCCAACAGCGCACACCCCTCGCCACTTGGACGGTTTCGCTTCCCCTGGGCTCAGTTCAGATCCCACCACCCAGCCCACTGACGCCACACAGATTACGTATTGCCGTGAAACCACTGGCGTTTTGCCCACTCAGTATCTATTCTTCCATTCTGCCTCGAAGTTAAACCCTGGTTCTATTTCCCAGCCTCCCTCGCTGCTACATTTGGCCATGTAACCAAGTCTGGCCAATGGGATTTAGACAGAAGTCTTCAGGGGGGACATCTGGGAAGGGTCCTCGAAAGGGGGCAGAAGGCTGGGGCATAAACTTCTGCCCTTAGTCTTTATATTTTTCCCACCAGTTTTGAAAACAGATATGATGGCTCAGATCTCGTCAGTCATCTTGTGCTTTTGAGAACAGAAGCCAGCAAATACGAACGCTTGGTTCACAGGTTAGAGGGAACTTGGGTTCTTGGTAATGTCGTGGGACTAGAATACCTCCTCTGCACCTTGTGTCTTTCATCACTTTCTCGTGACAAAACGAACCCTTCGTGTCACTTAGGCTGCTGTATCCGGGTCTCCGTTATTACAGCTGAAGGTGATTTCTCCGGGCACGGTGCCCGCCGTGCTTCTGAGCCCACGCTGTGCACACACTCACTAGCCTCCTTGGCCAATGTGCGTCCTCTGCACGGGATCATCCGACCATGATGTTGCGTGAGTGGAACAACCAACTGTCTTTTTTTTTTTGTTTTTAATGCCAAGAGGAGTCTGTGCATCTTCCTTTCGACTTCTCCACTTGTATAGAGGAGAACGGGTCAGACTCTCTGAGGTACACAAATCGCATTCTATAAATGTTCACGGGGCGGGGTTACCAGTGGCAAACGTTATCATTTCCCGGAGTAAAGCTGAGTCACGCCCACTACACTTCCCAAAGGGCTATATTTGGAAAAAAAAAATACACATTCATCTCTTTGCACTGTCTTGAATCTTTCCCCCTAGAAAATCCAGAAGAAATAAGACTGAAGGATATTACACCTGGAAGGCAGGAAGTGGGGGGGATGGGCTGTCCACCACAGGGCCCTGATGTGAGTGGCTCCCCAGAGGGGTGAAAAGCCGGGGGCTGGCCTGGTCCCACTGCTCAGCTGCCGGCAGGGTCCTGGGGGCTTTGCTATGGTCAAGCTCTTACTCTGTTCCAGGGCCTCCTTTGCCTCTTGGGAGAAGCCCCTTCCCCAGGCTCCAGCACGGCGGGGCAGGGAGAGGGGGTCCTCCGAGAAGCTGCGTGTGACGGTGAACGATTCCTTCACCGAGAAGTCTTCAGGCTGCAGAGAGCAAGGCGGAGAAGGACGTGACTGAAATCTGCAGGCGGGAAGTGGTTACCTAGGGCACAAAACCTCCTCGGGGTCCCCGCAGAACGAGGAGGCGTGGCCCGAGGCTCGCAAGCAGCAGATCTGGGAGAACAATGAAAAGACACGACGTTACACGGGGCGCCCGTGGGTGTCCGGGCCCCGCACTGCTCAGCCTCTACTCTTCTCGCGTGGTCGAAGGGCCTAGAAGAAGCGGGGGGGGAGGGGGGGTGTCTGCACGACCGTCTTCACGAGGCGCGTCACCACCAGCAGCAACTGGCAGGCGGGGCCCGTGACGCCTCGGTGGCCTCAGGCTATTTGTGAGACCTGGGGTCCTGGGGAGTCACACGTGTGAGTCACGGTCACGCGCTCATTCTGCTCTTTGCCGATTCCGTCGGCATTGGCATTGGCAGAGTCATTTATTTCTCTGAAAACGTAACAAGGGGCAAACAATAAGCCCTAATTTTTCAGTGATGGATTTCCCGACGTTTTCACGTCAGGAGCCCTCCGTCCGGCCCACGCGGCCCACCTCGGCCTCTGGACGTCATTCTTACGTTGGGACACAGCCCGCGATGCAGAAGCCGCAGCTGCGGGCCCTCGTTCTCTCCAGTCTGTCCCCGGCGCTGACCTGTTGGAAGAGACCAGTCACTTATCCCACCGGAGCCTCAGCTCCCTCCCTCCCTTGCAAAATGAAGTGACACTTGCCCTGAGGACAGGCCACCCACGCAAGCCACCTGCTAGCACGAGGGGGAGTGGGGCCTGCGCAGGTGTCCCGGGCCCCCTTGCTTCTTCTCCGGTGGCACCGATGACTCACAGCTTGTCGTGCAAGTCGGAAGGGGCGAGGAGCGGAGAGGGTTTCTGCTCTGAAAGGTGGCGGGGGGATCCGTGCGATCGTTGGTGGGGACTGACGCTCCTCAACCCCCCGGGCGCAGGCTGAGGCCTCAGCCCTGGGAGAAAGTTACTTTCCTTCGCTGCTTTCTTTCTCCCACAAACCTCAGGCGAGTGGCTTCTGGGCTTTTTAAAGAATCAACTGATACTTACAGGCTCAAGCTACAGTTAACGAAGCTTCTGCTGGTCTTTTCCAGCGGGCGAGTCTTCTGCGGCCTCACCGTAAGCTGGTTCGCTGTCCGCCGCCAGGCTCCGCGGTGTTGACCCCTTAGGTGAACTGTGTGCGTACCGGTGCGTGTGTATATGTGTGTGCGTGTGGAGGTACGCGTGGGCATGTGTGCGTATGTGCGTGTTAGTATGCGTGCAGGTGCACGTGTGTGTGCCTGTGGAGGTACCTGTGGGCACGTGTGTATGCGCGTGTTTATGTGTTTGTGTGTGCATGTCTCTGCATGTGCACGTGTGTGCACGTGGGTGTATGTGTGAGTGCGTGCGGGTGTGCACTGTGTGTCTGCGTGTGCACGTGTGTGCACGTGGGTGTATGAGTGCGTGTGGGTGTGCACTATGTGTGTGTGCACGTGGCTGTATGTGTGAGTGCGTGGGGGTGTGCACTGTCTCTGTGTGTGCACGTGGGTGTATGAGTGAGTGCGTGTGGGTGTGCACTGTCTGTGTGTGCACGTGGGTGTACGTGAGTGCGTGTGGGTGTGCGGGTGTACACTGTGTCTGCGTGTGCACGTAGGTGTATGTGTGAGTGCGTGTGGGTGTGCACTGTCTGTGTGTGCACGTGGGTGTACGTGAGTGCGTGTGGGTGTGCACTGTGTGTCTGTGTGCACACGTGTGGGTGTGCACTGTGTCTGCGTGTGCATGTGGGTGTATGTGTGAGTGTGTGCGGGTGTGCACTGTGTGTGCACGTGGGTGTATGTGTGAGTGCGTGTGGGTGTGCACTCTGTGTGTGCACGTGGGTGTACGTGTGAGTGCATGTGGGTGTGCGGGTGTGCACTGTGTCTGTGTGTGCACGTGGGTGTATGTGTGCATACGTGTGGGTGTGCACTGTCTCTGTGTGTACACGTGTGTGCACGTGGGTGTACGTGTGAGTACGTGTGGGTGTGCACTGTGTCTGTGTGTGCACGTGTGTGCACGTGGGTGTATGAGTGCGTGTGGGTGTGCACTGTCTGCGTGTGCACGTGGGTGTACGTGTGAGTGCGTGTGGGTGTGCACTGTCTCCCTGTGTGCACATGGGTATGTGTGAGTGCGTGTGGGTGTGCAGGTGTGCACTGTGTGTCTGCGTGTGCACATGGGTGTATGTGTGAGTGCGTGGGGGTGTGCACTGTCTCTGTGTGTGCACGTGGGTGTACGTGTGAGTGCGTGTGGGTGTGCGGGTGTGCCCCGTGTGTCTGCGTGCATGCATGTGTAAGTATGTATACACGTGCATGTGTGCGTACATGTGTGTCCCTCTCACGAGTCACAGAGATCCCGTGTCCCCGTCTTCTACCTACGTGGCTCGCAGCCAAGCTCGGACAGACCCTGTGGCGGTCCCTGCGCCTGAAAACCCTCCCGTGAGGAAGCCCCTCAAGAGGGGCCGTCGCGGGGAGTTGTAGGCGAGCTGATCCCGGAGGCGGAGCAGGGCCCCTTCCGCGGGCTCTTTGCCAAGAGCCAGTCTCTGGAGGGAGGTGATGGAGATGTGGACACTTCGTCCCAGAAGCGCCTGACGCCGTGCACGCGGGCTGCCTGTGGTCCTGTCGCCTGGTGGCCCTGGCGTGTCCCCACGTCCCGGGGTGGCCCGGGCGCCGGCTCCTCGCACTGGGGCCCCCAGGCTGTGTGGATGGCCGTCCACACCGAGGGCGGCCCCTCCCCGTCCATCCCGCCCGGGAAGTGTTCGGGGGGACAGGTGCGCTCCTGAGAAGAACCAGCTTCTTTGAGAGGGTTTGCTCTCCAGAAACGGTAGAAGTGTAGGATCGTTGAGACGAAGGAGGGTCTCGGAAGCCTTGCGGGGCAAAGTCCCTGTTTTCTAGCCGGGGACCCTGGGGTCCGGAGAGGCTCAGTGACTCACTGCCGGGGCTGCCGCGCGATAGCATCTGTGTGGCGATGATGGTGCAGGTTTCTTGGTTTCTAATTAAATGATCGTTTCTACTGAATCTTTCTGTAATCAGGAAGAAGACAGTCTTTTGACGCACACCTCCAGGAGGGTTAGGGCAGGTGCGAGAATCGGCGGATTTACTGTCTGGCCGCAGTGGCCACTCTAAGAGAAATGGCTCTGAGTTAGCTTTAAGAAGCAGTCAGGGTCCCCCACACGCACAAATAAATTGTAATGTCCCGTCCACGTCTCCCAGGGCTCCTCATTTCTCCTTGTGTCTATGGTTCCAACTCCCAGTGTCCTCTGTCTTCATAAACCGAAAAACACAAGAGGCGCGGTAGGAGCTTCTAGAACATGTCTGCCTTTCCCCAACCCCTCCTTCCTCTTCCTCCTCCTTTTCTCCTCCCCCTCCCCCTCCTCCCCTCCCCCTCCTTGTGCACAAACACAAGGTTCTTTCGAAAGCCCGGAAAGGGGGGCGCCTGGGTGGCTCAGTCGGTTAAGCGTCCGACTTCGGCTCAGGTCATGATCTCGCGGTTCGTGAGTTCAAGCCCCATGTCGGGCTCTGTGCTGATGGCTCAGAGCCTGGAGCCTGTTTCAGATTCTGTGTCTCCCTCTCTCTCTGCCCCTCGCCCGTTCATGCTCTGTCTCTCTCTCTCTCAAAAATAAATAAAGGTTAAAAAAAAAAAAATTAAAAAAAAAAAAAAGAAAGCCCGGAAAGGAAGACAATAGGAAGGACACATTTCCCGCATCTTGATCCTCGCTGACTGAGGGGCTGGGGAAAGGGGTCCCAGGCTTATTTCCGAGGCTACATGTCTGGGAGTAGAACACTTAGCGATGGTGTTTAGGAGTTTTCTTCTCCAAACGTAGGTCCACAGGCACCGGTTCAGGTTCATTTTTATTATTGCTATTTTTTTCCTAATAGACTTTATATCTTAGAAGAGTTTTAGATTTACAGAAAAATGGGAAAGACCGTGCAAAGAATTCCCCGTCTACTCCCAACTTCCCTTATTATGAGCATCTTACTTTAATCTGGTACATTTGTTACAGTTAATGAGCCAATATTGATGCATTATTATTACCTAAAGTCCATGGTTTATTCAGATTTTCTTAGTTTTTACTTAATGTCCTTTTTCTGATGGAAGACTGCGTCCAAGGAATCGCATGACATTTGCTCGTCCTATCTCCTCAGGCTCCCCTGGGCTGTGACAGTTTCACAAACCTTCCTGTGTTTGTTTTTTTTTTTTAATGTTTTAATGTTTATTTATTTTTGAGAGAGACAGAACATGAATGGGGAGGGACAGAGAGAGAGGGAGACACAGAATCTGAAACAGGCTCCAGGCTCTGAGCTGTCAGTACAGAGCCCGACGCGGCGCTCGAACTCACGAACTGCGAGGTCACGATCTGAGCCAAAGTCAGACGCTTGACCGACGGAGCCACCCAGGCGCCCCAAACCTTCCTGGTTTTTGGCCAGTTGTAAAGAGTGCCAGTCTGGTGTCTGGATGGTAGTGCCCTCACCAGCTAGAATTCCTGGGACGTTTTTCTCGTGATGAGACTGTGGTTATGGGTTTTGGGAGGAAGATCACAGAGGAAAAATGCCATTTTCATCACGTTCAGAGTACAGACGGCGATGGGATTTGTGACTATTGGTTTATTGACTTTGCCACCTGGCAGAGGTGGTGTTTGTTGAGTTTATCACTGTGCCTTTGCCCTCCTCGCCTCACCTCTACTCCTCCATGCTCACTGGAAGGGAGGGACACCTCTGGGGTGGGGGTCACACTCCTCCTCCCCACTAACCCTCCCCGCCCCAGCCGTGGAGTGTGTGTGTAAAATCATTTGGAATTCTTCTGCGTGAGATATTTGTCTCTTCTCCTACATATTTATTTACCGAATCCTTTATTTATATCAATATGAATTCATAGATATTTATTTTATGCCTTGGGCTCTAATCCAAGGCTTTTTAAAAAAAAGTTTATGTATTTATTATTTTGAGAGACAGAGAGCACCCATGCAAATGGGGGAGGGGCAGAGAGAGGGAGAGAGAGAGAATCCCAAGCAGGCTCTGCACGGTCCTTGTAGAGCCCGATGTGGGGCTTGAACCTACGAACCATGATATATCATGACTTGGGCTGAAGTTGGATGCTTAGCTGACTGAGCCACGCAGGCTCTCCAGTAATTCAATGCTTCTTTGTTTTGTTGCTTGAATTGTTCTAGCTCTTTCGGTTGGATCTTGTGTCTCTCTGACATACGCTTATCATTGTGGGTTATTACTTATCAGTTTGGAGCACTGCCTTAGTTTCTGGGCTCCAGAACATTTTAAGGAATGGAAACTCAATTTACTTCAAGTTTTGAGTGAGGGGACTACATTTTATGGCAGGAAGTACACAGAGATTACTCTCTTTATCTAATGAAATGTGATGGCCAGTTTTGTTGGACTTCCTAAACCCCTGGGGTCAACAGCACACCCACCTGTCCCCCATTCACACTTAATTCTTTGAACTCCTTCCAAGTAACATGGCCCACATCACAAATTCTCCATCACAAAAATTATGTATGATGCTCTATCAGCTGATTAGATCCTCCTTAAGGTTGTTGAAAACAAACAAACAAAAATTCAAAAACCGTCTGACTTGCAAACGGATTTATTGCCCTAATTTCAGTTTCTTTGAATTATACTGAAAAGACTTTATCAAGACTCATCAAGTGGCCCTTGATTTTATTGATTGCCTTTTACAAGTCTCTGTTTAACCTGACATACTTAGAAAGGTTTAGAAGTTTCTGAATATTAGTTTTAATACACCACTGTTAATATAATGTTTCGATGATATATATTTATTATGTACTTACTGGGGGGGGGGCAGTAAAAATAATCCTAACTCTGGAGATTTAACTCCGTCAACTTATGGAAGTTCTCCACCATACAATCTGATAGTGATGGGTTGCTAATTATCAGGAACCACTGCCCTGGGCACACGGAGACATATGTTTACCTTCTTGTAATGAGCAAAACCACGACTCATTGTCAAACTAATCAGCCAAATCAGCTTCTCTTCTGTCAGAAAAAGTCTGACTTCATATTTAACCCGAATAAACATGCCATTATGCATTTCCATGACAACCGTCTCTCTTCTGAACACAGGGACGAGCCGGGGATAAGAGGATCCCGGTCCCTCTCACATCAATTTGAAAAGATGGCAAGTTTAACTCTCTTGATTTTGGAATATTTACAATGTAAATGGCATCATGCATTACTCCCTCCAAATCAGAACTTCCTTTTTTTTTTTTTTTTTTGCAAATCTTGTTTGTTAATAAAAGCATGTTCCCAAGCTAGAGCAAGTCTTAATGCATGGATAAAAGACATAAAACTTAATTTCTGCATGGTCATTATAACGATCGGGACCCGTTACATAATTTGCAGGGTCCTGTGCAAAGTAAAAATCCAAGACCTCTTATTCTTTTTTTTTTAAATATAATTTATTGTCAGATTGGTTGACATACAACACCCAGTGCTCATCCCAACAAGTGGGGGCCTCTTATTCAAAAATTAAGTATTTCAAGATGGCCAATGGCAGAGCCTTAAAACTGGGGTGGACCCTACTGGCTGGGGTCCCTCTAAGTGTAGGGCCCTCTGCGACCCCCACGAGGCTCGTCTGGACAACAGTCTAGCTTGTAGAGACCCTACTCCCTTTCCTGATGGAGGCCAAATTCATGTGAATGAAAGTTTCCAAGTTAAAAAAATAACATCACCAAGATACTCTGCCTGCATTTTGTTCTCTGTAAGTGTGGACACAATGTATTAACTGGAAACATCTGTGGGTTTTCCTGTCTGTAACGCATAAGACATCAATCTACCACACTCTTCACTGTGCTCCGGTGAGCAATTTTCTTAATGCCTCAGTGTCCTCATCTGTAAAATGGGGATAATGCACGCACCCTGACCTGTAAGGACTAACTGGGTTAACATGGCAATACACTTAGAACGGTGTCGATAGGGCTGTGTGTTATTATTATGATTGTTACTGTAATTATTCTGTCATTTCATTCACAACACAAACTACGATTAGAACAGGGACCTGATGTAATGGCCGTGACAGAGTCAGCATAGAAAATCTTTTCCCCATCAAGAGTATGTTGGGAGCATAACCTTTCCATATTTATGTAAGATTTTCCACTTTTCGCTGGAAAAATCACGACACTCGAGACAACGCTGCCTCTGGGAGGCCCCCACTCCAGTCCTGGCGACCAGACTTAAATGTGAGGCTTACTGGGTCCTCTCCGCTCACGGCCGCCACACGCAAACGCTGGACCGCCTTGTCTGGCGAGTGGTCCAAGCACAAACGTGGGTCACCGAACGCAACACCCCAAGTGCCATTTGCAGGTACACGGCAGTCATCGTGACACGAGCCAGAAGGATACTGTTTCAGTTACTAGGGATTCTAAACCTTCATACCAGCATCAGCATTAGAACGGAACCACTTCTGGGGCGCCTGGGTGGCTCAGTAGGTTAAGCGTCCGACTTCGGCTCAGGTCATGATCTCACGGTTCGCGAGTTCCAGCCCCGCGTCGGGCTCTGTGCTGACAGCTCGGAGCCTGGAGCCTGCTTCCGATTCTGTGTCTCCCTCTCTCTGCTCATGCTCTGTCTCTCTCTCTGTCTCTCTCTCTCCAAAATAAACAAACATTAAAAAAAAAACTGAGCCACTTCCAAATCTTAGGACACGTAAGACCAAAGAGAAGTGATAGCCACTCACACAAATTAATGTGCCCCTCTCCTTTCTCACTCTGAAAGGCGTCTTCAAACCACATTATTACATTTAAGAGTCAAAGTGTTAATTCCTCAGCATTCCTGACAACTGGAAAGCACACTGGAGACCGAAGGTGTGGGAGTGGATGGTTTAACCTCAGCGTCTGTGAAGAATGGTGCCCGCAGAGCCAAGAACATGTCCGGTTTCAGTCAAGATTAATGCAAATTTGGTTAAAAACAAAAGCCACCAGGTAATCCAAGGGTTCCCGTGGAAGAACTCAGGAAAAGTAGTCGACACGGCACACAGCAGGTCTGAACACCTCCCTTGTGGCAGGTTCTCGTGTGAAATTCAAGATAAAGGTTTAGTCTCATCACTTAACATCAGTGTTTCCCCCCACTGTGAAGGGAATGAAGAGGGGTCCTCTTTTTCCCCCACAAAAACAGGGAGCCACATTAATTTGTGTATATTTCAGGACTCATGTAAGGGCGACTCTCCAAAGCCTAGGATTTTCCCTAAGACGGTGGGCCATTTTGGTTATCCTTTTTTTTTTTTTAATGTTTATTTTATTTATGTTGAGGGGGGAGGGGCAGAGAGAGGGAGAGAGAGAGAATCCCAAGCAGGCTCCACACCATCAGGGCTTGGACTTATATACAGCGAGATCACGACTGAAGCCGAAATCAAGAGTCCAATGCTCAACTGACTGAGCCCCTGAGGCGCCCCTGGTTACCTTTTTATGAGAAGGGCGTTCCACCATACACAGCCGGGGGTTTCCAGACGTGTGTAGGAGAGCAGGTGTGCGAGGCGAGCCAGTGAGCGCAGACAGTATCACGGAAGACATTTGAGACGTTAGCTCTGGGAGGACGGGGGTTCCGCAGGAGGACTTGACTGGGTAGCCTGGTCTGACCCAGGGACGTGAGAGCAGAGTATTGCTTCAAAGCTGGAGACTGTCCACAGCAGGCTCATGCTGCTGGAAAAGGTTCTTGTGCCGGCCAAGGTCAACCTGGGCCACAAGGCTGCTGTCCTCACCCTCCGTCCCGAAGCAATGCTCGGGATGCGATTAAAGGCCTTCTGGTAGATGTCCCAGTTTTCCTGACTCTGTAAGAACTCAATCTTATCCACGCCTAGAATGAGAGCAAAGAAAAGTCTATGTCTGTGTGTGTATAAAAAAAAAAAAAACAAACAAACCACGAGGCTTGCTGACGATCTTCCCAGTGCCCTTAGCTTTCCTCACAAAGAATTAATTGATTTAATTTTGGACTCTGAATGTTCTATAAATACAGTATTGTACACTGTATTCGATGTTTTCATCCTGTTGTTTGGCAGTGTTTTAGGAGGAAGATCACAAAGAATCGTTCTGAGAAATCCATGTTGCGTGTGAGATTCATTACGAGTCAGTACTGGCATCTGATAGTCCCTGGAACCTGGGTTGAAAAACTTCCGTTCTATAAAAACCCAAATCGTGTTGCTTTTCTGTGTCCAAGGGAAATCGTGTTGCTTTTCTGTGTCCAAGGGAATCGTCGTGTCTGCTTTCTTCAAGATTCTGATTCCTAAGGAGGAACCTTAGCCACAGCCTGGCAAACCTAAACAGTGCTTAATGATTTAAATTCCAACTCCTGGGGGCGTCTGGGTGGCTCAGTCAGTTGAGCGTCTGACTCTTGATTTTGGCTGAGGTCGTGATCCCAGGGTCATGGGATCAAGCCCCGTGTTGGAGCCTGCTTAAGATACTCTCTCTCTCTCAGAAAAAAATTACTCTCTCTCAAAAGTAACAAATCAACCATAAAAAATACAATAAACTCCGACTGCTTTTACTAGAGAGTGACAGAGCAATTCAAGCCGGAAATCAAGTTGCTGTGAGATACATCTGTATCAGTTCCCCGGGCCTGCTGTAACAAAGCGCCATGAACTGGGTGGTGAAAACAACAGACAGTGATCGTCCCCCAGTTCTGGAGGCTGGAAGTCAGAAATCCAGGCGACAGCAGGGCTGTGCTCCCTTGCAAGTTTTAGGGGACGCCTCGCCGACCCCCTCCAAGCTGTTGGTGGTTTGCTGGTGGTCCTTAGCTTACAGCCACGTTGACCTGCTCTCTGTCTGTCACGAGGTGTTCTCACGGTACCTCTGACTCCGCACGACCATCTTCTTATAAGGACACCGGCTGTCCTGGATGGCGCCTACCCCACTTCAGTGTGACCTCATCCCAACTGATGGCATCTGCAACAACCCTATTTCCAAGGAAGTTCCCAGCTTGAGGTCCTGAGGGTTAAGACTTAAGTGAGAGGGGAACAGTTCGACCCATCACAACACTGTATTAAAATTTTTTAGACCAAAAGGCGAAATTGGGGCACCCGGATGGCTCCGCCGGTGAGGGGTCCGACTTCGGCTCAGGTCATGATCTCGCAGTCCGTGAGTTCGAGCCCCGCGTCGGGCTCTGTGCTGACAGCTCGGAGCCTGGAGCCTGCTTGGGATTCTGTGTCTCCCTCTCTTTCTGCCCCTCCCCCGTTCATGCTCTGTCTCTCTCTCAAAAATAAATAAACATTAAAAAAAAAGGTGAAATTTTACTGGAGTTTTAGTAATCTTAAAATATTCAGATATTGGAAAATTTTGCACCACAAGATTTTTTTTTGCATCATAACTAATATACAACTGAATTTTAATTTCTTACATGCCAACAACAATGTATAGTTGGCTTATCAATAGTTAATATTGTATTTTCAAATAATACTTCTCACTACCTAGATTTGTATTTCCAAAGGTTATTATAAAAACCACTGAGAAATAACTAATGGGAAGAATCTTGTGATATAGATTACTACAATCAGTAAAATCCAGATTAGAATGATGTAGATCGAATATGGTTATTAATTTTTATAATAAATCATAAAAAATCAGATAACATGTCAACAGTGCTCTTTTTCATTACTCAGTTTGTAGTAATCTGATGTGGTGTGAGACTAAACTTTTAGGAAATCATTTCACAAAAGGCATGATATTTCTCCCGCACATGTGTGAGAACACACATAGCATACTCTGGGGTTTGGCTTTTGGAGGGAGGTAAGTCAGAATCATGAGTTAATGGCAGAAACCATCCCATTAACTTCATTAGACATCATGAGTAAACTTTCTCCGTCCATTGGAGGAAAGAGAAAGGTTTGTATACTTCAAAAACTAATCAGTCTGGAAGCTTTGGGGCGTAGGGTGCACCTCATTTCTTCCAGTGCAAGGGAGCCAAGAAAGAACAGCCTATGAGCTTCCTCAAGAGCAAATACTCCGATGGCTCTGTTCCAGGAACAACTCACACAGTAGTTGTAAATCGATTCCCTTGCGAAGTCCTTGGGCACCCGAATAGATACCTTGTGACAGTTACTGGTTGGCTAAGCTTAGGTCACACACAGAAACCTAGTGGCAAAAAGAGCTGGGAAACGAAGCCTGGAGCTTTCCAGGTATAGTAGATTAGGAAGGGGAGCTAGGATGTGGGGATGTGGGTCTTGAGCGAACCCAGTAAGTTTACATAATTTACCACCATCAGTGGAATCACCAACAGAGATGCTCTGCACTTCTTGGGAACAGACTTAACACTGAGTTTGTGTGTGTGTGTGTGTGTGTGTGTGTGTGTCTGATGTTTCACACTGTGATTTATAAATGCCTAAGAAACTGGAGTAGCTGGCCCATAGGTATGTAGTCCTGTCCCTGTGAAGGGAGGTAAGACGGTTCTTGAGTCCTGTGGCCAGAGATGACGAAGTGACCCTGTCAGTGAGTACAGGACAAGATGATAAAATCACACAGAATGATGGCCATATAAAGTCTGGAGACAGAATCTGGGCAACTCTTTCTATGCCTGCTTTATTAGGCTTCGTGCACTTCTCATGTCAGTAATTTTTATTTTCTGTGTCTGTTTCATTCATGTTTATTGTAGCAATCGAAAACAAAAACAAAACCTAAAATAAAGTCTGTCCACTTACTTGGAGGGGGAAGGACAAACAACCAGACTGGGGCTCATGACACACTGATTCTGTAGCGAGTCGAGGGAGTGAGGAGTCTGCGAGAGGGAGGGCTGTGGGGGCTCCGGGGGCCTTCAGGTCCTCAATTATTCAAAAAGAGCATTGGGTAAGGTAGTTGCAAAGGAAGGGTGTTTTCGGGTCATTTGTCTATTAGTGAGTGTTCTGTTAGCGAGGTCGTCCGTGTTCCTGGCTCCTGCCTGGAAGGTGGCCAGGGACCTTGTAGTTTTCAGGTCCTCCCAGGAGGACAGAAAGGGCAACATACTGGACCAGGCAGGACCTCCAGGCTGTGCAGTTTCAGTAGGGTCATCTGAGGTGTCTGGGTTGTGACCTCTGACGTTCAGCCTGCTCTGATGCTCAGTTGTGTTTTCCTGTCCGCTTGTGCCCAGAGCCCTGGCACGGGAGCAATGCCGAAGGGGAGGGGATTCATGCCCCAAGATAGAGACGGAATTCCTCTGTCCTGCCCCATCGCCCTTGACTTTGAATCTGCACCCCCTGAACTGAGCTCTGCAGTAACACGAATGTCAAGTACGTAACCCACACTGGCTTCTGTGTTGGGGAACAATCCTGTTTCCTTTCTTGATAAAGCTTAGAATCCTGGTGCCATGATGCAGTTGTGAAGCACTATTTGCATGGGTGACTGTCCCCTTCACCCCTCTGTTGTGTCCGAGTCCAGGCTGTATCTGTCAAAGCCCTCAGTGACAGGAGATACGTTCGTTCCCTAAAACAGAAGAGATGACTTTCTTCCTTTAGGCTCAGTTTTTACGTCCCCTGTTTTCTAAGAACGGCCACACAGTGTTTCAGGGACAGGGAAACACAACTGGCTGCCCCTGATTTGCCAGTTTGCAAACATTTTCTCACAGAGTTGGGATACCAGCAGTCACAGGAGACTTTTATAACTATCCCTGAGGGGTCTCCCTTTTCTGGAAAGATCCTGCTGCCTTTACCCCGGAGCCCTGACTCCTGGCCTAACGGGCTGAGTCTGGGAAGTCATTCACATACCAGCTGTGATGTGCCCACTACTGTGGGTATAAACCCAGAAGAGTAGGTCTTGAGACCATCGCATCCGGGTCACCAGAGCCCTGGGATATTGGCCTCCCTCATCCTCTCCGTGGACCCATCTTTGAGACTCAGTTGCAGACACAGCAGTGACTAGACACGAATGGCTGTTGCCTTGTTGCCGGGTATTTGCCAACTTCGGCATTTTTGCCTGGGGAGGGAGAGGCTGCCCGAGGCTGGGCCTGGGGTCTGGTCTGAGGGAACTGGTTGCTCAGAGCCAATAAAGGCAACTGGCAGCTTGGGGTGGGGAGGCTAAGGGGCCGGGCAGGATATGTGGTTTCCTAATTTATACAGAGAAGTGAGAGAAGACATCTTGGTGTGTTCCAAGTCGTGTAACTTCTTCTTTTTGTTTATTTATCCACTTATTAAACAATTTTAAGTGTATTGATTTTGAAAGGGAGAGAGAGGGTGGGGAGGGGCCGAGAGAGAGAGAAGGGGACAGAGGATCCGAAGCAGGCTCAGCAGAGAGCCCATTGTGGGGCTTGAACTCATGAACCGTTAGATCATGGCCTAAGCCGAAGTCTGATGCTTAACTGACTGAGCCTCCCAGGTGCCCCAAGTTTATTTATTTATTTTGAGAGGGAGAGAGAGCAATCACAAACAGGAGAGGAGCAGAGAGAGAGAGAGAGAGAGAGAGAGAGAGAGAGAATCCCAAGCAGGCTCCGCACTGTCAGCACAGAGCCCGACTCAGTGCTTGAACTCATGAACCGCGAGATCACGACTTGAGTCTAAACCAAGAGTTGGATGCTTAACCCACTCAGCCACCCAGGGACCCCCAAGTCACGTAACTTCTCTCCTCTACTTTTGTCTCCCACACACGTGGGCAGGAAAGACTTTGTGTCCCCCATCGAGCTGGGTGATTGCTTTGTCACCCCTGAGGCACAGCCAGAGAAGCCGCCATGTCCTTCACAGCGGTGGGTCAGGTCCTGTACTAATCTCTCCGTGGCGCAATCTCTGGACCTAGAGCATCCCGGAGCAAGAAAATGAATCCTTCTCTCTGAAGAAAGGGCTCAAGTGCGTAGTGTGTCAGTGGGTGGTTCTGATATGTATTTCGAGATCCCACAGAGCTCCCCTGGTCCAGAGTGCCTGTGTTCGGGCTGGGAGTCTCCCGCAGGGATCGCCGAGCTCCTGGTAGACGGGCCACCCCTGGTGCGGAGGAATCTGAAGAAGGGATGCTCTGTGGGACAGGGACAAGCCTTGTTCCAGGGCAGGAGCAGATTCCTCCAGGGTGGGTGGTCTTGGATCAGAACCAGTCCTTGGTGGGAGACATGGGAGCTGTGAACGTGGGGGGCTTCGTGTTATCACCAGCTGAGATTGGCAGCATCTGCGATGGCAGGACCTTCAGTCCTAACATCCTGGCCGGGAGGATGCCAGGGTATGAGCTGCCTGGTTGGCATGTTTTGAGTCCCCACCATGGCTCTGAGGTCCTTCCTGCTCCGCTCAGAGCACAGGGTGCTGAAGGGCAAACTCTCAGAGATGAAACCTCCCTCCCCTCACGTGTCAGTGGTTGTGTCCCCCACAGCCTGGGTCCCACACATCAGAACGTTGCCTCAGCCCTGCCGGGGCTGCCTGCCTTCTCTCCTCAATGTCGCCTGAAGGGAGTGTCGAAGGGTTAGCGAGCGGTCCACTGGAGCGGTCATCACTGGGGATCACAGCCGAGGAAGCTTTTTGAGCTTCAAGGTACCTTAGGGACCACATAAAAATGGTGGTTTCCTTTTCTTCCTTTCTTTCCTTCCTTCTTTCCTTCTTTCTTTTGAAAAACTTGGTACCAAGTAAGACCTTCTGGAACATACCACCCAAAAAGCAGGTGGAAACAATGCACCTGTTCGTCAAGCTGTTTAGATCTTCGTTGGTTTGTGAACGTGTTAGCTGCTTGTGGAATCCCTGACTCGTGCCCAGAGCCCCTGGTTCCCAGAAGCACAAAGTGAAAAGTGGTGCTTCCCTTCACTGCACAGAGTGTGAAGACTGAGGAGCAAAAGCCACTGTCCTGAAAGGAAGAGCCCAGCTCAGTGGAAAGGAAATGCAGGTCTTCCGATGCGCTGCTGGAGGGGATTCATTTTGGCTTCTTCCAGCCCCTTTCTTCCGTAACTGAGCCCCCATCCCACGTCCAGGTGGTTTCTGGCAACCGTGTTTTTATAGGGCTCTGAAATCACCAACCACCGTCGATGAGGACCAATGGGGACCTTACCTAATCTGGACTCGGTGTGTTCATTCTCTGTTTATACTTTTGAATCGGGACCAAGAGCATATTCTTCAGTTTGAGCAGAGTTGAAGGAAACAGAGAAAGTCAGAATTGCTTGGGTTCCTGGTTCTAGTTCCTCACGAGGCAAAATCCTTTCAGATTACGCTACCCGCTGCTTGGTGGAAAAGTCTTTTGCAAAGACCCTACACAATATTTCTTCTGCCCTAGTTTCTACCCTCAAGAGACTTAAATGAGCAGCTTTTGGTGAACAGCTGTTGCCGATTTTCAGTCGTCCAACCATTTGTTTTCTGTGTAGAGTGTCTACATCATCAGACTTTGGCTTACAAGTTTGGTTCCATCTTAAAGACGGGAAACTCCATATAAAACATTTCAGAAGATTTTCCATCTCTTTGTGAATATCTCTCAACTGATATTTCTGCTGTAATATGTCATGAGGAAGCTTTCTATTCTTTCAAATTTTTATCCTAAAAAGTAACAGGGATTATAGGGGAAATATAGCTTAGGGCATACCATTAAAAACTTCTGCAACAGGGGCTCATGGGTGGCTTAGTTGGTTAAGCCTCCGACTCTTGGTTTCGGCTCAGGTCATGATCTCATGGTTTGTGAGTTTGAGCCCTGTGTTGGGCTCTGTGCTTGGGATTCTCTCTCTCCCTCTCCCTGTCTCTCAAAATAAATGAAATAAACCTAAACAAACAAACAAACCCATAAAACCAAAAACCAAAAACCCAAAAACTTCTGCAACGATGGGATGGGTTCAATGACACAAACAGTAACTATTCTAATAAAACTACTTTCATGACTAAATTAAGATAAAACAATCCAAATTTTTGCCTTTACCTTAAAAAAAACAAAGGGACCAGGTAAGTCTCACCTGATGGAAAGATGTATAAGTAAAGATTGAGTGACAGAGAAAAGGCAAACACACCAAGAGGGTCTTTCTAAGACAGAAGCATGTGGCCGGGTGGACTGAGGAGAAACACGTGACTCCGTGTTCCTCCAGGTTGCTGTACTCCCCGTGTTGGTGTCCACCGTGGTGGCTGCTGTTACTTGGTGGTGGAGAATAGCAATCGGCCACCGATACTCCCTCACTTATCTGTCACACCTGAATTGGTTCACGTTGCGGAAACAAGCGTTGTCATTGAACAGAATGAACCAATGGCCAACGGTGGTGGTGCTACAAGTTGCCTATCCGACGGGCGGAGGAGCCGGCACGCTGGTGGGAAGGGGGTGCTAGGGGCCTTATGTTGAAGCTACATTTGAATGGCAAGTATATTTTATATATTTTTTTACTTGACTTGGGTCACCCCTTCCAAAGTTGGCTCTGGCTTTGTTCATTACGTAAGAAAATGGCAGGGCAGGAAGGGCGCTGCTCAGGGATGGCCCGAAGCATTCGCAAGCTGACGGAGAGACTCCTTAAGGAGGGTGCTTGGCCGCATGGGCTAAGCTTCAGAAGCATCAACAGCAACTTCAGTTCAGAAATCTGCTTGGGGTGTTTATAAAGTTGAAAGAGATGTGAGCACCCAAGAAGGACCTTCTCCAAGCGTATTTCACACGCCTGAACAATTCTCGAGGAGGAGACATTCCTGCCCAGAATGTGTCGCTAGCTGAGAGCCTGCAGGGGGTGTCAGAAATGGGATATCAAAGCCGTAAGGCTCAAAGGGATGGGCAGGAATCGAGAGGGTTTGATTACGCACAAAGGAGAAGAAGGATACATCAAATAGACATGGTGACAGGCTTTGCCGATATGGCTGATGACTGAACTGTCAAGAGGGCAGCAATGGCCCCAGTCCTGATCTCTGGGTGTGCAGGGTAAATCCCTGTATCTCAAATTAGTCTTTCAAGAGATTCTTCCCAATGAGTTTCTAGGTTATAGACTCAGGACAACGAACCTTGATTTACTGGCATCTCGTGAAGTCCCAACCAAGATGTTCTTTAACTATTCTCATTCTCTCAGACATTTTGGAGTTTCTGGTACTGCCATTGGCCAACACTGAGTGCTGGGTCTGCAGAGCATTATTTTGTCTGGGATAGCTGATTTAGTAGCTGTGGTTTTGGTTTGTTTTCTACATTTTACAGGGGGTGGGGAGTGCATGCTGTGTTAACTGTGTGCGTCCCATTAAACTCTTCGAATTCTTTAAAGGAAGGGCTCTTCCAACTTTGCAGGAGTTGAAAGAGCCACACTCCTTTTGAGGAAGAGGCCTGGGCCGCTGCTGCTGAAGGAATGTGACTCTGCACAGATTATGTAGTGTGACTGGCTAATGCAAATAGAATTAGAAATTGGGGCTGGGTGGGGGGCAGAATTCCTCCAGAGTTTCAACTCACAAGAGTGAGACAATTTGACTTTGGACTTTAACTAATTTGTACTTTACTTATAGGGGAATTTAATTTTTGGAATTTAATCTCTCTCTGGAGATATAATAATGAAGATTGACTTAAAATTTAGATGGATGCATCTACCTGCTGTTGGCATTTATTACTGAAATACTTTGATGTTGTCATTTAATTTCGTCGCAGAACTTTTGGTGGAACTATAGTTGGACAATATGAATAGAAGCAATTTGGATTGGGAAGAGTAAGGAGTTAGTTTTAGATTTGGCGTTAGCCTGGCCTGACATAGTTAATGTAATTAACCTACTGTTTGGACCCATTTCAGTTTCTGGAACACAGGCTACATTGGCCACCGGCAGTCATAGGAGAGTTCGTAAAGGAGCACTGAGGACAGCCACATATCTGGTTGGTCACAGGTGTATTGGTTGAGCCCTATGGATGAAAAGAATGTATATGGGGATGCAGTGTTTCCTTCCCATTCCTTGTATGATGGAAGCAGCCTCAGAGAAACGTTCCTGGCCTCACTTCCCTTCCACGCGGTTCCCTCCGGGGGAGAAGTAGGGTGTTCCGCAGCTGGCTGGTGGACGCTCTGCGCCCCTCTTCCAGACATCACACCGGGAGTCCGAAGTCAGCCATGGTGGGAACATTTACGGCACGAAAACCAGCAAACACTATGAATCGGGAGTTTTCGTGCCACAGAACTGGCTCTCCGGGACTCCAGCCTCATCCACCTGGAAGGAACGACTTGTCCATTGATGACTTTGGGATGGGGAACCGAGCATGTGCATGGCCCTCCCTTTCTGTCCCCTTCTTCGTGTGTGGATGTGTGTGTGTGTATTTGGGGACCTGCCTGTCTGCAGATAGCACGTGTTTGAGTCTGCTCTCCGCTTTGGGGTGACTTTGACAGTACGTGCCCTGCACCCACGGGGGGACATCTGTCTGCTCCAGAACTCACCGCGGCTGCGTGAGTGAAGCTGTCTACATCTGAGGGTCAGGATGAAGCCATCTTAACCAGCACAGCCCCTTTAGCCTCAAAGCCAATGTCTTGACCTCTGTCTGACATCTCGATTTCTCTCAATTGGTTCGAAACTCAGCTAGAAAGGAGAGCAGCACAACTTATTAGCTTCCTTACACCTCGACACTTACGTTTTCCCTCTTTTCTTGTTTGGAAGTTGTACGTATATTTAGTCTTCTAATTGTAACTCACAAATATCCCTCTTTAGGGCTATACCCAGCCAGTTAAGTGTCCAACTCTTGATCTTGGCTCAAGTCACGATCTCATGGTTTGTGAGATGAGCCCCACACTGGGCTCTGCACTGACAGCACGGAGCCTGCCTGAGATGCTCTCTCGCCCTCTCTCTCTGCTCCTTCCCCGCTTGTGTACTCTCTCTCTCTCTCCAAATAAATAAACATTTTTAAAAAATATTCCTTTTTTTTTTTAATTTTTTTTTTCAACGTTCATTTATTTTTGGGACAGAGAGAGACAGAGCATGAACGGGGGAGGGGCAGAGAGAGAGGGAGACACAGAATCGGAAACAGGCTCCAGGCTCTGAGCCATCAGCCCAGAGCCTGACGTGGGGCTCGAACTCACGGACCGCGAGATCGTGACCTGGCTGAAGTCGGATGTTTAACCGACTGCGCCACCCAGGCGCCCCTATTCCTTTTTTTAAAAACGCGTATTTTTTGTTTTGAGAAAGGACTGCACCAGGAATGGAAATCTGCATCAGATTTTTTTAAAAACTCAAACAATTGAAAAAAACAAACAAACTCAAACAATTGAAAGAAAGCTTTGTCCTCTGACCCAGATGTAAGCATAATAATGAAATTATGTTGCATGTTTCTTACATATTTTTTTAATGAGTAGAACTTAAAAAAAACTTTTACTTTGCAATAATTTTAGATGTGTAGATAAGTTACAAAAATAATGCAGAGTTCCTATAAGCCCTTCACCCAATTTCCCCTAATTTTAACATTTTGTGTCACCACTGGTGCATTTGTTAAAACTCAAAGACAAGGGTTGGCATATTGCTCGTAACCGAACTCTAGTCTCCATTCAGATTTCTCTAGTTTTTACACTAATGTATGTTTTCTGTTCAAGGATTCAGGCCAGGAGACCACACTCCGCTGTCATCTCTCTTTGGCCTCCTCGGGTCCGTGACAGTTTCTCAGGCTTTCCTCATGTCTCATGACCTTGACAGGCTTGAGGAGTACCGGTCAGGTCTTTTATAGAAGGTCGCTCTATTCGAATATGTCCGAGGCTTCTCTCCTTGTTAGGCCAGAGTTGTGACGATGAATGAGATAGGATGAATTATTCATTAGAAATACTTTCTCAACTCAGTAGACATATAGATATTGATGTACATTATATCCTATTGTTTGTGATTTTAAAAGCCGAGTCCGAGAGAACATTTACGTAGCTTTTGTAACTTGCCTTTTTCATTCGACATTGTTTTAAATTCCATCCTTTTTGAAATAACAGGCATTTTCCCCCACTATAATGTGATATATGCATTCCTGAAAATCCTCGTGTTCTGCATAATTGTGCACTAAAAATAGCAGGGCTTGTGGGATAATTAGACCCATACATAATTAGGGGCGGACCACTCGAAACGTGCACACCAACACCAACACGCCAGAGCACTAACACACGGACAGTAATGATTTTGTGAATCATGGGCACAGGACGGGCTCACAGTCCCGCAGCCCCACACTCCTGCAGCCTGCAGCTCAGGGCTCCTAAGACCTTCGGGGAGTGTGTGTCTGGGGGTTGCCACCTTCAGGACGTGTTGGTTTTATAAAACTCTTAATCTGATCCCTGGCACAGCTTCATTATCAAAACTATTTGGAACGTAGGGAGAAATCTCTTGGTAGCTCCTGGCAACATCATGGGGTGGTTTCAAGCTGGGGATGCAGAGCGGTTTTTGAAGCCTTATAAGCCATCGAATGCCTGCACCGGTAACCCTGAGCCAGGCCTTTCTGGCTTTTCGTTAAGGTCTTCATGTATTACTAAGAATTTTTCTTGCATTGCGTGGAAGTGTGGGCGTTACTCGGAAGCCAAGCCGAGAACCTGCCATCAGCTTTTGCCTACAATACTTACACCTGTGGGTAAACCCCTCTCATCTCGAGGTTCCCGACTTTATCGATAAGTGACCTTCCTTACCTACCTGGTAAAGCTACTGGGAACCCTGCAAGCAAGGTACCGGGCTGTTTTCCCAAGAGGTTCTCTTGGTTTCATAAAGTCAACCTTAGTTCCGTGAAGCTATCTGGTCCTATCTGAGGCTGTGCAGATTATTCTCAAGTCAAAGCCTTGAGAATACCAGTCAAAGCCTTGGTATACAACCGACGTTTCCAAGTGTGTCCTGTCACAAGGAGAAGGGATTTTTATCGAACTTGCATAAATAACCTTATTGCCATGAAAATAACAATATAGACCGAGAGTTTCCAAATTCCGGAGGGATCAGGCAGGGGGAAAACGACAAATGTTTCATCTTTATCCACAGAGGTATATTTTAGAAAACTGTGGATAGATTCAGAAGAAAAGGTTTTCTGAAACCTAGGAAAACAAACATAAAAGACCCAGCAGGGCTCCAAATTTTACAACCGTAAAAATTATAATCACACTTAGCAGCTCATTTAGTCCCAGGTGATGAATTCTTACTCTTACTTTTTTGGTTAGAAGTTGCACGAAGCCCTCAGTTTCTCCATTAGAGTTGCGCAATTCTTCCCCAGTTCAGTGCTGTGATTGGAAAGTTATCAGAAACCTGTGCTTGTGAGTGTCCTTTCCATGAAAAGCCATGAAGATGACTTTTGCAAAAACATCAGCATAAAACAGTAACTTCTATAAATGAGAAAAAGTGTTTAAAAAAGACCATGGTTACACATCTGTTGGAAATTCATTATTGATTGTTTCAGTGGCACGCAGCATTTTAAGATAATACCTGGGGGGGGCGCTGGGGTGGCTCAGTCGGTTAAGCATCTGACTTCGGCTCAGGTCATGATCTCATGGTTCGCGAGTTCGAGCCCCGCCTTGGGCTCTATGCTAGCAGCTCGGAGCCTGGAGCCTGCTTCGGATTCTGTGTCTCCCTCTCTCTCTGCTCCTCCCCTGCTCACACTCTGTGTCTCTCTCTCTCTCTCAAAAGTAAATAAACATTTAAAAAAATTAAAAAAAGCTAATACCGGGAATTATGATTAATAGCTTTACACCAGGACATATCAGGATTTCGCACATTTCCTAAAAATTCTGGAACCACTTATATTCACAACGTATACCCACACAAATGTAAACTAAGGTTTTACATCACTTATGTGATCATGCTTTTCAAGTAATTTAACATCAAATCAGGCTAACA
This sequence comes from Puma concolor, assembly GCF_028749965.1. Taxonomy (NCBI): domain Eukaryota; kingdom Metazoa; phylum Chordata; class Mammalia; order Carnivora; family Felidae; genus Puma; species Puma concolor. The sequence goes on along the minus strand of NC_141683.1, from coordinate 4,459,973 downwards.
CGTTTAAAGTTTTTTTTTTTTTTTTTTTATTTTGAGGAGGGAGAACAAATCTTTTGAGGTGTTCCAGGGACTTTCTGGAAAATTACACCCAGATAAAAAAATTTCACTTAGCATTTGACTTGGGAAGTTTGTTAAACACATCAAAAGGTTTGGATGCTTGACGAAATGGAATCACAGGCAATTATGAAACAATATTTAATTATCTATGTCATCAGAATCTTTTAAAAGCAAATACAGAAGTGAGCTAAGCGAAACTCACTTCTTAATATTAAGATTCAGTTAAGTCATCAAAGACTTGATAAAGACAACACGAAGCACAGGACATGGTTTTAGTAAAGAAAATATTTGCTTTCTTGACCAGTTACTTAAAAGACAAAAGAACTTCCATCACATCTTCTCAAGTGCAGACCCATAGTCCAAGGACACTTTTTCCTTTTAGCACATGAAAGAAACTTACATAAACAACCTATTGATGTTAATATGTATTTTGAAAGACCCGACAGCAATTCAATTTCTAGCCAACTTGACTATATACGGTAATATTCTCTCTCTCTGCCCAAATATACATTTAGTTTGTTCTCCATTATTTTCCTTCCCGTTCTGAAATTACCAATTTCACTTCAGGACAGATCTACTTTTTATTTTTTTTTCCTTAACAAAAAATGCATCTCCGTGCCTCAAAACTTTCATATCCAAAAACGTATCCCACTTTCCTTGGGTACAGAGTTGTGTCCCCGTATTGTATCTAGCAATTTAACCTACACGGATTAATTCGAATTCATTAACCCTTAGAACCTTTAATATCTAGTCAAAACTAAGAGGTAAGCACTTGTGAACTGTTCCACTAGCGTTCCCCAGGTTGGTGACTTCATGAGCACGTTTCAATATGGCACAGTTGACACGTTTACCAACAGACCCAAAACCTTTAGTTTCTACGTAACAGAAGCCAAAGGTAGATAAGCCTATGTCCAGTCATCACTGTTTCCAGTATTTTATCTTCTTTGGAAGTGACCTAGATATTTAATAAATATCCATCACTTAACTTAGCAAAACTCTAAGGTTTCAAGTTACCCCAGAGATTTGGGAAACATAATTTTGGCTGAAAAGTTCATCCATAAACTTTTACCACACTTACGTATATCTGAATTATTCGCGCTCCACAATTCCATTTAGACTATGCGTGCAGCCGTCATGAGACACTCTGCCATGATCCCAAGACTTTTTCCTGGCTGACAAATTTTCTAAGAGAAAGCATGCATGTATTTGACTAGTGGACGTAGGTGGGATAAATGTCGTATGTCTGCATTAGATCCAGTGTCGATAACTCTGAAGCCATGCATATTTTATTTTTTAGTTAAAAATCCTTACAGTTTATTTACTTATTTTGAGGGAGGGAGAAACAGCATGAGCAGGGAAGGGGAGGAAAGAGGGAGAGAGAGAATCCCAAGCAGGCTCCGCACCGTTCGCGCGGAGCACGACGTGGGGCTCAAACTCACACAAGGTGAAATCGTGACCTGAGTTGAAACCAAGAGTTGGGCGCTCAACTGACTGAACCACCCAGGTACCCCGAAGACATGTATCTTTTAATTAAACTAACAAAACATAAACTAGCTTGTATAGACGAAAGATTACCCCAGATCACATGAACTTGGAAAACACGCGTGTTAGCTTCTATGTTTCTGAGTTTTAGGAATGCTTATGTCATAAGCACTTATTTTTAAGCCAATTAAATAGGGATGTTTACAAATTAATTTTCACAATACCCTCTGGAGGTAGATGAAAATACCATCTCTCTGTGCGTGTACAAACATAGGCATACATAAACATACAGGCAGACACAGAGATCCTAGAGCCTTCATTCTAAGATTGTAGCCATGAATAAGGTACAGCAATGTAAAAGTCACTAATTTATAACGTTAATTTATTTTTGAGACAGAGAGAGACAGAGAATGAATGGGGGGAGGGTCAGAGAGAGAGGGAGACACAGAATCGGAAGCAGGCTCCAGGCTCCGAGCTGTCAGCACAGAGCCCGACGTGGGGCTCGAACTCGTGAACCACGAGATCATGACCTGAGCCGAAGTCGGACACTTAACCGACTGAGCCACCCAGGCCCCCCTGAAAGTCACTAATGTATAAATAACAGTTGAATTCAAATTGTATCTCTGTCAGACAGAACAAGTTAAGGTTACTTGCTCCAATGGCTAAAGCTGTAAAGTATTAGTATTTACTAATTAGTATTTACCAATACTTACGGAGAAGACATTTAAGATGTGTATTTGTCCTTGACAGGTGATTGTATGGGGGCTATGGGCTAGTGTTTGGCAGGTGGACCTTTACAGCAGTTTATAATTTAAAAAGCTACCCACCCCCCTTCAGTCTCAGGTGATTGTGGACTGTGTTTTAGTTGTCTCCTGGGGTGTTTACAGTTTAAAGACATGGCAAGATTTACATTTTGCAGGGACAGAGAAAGAAGGTGAATTTTCTCCTAGGGGTCTTGAAGCATATTGGTCTGTTACAGAAGTCTAGGATAATTACTATTTCAATTTTTTCTGCCTTTTTTTGAAATGCGGAACAATTGACTTCCAATATTTGGATTTTTTCTTTTTTGGTGCAAGATCTGCAAATGTCTGAAGGCGAACAGGAAAGCGTCTGAGTGGACGCTGAGTAGCTCTCAGAGTTACGCTTTTGCCTCTCCGAAGACTCAAGTGACAAATGGAGATTCGTCGGTTTTAACTCTCTTTTTGTCTTGCATTCTTGCAAGCTATCGTCAAAGACTTGGGTCGCTGCTTCCACTCTCATGCTTAGAAGGGGACTGGTCCATCAGACCACTCTATTTTGAATGTGTCTTTTTAGATCAGGGAGAAAATTTCCCCTGAAATTAAGGGGGGAAATGAAAAGATTTCTGTGTTCTGGAGCTTTAGGGTATAGCGCCTATGCCTTTGAAAGGTCTGTATGAAGCATTCAACAAAAGCCTTTGGATGCTCTCCATTCTGAGAGCACAAGTCAACCTTGTACAAATTCACCATAAAGGGGAAAGACTGTGCTATTGCTTCTATCAGCCCCCATTTCGTCCATTCCCCTATCATTTCTTTGTAGGAGGGCCTGGGAGAAATTCTGGCTACCTCTTGTCTCTGCGAGAGGGGTTTTTCCCAGGGGGCCCTTTGGCCTGTCTGTTAACTGCACTACAGTCGTGGGTGGGAGAATATCCCTCTGCCGTCAGTCAAGGAAGGTCCTTATGAATGGAGCGGTGATTGGCCACTCATCTTCTGATTCCTCCATAAATGTGTCAGGGCCTTCTGAAAATGGAAGTTAAAGGGTGTTATAACTTGGAAAATCTGTTGGTATCCAAGGGAAGTGAATTCTTTGTCGCTGTGTATGTGTGTGTGTGTGTGTGTGTGTGTGTGTGTGCCTGGCAGGGGGCAGGGGGTGTGTGACCAGGATGTATCCACAAAGGACGTCACATGGAAAGACTTGAAGCTGTGACTGATTATGGAGCTCGTGAAGCACCTGTCCCACGTGCGCCTGGGCTTCCGCCTTCACTTGAGTAGCCCGTATACCCTGGGCCTCAAGAACAGGCTGGAGTGTTCTCTGTGAATCTTCTAGGGAAGGGATGGCTAAACCAGGGGGCTGGGTGTTCAGGGGATTTTCTGGGGAAAGTGGAGGAGTTTGGGGAGTTGGAATTTGCGAAGGAGGTGAGGCCGGACTTTAGGAAGGGGAACTGACGTTAAATGTGGGCTTTCATCTTTGTTCTAAGTCTAATTTGTGTTCTTTCGTCTTGTTAAGGGGGTCCCTAAGAGTAGCTGTTATTCTCGTTTGTATCCACTTTTTCACGTGGTCTTTCCATAAGAGGCAATAAGGCTGAGAACTCTCCGGAAAAAAAATTAGTTTCTTCAAATACAGACCTTTTCTAATTCAGAGGATACTTTGGCCATTGACTTGTCGGATCTTATATTGGTCTCAATAGTGACTCAAACCAGTTAGCCTTTTCGTGGCTTGACCAAGGATGCCAAAGAGATGCACTAAAAAAAAAAATGCGCCAAAAAAGGACGCAAAAGACACCGCCCTCACAAGATTCAGAAAGTTCGCTCCCAGCGTTAGCCTGGGAAAGCAAAACCCTTTGTTGTCATAGGCAGTCGGTGGAAATGGCGTCTCCAGTTTCTCATGAGAACATGAGGGGCCTCGGTCACAGACTTGCATATCTGTGGCACCAGCAGGTGCCACTGAAAGGGGGCTTTTCCAGCACTAACGAGACAACAAAGGTCGAGATGACCAAGGCCCCTCATGGATTGGAGCCCTTGTGACAAGTGCCCCTGTGAGCTGGCATGGTAGGTAGGACAAGAGAGTGTTGCTTGTGGACTGCACGTCTCAGAACCCCAGTCTGTTCGACTGGCTGCTAGATGCAGACTGGCAGGTGCACCTTCCAGCTGGTGGAAACCAGAGGGATTATTTTCACTGGCCACAAAGCCAAGCTCTAAGGACATAGAACAAGATGAAAGGAAAACCTCGTCTGGTTTGCACACAAAATTTGCCTCAGCAGACGCCAGTCCGGTGAGAACCGTGAAGTCAGCAGTCTGGGAGGCTGGCTCAAACAGCAGACTTAGGGGGCCTACGCCTATGGTTCTACCCTGTGGTTTCCCTCCTTATGACAAATGACACAAAAGACAGAGAAAAAGGAAAACAGTGACCATCTCAGGGAGGAAAGGGGTCAATGGCAAACAGGGGTACTCATAACAAATCTTTACGATAGTTGCTCTATCCAGGGAACTAGTCCACACAAGTATTTTCTTCTGCTAATCTAAATTTAGAAAAGAAAAGAACTCTCTCCACTCTCACTCCCAACAGACGCTGCGGGCAGAGGCCCAGGAGACTGATATGGTTAAGAATTCTTACTTTCTGGGGCACTTGGGTGGCTCAGTCAGTTGAGCAACTGACTTCGGCTCAGGTCATGATCTCACGGTTTGTGAGCTCGTGCCCCGCGTTGGGATCTGTGCTGACACCTTGGAGCCTGGAGCCTGCTTTGGATTCTGTGTCTCCCTTACTCTCTGCCCCTCTCCGGTTTGTGTTGTGTCTTTCTCTCTTTCTCTCTCAAAAGTAAATAAACATTAAAAATATTAAAAAAAAAAAAAAAAAAAGAAGAATTCTTACTTTCTGCCGGCTCCCATCGGGGGCCCCAGGATTTCTCAGCTGCACCATCTGGGAGCGACAGTGAGAGCCCCACACTGGGCACCAAAACTGTAGGGGAGGAGAACTTTTCCCTTCTTCCCTTCTAGGTTCTTTGGCTGGCCTGATAATTAAATTGACGTAAGACAGGTTAACAGGAGGAAAACAAATTTCATTTCATATGATGGGAGCCTATAAAAATGGGACATCCAAAGAAGAGACCAAGCAGGCAGCTTTTATGCTTTTTAGCCAAGGAAACAAAACATTTGTGAGGAGTTGATGAGACAGAGGGATTTGTTTGGACTTTGGGTAGCAGGTTAGTGAAGAAGTAACAAGGTTTGTTTATATAGCCTTCTTGGCCCTACGTTTCCTACCTCTGGTGTTAAGGATGCCTTCTACTTCCCTGGTGCGGAGAGGGCACCTTCCACATGGGAGATTTATTTCCTGCTTCCAGAGGGACAGAGGAGGGTCGGGGTGTCCTTCCTGCACTATTTCTTACGTAACTTTGATTCAAAAGAATTGATATGTCAAAGTGGCGTATTTTGGGTGACCTGTTCTGCCCCCCCTTCGGTAGCTCAAAGAGTTGTCATAAGAATCAAATAGGATCATGGCTAGAGAGCACTTAGTGTAGCACCTGGCACATAGGAAGCTCTCGAAACGGTCGTCTGCCGTTATTATCATTAGGCTGTTTTGCGTTATATCCCTGAACATAGGCTCATTATATACCATCAGAGTAGAGTTTGGTAGAATTGGTCTGAGGTACAGCAGTGGGAGGTTTTGCTAAAGATTAGGTCCAGGGTATTAGGAGGATGAACGGCAAACCTTTCAGGCAATTATTTGTGAATATTGATTCCCCTAATTGAGTTTTGGTAACTATTTGGAAGCCTGCAAGGTAAGGATATATTCTCGGGCAAAAATGTGAGTGCGAATATTCTCTGTTGTCCAATTAGGGAAGATCCATATTCCCTGATATTCAGCTAAGCAGAAGAGAGGGTTGACACTTCTTTCTGGTTAAAGAATCCAGTCAGGAGATATGTCTTAATTATAGAAGACCATCCCAAATCCCCAAGGATGTGGGCTGAGCTAATATTTTCCTCGGAATTCAATTACTGTTACCTTACTACACATAGTTTAGTGGACAGCCTCTGGCCCTAATAATTTTAGCCAGGAAAATTTTTACAGCTGGCATTTGCATTCAGTGAACACTAAAAAGATCTCAATAAAGCATTCCTGGAATGCTTAAATTTAAACAATTTAGCTCACTGGTAGATATTTCCATGTAATTTTGTTAGAAAATATATCCCGAGGTAACTGATGTATTGTCGTACTACGTAGAGCTGTCAGACATGATCCAATTAAATGTTGGGTGACATCTTCCAAAAAGAGTGATTTTAGTTTGGGTGAGTTGGTTCTAAGCAATTCTTTTTCACAGTAAATGGGGAGTAAGATTAATTGCCCACTGAGGCCACTTCTAGCTGATGTTAGTACAGCCACGTCATCAGCGCTGGTTTTCCTTTACAGAAGGGGTCTTGTATCCTGTTTGTTCAGAAGTAGAATCAGGCATTAAGGCTGAAGTTAAAAGGACAGAGGGCCAAATGATACCTAAATCCTATGATAAAACTACCGGGGGCGGGGGGGCACCTGGTGGGGCTCAGTCGGTTAAGCGTCCGACTTCAGCTCAGGTCACGATCTCGAGGTTCGTGAGTTCGAGTCCCGCGACGGGCCCTTTGCTGACCGCCCAGAGCCTGGAACCTGCTTCGGATTGTGTGTCTCCCTCTCTTTCTGCCCCTCCCCAGCTGGCACTCTGTCTCTGTCTCTGTCTCTCTCTCAAAAATTAGTAAACATTAAAAAAATTTTAAAAAGGGTATAAACAAATTCATGTTAAGTTTTCTCTTACAGCATCATAAGCATATTTACGTGTTGTAGCATAAAATTCACAACCGGCGTTGTAAACGGCTGTCCATTCTGTTCAGTGGATGTGGATCTACACCATTTGTTTAAACATGCCCACAATTTTCTAAGTTGTGGTTGTCTTTGTGAATAAAGCCTCCTCCACCCCCCAAGCCATTCCCCCCCCCCCCCGCCCGATATTCTAGAATGGATTTCCCCGGAATGGATTTCCAGAATGTGACTGTTTTAGTTCACCAAGCACTGCCACCCAGCATTGTTGGAGAACCAGCAGGCACCACATAGTCGCTAATAAATAACCCACATTGATCTCTCATTTTGCAATTTATCTTGGTTTATTTGCTCTTCGAGCTTTGATTCATGGCACCAGAGGGCAATTTTGGAAAATCATTTACCCATCGGCTGAAGTCACTGTGATTGTGGCTCATATAAGGTCAAGCAGAGCAGACCAGAGATGGGGATCTCAGCTGCCAATACTTTTTCCACGACGAGAACCCAGGTTCCGGGCCCGGGGACGGCGGGGCAGAGACATGGACAAGTTGTCACTGTGTTTCCTGGTCGTCATCGGCCTCCCTGGAGCTTTTCTCCAAAACGGTAAGCGCGGCTCTGGATGGTCACTGAGTTCTCGTCTCCGGGCCAGACTGTGTAAGGCCATGGGGAAGATGGCCAGTGCGGGGAAGGGGTGGTGGTCTGGGGAAGAGGGCAGTCTGGTTTCTAAATCCACATAGTGACCGAATACAGCTTCGTGGCCTAACAAGCTGTTAAAAGAGAGACCACAGGCCCTAATGGAATCACTTGTGTTAAGCCCCACCCACATCGAGACTGACTACCTCCCCTGATTTCAGTGCCAGCCTCCCCCTGGAATATAACCTTTAACTGGTCAATCTGGTTAGCAAGCTGGTCAGCACTAACGAGGTTAATTCGCCTGAGAGCAGCCCTTCCTCCCCCCATAGGACGGTGACCCTGCTTGAAGTAATCTACCCCTTGCTAGAAACTTTCTCTCCCTGAACCTTCTACCCTGTAGTTCTCAGAGCTCCTTTCTTTCTGCTGGAAGGGATGCTGCCCAATTCATGAATCAGGGAATAAGGCCAATTAGATCTTCAAATTTACTCCTCTGAATTTTGTTTTTTAACATAACTCAACTGCCGCCATTTTCTCTCTCTCTTTTCTATCCCACAGACATGCAAAAAAAGGCCTTTGTGTTCCCCATAGAGTCCGATAAGTCCTTTGTAACCCTGTTTGCTCAGGTCCAGGAGCCACTGAAGGCTTTCACCGTATGCCTGCGAGTCTATACCGCCTTGACCCGCCCATATAGCCTCTTCTCTTACGCCACCAGGACACAGAGCAATGAGATCCTCCTCTTCAAGTACAGGAGTGGAGTATACAGCGTATCTGTGGGTGGCTCGGACGCCTACTTCAAGACTCCGGAGAAGTCTTATGCACCAGTGCACTTCTGCACTAGCTGGGAGTCCAGCTCGGGGATTGTAGAGCTCTGGGTGGATGGGAGGCCCATGGTGAGGACGAGTCTGAAGAAGGGATACACCGTGGGGGCAGGAGCAAGCATCATCCTGGGGCAGGAGCAGGATTCCTTTGCTGGGAACTTTGATACGAACCAGTCCTTAGTGGGAGACATTGGAGAGGTGAACATGTGGGACTTTGTGCTGTCACCAGTCGAAATAAACTCCGTCTACAATGGTAAGGCCTTCAGCGCTAACGTCCTGAACTGGCAGGAGCTGAAGTACGAAGCACAAGGTGAAGTGTTCGTCAAGAACCAGCTGTGGATCTGAGACCTTCTGTCAGTCCTGGAGCTGCCTCCTGGGGGTGGGGGGTGGGGTCACACCTCACATGGCCCTCGTTCGATCCGGCTCTGAGGGGGGACCCCTACACACGTGGGGGGGCCGTGTTTCCCTCTGCCTCCTCCACTCTGTTTTCATCAGCACAAGGGACAGCGCCGGGCAGAGGGGCTGTTCAGGACCACACCACCTGACCTGGGGGAGGGGCGCCTGGGTGGCCCAGTCCTTTGAGGTTTCGGCAAAGGTCATGATCTCATGGCTTTGTGGGTCGGAGCCCCACGGCGAGCTCTGCGTTGACAGTGTGAAGCCGGCTTGGGATTCTCTCTCTCTCTCTGCCCTTCCCCCGCCTCGCACTTGTCCGTGCCTCTCTCAAATAAATAAATAAATAAATAAACTGAAAAGAACATCTGATTTGCGGGACCGTCGATGTTTTTAAAGTTCTCCAAGTGAGTCCAGTGTTTGGTCAAGACGGAGAGCCATGCATTTTAAGTGTCTCTAGGAGGAAGTGAGCCAACTTTTGTGTTTTTTTTCTCCCGGAAGACGGCATATGTTTACCTGAGGTCCTGCCAACATTTTAATTTCCTTCTAAAGGCAAACCCACCCCGTTTTATTGTGCTTTCATGAGTTCTCTGCGTAACCCAGGAAGAGAATTTCTCCAGTGTTCTGACCCCCGCCCCCCCCATCCATCGGGATGTGGTCACTGGAATTTAGAATTCTCTCTAATTCTTTAATCCTTTGAATTTGAAGGTTTAAAAAGCTAAAGAGAAACGTTTCGTTGTCGTTTCTGTTTAATTTGCTCTTTTCTCCTCAGGACCACCAGTTCTCTTCGTGTGAGATTTCCATTATTTTCCCTGCTCCTTTATCATCGCCCAGACTTCTCCGAACCTACGTGCTTGGTCCTTATAACAGGAGCTTTCATTTTTTTAAGGCTTTCCTCCACATCAGTGATTTCTTTTGCTGTAAGACGTATTGGGATCCCCGCGACTTCTAATGCCACTGAAGATCCCGCAGGGCTCGTGCTCGCTGAGTTTGTCTGGAACCCCTTCTTGGGTTTAGTATGTTCTCTCAACTCTCATTCTTTCATCGGGTCCCCGTTTTCTGCAGTTTGCTTGAGGGCTTGATGCCTAAAACTTTCCGAGTTTCCCTGTCATTAATCTTTTCGGAATAAATCTTTTCCATGCCTTACGTCCTGGTCTTTCACATCGTAGTGTTTTTCCACCATCCGGCAGCTCAAAGCCAGCGTGAGGGGTGACCTCTTGAGCCCCTCCTGCTCAGCTGGCCGCAGGGAGACCCTGACAGCTTCAGCAGGCCGCCTGGGGACTCCTTTTCATGTGACAGCCTGCAGCTCCCCTTCCAAGTGACTGTCGCCTCCACCAGGTTCTGCCAAGCGTCCCGGCATCTCGTAGGTGTGCGTTTTCAGTTATTTGTGTCGTTTCCCTATCTGCGGAGTGACCGGGAATGCTGGAGAGGACACGGGTGACCACAGCAGCTTGATCCTGCAAGACCGGGTCTCAGTTCTTCTGGAGAGGGTCCTAGGCTGGGGAAGCTTCCATTTCCCTCTGACCGGCTCCTCCTTTCGGGAAGAGGAGCGGCTTGTGCAGGCTTGTCCCAAACCTGACATCCACTGGTCCACAGCTCAGGGGTCAAGTTTCCTGTGCACGTGACCGCTCTGTCTGGGGCTCTGGGACCTTTCTTTCTCCACCAGGTGGGAAGTAAATAGACATTCTCATTTCTGTTCTGTCTGGAAGCTTAGATATGGGGGGGGGGTTCAGGAAGGTCCCAGGGGCGTTCTCTGCCAGCCACAGGTCTGGTGCCGTGATTCTTATTTAAGTCCCGTCTCTGTCTTTCAGTTCCTTTAGAGCGTGCAGGGAGGAGATAAGCCTGTCCCCTCAGAGCCGTAAATGCCACAAAGAGAGAAGGAAGCTCCTGAGTCAAGAGGTCTGTACTTTCTGCACCTATAGCAGCAGGAAGGGGGCCTGGCAGGGCTCCAGACCCAGTAGAGCCGTAACCACAGAGGGGACCATCTCTCACAGGCAGCCGGGCATCCACTGCCTCTGGGGACAGGGCTTACACCTGGGGCCAGCTCAGACTTGCCCAAGAGTTTCAACTCTGGACATTGCAGTGCTCTCCAGGGGCTGGGGCAAATTCACCTCAACACCTACAGAGTCCTGGTGCCTGGGTCGTTGGCCTTTGCATCGTGGGTACCAAGCACTGATGGGCAGAACCAGGTTCTGTTCCTCTCAAGATGCGTTACTCGTGTTCAGGGTCAAGGAGGGTCTATTGAAGGTCTCATCTGTACCTTGATAGGGGCCACTGCAGTTTCTTAAAGCCCCCGCCCCTTTCATCCAGGGTTTCACGAGACCACATGAGCTCATGCCCTGGTTCCATATCTTGTTGGGCAAGTTATTTAAGATGTTTTATTCTGTGGATTTCCTCATCTTCCGAATGGGGATAATGTAGGGCCTCCTTCCCTGGCACATGGCTAGGGCTCCATGACCGTCATCTCTGATTTGCTGGTAATACTGTTCATTGGATCACGATGGTGGATTTCAAAGATCCAGGCTCTGGGTCAGAGACCCCGTAGGTTGAAGGGATCCAGCAACGGACAGATGCCGAAGAAGGGGGTCTCCGGCTCTGAGGGGGACGTGTCAGCTTGCCACGGAGACCAAAATCATGGACATGATTACAAACTTAAGGGACAAGGGGCACATTTGGAAGGACTGTCCTTGGGATGCTGTGGTTTCAGGAAACACGTTCAAAAGCAGAACAGAGAGACGGTGAGCGGCGAAGAGACTTCCGAATTTGGCAGAAAACTCTCACTCGGATTTTTAGGAGGACATCAGAAACGTCGGGATGAGGCACTCAACTTAAGAAGACAGGCTTCATGCTAGACAGAAACCACCGGGAAACGGGAAAGGAGAGGGGTTCTGTGACCCGTCCTGTGGGGCCGCAGGACAGAAGGACAGGGTTGGTGGGCAGCTGGTGGCTGCTCTCACAGCTCAGGGCAGGCTGGCTTCAAAGGACAGAGGGGCCACCAAGGAGGAGGGAGATGTCACAGGGAGCCGCACAACCTCACATTTCCCGGCCACAGAGGTGACGAGACAGGCATCTCTGTCACTAAACAGCCCATCACGTTGGGCCAGGAAACTCTAACCTGAGGACAGGAGGTGGCTGGGGAGGTGCTGGGGCCGGAGGACTCGGGAGACCCTAGAGCGAGGGTGCTGACTGCGAAGTCACAGACCCTTTCTTTGCTGGAAGGTTGGGCCCAAACGAGAAGCTTCTCCACACAGGTTTCCCTCTTGCCATTCAGCACAGAGAACGATCCTTCCAGATGTAAACAAGAGCCGCCCCCTCCTGCAGCCCCTAGAACACACTGGAACCCTCCCCCTGGCCCTCAGGGCCCTGTGTTTTCTGACCTGTCTCCCTCCTGCCATTTTGCCTGTTCCTCCCCCCTCCCCCACCCCCCCCAACAAACGTGTGCCTGATGCCAGCCGTGTGGCATCACGGGGCTCGGATGCACGGGACCGGCTGGAAAACCACAGAAACGGGAGCGACAGAACCACACTCACATCAGATCCAGTCTTGTCACCTGGGGCTTCCTTCACAGCGGGTGTACATGCGCCCGACGTGTGTGCACCAGGAGCTGGCACTTGCTTTGTCCAGAGCCTCACGGGGCAGGTTCCACATCACTCGCTTTCCTGCTCCATTAGGACTTATAGATACCACTCTCGGAAAAAAACAAAACAAAACTGGGGGTGCGGGTTTCCTTGCGTCCTCTCCCCCTAGATCGCAAATTCTACGAGAGCAGCTGCGTCATTACCCAGCTTCTAGGGTGGTGTGGCTTCTAATATGTCCTCAATAAATATTTGATGAATTCGTTAATTCCAGAGAAGGCGGACGCAGGGAAGAAATGGCTTGGATGCCACTGAGGAGGGAGAAATGGATGCCTGGAGCGTGAACTTGGGAGGCCACAATTTTGCTCACAGAATGCTGTGCTGTAAGTGTGTGACAGCCTGCTTCTCAGAGAGGGGATGGGCGGCCAGAGTCTGCATTGGATTCCAAATGACACTTCTGGGGATAAAGCAGGTAGGGAAAGGGGAATTAAACAATTATTAAGAATAGGGGCGCCTGGGTGGCTCAGTCAGTTAAGCATCTGACTCTTGATCTTGGCTCAGGTCACGATCTTGTGGTTTCATGAGCTCAAGCCCTGCGTCCGGCTCTGTGCTGACGGCACGGAGCCTGCTTGGGATTCTCTCTCCCTCTCTCTCTGCCCCTCCCCTTCATTCAAGGTATAATGAAGGGGGACAGAATACGCCGCCTCAGAATACGCTTCTGTGGCATATTGGCTATTTTGAGCTGGTTATTTTTAAGAAACAACAAACAGAGGAGGCACTCTGACAACTGAGTCAAAGTGACCCTGTTGTAAGAGACATTTGCATTTGTAAGGGAAATCGCCGTTTGTAAGGGTGTCCCCCCTTCTGTACCAGGAGGAGGAGGAAGGGGACGCCCTCTTTAGAATCTCTTATCAGTGGAGAAGGGCAGGATGATTCACATCTGCTTGACAATCTCACTCTTGTTCTCTGTGCTTTTCCTGATGACGCCCCACCCCAACACCTTCATTTGTCTTTGGCTGGACTAGGTATTTAAGTTGATGCCTTGGGTCATCAGTTTTCCTGGGTGTGTCCCATGTACACAGGAAGCACACATAGTATTACGTTTCTGTTTCCCCCGATTAATCTTTTATTACACAGGGTCTCAGCCAAGAACCTAGAAGAGTAGGAGGAAAATTACTTCACCTCCCCTACGATAACCTATGTATAAAAAAAAAAAAATGCATGAATCTTAAGTGGATAGCTCGATAAAATTTCCCAAGGGGGGAAATTCCCATACCAGTACGGGCTCGTAGATGATTTTGGGCTCCCTTCTACCATACAGTACCTTCACCTGAATGAGGATGGTAATTGTCAGCACCCACTTCTTGTCCCTAAGCTCAAAGGGAATGTTTTCTATAATTTGTGGTTCAGTATGAAGTTTGCTCCATGTTTTTTTTGGTTTGTTGTTGTTTTTTTTTAAGTAACTTGCATCCTTCTTCTGGCCAAAGAGAAAGTGCAATGTTGCAAGCAGGCCCTTTGTGAGGATACCAGTCTTGTGCCTGTTACGCTAACATTTTTCCGGGCAAGCTCACGTTCCTCTGGGACGGTCAGCCATCTTGCCAGGTAATCTGCAATTTGATGGAAGGATAAGACCCTTGTTCTCCTGTGGGTGAGTTTGAGAGTGGGAACGGGATATATCCTAGAGTAGAGAGCTTCTAGAATTGTAAGGTGGTCTCATTCTCTGTTCATTCCACCCACCAGGTGACCCTGCCCTTGAGCTGCCCCGCCCTGCCCACCCGGCCTAAGTATTTCTCTTTTCCAGAAGTGAGACTAGGGGAAGAGGGTGTGGAAGGGAAAGCTTGGTGACTGGCCTGTCTCCACTTCCTGTTACCAGCTCTTCTCAGGGGAGGCACCCGCTCTGTATGAGGCGGCTGCTTAAGGCTGGTGCTGGTACGGAGAGGGGCAATCATCCTCCCAGGGCAACATGGGGACGAGAATAAGGGGCCTACGTGGATGACTGCTTCCTGACACTCCCCCACTTGTGGGGCCTGGCTCCTTTTTGCTGGAAACTTCTTCTTTTCTTCACACTGGGGTGATCAGTCATCTCATCTTCTCAACCACTTCTCCCTTTTTTTTTGTCCTGGAATCCAGCGGTCTTCCTCACTTTCTGGTGGCTTCTCCAGTTTGGTTCAAAGGAAGGAGCCCCAAGTCCACACCAGTTCGTCATACTCTACAGAACTGTCAATCTCTTGAGGAAGAAACTTAATAGTAGAGTGACAAGATCCATATGAAGGAAAGAGGAGCATTATTGAAGGACAAGACATGAATACATTGGAAAGATATGTCATATTCCTGGATGCGGAGGCTTCATATGATAAAATCTCGATCATTCCAAGGATGTCAATCATTCCAAAAGTAATATATGAATTTAATTTAATTTGAATAAAATTTCCAGCTTATTTTAATCAAAAGAAATAAATCTGAAATTGACCTTGAAGAAGAAATGTGTGAAGAATAAATGGCAAGGAATTTTTGAAAAAGAAAAAAAATAGCAAAGGGAACTTGTTTTTTTTAATAGAGAGCAGAGCTTATGATCTCTAATGCCACTAGACTCGAATCAATATGGCATTTGGGTAGGAATCGACAATAGACCAATGGAACCCTGATAAGAACCCTGAGACCGATCCGGGAATGTATGGAGAATAGCGATACGTTTCGGTGCAGAAGAGGCAGCTCAGCAGTAATTGACGTTGGAAGGCCGTCTATCCATTTGAACTAAAATAAAGTGAAGTCTTAATTTTGTGCAATATACAAAAACAAACACCTGGAGGGCTAAGTCTTTACATACGAAACCACAAAACACCAAAAAATGTTGAACATTTTAGGGAAACGTGTAAAATCTCAAGGTCCTGGAGACTTTTCTGAGCAATGCAGGAAATCTATGGCTACAGAAAAGCCCTACGACGACCAAAGTCAGTGTAAACAACAAGAAATACCAAATGACAAACTAGGAGAATATTCTCTCTCCTCTCTTTTTCTGTGTGTGTGTGTGTGTGTGTGTGTGTGTGTGTGTGTGTGAAAGGGGTAATATCTTTAATATACTAAAACGGCTTACAAATAGATAAAATAAATTAGGTGGGCAGTGGGTACATATGACAGGACAGTCACAGCACAGAAATTGGAGATGACCAGGAAAGATCTGAAAGGACACTGCACCATACCTGCAACCCATGAAATGCAATTTAAAGACAACAATAGGGGGCGCCTGGGTGGCTCAGTCTGTTGAGCGTCCGACTTTGGCTCAGGTCACGATCTCATGGTCTGTGGGTTTGAGCCCCGCATCGGGCTCTGTGCTGACAGCTCGGAGCCTGGCTCCTGCTTCAGATTCTGTGTCTCCCCTCTCTCTCTGCCCCTCCCCTGCTCACGCTCTGTCTCTCTTTCTCTCAAAAATAAATAAACATTAAAAGTAATAATAAAAAAAATAAAGACAACAATAGTATACTACTTTTTTAATGTTACTAGGTTGGCAAAAAAAAAGTTGTTAATATCTAGTTATCACGAAGTTATGGGGAAATAGGCAGTTTAGGGCATTTGTGCTGGGAGTGTAAAAATTTATAGAAGCTTTTTGGAATTTAATTTGACAGTATCTATTATAATTTTGAAGTGTTCACATTCTCTGACCCAGTAATTCTCATAAAAACCTCTCCTGCATCAGTCAGATCAAAGTTCTTAAGGAGGTATGCGGGGGACCTGGGTGGCTCAGTCGGTTGAACATCTGACTCTTGACTTCAGCTCAGGTCTTGATCCCAGGGTCGTGGCATCGAGCCCCTTGTTGGGCTCTGCATGGAGCGTGGAGCCTGTTTGAGATTCTCTCTCTTTTTCCCTCTGCCCCTGTCACCCACTCGCATGCTCTCTCTTTTTAAAAAAGTTTGTAAGGAGGTCTATAAAAAGATATGCATTACAGAGCACTCACAGTAAACATTTGGGAAAACACATGCATTCATCAATAGGGATTGTTGACTATGATTGAATAGATTATGCTACAAACTGTAGAGTATTGTGCAGCTACTAAAAAACAACGAGACTAATGTACCACTCAGTGTACCATGTTTGTTCAGGGTAAAAAGCAGGTTGCAGACCAGCTTTGCAGTGTAATTCCATTTTGTGACACAAAACTATGTTTATGTCTGTGGGCATAAGTAGGTAGGTAGGTGGGTAGATAGATTGACAGACAGATAAAAGGTAGATGTGTGTAAAGGCAAGACATGTTGGGAAAGACTTCATGTTACAATAAATGGGAAGAAGTGGGAATTCTCTTACTTTATTATAAAATTTTTGTACTGATAGGATTGTGTTCATCTGTGTTCTATGTGGAAAAGAGAAACCATTCCAAATACTCTAAGTGGGGAAGGATTTAAAACAGGAAACCAGGGGCGCCTGGGTGGCGCAGTCGGTTAAGCGTCCGACTTCAGCCAGGTCACGATCTCATGGTCCGTGAGTTCGAGCCCCGCGTCAGGCTCTGGGCTGATGGCTCGGAGCCTGGAGCCTGTTTCCGATGCTGTGTCTCCCTCTCTCTCTGCCCCTGCCCCGTTCATGCTCTGTCTCTGTCTGTCCCATAAATAAATAAAAACGTTGAAAAAAAAAAAAAAAAACAGGAAACCAAGTGTTCACAAAGTCAGTGGAAGAAGTGAAAAGGTAGGCTCTCGGATAACCTCCGGGAACAGGATGATTCCTAGAACAATCGAGATGTGATGCACGGGGGTCTCCATTGAGGTCCCTGCTGAGATTCCAAGCTCAAGAACACAGTCAATGCCCCCTTACACCTGTTAGGGTGGCTACCATGAGAAAGATAAGTGCTGGCCAGGATGTGGAGAAGAGGCACCCAGTGCTATGTTGGTGAGATTGTCAAATAGTGTAGCTATTCTAGAAACCAGTATGGAGGTCCCTCAACAAATTAAAACATAGAACTGCCGTGTGATCTAGCAGTCCCACTTCTGGGCATATATCCAAAGGAAATGAAATCACTATCTTGGAGAGCTATTTGCACCCCCATGTTTACTGCCTCATGTGGTAAGTATACTCAACAAGACATAGAAACAACCTAAGTGTCCATCGATGGATGAATGGATACAGAAAATGTGGTATACGTACACAATGGGATATTACTCAGCCATAAAAAAAAGAAGGAAGGAAATGTTGCCATTTGCAACAGCATGGGTGGAGCTTGAGGGCATTAATTAAGTGAAATAAATTGGAGAAACATAGACCTTGATTGATCTCACTTCCATGTGGAACTAAAAAGTCAAAACCCGTAGAAACAGGGAACAGGTTTGTGACTGTCAGAGGCAAGAAGTTGGGGCAAATGGGGGAAAGCGGGCAAAGGATATGAACTTTCAGTGACAAGGTACTTAAGCTATAGTCACGTCACGTACAGCATGGTGACTATAGTTAAGAATCCTGTATTATCAAATATCATATGACTTCACTCATGTGAGGACTTTAAGACAGAACAGATGAACATAAGGGAAGGGAAGCAAAAAGAATACAAAAACAGGGAGGGGGACAAAACATAGGAGACTCTTAAATATGGAGAACAAACAGAGGGGTTACTGGAGGGGGTGTGGGGGGGATGGGCTAAATGGGTAAGGGGCGCTAAGGAAGCTACTCCTAAAATCATTGTTGCACTAGATGCTAACTATTTGGATGTAAATTAAAAAAAATAAAAAATAAATTACAAAAAGAATACTCTATTACCTTTTTGAAAATTGGTAAGAGAGTAGATCTTAAAAGTCCTGATCCTAATAACAAAAATTGTAACGATGTGAGTTGATAAATGTTAACTAAACTTTTGGTGGAATTGTTTCTCAGCATATACGTATATCAAATCGTTACGTCGTATACCTTAAACTACCAGAAAGTTGTATGTCAATTATATCAACACAATTGGAAAACAAACAAAAACCAACCAACCAAACAAAAAAAATCCCACCCAAACCGTTACAATCCCATAGTTACCATCTCAGGGTCACAGAGTTAAAATCAGAAGACAATGGCAGCTTCTTTTTCACCAGTTACCTCCCAGAGTCCTGCAGAAAGGGGCATTGGAACACCCCCCCTACGAGATCTCTTACCTCCAGGACTTTGTTATCCAGCAAAAACTATCTTAAAAAGGGAAAGAGCAGGGCCTCCACCTCAGTTCCACCTTCCAATTTTCATGTAAATTCACTGAATGGGCAGAACCTGATGCACGTCTAGAATCAAAGCCACAAGGGAGCCTGGGGAAGGTAGCATGTAGCATCTCATCATTCCAACAGAGAACATGGATGGAGAGTGAATGGACTGATCCCCAGGCTCCAGCACGGGGATCATGTGCAAAGATGTGCAAAGACCCAACTTTGTTGGGTCTTCCAATGTTTTGATATGGGCATATGCTTATATTGCATCTTAACTAAAAAGAATAGACATCAATTCCCACATTTCTCACTAATTTTTTTTTTTTTTCTGGAGTCTTGGAAGCTTGACTACCCTACGTTCTCCTACAAATGGACCTTGAGAGCTTGTTTGGAGGTTCTAGCAGGGGAACGCAGCTACTCGTATACCCTTGACCAAAGAACGGTCCTCCTCTATCGGGGAAGGTCGTCCTCTTTGACCGAGCGCGCAGCTTCAGGAGGGATGCACATGGAGCGGTGAGGGAGGAAGGGGACACCCGCCTAGCCAGCCAGATCAGCCGAATCAACCCTGGGGATCAATGGGGTGAAAGATGTTGTAGCCAGATCGCCCTCACATCCTAAAAAATTTTTAAAAAAATGTTTATTACTTATTTTTTTGAGAGAGAGAGAGACAGAGTATGAGCAGGTGATGGACAGGGAGAGAGGGAGACACAGAATCCAAAGCAGGCTCCAGGCTCTGAGCCATCAGCACAGAGCCCGAAGCGGGGCTCGAACCTGTGAACTGTGAGATCATGACCTGAGCCGAAGTCGGACGCTCAACCGACTGAGCCACCCAGGCGCCCCTGGAATTTTCTATAATAAATACATCTTGCTTCTTAAAAATTAATAAACTCCAATTTTTAGAGCAATTTGAGGGGCACAGCAAAATTGAGGGAAAGTGCAAAGCATTTCCGTGTGTCCCCCGCCCCCTGCATATACAGCACCTCCCCTTTCATGATCGCTCCCCCGAGCAGTACATTTGTTATAAATGATGGATCTCCATGGATACATCATTATCACCCCAAATCTATAGTTTATATAAGAGCTCACTCTTGCACATTCTGTGCCTTTGGATAAATGTATAACGACATATCCATCATTATAGTATCATACAGAGGAGTTTCACCGCCCGAAAAATCCTCTGTGCTTTGCCTGTTCATCCCTCTCTCCCTCTGACCCTCAGCCGCGGCCACCACTGATCTTTTCTACTGTGTCTCCGTAGTTTGCCTTTTTCTGAATGTCATCTGATGGAATCATGCGGTGTGCAGCCCTTTCAGATTGGCTTCTTTCCCTTAGTAGCGTCCATTTAAGTTTGATCCGGCTTTTTAAAAAAGTGGAATGAACGTTACACATTTTTAAAAGACAAGGAAGAGAGGATGAATTCCTGGATCACGTAGCCTTTGAGTTAGTGCTGTATTCTGACCCGTTTCGCGAGCTTCTGCCAGGGACACCACGAAGGTGGCTCTTGGGAGCCCAATGGCAGCCTTGTTGTTTCCAGACTGATGCCCTGAGTGGCCGAAACGAGGTGGCGGGCAGGACATCCCTAAAGTGCTTTGTCTGCCTCTGGGAAAGCGGCGGGATTTAATTTACCCCGGATCCTGTGCAGCCCAGTGGGTCAGTAGAAACCATTCAAGGAGCGCAGTGTGGAAATGCTTCAAGTCCCTTCATCTCATTTCCTGTCCCCTCCTCTCTGAGAAAGAGAGATTCTAATTGATTGGTCACCTTTGAAGACTCTGATGGTTTCTGGTTCGGCGAATTGGAAAAATGCAATCTCTTCTACCTTCTCTCATGATCTCTGAGTGTGGAAGGGCCAGAACCTCGTCCTCCCTCTGCCTCTCCCGGCCGAGGTGAGTCTGTCTGCCCTCTGACTTGGTTTCATGTTTTGCTCTCACGGTCTCGGGGCTCTCAGATATCTGGACAAGGGGCCCCGCATTTTCATGTTGCTCTGGCTCCTTCGAATTATGTAGCTGCTCTTGCCTGAACGCATCGCCTCGCCCCTCCCTGGGTTGTGGTCGCTCCTTTTGGAGGTCCCTGATCCCAAGTCACTTAGTGTGTCCTTCAATGCCTGTTAGGAACCTGTGTCCCTTCATTGCTTTTTTCTTTCCTCTTCCTCCTTACATTGTAAGCACACTGCGACCCAAACGGAGCCCTTTGCTAGTCCCAAATGTATCACATGGCCCCCTGACCCTGCCTTCGCTTGGAGTATGTCTTATACTTGAATGCCTGTCCCTGCCTCACTCATCCAGAAAACCACACATCTTGAAAACCCGCTCAAATGTAAGCACTGTAGGGTTACTTGCCAGGTCATCAGTGCTTTGAGGGCAGAGAGCTCGCTGTCTGATGAGATGAACCGGTAAGTGAGTGTATCTCTCTCGAAAGGCAAAGCCCAGTGCCCTAGATCATGTGCTCCCCAAATGTTTGCCGAACTGCATAGATACAAAGAATACTAGGCAGAACTCTTGTTGCAAAGGAGGGAACCTAGCTCAAATCATCGTAAGCCAGATCAGGAATCTACCTGTCACGGAAGTGAATTGTCAAAAGAAGGAGGCATGGCCGGGCCTTGGGGGTCGCTGGCCCCTGGCTGGACTGTTGCTTGGGCTTTCTCTCACCCATGCTGCCCTCTGTCTCTTTCTGCATGCTCTATCCCCTCGCACCTGGCTCTTCCCTAGGGCTGGAAACATGCCGCTAGCAACTTCCGGTCGCACACCTCAGGCCTTTGTTCTGGAAAGTTCAAGTGATCCAGGAAATGGCCCAGACCAGTTCAGGCTGGGCCAGGAGCAACCATGGCTGGACCAACCACTGATCCCAGGTTCTCAGCTTTCTCGGGCTGTGCGTGTGGGAGGGAGTGGTACAGAGGAGCAGAACCCCACAGATTCTGGAATGGCTAGCTTCTTGGACAGATTCACCACCCCACCCCCCACCCCCACCGCCCCAGCTTTATTGTGATGGAGTTTATTGTGATGCAACATTAAGTTGTACACGGTGTTGATCTGATACGCTTACATATTGCCAACACGATTACCACCGCCTCAGTGTTGGGACAGCTCTTCCCCTTTGGCTCTGTTATTTTTCCCTTTCACCCTCATAGTTCCCAGTTTGCTTCAAATTCCAGCCAGCGTTTCACTCGGTCAAATATGTACCCATAGCTGTGTTTAGTTTCCCTGCTTCCGATAAGACAAAACTGCATCGCTCAGTTTTCCTATTTCACTGTCGCTATTCATTTCCCTCTTTAAATTAGGAACATTTAAAAATTGGATTTTGCCGTGAGAACGTGGATCGGTTGTTTAGTAACGACAGGTTGCGAGGTGAGCTGGAAATCGCTGCAAACAAGGATGATCATCAGGAGGGTTCAGACAAGCGGCTGTCAGCGAGGGTGTGGCGCCCATGACATTGTCGCTCAGGATCTGAACAGAGAAGACGACAAAACCACCCCTTGTCACGATGAATGAATCGGCAGCAAATAGCAGCGGTCAAATTATCAAAGGCCGAGGATATGTTCGGAAAACTCTCCAAATATAGGTTTTCTTATGTTTAAATGTGACTCAACATAAAACGTTCACTTCTGCATCACAGAAGTAGCTGCATTCTCAACTTTCAGGGGCTCCCTTCTAAATCTTAGAAAGAATATTCATCTCCCCAAATGTAACGATTTCTGACAAAAACCTGAAATAGTTTTTATAGTTTTGCTTTCAAAATCATTTAACTAAAAGGAACTTATGTAATTTAGGTTTGGCTATATTTTTTGCACAATCGTCCTTGGGAAATTTTTGGAAGGGAGAAATTCTACCCCAAATAATTAAATTAAGAAAATTTAGGGGCGCCTGGGTGGCTCAGTCGGTTAAGCGCCCGACTTCGGCTCAGGTCATGATCTTGTAGTTCATGAATTCGAGCCCCACGTCAGGCTCTGTGCTGACAGCTCAGAGCCTGGAACCTGCTTCGGATTCTGTGTCTCCCTCCCTCTCTGCTCCTCCCCTGCTCATGCTCTGTCTCTCTCAAAAATAAATAAACATTAAAAAATTAAAAAAAAAATTCAGTAAGTTTTCAGTTAAAAAAATCTATTTATTTATTTGAGGGGGGAGCGGCAGAGAGAGAGAGGGAGAGAGAGAATCCTAAGCAGGCTCTGTGCTGTCAGCACAGAGCCTGACCTGGGGCTTGAACTCATGAACACTGAGATCATGACCTGAGTCAAAACCAAGAGTCGGATGCTTAACTGACTGAGCCACCCAGGTGCCCAGTTTTCAGTTTTTAGAAGTTATTTTCTAAGGGAAATATATTATGAGCAGGGAAAAGGTTTTAAACATTGCTTCTCAACCCCACCCCTATCCCCCTGCCCTATATAGTCATACTGAATTCATCGAAGGTGTTGGTCAGAGTTTACAAAATCAAGACTGATTTCTTATTTAGCTCCAGAGAAAACAAAGATGCTTCAGAAAGGATACAGATCTGGATGAAGTCAGTTGGTTAAATTCTTATCTGAATCATTGAGAAAGGGCCCACAAGTTTGACTTCCTTGGCAATTTGGAAGAGCCCAAATACTCTCGATAAATAACGGAAGGCAGAACTATTAAAGTTTATAGGGCATAAAACAAGCATACTGAAATTTGAGAATTAGAGACAGTTGATTATGGAGACTGAGCCATTTGAAATTCTTTATTCGTCTGGATGTGACAGAAATAACTCTTGTGGTAAAATGAAGAAACATCATCCCCCTCCCTCTTTGTTGAAACCAAATTTCTTTGGCAAGTCTTTTCCCCAAACAGTAAAATAAACTGGCTCGGTGAATCAGCCGGTGTTTTATCTCACAAACGGCGAATGACAAAAGCTACTGAATTTCTCAGGAAGAAAATACGCTGATTAAAAGGTCCACCAAGTACAAGTTGCAAACATCGGCAGTGCGGTATCCTGGCATCTCACCTCGGTGATCACTCGGATGTACCAATAAAGCGTCAAAGCAAACCAGCCGCCTCTCTGCCCACCAAACGCAAACCACCACCACCGGAAGCCGATGTCATTTGTACCCAAAGGAGTGAGCCTGGACTCTTGAGATACGGATCAAGACAGACCAGAGCAATCCCAGGCTTGCTGAATCTGGTTCATCAGGTGTCAGTTCAGCTCAATTCGGCTCCGGTCTTAAGAGTGACACGTTGAGTAAGGGGCGCCTGGGTGACTCACTCCGTTAAGTGGTTAAGCGTCTGACTTTGGCTCGCGTCAGGATCTCGCGGTTCATGAGTTCGAGCCCCACGTCAGACTCTGCGCTGACAGCTCAGAGCCTGGAGCCTGCTTCTGATTCTGTCTCCCTCTCTCTCTGTCCCTCCCCTGCTCTCTCTCTGTCTCTCTCCCCAAAATAAATAAACTTAAAAAAAAATGGGACACGTTTAGTATATTGGCCTCTTCACCTGCAGGGCAGTGGGACGGATGGGGCATGGCTGGGTTATTTAATGAGATTTTGAGTAATTTCACACCTAAATGGAATATGAAAGAAAAATCAATATGGTGGAAATCGGAATGCCAAGTAAACACTCAATTCTGGATGAAACACAAAAGTGTAAGACACTTCATGTTTGCGACAGGTTTGCTTCACAGGGCAACCCGCGGTCTCCTGCAGGATACGTGTTCACTCTTACCTATTTTAAGGGGTGTGTGTGTGTGTGTGTGTGTGTGTGTGTACAAGCCACGAGCTCTGGGTTGGTGTTCTGAAGTCAGGGTTTGAGGCAAGTTGACAGTCAAGGGGTGAAGCCTATAACGGGAAGCGAGGTTTTTGGTGGAGAGCAGAGATCGAGGGACGAGAGAGGCAGAGGCTGACAGTGTCCCCATCACCCTTGCTGTGGGCTGATCTCTGGTCCTCAGGTTGGGCCCGTAGGCAAGTTCCACCCAAAAGTAGAATCTTGACTCTCCCACCAAAGATCTGGATACTTCAGTGTCATTCATCATGAGAAGAGCCCCATCTTAAGTCATAGGAGGTGAAGGTGGAACGACACGAATCTCGTTCCCATGTTAGGGCCCTGCTCGCCGTGTAGACGCAGAAGAGAGAAATGTGTCGTCCTCAGCTCCTGCCTCAGGGCATCCCCCTGAGCTGGCAGAGAAGGGGGCTGAGGGCGTCTGAGGAGGATAAACCACACCCTGTGGCTCCCAGAAGAGGCATATCCAGGAACCAGATGGAGGGGCCACTGTGGGTTGTTTTTGGTTATTTTTGAGAATTTAGTAATGTGTTCCTGAACATAACAACAGTATGGGCTTAGTTGAGTTGTGGAGAACTGAGGGAAGGATTTACGTCCGTTCTGGGGTTGGGTCACAAGGGGAAGAGAGGATCCTCCAAGGCCATGATGCACTGACGGCAGAGAACCTCTGAGGAATGCAAATTTCAGGGAGCCAGAGCGCAAGCTACCAAATCCAGCCATCCTTCTCATAAATGGATTCTTTCACAGTTTCTTACCCTAAGGGCTTCGAAGAGATGAGCAGGATGGGAGACCGGCAGAGCACCCTGAGGTATCGTAGCAGAAGCCTTAGGGAGAAGCGACCAAGGATGGAAGATTGGCTTTTGGAGGTGTCGGCGATTATTTATTTCTTCATTAACCCCTTCTTCCCCTTTGCTCGGGCAAAAACGAGTCACTCAATGTCTCCTGAGATAGAGGGCTGATTAGAGTGCCTGGCACATAGTGAAATAAGATATTTATGGAGAGGATGCGTGAATGAATGAAGGAATGAATGAATGAACGAGTGAATGCCTCAGCCCTTACGGCTCACAGGTGAGGAAAACACACTCGAGCAACTATATTCCGATGAGATACATAAATAGTAACAGATTAGTGAGTAATGAACTCACAGTGATTTATTCTTTCCTTTGAAACAAGGAGGGGGGGAGTATGGATGGAGTGAGGTCAGGGAGGTACTCAAGGGTGGTTAGATTCTGGATGGAAACTGAGGGCGAACACTCAGCCATACAGGGAGGGCAAGGAATGCAGACTGGATACTTCATGTATCTGGGGAGACATCCAATGCCCCCTACTTCATGGGGAGAGACGGCAAAACTCTGCTGCCTTGAAGACTGAACAGAGGGCATGCACCCCGGCACCTGGTGAGGGCGGCTTCAGAAACCCTCGGAGTGAGCATCCCCGGGGTGAAGATGTGGCTTCTCACAGAGGGCAACGAAAGGGAGAGGGATCTTGTGAGCTTCAGAAAAGTGCAGGAAAGTGAAAGTCGGGGAGGGGACTAAACTCACATGAACACCACTAGGGACCCTCAGAAGTGAGTGAGTCTAACTCTGGCTTTAGGGGACGGGCCATGAAAGCTTCCAGCTGATGTGATTCGATGCTCTTTCCTAGGTGGGTGAGGCTCGGGAAAAGTCAGATGTTACGGAAAAGTCAATAGAGACTGATACTCCAAGGCTTTGCTTTGAGCAGGTACATGAACACATACCGAGACTTGATAATCGTGTCATCGAATCCCAAAACATTTTGGGATTTGGGAATATCAGGGGACACAGAAAAGAGCATCTAGACATGATGAGAACAGACACTGTTTATCTTACAGGGGTTAAGGATTCTCCCTTTCTTCAGTGGGGTGTAACAGAAGAGGGAAATCGTTACACCTGGTCTAACCTGAAAGGCCAAATAACGACGATCGCATAGGAACAAGAAACATATTGTTATTATTACCAAATGTGGATCCTCAATGGATCCCTTTGGTGTTTTTCTAGAGGTTTTTTGATAAAGATCTTTCATGTGTCCTTGTATGGACAGAGATTGACCGAAAGGACCCAGGGTTTTAGTTTAAAATAATGGTGTCCAGAGAGAGTAAAACCAGGTAATAAGCACCATTTATAGGACCCTGTCACTGTGAGCCTGTTTCTCCCTGGGCATGCCACTGCTGGTTTGAATGACTGCCTATTACTTCATCCGTCACATGGATGCACTGTAATTCACTAAGCCATCCGTTTATGCAGTGAATATAAATCTTATTCAATAAACTCAGGTGGGCAGGAAATGTCACATCTCTATTTGCTTTAAATCAAGTCACATGAGCCTCATGCTTCTGTCCCATACGGAACGTTGCTGAGCATTCTAACTCAGTTACTATTGGGGGTTCCTATTCTGATGACCCCAGGTCATGGAAGGGTCCAGGAGCGTGACACGAACACTCAAATGTCAGGGAAGCCTGCCGGGTACTGCTGAGATGCCCACCGTTCAAGCCCTCCCGGGGCCCTTAAAATCTGCAACTCTGATGCGTCTGCCGGGTAGACCCCAGGTGTCTTGGTCGAGGCTGGGAGTTCTAAGAATCTCGAGGTACATTTTGCAGCCATCCTGTGAGAGACTCTGCTCCCTCCCCACAGGGCTGGTACCCTCATGCCCACCGGACCTGCTTCTCTTCCTCTCCCAGCTGGGGGTGTTCTCGTCATTTCTCCCCCATTGCCTCCCTGTGTCTGTCTCCCTCACCTTCCTGCACGATCTCAGCAGGAGCTCAGGGTTTGAAGAACACATATTCGATAGGAGATTATCTCCAGCAGCCTGGCTTGCTTGCTGTTACCAACCTTCCCTCGACACAAGGCAGCTCGATGCTGCTTGCTTGGAATAAGATAATTCCAACATACCGGGCGATGGGGAGAGCAAATTATAGCCTTAGAGGGGGGTATCGCTGCCTTGTTCATTCAGCAAACAGCGATCCACCCCCAGCTCTGTGGCCGACTCTGGACCAGGACTTGAGAAGACGACAGTGACACTGCGTTAGTGGACGGCATGCGTGAGTCAACGGCCAACACACGGCAACACAGCGGATGCATTTGGGAGGGTCTGGGAGGTGAAGAAATCACGCTTAGAGAGTGCTTCACATAAGGGAGAATGGAAAAACGGACCAGAGGTAGCTGGTCAAAGGGGGATGTGAGTCAGAATGAACGTGTGCAAACATCTGGGGTAAGAGAGACATCGGCCCGTTTTGAGAACTGGAAGAGCCTGGGCTGCTGAGGCTCAAGGTCGCGGTGGCAGGAAATACAAAGCTGGAGGATTGCACGGGTCGGTGAGGGGCTTGAAGCGCAGGGCAAGGTCCTTAGAAGGGCGGGCCTTGGCTCACTCGATGCCCATTCCAATCTCATGTTCTTGCCTTACTTTTCTATAGTGACTGGAAGTGAAAATAGTCAACTTCGAACCCCCCTCGGAGTTCGGAGGGCCGCGTGGCCCAGTTTTGGCCGATTGATACCCAGTTCAAGTCTGTGCCGCTGCATCATTTCCTGACTCTTCCTGCCTTCAAGGGCAGGTCCGAGGTCATCGTGGGGACGGTGGCGCAGGAAGACTTCCCTGATGGCATTGTGGAGCCACGACCCAGTGCTGAACTCCCTCCTCCAGGCTTGTGGAGCCAGATGGATAAGCCTGTGCTTGGTTGAACCGCCACGGCTGAGTTCCATGCAGATGAACGCTACCCGAAGGCAGGGGCCGAGAGCGTGTTAAGTGTGGGAGCTGACGCTTCCATGTTACAGTGGTTGCCCAGCAACTTTATGACCCCTGGTTTGGAGGGGGGCTAAGGCCAGCTGTGGGGCGCCAATGAGAGGGTCGCTGGACATCCACTGAGAAGTGCGGTAGGGTGGTTCCCTGCAGGTAACTTCCTACCTGTTAGGAAGACAAAGCAAATGAGAGCTTTCTGGCTTGAGTCCTCAGGCAGAATGAGCAGCCTAATTGTTTACTTCTCTAAATAAAGTTGCGGTGTAAAAAAAAAAAAAAGTGTTTGTTTTTATATTTGGATAATTTTCTTTTTTTTTTTTTTTTTTAAATTTTTTTTCAACGTTTATTTATTTTTGGGACAGAGAGAGACAGAGCATGAACGGGGGAGGGGCAGAGAGAGAGGGAGACACAGAATCGGAAGCAGGCTCCAGGCTCTGAGCCATCAGCCCAGAGCCCGACGCGGGGCTCGAACTCACGGACCGCGAGATCGTGACCTGGCTGAAGTCGGACGCTTAACCGACTGCGCCACCCAGGCGCCCCTGGATAATTTTCTTAAAATGGTGGATGCGATGAATTTTCCCCAGGTTTTCAATCATGACTGTAGAGATTTGGAGCTCCAATAATGCCCGAGATCCCTCATAAATAAATCTTGTCAATTTCTCAGCTCGGGAATGACCCTGCCACCTTGGCCCCCGAGACACAGCCTGAAGAGGCAATTTGGAAGGTGACTCACACACTAGCTGATGTCCGGAGTCAAGCTGCCGGAGACGTTTGGGTCCCGGGCCTCAGCCACCAGCATCCTTCCGTAGAGAGCACCAGCGGGAAGAGTGAGGGGGGCAGAGCCGCCCTTGTGTCCTGGTCCTGATCGTGCAAAGCCGGGTGCGGGCTGGGGAGAGGGTGAGTGGAGCTGCGGGCACCCACAGCCGCGGAGAGCAGCGGCGAAGCAAATCTCTAGTTTCCAATATTGTCCACTATACATATAATGGGTAATTAAATTTCTTATTTCTGCCTTCTTTTTTCCTTCCATGCCCCTGAACACAAAAGGCTTTTGTGTTCTCCAAAGGAGAGAGGAAGACTTCCTATGTAACTGAGTAAGCAGAACTAAACTATGCCCAGCGGCCATCTGAGGGTGCAGCCCCTTTTGGTGTTCCTGAGCCCAAGTGCTCACTCTTCCAAGGGGGGGGGGCTGGTGTAGACGGTCACACTGAGTGAGATGGCAGCCTTTCCCTTTTCCAGGGCTCTGGGCTACCCTTGCTTTGCTGCACGTGTGTGGGAGTTGAGAGTCCCTGCAGGGATTGTGAAGCTCTGGGTGGAGGGGACACCCGTGGTCAGGAATCTGGAGAAGGGACACTCTGCGGGGACAGAGGCAAGCACGGGTCCGGGGCAGATTCCTTTAGATAAGAACCAGTCCTTGTATTTACAGCAGCCAAACTATGCAAGGAGCCCAAGTGTCCCTGGACTGATGTATGGACAAGGGAGATGTGGTGTATATGTACACAATAGAATATTACTCAGTCATACAAAAGAATGAAATCTGGCCATTTGCACAGCATGCCTGGAGCTGGAGAGCATAATGCTAAGTGAAGTAAGTCACTCTGAGATAGACAGATACCGTATGATTTCACTCACGTGCGGAATTTGAGAAACAAAATAAACGAGCAAAGGAAAAAAAAAAAGAAAGAACAAACCAAGAAACAGACTCTTAACTACTGGGAGCAAACTGATGGTTACCAGAGGGGATGGGGTGAGGGGTGGGTGAAATAGGGGTGGGGGTGCAGGGTCGCACTTGTGATGAGCGGCAGGTGAGGTATGGAAGTGTTCAGTCACTATGCTGCACACCTGAAACTAAGGTTACACTGTATGTTAATTACACTGGAAATACAATACAATACAATACAATACAATAAAGTAAAATAAAATAAAGTAAAATAAAATAAAATGAAATGAAATAAAATAAAATAAAGTAAAATAAAATGAAATAAAATAAAGTAAAGTAAAATAAAATGAAATAAAATAAAGTAAAATAAAATAAAGTAAAATAAAATAAATAAAATGAAACAAAAAAGTAAAATAAAATAAAATAAAATAAAGTAAAATAAAGTAAAATAAAATGAAATAAAATAAAGTAAAATAAAGTGAAATAAAATAAAATGAAATAAAATAAAGTAAAATAAGTAAAATAAAATAAAGTAAAATAAAATAAAATAAAGTAAAATAAAATAAAATAGAATAAAGTAAAATACTCTTCCTGCCCTCTCCTAAGGGAGTCAGCCTGAGGACACTTTTCTTTGTGATGTCTCCCTTTGGCTGGAGCATAAGCCCCCATAAAGTCTTGCTTGAAACTCGAAAAAAACAAAAATAAAAAGAACCAGTCCTTGGCGGGAGACATGGGAGGTGTGAACATGTGGGACTTTGTGCCATCAGCAGCTGGGGCTGGCAGTGTCTCTACTGGAGGGACCTAATGTCCTGGGCCGGAGGGCACCAGAGAATAGGGTGCTTGGTAGCGTGCTCACTGAGCCCCAGCTGCAGCCGTGGGCTATGACCCTCTCGGACAGCAGTGGTCCTGAGGGTGCCTCCTGGAGGGGACCCCAGCTCCGCATCTCCAACTCTGAAGCCTTTCTGCCTTTGTTCGCTGCACTGTGGACGCTGGCTTTCCCTTCTCTGATCTTCATTAACATCGAACAACGCACCTCGTTACTTCTCTCCCCGTTAAATCTATTTGCTCTTAGAATTAAAAAAAAGAGAGAGAAACAATGATAGACAAATACAGATGTGGTGAGCAAAGAGGCCTGAAAACAAAAGCGATCATATTATCCGTATGTTTCTTCTCCGGTGAAAGGTAATTCGTATGTGATGTGTTTTTGGGGGCAGGATTCAAAACTGAGGGATTCATTTTTTATGCTGAATATGATTTTACACATTTTTCAACATCCTTATTTATTTTGGTTTTCTATTGGTGCTGTAACAAATCATCACAAATTTAGTGGCTTAAAACATCACCAACACAAACGTATCACCGTATAGTTTTGCAGATCAGAAGTCCCAAACAGATGGGTCCACGGGCTTTCCCAGCAGCTGCAGTCTGCCCGAATTCCTGGGCTCGGGGCGTCTTCTCCGCTCCCCCCGCCTCAGCCCCCTTAAGGGGCAATGGAGAGCATTTTCTCTTCTCTCTGACCTCCTGCCTCCCTCTTGTAAGGACCTTTGTCACATTGAGCCCACCTGCAAGCCAGGATAATCCCTCCATCTCGAGTCTCTCCCTTAATTTAATTACATCTGCAAAGAGTTGCCTGGATGGGTCACTCGATTGAGTGTCCGACTCTTGATTTTGGCTCGGGTCATGATCCCAGCGTCATGGGATCAGGCCCGCGTTGGGCTCCACGCCGAGTGTGGAGGCTGCTTGGGATTGTCTCTCTCTCGTGCACACTCTCTCTAAGATCAAAAAGAAATTCATTACACCTGCAAAGTCCCTTTTGCCATATAAGGCGACATATTCATAGGTTTCAGCATTTAGGACGTAGACAGCCCTGCACCCCATCACATTCATTTTATAGAAGATGTGACCGAGACCTTAAAGGAGTTTTTAAAAAGTCTGGGCTGCTGCTAGCTATATGGTGCTTTTGTGAGAATGGGTGGAGTAAGTCAAGGGGGCCCACATGGGCCGGTGAGCTGCGCGGGGAGATCAAGTCCTGACTCACACCCCCTGTCGCGCACCCGTGGGCCGTGCCCATCCTGCACAGCACACACGACGGCTGTGGCTGGTGTTTCTAAACTGGGAGGAGTAACGTCGATCTCATGACTTCCTGCTCGGATTTCCCCACCTCACCCCTGCTCCCCACCCTTTCGGGGCCGTGACTCTCTGAGGCCATGGATTATCTCAAAAAGCCGGCTCAGGAAATCGAGGACGTGTATTGACTAAACTCTTCAAGGGACCAGGTCGTGTCACCTTTCAACCCTGCCTCTGAGTACCTTCCGTTCAGCTCCTGGACGCCAGACTGCTTCCTTCGCCGACAGTATTTCCATAATCTTCTTCCTGTGTCATCCCACCCATGTGCATAAACACCCACATCCCAGACAGAGCTCCCGTCTTTTGCAGGAGGACTGCCTGTATCTCCCTCTGTGGCACCAAGGGTCTTAGCCATTTGTAAAAGGGCGAGGCACGTTGGCTCTGAGTTTTATGAATCCTCTGTGGCCATGTTGCCTTTTGATACCATTATTCCAGGTAATGGATACCATTATTCCAGCCCTGCCTGGAATGGGGATTCCTCCAGACTGGCAGGGTCCAGTAGAACTTTCTGTGAAATGTTCTAATCTGCAGTTCGATATGGTGGCCACTAGGCGTAGGTGGTTGCTGAGCACTTGGGATGCGGCAAGTGGGACTGAGAAGTTGCATTTTAAATTTACGCTTTAAAATTAATTTAAATTGAAATAGGTCCAGGTGGCAAGCAGCTACTGCATTAGACAGCATGGATCTACATTCTTTTCTTGAGATAAAGGAAAATAGTGTAGGAGGTAGGAAGTGGTATTCTCAACCATCAATGCTTATATTTAGGGAGAAAAAAGGAAGTTTTTTTTTCCTGTCCAAGTTTAATATTACATTTTGATGAGACCGACGAACGTTCATAAGCTCTACGTACGTGCACTTAGTTTTAAGCTTATAGATTTTGAACCAGAGACGAGGTATGGTACATTTTTTTACCCTGCATGGTTAATGTACAAAATATCCCCAATTCCGCTGAGAAAGAATGTCATCCCTAAAACACACTTTGATGAACTCTGAACATGAAAACATTGTATGGGGGCGCCTGGGTGACTCAGTCGGTTGAGCTTCCCACTTCGGCTCAGGTCATGATCTCACGGTCCGTGAGTTCGAGCCCCGCGTCGGGCTCTGTGCTGACAGCTCAGAGCGTGGAGCCTGCTTCAGATTCTGTGTCTCCCTCTCTCTCTGACCCTCCCCCATTCATGCTTTGTCTCTCTTTATCTCAAAAATAAACAAACATTAAAAAAATTAAAAAAAACACGTTGTATGATGCCATATAAATGGATTAAACAGAAGTGAACACAAACACTATTCTTCAATTTTTCAATTTATTCTGACTATGTATCATAGTATGATAATGTGAAGAAAAATATTTGAATTTATTTTTAAGTTCGTACCTTCTGGCTGCTCTCCACTGAGAGGGCTTAGAGGTGAAATGATAATCAGGTTGCCACCAAAGGAAAAGTGTCTGGAGTGTTCTTTTTTTTTTTTAATGTTTACTTATTTTTGAGAGAGAGAGACAGACGGAGCATGAGCATGGGAGGGGCAGAGAGAGAAGGAGACACAGAATCTGAAGCAGGTTCCAGGCTCCGAGCTGTCAGCACAGAGTCCAACGCGGGGCTCAAACTCACGAGCTGTGAGATCATGACCTGAGACGGAGTTGGATGCTCAACTGACGGAGCCACCAAGGCACCCCGAGTGTCCTGGATGTCCTTAACGTCTCCCCTCCACTTGAGTGAGCGGAGTGAACAGGTTAAGAGGTCAGGAAGTTGACATAGAGACCACCACTGGAATAAGAAGAGAAGACCCTGGAAAGTTTAAGAATTGTCTCCCCTCAAGTGGGGAACCCTGATTTTCTCTTGTTCATACCCAAGGCTGATCCATTGTCATCAAGTTGTTTAATGTATTCTGGGGAAAATCTTTACAAGTAGGCCCTTTATGGTTTTATCCCTTCTTTTGTGTTCAGTATTTTTCTTCAGACTCATTTTCTCTTGTATTTTTTTTCTTTCTCTTGAAAAGAGGTGAGTTTATCCATATTTGCTATTTAGTTTTATTTTTAAAAGGCGGGGGGGTGGGGCACCTGGGTTGCTCGGTTGGTTAAGCGTCTCACTTCGGCTCAGGTCATGATCTCACGGCTCGTGAGTTTAAGTCCCGTATAAGCTGTGCTGGCAGCTCAGAGCCTGGAGCCCACTTCAGATTCTGTCTCTCACTCTCTCTCTCTCTCTGTCCTTCCCCCACTCACACTCTCTCTCTCTCCTTCGAAAATAAATGAACATTTGGGGCGCCTGGGTGGCGCAGTCGGTTAAGCGTCCGACTTCAGCCAGGTCACGATCTCGCAGTCCGTGAGTTCGAGCCCCGCGTCGGGCTCTGGGCTGATGGCTCAGAGCCTGGAGCCTGTTTCCGATTCTGTGTCTCCCTCTCTCTCTGCCCCTCCCCCGTTCATGCTCTGTCTCTCTCTGTCCCAAAAATAAATAAACGTTGAAAAAAAAAATTAAAAAAAAAAAGAAAATAAATGAACATTAAAAAAATAAAAAAAAGAAAGAGGTACGCCCAGAGCACCTTTGGACCCTGCTCCTGTGTCCCCATCATATTCCGTCTCTCGAGACTGTTGTGACTGGGTGGTGAACGCACTCCAGAAGCACGATGTCTCTTGTGGCATTTCATGTGTCGCCAGTTCAAAACCGTGCCCCAGATGGGTTTTATTTTAGGGATCGGAGATGGTGGATGGGCCTTGTGCTTGAAGAAAGAGAAAATATAGCATGTGAGGGCGTTCGAGATTAGGATGTAGCTAGGGTGTTCATCTGTAGCTTCTCTGACAGAAACAGAAGTGTGGCTTTTGCTGAGAGGTCAAGGGTGCGCTGTGGCCAAAATAAGATAGTGCTCTTGAGAGAATGGAGCAGGTGGATCTGTGGAGGAGGTCCTAGGACTGAGGAAGGGACCCTGGGATGAGTCAACAAAGGCGAGGCTTGTAGGAGATGGGGAAACATGGGAGCAGTCCCCGCCCCGAGTTGCTGAATTAAGGAGGGTTGAGTTACACATGCTTGGGGTCAGCCAGGCAGAATGACTTTCAGCAAGTAGGACCAGTAGGAGCGGAACTAGGATCAGGCTCTAGGAAGCAACAGAAGAGGGAAAGCGGTAACAGAGAGTCGTGATAAGGGACACGGAAGGCAAAAGGGTGAGGCTAAATATTTGTGTGGAGGACGCCTAGGGCCATTTGTGTTCCATCTACCATGGAAAACACCGGGGCCCTCAACGGAGGGGAAGAAAGGAGGCTTCCTCGATGTATCAGTACAAGACATGAGGGGGACTGACAATGGGGGCTTTCTGTGACATTTGTAGCACAGACGAGATAAGCAGCTGTCTACAAGAGATTATGGTGGTAGAAATCCCCATTGGAAATGCATCCTGAGACATATCTGTCGTCCTGCACGCCCAATACAAAAAAGACTGTAGGTTACAGATAAGCAAAAGGATAGGATGTGTCTATGAGGAAATATTTAAAAAGAGAGCAATGAAAACTGGAATACTTTTGTGAATTTTTCAGGAAATGCTTTATTTTTCCATCCATCCACCTGCTGATCTAACTCATACTATAGAGAGCCTTCTACTGAGCCAAACTCTATGCACGAAGCAACTCTCTGTCCAGCAGGAGAGGAACCGTATCAACATACAGTTGTGCTCCGGTGATATGTGTGTGTGTAAAGAATGGTGGAGTGATTTATTCTTTCTAGAAAATAGTCAGGAGGACATCAAAAGAAGAACATCCAAGGCGGTGGTAAGACTTCAGCAAAATCAGAAAGTCAAATAGAACTTTGGGTGGTGCAGAACGTGGAGAAGACAATTCTTCTAGGCAGAAGAAATAGTATGAGTGGGCACAGAGATCCGATGGGGTGTGGGTTGGACTTTTAGTGACACATCGACGGTGGCCACAGGGAGGCAGTGGGATATTGCATTCAATACGAGTGCTGCTGAGGAAGATCCATCAGGTGCCGGGGCGTCCACACCCAGTGCGTCTGAGCGTTACCCAAGGATGGATAGGAGAGAGAACTGGACCATCTGGGTTCTTCCTGATGTTCAGATGATTACGAGAGAACGTGGGCATCTCCAAATCCATTTTGGTTTGTGTCCTCAGTTCAGAAACAAGCAGGGCAGGAGACAAGAAAACAGCAAGTTGAGAGTTTTGTGAGTTGCTACGTCACTGGAGGGAATCTGGCCTCTTCCGGACTGCAGACAGTCTCAATCGTGCCAACACTGGGATTCAATTTTCAAAACTGAATTTCGGTGTTAAGAACGGGTAGAAGGCTCTTGAGAAAACGAGTTACTCAAGGGATTTTGGCTGAGTTGGGATGGAGGTGTGCTTGGCCAACGGGGACACGGGGACAGGGGTGGCAGAGGGAGGATGGAGTGGCATCTCAGGTATTGGTTCCCTGGTCAGGGCTGTAGGGCTCTAGGCAGAAACTGAAGGTCTCATGAGACTGTAGGCAGAAGCGGGAGCAGGTGTTGTCAACAGAGATGGGGACACACAAGCTATGCCGCTGCCCAGGTAACAGAAGCACAAGGCAGAATGTGCAAGAGAGACATCTCCTTCTTCTTTAAAATATTTTTTTAATGTTTTATTTCTTTTTGAGAGAGAGAGAGAGAGAGAGAGCGCAAGCAGGGGAAAGGAAGAGAGAGAGGGACAGAGGATCTGAAGCAGACTCTGCTGACAGCAGGGAGCCCAATATGGGCCTCGAACTCTTAGACGGTGAGATCATGACTTGAGCCAGAGCCGGATGCTCAACCGACGGAGCCGCCCAGGTGCCCCTTCTTCTACAGAGTGAGGTACAGCTTCTCTGGGCTGCCAGACCCCAGGATGAGGGACAGAAGCACGCTCTGGTGTGCTTTGACACCCGGAAGACACAGCACATGTGGCATGGACATCAGTGTTTTCCTGGCCATTGAGATGACAGTAAGACATCCCCTCGGGTAGTTTCAAGGTGGGGAGAATAAAAAATCGCCAGAGGCCTGTTGGTGAACTCATGTGGGACATCACTGGGGATCCCTGGAGGAGCTCAATGAGGCTTGTAGTGGTGCAGGAGGGGTCCTGAGCCAGACATTGTGTGTGTGTGTGTGTGTGTGTGTGTTTATCATAGTCAGATATATATAACATAAAATTTATCATTTTAACCACTTTCAAATGGACAATTCACGGGCACCTGGGTGGCTCAGTCAATAAGCATCCGACTTCAGCTCAGGTCATGATCTCATGGTTCGTGGGTTCGAGCTCCACATCGGGGTCTGTGCTGACAGCTCGGAGCCTGGAGCCTCCTTTGAATTCTGTGTCTCCCTCTCTCTCTCAAAAATAAATAAACATTAACAACGTTAAATGGACAATTCAGTGACATTAAGTACATTTATAATGTTGTACAACCATCATCACTAGCCATCGCCAGAATTTTTAATTGTACCAAACAGAAACTCTGTCTCCATTAAACTCTCCCTGCCAATCCCCCCCACCTTCAGCTTCTGATAATATCGTTTCCACTTTCTGCCTCCATGACTCTACCTACTCTAGATACCTCACAGAGTGGAAGCATACAGTGTTTGTCCTTTTGTCTGGCTTTGTCACTCAGCATAATGTTTTCAAAACTCATCCATGTGATAGCATGTATCAGAATTTCCCTCCCTTTTAAGGCCGAATAACATCTCTTCTATGGATAAACCACATTTTGTTTATCCTTTCGTCTGTTGATGGGCATTTGGATTATTTCCAAGTTAGTTAGATCTTAATGATTACTATAGGTTGGTGATATTTGGGAAATTTTGTTTTTGCATCGATGCCAATCGATAGAGAGAGTACACAATTATATAAACAAAAAGGCAGCAAGGCAGAAAGAGACTGCCGGCAGCTGGTCACACTAGGTGGGGCAAAGTATGAAACCAAAGGAAGAGATCTAGGTTGAACCAGATATAAAATGTTTCACTGATTGCAAGGGACAGAGGCTATCATTATTTAGTTCGTAAGAGGAAATTGGAGAATTTTATCTGGGCCTGTAGTAGAAATATATCCTTAAACTTCTAGGCATGCCGTCCTTAAAATGGATGTGGGCTTCAACCTTCTCTGTGATTCCTATGTGGTCTTTTATAAAATATTTCAAAAAGGGACTTCACAAACACACACACACGCACACACACACGCACGCAGGCTGAAGCTTATAGGAATTTAAATTAATTGGAGTGAAAATTTGGACCTTTTAAGTGGGTGATGCCAGATACAATGTACTACTCAGAGAATTTCTTCGTCATATTTGTTCCTTTGCATATG
Organism: Puma concolor; assembly: GCF_028749965.1. Taxonomy (NCBI): domain Eukaryota; kingdom Metazoa; phylum Chordata; class Mammalia; order Carnivora; family Felidae; genus Puma; species Puma concolor. The sequence goes on along the minus strand of NC_141683.1, from coordinate 4,421,821 downwards.
TTGTGTTTTAATGTTTTCGTCACACTTCAATAAATACATTAAGCATATAAGGGTAACACAACGATTCACTCGCTCACAGCTATGTATTACACCCCTGTTTTGCAACACGGTCAGGGCATACTGAGCTTGTGCCCTCACACAGTTATAGTTTTGTGGCTAACAGGACAGAGTTCAGAGTAGTATGGAAGATTGGGTGCCATGGAAGAGGTGAGATGATTGACCCAGATCTCAGGCATCAGGACAAGTTCCTGGAGGACATTCAATCTAAATTGAGACCTAAAAATGCATCAGAGTTGGCCAAGTTTAGGAGAGAGAGTGTGTGAGTGTGTGAGTGTGTGTGCGTTGGGGTGGGATCGTGAGGTGAGTAGCATTCCAGGCAGAGGGAACAGTATGTGTAAAAGCCCAGAGGTAAAGGGGTCACGGTACCCTTGGGACAGGAAAGTTCAATGTGGCTGGAAGACAGAGACGAGTGAGACTAGAGAGTTCCTAAGGGCCTGTGGGGAGTTCAGACTTTACCCTGAGGTCGGTGAGAAGCTGTGAGAGTATTTTAGGCACCAAAGAGGTGTGACAACCTTCCCATTAGGGAAAGCCAGCGTCTGGAGGGCTGAGGATGAGTTGGCAGAACAAGGCATGGGCAGGACGAAACTCAGAGCAGAGGTGGTGATGCCCTGGACGAGGCTTGTGGTAGTGGGCAGGGAGAGAAAAGGAAGGGTCTGGAAACTAATCAGGGGACTAAGTGGACAGAGGAGAAGGGGAAAGTGGAATAATAAACCTGGGCTTCCGGTGTGGGGTGCCCTGTGGGTGAGATATTTAGGATGTTTCCGTCTTTTTACTATCTTCATTGGTCATACATTGAATATATTTAACCATGGTACTGCCTCAGTACTCAGGAGAGATTCTGAGACCAAAATACGTACTTATTTAAGGAATTTTTGTGAAACTCGATATTCTCAGCTTCCAGTGGTTGCCATAGAGACTCAGAGCCCCAGCCCCGAGTCCCTATCAGCCCATGTGGATTTCCTAGTTCAGGAATGGTCCTCATTCCTCCCACCCCCACCTCCAGAACCCTAAATCTTAGACCTAAGAAGTAGTTTTATAACGTTGTCTACATATTAATGGAGTTGCCTGTGCTGTCATGGGCATAATCCTACAATAGAGCAGATGCTGGGATTTGAGGGGTCTCAGATTTTGAAGCCCTGTGGTTTTATGGCCACTGCCCTTGTGAAGAAAACAACTATGTTGGCCTAATTTAACCAGAATCTGGATGAACGTGGAGAACCAATTGATTGTGTTTTCTGGTCGGTTGTTGATCCCTGAGTGCCTCCTGGCCCTGAGCTGATGCTCCTGGCTGAGAGCAGATCCTCCTGGTATTACCCTCACTGCTCAGGTCCTAAGGATCTGGGGTCCCCTACCCAGTAGAGCAGGGCTCCTATCCTGCACATCTCTCCATCGCCAGAGAACTGTCTAGAGAGTGGACTCTGCCATGTGTGCGTATTGGAGATGTGGCAAAGTAGGAACTACTAAGGGGTGAGAGCTATATTCCTGCAAGGAATTGTAGAAGCCATCTAGACCAATAGATTTCAGCCCTCCTTATCAGACCCAACCGCTATTTAACGATTATGTGTAACACCCCCCTCTATGATCCTGAAATGAAATCCATAGAAAATATAACCTACCAATCATGTAAATTAAGCATGCCAATAGAATGCTTATGCTATGAAATGGAAAAGCAATGAAAGTAATTTGTGATAAAACACTGTGTTTCCATATGAAAAGGCTTAGGCATGAAGAAGGTAGAAGATACATGGAAGCCGTCTGGTGCTCTCACCTGAAGTAGAATTTCTGTGAGTGCAACAGCCACGCACAGGTCCCACGCGTGAGGGGAGATGTGTTCACTCAGAGATCACAACAGCCTTGCGATTTTCTGAACCGGCAAGCAATTCTTGCAAAATTCTGAAGCAAACCAATGACGTCTTTCCTTCGTAAACATGGCGGCTGCATTCCTGGAAAACCAGCTTCGGTCAAAATCCTGTAAAATATGTTTGATGTTTACATGCAAAACAAACAGGGGGAAGTGCTAGGCTTGGGAAATTATGAAGCTATTATTATTTTTGTTAATTAGATGAAAGTCCAGGAGAACACGTAAAAGCCTCCAAGGGCAATTTTGTTGCACATGGTTGCCCTAGGATTTTAGGACTTGGAGTACGTGTCCTTTACTGCCAGTAGGTCCCTCATCATTGTAACACTTGAAAACGCCCCCCACTCAGTGGGTTGAGCATCTGACTCTTGGTTTCAGCTCAGGTCATGATTCCAGGGTCCTGAGATTGAGTCCTGCTTGAGAGTCTCTCTCTCTCTCTCTCTCTCTCTCTCTCTCTTGCTCTCGCTCTCTCTCCCCCTCCGCCCCTCTCCCCAACTCGTGCATGCTCTCTTTCTCTCTCTCTCTCTAAAATAAAAAAAAGAAAAGAAAAGAAAATGCCCCACCAAATGTCCATAATGGTCTTTGGAGAGTGGGATCACCTCCTTTGAGATCCGCTAATCTAGAGAGAACTTCTCGCTTTGCAGGGGACCTTACCAAGGTTCGGGTAGGATGACTGATTTTCTAAAAGTCATGTGGTGAGTCACATTTAGATGTGGGGCTTAAATCCAGTGTTGGGAGTTATTCAGTGTTTTTCTCCCTGTCTTAACCCACTAACATGTCGGGAATTGAAGGAACAGCTTTATTTGTGAGTTGCTAGAAAATTTAATACAGTTTTCTAACCGTCCATTCTTCTTACCATGAACTTTGAAGAAAATGGCCGTTTGAAAGATTATTCGTTCAGTTTAAATAATCCCGTAAGATATTTATTGGCCCTGTTCACATTTCCCACATTTGTTTGAAACCCTTATGTCTAAGACCTCATAAAATATATGAAGTCGCACTTCCTTTAGAATTTAATAGATATATTTACATTTTTATCCAACTAAAATATGCTCCTAATTAAAAGGTGAAATTGTGCAGCAGTGTTTTAAAGAAAACCAAGTCTCTTGCCTTGCCATTTTACCCCCAGTCCTACTGCACTTTGAGCTTTTAAAATTACTTGTGTTTTTGGAAGTGACCTCCATTTCTCTAAAAAAAGCCATATTACTATTTCTTATTTTGTCCATTTTAGACATTATTTATATAGACTTTCTCTCATGATGGAAATGGAGTCTGCTGGTCTTTCCCACTCCCCCCAGATGAAGCCGTCTCACTACTGGGGTTAATCTCTTGGCTACTTTGTAACATTTTTAAAAATTCTAGTCTGTAGAATTTTTCTCTTTATTCCTCACTTTCTCTTTTGCAGGGTGAAGAAAATTAATGTCCCTGCCCTTTCTTTTACTTTCTCCTTCCGTGACCACGTTCCTCTATCTTCCATGTTTTTAGATCGCCAAATTTAGTAGTACTTACAACCTATGAACACAACGAAAAACTACAAACTCTGTCTACAGATTAATCCTCAAAGCTGAAACTCAGGAGTGTTTACACGGTTTTGATTTTGTGAATATCGTTCACTGACGAGCCAAATTACATGCTGTCTTTATACTTCTTTCCAGCTGTTTATGTTGTGGTGGTTGTTTTTGGAGTTTCTAGTTGCCCCTTTCTGCTGGTGTTCCACTTTCTTTCTTTGATTTTGTATACACACACACACACATATATTTTTGCTGGATTTTGATTTTGTATATATATATGAATATATATATTATGCAAGTAAATTATTATTTTTTATTTAAATACAGTTACTTTTATATAAACAGATTTTATTTATATAAAATTTATTTATATTTATTTATTTAATATTTATTTATTATATATAATATTTATATATATTATTTATTTATATAAATATATAATATATAAATATAATATATAATAAATATATATAATAAATATATAAATATATATTTATATAATAAATATATAAATATATATTATATATAATACATAATATATAATTTATATTATATATAATACACATATATAATATATATTATATATAATATATATTATATATAATAAATAATATAAATATAATATTTATTTATATAAATTACATATATACATATATACGTACACATATATACGTATATATGTATATATGTATACATATATATGTGTATATATATATATATATATATATATATATATATATACACACACACACATACATACATTGCTGGAGCACATCTCAAGGTAATTTCTGCCGAAAGAGTATGGTATAAGGGAGGTGAAGTTCTGGGTCTCTACATGGCTGCAAATGTGTTAATTCTGCTCTCCTTCTGAATTGATTAGCTATCAAATTCTAAATTGAAAATAATTTTTGCTTTAGTACCTTGGAGGGTTTTTAGTCTCTTAAAATTCATGCTTATTTTCCAAGTCTGATGTCAATCTGCTTCTCCTTACTGAGTGAACTCTTTTTTTCCTCCCAGGAAAGTTTTAGGATTTTCTCTGTATCCTTTGTATTCTGAAATTTCAAGAATTTGGGACTAGCAGCGGGTATTTTTCTCTTCATTCACTGTATCGCACACTGAGCGGACCATCTTAGTCTGGAAAATTGTTTACCTAACTCTGGCGATTTCTTATATTATTTCTTTAATAAATATCCACTCTGCTCTCTCTTTCTAGAATTCATATTGGTTGGCTATTGGAACTTCAGAGTTTATCTTTTCATGGCTTTATTTTCTGTCTCTCTGTTTAGGTTCTATTTTCAGAGAGATTTGCTTCATTTTATTTTCAATTCTTTATTAATAATTCTTAACTTGTCAATTATACATTTCCGTTTCTTTTTTTCTTTTTTTTCAAGTTTATTTTTGAGAGAGAGAGAGAGCGAGAGCGAGAGAGAGAGAGGGCGAGCACGGGGGAAGGGGCTGAGAGAGAGGGAGAGATTGAGAATCCCAAGCAGACTTCTCGATGTCATCACAGAGTCGCAGGCGGGGCTCAAACTCACGAACCGGGAGATCACGACCTGAGCCGAAATCAAGAGTCGGACTCTCAACCGACGGCACCACCCAGGCGCCCCTTGTACATTTCTAAGTCTTTCCCTTTGGTTCTCTGCTCCTTTTTTACATCTAGGGTGTTGTATCAGGGGAGGGGGTCGAAAAGCAGCAGCTCCTACAGGGGGCCCTACTCGGCACAGGTCCTTGCTCTCTGGGGTTAAGGGGCACCTGGAGGAATGAAAGTTGTTTGCGAACGTCCCGGGGTAGCTGCCGTGGAAGCTGTGATGGACGGAGCGATGGATGGGGTGTGAAGGCCCCTCCGGCCCCCCATCCTGCCACAGACTGTGTCTTGGGACCCTGGGGTGGAGAAAGTGCGGCTTTCATTCCTGCCTCTCGGGATGGTTGACACTGTGTAGTGACAAAGAATGACAAACAGGAGGAGCGCCCTGCCCACGTGTTGGCGGGCGGGGGAGCTGCCCTGCTGGTCTGTGTCCACCCTGCTCAGCTGGCCTCGGCCCCTGACTGCCGCTTTCTCCTAACGCCCTTGTTGGAGGAGGTCATAGAGAGGATGTGACCCCTGGGTGACCTTCAAGCTGCCCCCCCCCCCCCCCCCACCACCACCACCAAGGGATCCCAGGCTTCTTGTTCCCTCTGCTGTCCTTGGACTGTACTTTCTGCCCACTGTTCCCATAGCCGGAGCTGTTTCAAGAAGTCAGCCTTGAAAGATAAGGTGTCCTTGAGGTTGTCTTGACTAACCCCCCTGAGCCCCTCTGCATAACCTTTTCAGGTTCTGGCTGGGGCGTGTGGAGATCTATCTCTCTTGCTGGTCACCCAAGACCAGCCTCGGTGAGTAGGCTCTCTTCTTCCCCTGCTTAGTAAACCTGCCACCTTCCAACCTGGGGTGACCCACCTCTTTCTTGGGTCTTTCCTTGCCCTCTGCGTTCGGGGGTCAGTGTCACATTGGCGGGACGGCTCCAGAAGTTGCCACCCCCCCTTCTCATTCTATGAGATTACACTGTCCGAAAATATTAGCTTTTCCCTCCTGCTGGAAGTTCTTTTCTGCTCCCTAAATAATCCATGCTGTCTCCAGAGTTACTTTTCTCCTTTCTCATCTTAATCTTTTGCTCAGTGTTGCGGTCTTTCCCACCATACTTGAAATATGTATCATATTTAATAGCAAGACTACAGAAAAAAATCCAGTGTGTGTGTGTGTGTGTGTGTGTGTGTGTGTGTGTGTGTGTGTGTGTGAGTGGGCTTTCGTGTTCAGCTGAGTTTGTGCGCTGGAGATCCATAGCTAACACAATCTAAAGGGCCCCCCAGACCTTTGGGAACCCGGACACTACCACAGCTCCCTTGGTTTTATTGTGGTCAATTTCTTTACAAAAGCGCCCATCCACCGTGTATGTATTTTTGGCCTGGATGTAAGATGCATATCTACCAACCATTGTGATCGAAGAATTAGGGGAGGGGTTCGCCGGGGGTGATGCTGTTGTTTTCAGGGTTCAGTTTCCAAAGCTGGTGGTTCCCAGTCTTGGGAGCAGGCATCTTTCTAGAAGGTTTTCTGCCTCAGCGGCTGCCCCTTCCCCCCAACCCCCCTCGTCCTTCATACATTGCAGGACATGGTTTCCTTTGCCCAGCCTCAGAATTCCTCATTCGGTTTTTCCTCTTCCAGAAATGTATCGAAATATTTCACTTGCTAATAGCTTCCCTCCTGTTCTTTTCATGGTTGTGGGTTTATATCAGTTTTGTTCCTCTAACATCTTTTTGATGTGGTCTTGGAAGACAGAGCAGATAAACATTTGTGCACAGTTTGCAATTTTGACTGGAAAATCCTTTGTTATTTCTTTTTTTCCCCCATTTGATATTCTGAAGATTTTTCACATTAAACATCTTTTTCTTGTGCAGGTAATACATGTATATACTACAAAATTCAAGAGGCCCAAAAAGGTTATATAGTAAATTTAGTCTCTCCGTCCTGTTTCCTAAGCACCCAATTTCTTGTGTGTTCCTCCGAGAAATATTCTACGCAAACATACTCTGTTTAATTTTTTAAAAACGCAAGCACAAGTACACAAACACATTGTTTCATACCTTCCCTTTTGCACTTACTAATGTCTTCCAGATCATTCCATACTGATACAACATAGAGCTTTTTAAAAAATGCTTTTAATTTCTGCAAAGTGCCTTACTAATGAACACATTGTAATTTATTTAACATTTCCTTATGGGTTAATTTAAAAAAAAAGAAATGTAATCGGCATACAATATCCTATTAGTTTCAGGTTCTCACAGGTTAATTTATGTTCTCCTATCCTTTGCTTTTGTTGTTATAAACAAAGCTACAATAAATTTCCTTTTATGTACCTTATCTCACACACACATGAGTCAATCTGGATAAATTTCTGGACGTGACATTACTGGTCAATTGCCAGCTTTCTTGGGTGGGTGGGGGGGTGGTGGTGTGTGTATCAGTTAATGGTCACTGCAGTAACGTAGGGATTGTCCGTGTCTCCAAGCGTTTGGCCACTGTACCAGTTAAGATCCAATCAGAAGCCAGTCAAAAGTTATTTCAGCAGGAGTTTCATACTAAGAATTGTTGGCTAGGGATAACGTTGAGAAGAGAATTAAGGCAAGAAGGGAATAGTAAGGTATAGAGACGCAGTGACTGATTACAAGAAGGGACTGGTGAAGAAGTTGACATTGTTAACATTTAGAAGCTTTTTGTTTCAGCTGCGCTGTGAGCTCCGAGAAACCCTATGGACCAGGACTAGACTTCTCAGGAAGGAGCGCCAATTGGTTCGAGATGGTTCTCCGGGAGGGCAAAGGTCACGCCGACTCTTCAAGCAGTTGCAAAATGAGCCAGCTGCCCACCAACAGAGGCTGCAGGTTAAAAGAGTTGCAGGAGGAACGTGGCCTGGGGCAGGAGGCCTAGGGGGCGGGGCGAGTCCCTGCTCCTCCCCGCACCTCCTATTGGCTGAGCCGGGGCAGGTGATACCGGGCAGGTTCCTCGGGCAGCAACCACAGGAGCTCGGCCAAGTGTAGAAGACTTTTGGCGGGACCACCCAGAGCTGGCGGGGCCGCCTGGCAAGTCCACCAACGTCTCGCTATTTGCTAACGTGACCGGTGAGCGCTCAGACCTTGTCGTTTTGCTTAGCGGTTTTTCTTATTAGGACGGAGAATAGTTCTTAATATTTAGAATTGATTTTCCATTTTATGGACTATATTTTTATCTGCTTTACGTTGGTTTTCCTTGGTTGTCAGTTTTATTCTACTTGAAAGAAGTCAGGTTTTTGAATACATTGTGGGTTGCAAATAGTCATTTATGTTTTGTTATATGGTGGATTTTCCATGTATGTATGTGTTTTATTTCTATAGAGTTGAGTGGACCAATATTTGCTTTTGTGACTTCGTGGTTTTAGTTCACCTTCAGAGAGACCTTTCCAACCTTGAAATTATAAAAACATTTTGCCGTTTTTTTTCCAAGTGCTTTTATGGTTTTGGCTTTAAAATTTAAGTATTTGATCGAATCAGAATTTTTCCTGTTATAGGAAGTATTAACCTAAATGTGTTTTTTCCTGCTTGACTATCCAGATGTCCAAACACCATTTATTGAATGATCAGTATTTTCTCCATCAGTTTGAAAATTTACCTTTATTACAGTATATATATATGTATATATATATATATATACATATATATACATATATATACATATATATATACATATATATACATATATATACATATATATATATATACACGATCTGTCTGTATTTTGACCTATTTCTGGACTTCCTAACCTGTTTCATTGATGTTCATTCACGTACTAGCTACACAGTTTTAATTACTCTAGCTTTATAACATGTTTAAATATCTGAGTACCTCTTCCTCATTTTCCCTTTGTAGAATCTTGTTCTTGATTTTTCTTTCTCCCCTAGGAGCATAAGTTGCTTGTCTAATTTTAGACCCTGTTGGTAATTTGAGGGAATCGTGTAAAAATACAGACCAAGTGCTGACATTCTGAGTTTTTCTGCTTCTAGAACATGGTACGTTTGGTAGTTTTTCTTTTGCCCATGAAGTGTATTCTAAGGTGCTTGCTCTGTGTCTCCCCCTCCCCTGATTTGCAGCCTCATGCACCTTGGTGTCTTGCCACCCCAATTTTATCTTCAGGGCACGGAGCCGCAGCCCCACTCTGCATTGTTCAGGTAGAGATTTTGTGGTTTTATGGAAGATGGGGTTTGCGCTTTTCTTTTCCTTGTTGCTTTTGGGTGACTCATGAGAAAATCAGGGGGGATAGCTCTTTTGTTATTTAAAACGCTGATGCTGCTTCCCCTACATGCTCAGGCACTCCGGGATCCCATTTCATTGACTGCAAGAGATCCAATTTCTAGAGCAGTATTTCCGGGAATCTGTGGAATGAGAAATCGTGCCTTAGACACACTCTGAGTGTCCTTGTGGCCTCTGCGAGGGCCTCCCTGGGGCTTTTCCCAACCACTCTGCAGACGCCGTGTATCCCGAGACCAGTTTCTCTTGTGTTAGTGCCTTCACCGATCCCACCTGTTCTCAAAGTGGGGTGACTGTTTCCCTGGGGTACAGGAAGGCATCCCACGGAATGACAGGAACAATGATTGCACAGTCTCCCTTTATGTCTGCTTTCCTAAAATGGTGCCTGAGAATATGCCAAGCGTCTGGAAGTTCTCTCCCTATTTCCCCTTCCACTTTCCCCCTTTTGTGTATCAAGGAAAGGCACACTCTGGCGCCCTTTCTTGATCTTTGATCTTCAGTGCATTGGCCTGGGGCAGAAGAGCATCTCAAGGGCAACTCAAAGTGCCTGTGATGAGCCCAGTGGATGGTGGCAGTGATCGGTAGCAGCTGGGGGGTGGGGAGTTCCAAGTCTCCAGCTGGGGGGCTGGGGCGGTGGTGGTCCCAGTTAGCTTTCATTAAAGCTGAAGACTTGAAGGGGTTGTCAGTGGACAGATGACTTAAACTCTTTTTTTGTCGACTGGTGATACTGTGTACAGCTTGTAAAGGAATAAAGAAAAGGAAGGACCCCACTGTTGTAAAGCTCCTCATTTGTGCATCTATTTACGTATATGAGAAATCGTCTCAGGTGCTTACATCAAAGATAATAAAATTTGTAAACTTGGTCTCTAGGAATGAAAAATGTTCATCCATGTATGTCTATTTAAAAAAAACACATCTCGGGGCGCCTGGGTGGCTCAGTCGGTTAAACGTCCGACTTCGGCTCAGGTCACGATCTCGCGGTCTGTGAGTTCGAGCCCCGCGTGGGGCTCTGGGCTGACAGCTCAGAGCCTGGGGCCTGTTTCGGATTCTGTGTCTCCCTCTCTCTCTGACCCTCCCCTGCTCATGCTCTGTCTCTCTCTGTCTCAAAAATAAATAAATGTTAAAAAAAAAAAAAAACTAAAAAAGCACATCTCATTAGGAAATGCATTTCCTTCAAAACTATACCTTCTAAGATGATCAAAGCCACATGCAAATAAAAATTAGAACGATCTACAAAAATGTCTAGTCTTTAGATCCTTCTGGCCACTGGAAATGAAAATACTTATTTTTCATTAATTTTTGTTGCAGAGACTTACAGGGTGATCGATAAAATACTTTTCGGCATAAAATTTACATTGTGACAATTCTCTGGGGGAAGAGGAATGGAAATGAGGTCTAGGAGGGAAAGGAATGCTGTAAAATTTTGGCTGCAAAAACTTGTTTATATATTTAAATGGAGTACATGAAATGTCAATATTCTGTGGAATGCTTTTAACAAATGATATAACAGTTTTGTTTTAAAAGGTTAATATTTATAATATGCCAGAGTTATGGTCTGTGTGATTGTTTAAACTTACGATGAGAAACCTTAATTGCCCAATCAAAAACCTGTGAGGGCACATGGTTTTTCCCCCTAAATTTTTAGAGGGCTCTCAAGCAAAAAAAAAAAAAAAAAAAAAAAAAAAAAAATCTAAACTCTAAAATCTGGAAAAACCAAACTGAAGGCTATTGCCCTAAACCTTTACTGCAAGTGAATGCCCAATTTTAACTTCAAACTTTGAGCATAAGAATGAATGAATGAATGTACAGGGAAGACCAGTTGACCCCAGACCTAGTTGGGGAGTTTTGGAGCACCGACTACTACGTATGAGGGCCCTAGGGGACCCATCCTTGCCCTCCTCTGGGCTCTTTCTCCATATAGAGGCTTTTTTTTTTTTTTTCAACGTTTATTTATTTTTGGGACAGAGAGAGACAGAGCATGAACGGGGGAGGGGCAGAGAGAGGGAGACACAGAATCGGAAACAGGCTCCAGGCTCTGAGCCATCAGCCCAGAGCCTGACGCGGGGCTCGAACTCATGGACCGCGAGATCGTGACCTGGCTGAAGTCGGACGCTTAACCGACTGCGCCACCCAGGCGCCCCATCCATATAGAGGCTTTTGAGCCCATGCTAAAGGGGGAACTGCTACCCCTGCCTCAGGGAGTCCCTTTGAACCTAAACCATCCTTTTAATCTAGGACGGAACTTCTAGAAGCACAGGGATATGGAATGGTTTCTCACCTCTGGTGAAGCCCATTTGCATATGTGCAAGCTCGCCCAGCTGCTAGGGTACCAGCTTGACTACCCATTTCCTTTGGGAAGCTGAAATCCACCCCAATTCCTACAGGGGTGGTTCCCCCCCCCCACCTCCCTTAGGCTTCCTAAAGGCTACAGAACATAGTAGACCTTTATCTCCGATATCCTCTAGATAATACATTAACAGTGAGGGGTACCAATCTGGCCAAGGGTTGTCTTGTGATGAAATGTTATTTTTGAACACCTTTTCTAGCCGTTTTCCTAGTTTCCATTCTCTTCTGTGTAAGGACTTGAATAATAGAACAGGCCTTCCCAGAATCCTCAGCAAGAGCCCCTCGCACAGGGAAGATAAATTTACCTATTAGAGTACAATCTGCAGAGATAAAGCTACATGAAATGGCACGTGCAATTTATATCCTTTAACAACACGACCTGCTCAGCTGAAACCTTTCACATTTGATTATTTCAGTCTGTTCTCCAAGTTCAATAGGAGGGCTTAAAATACATCAGGAAATTAAAAGGACCTTCACATGACCTTCTATCCTCCCCACCCCCACGCCCCCACTCCCATCTAGAACCAAGGGTGGCCTGTCCCAAGAAGTTGGTTTCTTTTGGTAACTCTTGTAAGGGACTACATCCCAGACTAACCAGAGATGACCTTGTGTCCGTTACCAAGCTGGAGAACGCAAGGACTCACCGGTTAGTTTCTCATAGGGTCCCTGCAGATTTTTATCCTGCAAACGTAGAGTCTCGTAAATAACTCAGAAGAAGAGGCTTGCTGTGGGGCTGGGTGTATGTCCTTTTAAACATTTTGCAAAGGTTGTACGAAGTGATACATGGATAGGTTTTAAGTGTCAATGAACTTAAAACCAAAGAACCACAAAAACCCGTAACCATCCCCACTAATCCCATTTACCGTTCCAGAGGTATTTTATTACTTTCTTACATATACCCTTCTAGAATTCCTCCTCCCTAACCCTTCCTTAAACACAGGAGTACAGGTTTTTTCAGCAGCTTTCCTAAGTTCCACATGTTTTGGAGATCGTCTCCCTGTGAATGTAAGGATGGCTAACTTTTTTTTTTTTTAATTTATTGTGAAACTCATTCTTCTATATGGTTGACTTTCCTTCAAGGCTAATAGCACAGTCTGATCTTTGGGGACATCCCATATTGGCTAGCTCACTTCTTAAAAATTGCCTCGTAGTATAGGGATCCCATAACATAAAAGCTTATTTTGAAGTTGCCCTCTTGATAGACCTTCGTTCCAATTTCCTTATAATCTTACAACTCACACACGAGCCTTTATACATACATATAAAGGCTTTTCTTTTTCTTTGTTTGCCTTTATTCCTGATTAAGGAATATCTTTAATTTCAAACTGTTCAGACAGATTCATTACCTGTGACAGACTTTGCAAATTTTTTCTCCTGTATCTAAGGTTCTAATGATGGTGTCTTCAGTCTTCAGAAGTTAAAACTCCGGTGGCCAAATATATCCGTTTTTAGCATTTCTGTTTTATTTTGGCTGTTTATACCCTAAGAGTCTATTAAAGTTTGTTACGTTTATATGGATAATTTATCTTTGAGCACATTGGGAGGTTGGACACTGATTGGGTCCCTGCTGGCTTTTTTCCCTACAAATCTGAATGCCACCTTTACACTGTATTTGTTCTGGATCTCTGGTGTTCTATCGATCTACGTGCTTTAGCCTCAAAAATCTAGGCTTGATAAAACTAATATGTATTGATACTTGGTAAGAAGAGTGTCTACACTTTTATTACTCTTCATAGAATTTCTTAACTTTTTGTTAAAGATCTTATTCAAGGAGTTATGAACAGGGTTTTTTTTTTTGGTGTGTTTTGGCCACATTAACTGTTTTGAATTATTTTTGCAAATAATTTTAGGTTTTCCCATTTTTATTGTAGTAGTGACGATTGCTAATACCTCTAGACAGTTTAAACAGGAGGGAGGAGAGAAGGCCTCTGTTTTATCCCTCACTTGCAAATGTACTTCATGCTGAAATCTTTTAAGCATTACAGGTTCACTGTCAAAAATGCTTCTCAAATGATGATCTTGTATTTTGCTAACCTGCTAATTTAATAGTACTTAAGTTGTATTCTCAGCATTGCTACTTAATGTTTCTTTTCCTTAGTTGATGAGGTATTCTGACTTTTTTTTCCCCCCTATGAAACCATTCTTACGTTCTTGAGATGAATACTGCTTGGTTATAAGGTGTATGTTTCTCATTCAGTATACTGATGAATTTGATTTAATATTTATATAAACTTTTATACATGCTTTAAGGTCCATGTTCTTAGACTCCTCTTGTCTGCAATTTGTATTGTTACATTAACATTATAAAGTGAGTTAGCGTTTATCTTTTTCTGTATTCTGAGACTGTGTATGCTGGGAATGATCTATTCACAATCTAGAAATTGCCTGTAAACCGTCTGGGACCAGTGTATTTTAAGGGCAATGGATCTTTGTAGGCTTCTTAATTTCTTCTATGGTATTGGTCTTCTAACACTTTATTCCAGTATTTTCCCCACCTCTGAAAATTCCTACTCCTAGAAATTGTCTAATTCTTCCAGATTCATTTTGCTGGTATACACTTATATATAGTAGTCTCTGTAGTTTTTTTCTTTTCTCATTTCTATTATGATTTATTCATGCTTTTTTCTCTGGCCTATTTCATCGGTCTTTTCCAGTAACATAAACCTTTGTTTCTAATACCCGAATTTGCTAGTTTTACTTACATTTTAATAGTTGCTTTTATTTTCATTAGTGGTTTTATGCCATTGTCTTTAAACTGAGCTTTTAATTCAAAAACTTTAATGGCTTTTAAATAAATGTGTTTATAACTAAAATTTTTCTGTGTTTACGCATTTCAGGCTGCTGTATGTAACTCTGTTTGAAGTCTAAATTATAATTTTGATTTTAAAGAGCTCTCTTGGGAGGCAATGGAAACTGTAATTTGATTTCCAGTTCAGTTGTATTATAATCTATGAATAGGACACAATGGCAGCTTTCTGGGATTGGCTGAAATACTCTTTGTGGCCAATACATGGTCAAATATGTCTGTTCCTGTGAACAGTTACAAATTCTTGGTTTGTGTACAAGTTTGGGCACGTGTATATGTATGTATATATGTTTTTAATTTTAGATATTTTTTCCAAAATCTGTTTTCCGAAAAGATACTGCATTATATATTCAGATTGCTGAGACTAGATCTTAAATGTTACCTCAAAAATGATGATTTATGATGTGATAGAGGTGTTAGCTAACACCCTATAGTAATCACATTGTAATACACCCATCAAATCAACATGTATACCTTAAACATAATGCCAATTATCTCTCCATTGAAAAATTTAAAAGGTCTGGGGCGCCTGGGTGGCTCAGTCGGTTAAGTGTTTGACTTTGGCTCAGGTCATGATCTCACGGTTTGTGGGTTCGAGCCCCGCATCTGGCTCTGTGCTGACAGCTCAGAGCCTGGAGCCTACTCCAGATTCTGTGTCTCCCTCTCTTTCTGTGCCCCTCCCCTGCTTTTACTTTGTCTCTTTTTCAAAAATAAACATTAAAAAAATTTAAAAATAAAAATAAAAACTTCAAAGGTCAATTGGTTACATAGCTAGTAATATAGTTTTTGCTAATTTCAGAACTGTTCTGAATAAATATCAATATAAAATATTAATGTTAATACAAAATGTCACTTATTAAAAACAATTTTTTTTTAAAAAAGACTTTATTTATGAGAGTGAGACAGCGTGTGAGCAGGGGCGAAGCAGAGCGAGAAGGAGACACAGAATCCCAAGCAGGCTCCAGGCTCTGAGTTGTCAGCACAGAGCCCGATGTGGGGCTCAAACTCCCGGACTGTGAGATTATGACCTGAGCTGAAGTCGGATGCTTAACCGACTGAGCCACCTAGGCGCCCCGTGTCACTTTCTTAATTGTATCATGAAATAGCATCTTTTAAAAGCTTTTGGTCTTGAACTCTGATCTCACATTGTTGTACTAATTTTATTTGGTGTTTATTTTTTTCCTGTTCTTGTCATTCAGTCTTCAGCTTCTCTCTAAAGGGCATGCAGTTTTATTAACATAATCAAATCCTTAAGTTTTAACAGATTTTTATCTAATCACATGTAACGTGATTATGGATCCTGAGTTTGCTATTTAGAATTCTGTATACACCTCCACACCCCTTGCCTTTGGGTTGACAAGATTTTATCTTCCTATTTACCTTTAAATCTAGGAGCTTCTATTCCTGAACTGATAAATGTTTAAAAATGTTTAAATATGTAAAAACACCTTGAATTAAGCAAATGAGCCAGTTTTTCATTCACCAGATCCTCCAACCACTTCTGCTATTTGGACTTGGAGTGCTGGGTTACAGTTTAAAGTTTTACAATCCAAATAGCTAAGATTCTAGATCTCCAGTCTCCATTATAGAGCGAGGAGGTGCGAAGTCCTCTCTCTTAAAAAGCAACTGTGGATCCGGAGAGAATCGTCCAAAACCACCATTTGAAACACTCTGAAAATTCACTGAAAGCCTACAAGGTGCGTAGACGCTTTTACTCCGGAACGCTTGAGTCCCGAGTCCAAGAGCAGCGGGCGTCTGTGGTGCTGTCCGGGGATCCCCGTCCCCTCCCAGGTCCCCAGGCCCCCCCTGCCCCCGAGACTTGCTGTCCCCACCGGAAGAGGCTGCTTTGATGGGCAGCACGATGCTTAGGTGGAGGTCCCAGTGGTGAGCTGATGGGGAGGACGGAGGTCTCTCACAGCCTGAGACTGTGCTCCTGCAGGGAGCCGGCGGTCTAGACAGGAATGTGAACAGGAATCTGGAATGTGAGCATGCCACAGCGGGGTTGATCAGGTCTCCATACACCTCGCTCTGCTGGCAGGCTGTGTGAACAAGCAGCGGAGGCTGGGGGAGGCCCGGAGTCCCCAGCACGTCTGCCCAGCGGGGCCAGGGAGCCCGGGGGAAGGTGAGCGCAGGGGGATCTCCAACCGTCTGCTTGTGTGTCCGCCCAGCCCACGTGTGGGTCCGGCAGCAAGCTGGGGTGGCGCTCGGTGTTCAATGGCAACCCCGCAGTTCTCTGAATAAACTGTCCAGACACAGGGGTCACCCCTAGGGAGTCAGCCTTAAACATGAAAACCAGGGGAAATACACGAAAGCAGCAAAAACTATAACCACAGATATTAATGTTGGTACACAGCGCCGTAGACTTCAGATCTAGTTCAGATGAGTTCCTGAAACCGCAACCCCCCGGGGGGAGGGGCGGGGACATGTCAGATCAGGTGTTTGTACATTCCGTGTAAGTTCCCTAAGCCAGGCAGCCTGCAGAGAAACACAGGTGACTTCTAGGAGAAAAGTGGACAATAGATTGTACCTGTGTCCCCAGAAGCTGGATTTGGCAAAGATGTCAAAGCAGCTTTAATAAACATTAAAAAAAAAAAAAAGACCCCACAAAACTCCATGTTTCTAGCATTAAAGGAAAGCATGATAAAGTGACTCGATGAATAGACCATCTCAGAGATGGAAATTTCATTCAGTTTCTGTTCTAGAGTTGGGGTACAACAGTTGAAAGGTTGTCCTCCTTAGCACATGCGTGATGGAAGGAAAAGAATCCATGAACTCCAAGTAGGCGAATTAATCTGAAGAACAAAGACTGAAGAACCCCCACCCCACCCTGAAAATCCTGTGAGCCTCCAAGCACACGGATGTTACTCTGTTGGGGGGCCTCAGGAGAGGAGAGAAAGGAAGAAAAAAATGGGTAGAAACCATTAAACAATGGCTTCGAAAACCTACAGATCCAAGAAATGCAAACTCCTGTAGCAAAACACGAGAATATCCCTGTCTAGGACACCATAGTTAGTTGGACGCAAAGACAAACGAAAGCAGGAGAGAGAAGGAGCCCATCACCTACAGGGGAACAGCACGGTTAATAGCTGACTTCTCCCCCTGGAGGGGTATGGCATGCAGTGTTCCCAGAAAATGCCGTCAATCAGAAATTCTACATGCAATAAACGTGAAGGTGATAGACATTCCTAGATGGAGCACGCCGAGAAACTTCTAAATTCACCAGTAAGGGCATTCCCCCCTCACCCGCCTTCTGTTGTGAATCACAGACCAATAACCTACTTAAATTACTGCAACTTCACAGTATATTTGGATGTTTGACAGGCCGACTAGTCCATTCATTTTCCCCTTCCCACGTGTTCACAGTGGTTCTTGTGTAGTTTTTCAGGTGAATTTTAGAGCTAGCTTGTTATATTTCCTACAACTCTACACTATTGAAAACTTGACCGGAATTTTGACTGCACTAATCTATTAGGGAATAAAATCCACATCTCTTCTTCAAGCCCGTCTAAAGCATAAATGACCTAACTATGGGCATTTAGCAAAAGGAAATTGGAGTCACTCAGAAAAGTGGAAAAGTGGATTAAAGTGAGGGAGGTTCGTGGCTGTGACTGTTCTGTGTTCCTTAGCAGCAGAGTTTGTGGACCTGCCCTGGGGGTCTTTGCCATGAATGTGACTCAGAAATCTGCCTCTGTGTTCCCCTCTCTCAGTTTCAGATTCCTGGGGAGAATGTTCTGGTCTCCCCCTTGGATCCTGTCTGCCCCTTCATCAGCTCTGACCAGGTGGCAGGGTGTGATTGTTGAGGTATCACCACTGGGCCCGCTCGTTGGAGACCCCAGCCAAAGTCTTAGGCTTTTCCAGGATCTCTCTCTTTTTTTTTTTTAACATTTATTTCTGAGACAGAGAGAGACCGAGCATGAGTGGGGAAGGGTCAGAGAGAAGGAGACACAGAATCTGAAACAGGCTCCAGGCTTTGAGCTGTCAGCACAGAGCCTGATGCGGGGCTCAAACTCACAGACTGCGAGATCATGACCTGAGCCCAAGTCGGACGCTTAACCAACCGAGGCACCCAGGCGCCCTATGCTTCTCCTGTATCTGGAGGCAATGTCACCTGCCACGATGTCCCTGGATCTTTGGGTTCTGCCATTATTTCTCTAGTTTGTTGTGGGCCTTATGGGTGGGTGTTGGGGCTTCTGCACCATATCTCTAACCCTTCCTTCTCTCCAACCTTTTAAAACACATTTTTTTTTTTTTTTTTTTTTGGGTAGATTTTAAGGGTTGGTGCTGCAGCCCACTGTGTAATTTCGTGGTTGGGTCCAGTTTACTCAGCCTATATACTTTGGGATATTACATTTCAATCAAGTTTAGCCTTGCGTTATCTCAGTTGACTTTTCTGTGGGTACTATAATCTAGCACCCCTCGAAGATACGAGTTTTAGGTTAAATCCCTGTTCTTCCCGTTAGCTCGGTCTCCTTGGGTAGAAATGTGGTCTATGGAGTTTGGAGTCTGTCTGTCACGTGCTGGTCTTCTGCACATATCTTAGGATTATTGGCTCTTTGCTCCTCGTGGGATCAAGGTGCCTTTCTGGTCTGCTATATTTATTTTGCTATGATTATGGAGAGAGTTGTCATGTGCTGCTCTGTGGGAAGAGGGGAAGCACGTGCCATTAAGTGCTGGCACCCTGCTGAGTATTCCGGGAGCTGACCGTCCCCATCTTTACAAAGTGTCAGACACCTGGGATACCTTCCTTGTCTCTGCTGCAAGCCCGACTACTGGGTGCTTCCTGCTGTCCTGCGGGGAGGGGTGTGTGTGTGTGTGTGTGTGTGTGTGTGTGTGTGTGTGTGTGTGTCTTAGCACTCCTGTTGGTACTTCAACAAATGACCCTCTGAGCTGACCTTGAGCGTCCTCCCCTTGTCCAGTCATGGCCCATTCTTGGTGTTCTCCAGAGTTGTGGAGCAGTGCTGTTTTGGCCCATGGTTTGCTTTTATGTCCAGTTTTCCACTTTCAACTGTTCTTAAACAGGGATATGAAAAAATTCTGGAACATCGGAGTGGTTCTTTTTTTGTGTGTGTTCCCACAGTATGGGAGAAGAAGGCTATAAAGTCAACCATCCTGAAAAACTGTTTTGGGACTATTTCTAAAGGTCTAAAAACCAAGCAAAATCGTTTAATCATCTATTTTTTTTCAAATGTTTATTTCTGAGACAGAGACAGAGCATGAGTGGGGGAGGGGCAGAGAGAGAGGGAGACACAGAATCCGAAGCAGGCTGCAGGCTCCGAGCTGTCAGCACAGAGCCCGATGTGGGGCTCGAACTCACAAACTGTGAGATCGTGACCTGAGCCGAAGTCTGTCGCTCAACCGACTGAGCCGCCCAGGTGCCCCTAATCATCTATTTCTTCATATAAATTTTAATAGAATTTTAAAATATCCTAAAAACATAAGTATTTAGAGTAAAAAGTAGAATTTGCTCTCTTTCTTCCTCTAACTTCCATTTACTGTGCTCCAAAATACCTTGGGGGTGCATTTATCTAGCATTTATTTCTGCATTCACCAAAGTATGCACACACGTATACATGGGGCATCCTATTCTGTGACTTTTTTTTTTTAAAGTTTATTTATTGTGTTTTTTTTGTTGTTGTTGTTATCTCTACACCCAACGCGGGGCTTGAACTCACGACCCTGAGATCAGGAGTCCCCTGCTCTTCTGACTGAGGCAGCCAGGCACCACCCACCCACTTTTTTTTTTTTTTAAGTATTTTTGTTTTGTTTTAACTATTCTGTGACTTCTTTCACTTCCTGTATCATTTCTTCCCATGTCACTATATATAGATCTTATCCTTTTCAAAGGCTAGATAATATTCCGTAATATAAGTAAACTGGGATTTTATTTTTCCTATATTTATGGGCAGTTAGGTTTATTTACAGTTCAACAGCTGTCTGCTGAACATCCAAATTCCAGCTCTGCTGTGTAACTATGGGCACCTTGCTTCTCCTGTTCACAGCATCTGTAGGATAAGGATGACCTCTAAATCAGATGTTTAGAGGAGTGAAGGGTTTGTATAATAAAATGCTCCGCCAGTGGCACGTTGTAAATTCTCCAATGCTAAACCATTATAACAGGAACTACTGTTGAGGTGCACATGGTAGAGAATTTGAGTCCCATAGCCCGTCTAGTGGGGTGGGGAAACCGCAAGACCCCCCAGTCCTATGGCCAGACACGTTGTGGTAAGTGACGTGGAGAATGCTCTGTAAACTAAGAGATCTGAGAAAGTAACCAAGGAGCCCAATGTAGGTTGGGGTTACGTGCTTTGAGAAAGCTGTCCCTGAGGAAATTGGCTCTAAGAGTCCCGTAGGATGACTGAGTTAGCAAGGAAAGTGTCCCTTCCAGGGAGAAGATCCAGAAGTGGGAAGAGCTGGCCACGGGCTGAATCGTATCCCTCCCCAAACTTCTGTATTGAAGCCCTAACCCTCGTTATCTCAGAATGTGACTGTATTTGGAGATGGGGCCTTGAAGTAAAATGAGGTCCTACGGGTGGGCCTCCCCCAATATGGCAGGCATCCCGGCAAGCGACGAAGGCACAGATGCACGCGGGGAAGACCGTGCGGAGACTCGGGGAGAAGCCAGCCATCTGTAAGCCAAGGACAGCAGCCTCTGAAGGAACCCGCTTGACCCCTTGACTTGGGACTTCCGGCTTCCAGAACTGTGAGGAAATCCATTTCTGTAGTTAATCCATGTAGCCTTGGGTCCTTGTTATGGCCGCTCAGTTGAACTCCCACAGAGGTCAAGTTCATCCCTCTAGCTGCTTTCTGCATTCGAGTGGCTCGGTGGTAACTTTCTGTTTTCTTCTGTTCTTGATCTGCCGCCTGAAGTAACCATTTCTTTTTCGTGGTCCTAGCAATCTTGCCGGGCTGACGGACCTTCCATCTAAACTTTAAGGTAATTTTCTTTCGTAGGTTTATTTCGTTTCCTACAGGCTTTATTGCGCCCAAATTACTGCTCCCACAGTCAACATCGTGCTACCAGGCATCCTCCAGCTTCGAGCGACACCACTTTCAGGCCTGACGTTTTCCCATATGCTTCTTCTGCTAGCTTCTCTTGCGGCCCTGGGTTTTGCTGTCCGCAGAGATCTGGCAGAATTCATTAGCCGGAATGGACACTGCGATTCTGAGCAGCCCTTTACAGCCCTCCCTGTCCTTCCCAGCCTTTGAGGCTTGTCACTCTTGGTCCCCGAGGTGGCTTTAACTTCATCCAATAGATGTAATAGCGAGCAAAACGAGGAGACCTAATACAATACCAAATGGTCTTGAGCGTGCATGTTCATATATCTCCGTCTATCGCGTATATTTATCACAAACACCTAGAAGTAGAATTGCTAGATTAAGGGCTATAAGCTTAACGTTTTACTAGATGTCGCTTAATTGCCCTCCGTAAAAGCTGTAAAAAAAAAACTGACATCCCTGCCAAATGGGCGTATAAGTACCTCTCTTCTCTCATTTCCAGTATTTCCCATCTGATCCTTTCAAACTTCAAAGGTTTTGCCAACACTTGGGTAAAATATTCCATCTAACTGGGGTTTTTATTTCACACTTCCCCAATTTCCAACAAAGCTGGGCATCTTTCCTTGTGTTCGTGGCCGCTTGGATTTCTAGTGTGAGTAGCCTTTACAAATTCTTTGCCTGTTTTCCTGCGTCATTTGTCCCTCAGTTTCTAGCTTTTTCTATGTTTTTTTTTAAATTTTTTTTTTCAACGTTTATTTATTTTTGGGACAGAGAGAGACAGAGCATGAACGGGCGAGGGGCAGAGAGAGAGGGAGACACAGAATCGGAAACAGGCTCCAGGCTCTGAGCCATCAGCCCAGAGCCCGACGCGGGGCTCGAACTCACAGACCGCGAGATCGTGACCTGGCTGAAGTCGGACGCTTAACCGACTGCGCCACCCAGGCGCCCCATCTAGCTTTTTATATGTTAAAGCAATTTTTGTTATATCTGTACAAAATATTCTTCCAAGTATATCAGCTGGGCTTTAAGCTCTGGTGGGGTTTTTAACTGTATAGAAAATTCAGATTCTTCGAGTATAATCTTCATAGGTTTTGTTTTTGTTTCTAAGTTTATTTATTTTGAGAGAGAAAACACTAGTGACAGAGGGGCAGAGAGAGAGAGGGAGGGAGAGAGAATCCCAAGCAGGCTCCACCCTGTCAGTGCAGAGCCCGATGTGGGGCTCAATCCCATGACCATGAGATCATGACCTGAGCCTAAATCAAGAGTTGGATGCTCAACCACCCAGGTGTCCCTGTTTTTTAAGATTCTACTTGGATTATATTTTTGCTTTCTTTTTTTTTGTTTTGTTTTTTTAAGCTTAACTCCTTTTGGATTCAATTTTATGTATGTTGTGAAAGGAGGGTCTAGGTGTAATCTTTTTCCTTTCATGGATAGAAAATAGCTTTAGTATTTAATACTTTAAATTTCTACGGTATTCATATATAGGTGGATCTGTTTCTGGGACTTTCAGCTATTGGTGAACACTTATAGCAAGAAGATAAGTTACTGTGGCTTCATAATTTGATATTGACCAGGCTCATTCTCCATTTTCTCTTTCCCATATTTCATTCTGGTTCTTGTGCATTTAGTTTTCCAGGTGAAATTTAGGATTTTGGAGGGGGGGAATATAATAAGCTGTTGAAAATTTGATTGGAATTTTATGACTGTACTAATCACTTTATTTGTAGGAAATAAACAGCTCTTCTTCAAGCCCCCTCTAAAGCATAAATGACCTAACAACATGGGAGTTTGGGGAAAAGAAATTGGAGTCACTCAGAAAAGTGGAAAAGCGGATTAAAGTGAGGGAGGTTCGTGGCTGGGACTGTTCTGTGTTCCTTAGCAGCAGAGTCTGTGGACCTGCCCCGGGGGTCTTTGCCATGAATGTGACTCAGAAATCTGCCTCTGTGTTGCCCTCTCTCAGTTTCAGATTCCTGGGGAGAATGTTCTGGTCTCCCCCTTGGATCCTGTGTGCCCCTTCATCGGCTGTGATCAGGTGGCAGAGGGTGTGGTTGTTGAGGTCTCACTGCCGGCCCGCTTGTTGGAGACCCCAGCCAAAGTCCTATGGTTCTCCTGTATCTGGAGGTAATGTCACCTGCCACGATGTCCCTGGATCTTTGGGTTCTGCCATTATTTCTCTAATTTGTTGTGATCCCATTTCAAAATTCTGCAATCTGCAGACAAAACTGTGATGTAAATGCCACCACATCTTCTATCCGATGGTGAATGGAAGGAGGAAAAAGACCCCTTTTTTAGAAAGATAAGGAAAAGGAGATAACTACATTCAGGTGATCAACGGGAAGTGGAAGGAAGCCTCAATCATGTTTTTTGGTCACAAACGTTCTTGAATTTGGACTTCCCACTTGGCTGTCCCGTGTTCTCCTGGTCTTAGGACCTCATCTGGATTTCTCCCCCCACCTCCCGAGTGGATTGACTTTGGGGTGTCTAAGCCATCAGTTTTCTCCAAGGATTTGGGTTATCTTCTCAGTCTGTAACATTGGACATATTAGAACAGGGAATTTTCTGTCAGTACTGGTGCTGTGGCAGCTTAAGTCACAGGTCATTCAATCAGAATGTGTGCTTTGGTGTTGAGTGTTTAATACAGCCCAGCTCGGTTCATCAGTCTCAACACGAGGGACTGTGTGGGGGGAGGAATGGTCCTAGGATGTTCAGTCTTCAGAACACCCCCTGAAACGTGACTCCGATTTCCTATAAAGTTAGCCCATCACACTCGCCAACTTCCTTCTTTGACTCTTGGTGGCTTGAAGTTTCCAAAGTGGCTTAGTGGCTATGTCTGCACCAAATCAGGACAGTCTTTTTATTCTCCAGCTTTACGGAGTTAATTGACTTTTACTGTGGTTTTTCTAGTAGAAGCAATCTTAGGTATTAAAATTTCCAGAATGTCCAATTATTTACTCTTATTTTCTTGTATCTCAATTGCCTCTTTACTTTGGAGCTATTAGGGTGTGTGTGTTTGTCTGTCCGTCCTGCAAGCAGTTTGAAATCCTTGAGATTAGTCCAGGTGACCAGAAACATAAGGAGGTGCCACTCCCACCTCCATGATTGGCTGCCAGATGTGAGATCGTGCAGCTGTGAGTCATCACTTGGTTGCGGGTCAGAGCTTCATGACCTTCATAAGAGCAGCCCAGCTTTGTCTCCGCTGGCACTGTGGTGGAGTCTCCAGAGATCAAGTACACTAGAATGGCTCATCTGGTGGCTCCCAGGGTTCACAGATCTATCCAAGGAGGTTTGTATTAAAGATAGTAATGGGATTTGGTTAGCTATCAAAATATTTCTCACTTTCTAGTTTTCCTTTTGGAAATAGAACAGTTTTGGCACCCGGGAGCATAATCTGTCGTTAATGGCAATTCGACTGATGTGCTCAGCAACCCTCCTTCAGGGCCCCCTGGGTGGCTTAGTCAGTTAAGCGTCTGACTTTGGCTCAGGTCATGATCTCACGGTTCGTGGGTTCAGGCCCTGCATCGGGCTCTGTGCTGATGGCTCAGAGCCTGGAGCCTACTTCAGATTCTGTGTCTCCCTCTCTCTCTGCCCCTTCCCCGCTCATGTGCTCGCTCACTCGCTCTCTCTCAAAAATAAACATTAAAAAAAAACCTTCATAATTCTGGCCACGATATTGGTTTAAATAACATGAAGCTATGAATTACTGAATTCATACACATGATGGACTATCTAAAAAACCTAAGAGCTATAATGAAGCTTGATGTTGAAATAGAAGTTAATGACAATTCAGCAAATTCACCTCAATATGATCTTACCAAATCCTTGAGTGGCATTCAGCTAATTAAAACTCTTAGAAGCATATTAAGCCTTCTCTGTATTAAGAGAAATTTGTCATGATTAATTCCAACGTGATGTTTATAGAAAGCTATATTTGGGTTCCAGATCAAACATGATCTATCAAATTGTAAAATTGATAATGCAGTTAGGTATTCATATGTACCTAAAGCAAATTAAATAGCATGTCACTTGAATATGAAAATGTCTTTTTACATTACAAATTAAGGATAATATAAAAATGAATCAACTGTAATATTTAATGATATTTTAAAACTTATAATCATTTATCATATTTTACCCCCAAATGAAAAGAATTGTAACAATTCCTGCAGGAGCCACAGGAGATCTAGATCATTGGGAGAGCCTTTCATAAATCAAACTTTAGAAGATTTGGCTGGTTGCTTCCGTGGGCATCAGATTATTGCCTCACTTTCATTGTGAAACGTGTCCCTCAATCAGAGGCATTAAGTAGGTCCCCATAATAAGAGATGTCTAGCAAAGATATCTAGCAAAGAGAGATATCTGCACAAGAGCTATCTAGCAAAGATGATGTTTGCAGTTATGTGATCGGGAAACAAATCTGAATTCCTAGTGTGCCTGTTTCTTGAAGACCGATTGCTAATCCCATTCGTGATCGAGGACAATGGCAGTTTCCACTTGAGAGTTGGGCATTCAGCCTTGGAGTGCCCAAGTTAGACTTGGTGAGCGAAGTCCATGCCATTGAGCCCATGCCTATCCGGTCTTGGTCATAATGGGCTTCTTCTACTTTATTAGTCCCATTAGCAAGGAATGGCCTGTCCAGAGAAGGGGGGTGATTGACAACAACAGGAAGTCCTCCTGACTTTGATTAAGAAACCCATCTGTGGGTGGGGGTGGGGGTGGGGCTGCTATGACAACTTCCATGTGGCACAGATAATTTACTAGGCTCTTTCCGAAGGGTCCCCTCTGAAATGACCGATCCTTTTTTTGTATGTGGAATTCACCATGTTGGCTTTACTAAAACGCAGAAGGTACTTGCTACTTCTTTCAGGGATCAATCCGCATGACCTTGCCGATGTAGTAGGCGAGTGAGGTCCTGAGGATTAAGGAGATGGTCGAGTCCCTGTAGATTAGATGGTATCAGATGGGTTTACGAAAGGGGAAAGTTCTATCTTTCGCGAAGGAACAAATGACAAATTGTTTTCAGTTTTGGTCCCTAGAGAACACAAAGATGCACTGGCCACTCATAGTGTCAGGATATGTCCATTAGCAGCCATGATGATCTGTGGCTATTAATGTGGAATACTCCAGCATTTTCCCCTCCCCCCAACTTTATTGGATATAATTAACAAAACTGAGTGTACTTGAAGTGTATAATGTGATTTGTTGTATACATTGTGGAAGGATTACCGCGGGTTGATTAACACTTCCATCTCCTCAGATGGTTACCTTTATCTGTGAGAATGCTAAGATCAACACTCATGGCAAATCTCAAGTATGGAACACGGCATCATTAGCCCTAGTGACCACGCTGTGCGTTGCACCCCCAGGACTTATAACTGGAAGTGTGTGCCCTTCAGTCAGTGTCTGCCCATTTCTCCTGCCCTTAGGCCCTGGGAACTGCCGTGCTGTTTCTGTGGATTTGGTTATTTCAAGATTCCACACTTAAGTGAGATGATACAGTGTTAGTCTTTGGCTTAAACTTTGCGTAAGGTCCTCCAGTTTCATCCATGTTACAAATGGCTGGATTTCCTAGTTTCTTACGGTTCGGTAATGTTCCGTTGTGTGTATATACCACATCTTTGTCCAATTCATCCATTGATGGACACCTCGGTTGTGTCTGTATCTTTGCAATTGTGAATACTGCAGTGGACACAGGAGTGTCCTGACTTGTCCTGACTTCAGTGTCCTGAAGTCCTGACTTGTTTCCTTTGGATATCTACCCAGAAGTGGGATTGCTGGATCATATGCCAGTTCTATTCGTAACTTTTTGAGGAACCTCCACACTGTTCTGAGGGACGGCACCAATTTATATTCCCACCAACAGTGCATGAGGGTTTCCTTCATATCCGTGCCAACACTTGCCTTTTCTTTTTGATAAAAGCCATCCCAACAGGTGTGAGGTGATATTTCCTTGTAGTTGACTTGCCTTTCCCTCATCAGTGAGATTGAACACCTTTGCGTGAGCTTATTGGCCATGCAATATATCTCTTACGGAAAAAGTATTCAAGCTCATTGTCCCTTTTTTAATTGATTTTTTTTTTTTTTACTATTAAAAGTTCCTTATCTTTTAGATCTTATCAGATCTGTGGATTAACCCCTTATTAGATCTATGGTTTGCACATATTTTCTCCCACTCCATATGTTGTCTTTAATTTCGTGGATGGCTTCCTTTGTGCAGAAGGTTTAGTTTGATATAGGCCTGGTTGTTTTTGCTTATTGTCAACTGTGCTTTTGTTGTCCTAGCCAAAAAAACATCCTTGCCAAGACCAATGTCAAAGAACTTTTCCCCTTTGTTTCATGGTTTCAGATCTCCCATTTTAAGTCTTTATTCCTAGTTACTTTTGAGAGTTCCACGAGTTTTCTAGTTTTCTTTAAAACCCATTAGACTTAGTAGGCCTACCAGCAATCTGAGTGGCAATTCATAGGAATCCACTCACTTTCATCTTGGAAATTTTAGCGGTGATCCTAATACCTTGAACACTACCTGGAAAGCAGCATGCTGTTGACAGAGCAGACAGGGTAGGATCCACTGGCTTTTGCGGGGGCGGGGGGGCATTCCTACCGTAAAAGCTTGGGTCACAGTATCCTTGCGGGGACTTCCTTTCATGCCAGGGTCTCAGGAGTTGTGTTTCTCCGTGTCCTGACACTCCCGTGTGCTGCTTAGGGTCTGTCTGCTCTTCGTTGGTCCTAGAGTTGGTCTTTCTTTTGAGATTCTGCAAATACAATGAAATCTTCTAGACTGGTTTCTGAGAACTTCATGGAGGAGAACGAGTAAAGTCTGTATGTAGAAAGAATTTCGAAGAACCCTGATGGCTGCACATACCTAAGCCCAATGTGCCCCAAGTGGTCCTGTGCTGCAAGGTAGTTTAACAAATCCTCTAAGTGTACATTTTGTGCGTGTCAAGAAATTACCTCTCTGTGTCCTCCTGTGCATCTAAGCAAGTTTTAAAGCAGGCTTTTACTTCAACATTCATTTTTTTAAACATATTTTTCTGCATTTATCTTAAACTTGTACGTTTCAGTGGAATCCTTTATTGCATTAATAGTTCACAGCTACATGAATTATATAAACCTGCCTATGGGTTTCATAGCTTTTTAAAAAAAATAATCACGGGGCGCCTGGGTGGCTCAGTCGGTTGAGCGTCCGACTTCGGCTCAGGTCACGATCTCGCGGTCCGTGAGTTTGAGCCCCGCGTCGGGCTCTGGGCTGATGGCTCAGAGCCTGGAGCCTGCTTCCGATTCTGTGTCTCCCTCTCTCTCTGACCCTCCCCTGTTCATGCTCTGTCTCTGTCTCAAAAATAAATAAACGTTAAAAAAAAATTAAAAAAAAAATAATCACTACTTCTTAAAACTCTTGAAAAATTATGAAATATAGCATACATTCAGAAAAACGCATAAAACTCACAATATGGTTTAATCCAGTGAAAACCATTACCCAGGTCAACAGATAGGCAGATTTTTGGGGTGCTGGAAATATTGTGACCTCTGACCTCACAACACTGTTCCTTCCCTGTAAGGAAGGAAGAGAAAAGCCCTCCTGATTTGTATGGTAATCACTTGCTTTGCTTTAGGTTTACGATCTCTGTGTGTATCACAAACAACAGTTAATTTAGTTTTGTCTGTTTTTGAATTTCTATGAAAGACACACATATTCTGTACCTGGCTTGTTTTGTCCCACAGCACATCTTCAATAGTCAACCCTCTCATGTGTGGTGGGTAGATGCAACTCCTACACATTCCGCAATTTACCCATTATTCTGTTGACAGATGAGTCACTTCCGGGTTGGGGACCCTCTTAGCAGTGCTGTGAGCACTTTCACGTACAGTAAAACCTTGATTTTCGAGCACCGTTTGTTCCGGAAACACGCTTGTAATCTAAAGCACTTGCAGATCAATGTGAATTTCTCCATGAGAAATAACGGAAACTCAGGTGATTCATTCCACAATCTGAAAATATTTCAGATGATTACAATAGTGCAACGATACAAAATAATAAAGAAGATACAAAATATAAAGAAAAAGAAATTAACCTGCGCTTCCTTTTGAAAGCCTTCATGGCTGGTGTGAGGGAGATGAGCCAGGAGGGTTATTGTGTAGCACGACTTCCACGATCACTGACGGAGTCACTGCTTTCGTGACTCGATGGATCTGTTTTTCTTTTTGTGCAACTTTAACAAGGAACCTATCCAATGACCTAGAATGAAGCAGAGCATTTGTAAGCTTACTCTTGGATGGAAAAGCAAAGGACTGTCCATAGGTGCTTTGAAGTGTCAAAAAAAAAAAAAAATACACCAGTGCCAGTTGTGGGCACCTTACAGTGTTCTGAAAAATCCCTGATTTCTGCTGAACACCATGTGAAATCTGAGGCTGTGCATCTGAGCATGGGGGACGATCACCTCACCATCTTGCAGCGAGAGGCGGGGGAGAGAGGGAGAACAAACTATTGGCTCTGTTGTGATCACGTGACACTACTTGTATTGCAAGACCTCGCTCGTTTATCAAGTTAAAATGTATTAGAAATGTTTGCTCGTCTTGCAGAACACCCGCAGAACAAGTTACTCGCAATCCAAGGTCTTACTGTATTTCCTAGTACGCGGGTATGTTCTCATGCCCATTCCCTGGACCCAACTAGATGTCCTGCAATTAAGCTTGATGTGGACACTATCGAGAGCTGGCGCGGGCCCCACGGGTGAAAGGCGGAGTCCTTCATAAGCCTGCCCTCACTTCCCGTGCCAGCTGCACATCTTCAAGGACGACCCACCCACCGCCCAGCCAGCTAGAAATTTGAGTTGTGATGCCGAGCCCCTGGAGCTCGCCTCTGATCCCCCGAGGAGCTCAGTCCTTCACAAACTGGCCCCACTCCAGATGCCGTTTGCGAGTCCTGGGGCCACTCGCGCTTCTGACTGGCTGTAAACTTGGGAGTTTTCGCCCCCCTCTCGGATTCGATCACCTGCTAGGACTCTCAGAACTCCCCGCAAGCACTATACTTAGGATCGGTTTTAGTATAAAGAATCCAGAAGCAGTCTGAAGACCAGAAGGCTCCCCCGTGCCTCCGTCTGCAGGGTTTTTCTTGGGGTTTCATTACCTGAACTCCATCTCGAGCCCACCTCTGCCTAGAGGTCAAGAGGCTTGAAAATTCCACCTCTGTACCGGTGTGCTTGTCTTTCAGGTGACCAGCCCCCTTCTAGAAAGTCTCTAGGGGTTTCCCTCATTAGCATAGCAAAGATCCTCTTAGTACTCAGGGAATTCAAGGACTTCTGAAACTTTGTTCCTGGAAGGAAGGACGAAGACCAGATTTCTTACACAAGGGGCAAAGAAGTTTTTGGTGGCAAATACCTGCGTCTGACTTCGGCTCGGGTCATGATCTCCTGGTTCGTGAGTTCGAGCCTGGCATTGGGTCACTGCTGTCTGTGTGGAGTCTCTTTCAGATCCTCTGTTCCCCTGTCTCTCTCTGCCCCTTCCCTGCTGGTGTGCACATGCACGCATGATCTCTCTCTCTCAAAACTAAACATTAAAAAAAACTAAAGTATTTGAAAGACTTTATTTTTTGGTTTTGTGGGCAAGGGGTTCTGGCTTTTAAGATTTCTTTTCCGTTGCCCTTTGTTTTCTACAGAGACACAATAGTGTATCTAGATGTGGGTTTCTTATTCTAGAGGGATTTCGTCTTAAATGGATTGGTGTTTTTTTTGGTTCTAGAATGATGTTGGGGCACCTGACTGGCTCATTCCCTGGAGCTTGTGGCTCTTGATCTCAGGGTTATAAGCTTGAGCCCCCATTGGGTGTAGAGATGACTTTAAGAAAAATCTTTAAAAAAAAATCTCTAGAAAGTTCTCAGCCATTTTACCACCAAACACTGCTCGGTTGCCTCTCTCCAGATCTGATTAAGTGTAGGTTATGTAGCCTCCGTGTATTCTCAGGTTTTCTGTTTTGACTTCCTCCACGGCATTCCTGTTGTCTTGGCTTACAGATTTGTCTATTTCTTAAACCCTCCATTGTATTCCTTTTAATTTCAATTTTAGAATTTCTATCTGGTTCTTTTTCAAAAATTGGAAATTTCAAATGTGACTTGTGAATTTCCGCTTCCTGCGCTCAGGGCACTTACTTTCAAGTTGTATTTCTCTTAATGTCCGCAAGCATAGGACCTATATAATCTGTCTGATCACGTCCACAGGAGGCTGTGGAGATAACTTTCTGCTGTTCTTTCTGGTTCTTACAGACTGGTTTTCCATGTGCCTTATTGGACAGCATTCTCATTGTAAATAAGAGTGCCGGATGGGGCGCCTGGGTGGCGCAGTTGGTTAAGCGTCCGACTTCAGCCAGGTCATGATCTCGCGGTCTGTGAGTTCGAGCCCCGCGTCAGGCTCTGGGCTGATGGCTCAGAGCCTGGAGCCTGTTTCCGATTCTGTGTCTCCCTCTCTCTCTGCCCCTCCCCCGTTCATGCTCTGTCTCTCTCTGTCCCAAAAATAAATAAACGTTGAAAAAAAAAAATTAAAAAAAAAAAAAAAAAAAAAGAGTGCCGGGAGTGATTTCATATATAGAATGGATCTCTTCCTCCAGGAAAGATTTGTGTTGGCTAGGTGCCAGCAGTGGGGGGGTGGGGACTGCTGATTTAGGGACATCGTAATCCAAGTTCGGGGCCTGAGGTTCCCTGGGCTGCAGTGATGCAAACCCCCTACGGCAAGACTGTTTGAGGGTTGGTCTACTTCTGGTTCACCCTTCTCCTAAGGGTGTAAGCCATTGGGATCCTCATTGTGGAGAGATGCTTCTATTAGATTCTCTGTCGTGTGCAGGCCCTTGCTGTTGGCTCTGCTTCCCTTGCCCTTGGAGACGCTAAAAAAGGTTCAAATTGGCTAAACTTGGAACACACCCTTTGGGCCAAAGCAGGTCCCCTGCTCCCTTGTCTCCTTGGTTTTCCGTTTTACCTTCCATTTGGCTTTGTATTTACCTTGCTGCGGCTTTCATTTCCCTTTTGATAAGACTTTTTAAAAATTCTTTTTTACCTAGGATTTTTCTGAATTTTGCCTGCCATTATTAGAAACGGGAAATATATTGTTTCTTGAATCCTTTTTTGTTTGGCTGAACATTCTAGAGTAAGTTTTATTGTTATCTATTTAGAGAGTGTGTGGGAGCATGAGTGGGGGAGGGAGGGAGGGAGAGAGAGAGAGAGAGAGAGAATGAGAGAGAATCCCAAGCAGGCTCTATGCTGTCAGTACAAAGCCCAACTCAGGGCTTGATCTCACATACCATGAGATCATGGGCTGAGCTGAAATCAAGAGTTGGGCACTTAACTGAATGAGCCACCTAGGCGCCCCCTGGAATGTTTTTTGTTTTTTGTTGTTTTTTATTTTGTTTTTTAGTACCTGAGCCGCAAATGTTCTACATCTTTGCACGTTCAAAAGTCTTTGTTTTGCCCTTTGAATCTGAGAGTCTCAAAGTTGGAATACTCTAGCCAACCAAGGTACTTCTCCGCACCTGAGGGGCTGGCAGGATTTTCTGCCTTGAATTCTCTCTATGTTGCCTTTCTCTAAGGTGCACCCCCATGTCACATGCGTGGTCTTTACTATGGCGGGGAGGGGGTGGATATGTGGGCGGGGGTGAGACCACGCAGGATGCACACTGCTGACTGAACAAGGAAGGCTTTACGCTGGTGTAGAAAACCATCCTTTTCACGCCTGGATGCAGCTGGTTTGTGGAGTTTAGGCAACTTTTTAATAGTGGAGACCTGGAGTTCTACCAGTTCTCTGTGCAGGCTCCTCACTCAGTTGGAAGGCAGGGCTGGAGTTTTGTGCTAAAGCACCAGCAGTGCATAATTAGGGGACGTCCTTACTGTGAGCTGCTCTATGGGAGGTGCTTTGGTTGGTTAACCTGGGTGACTTTGATTTCTTAATTGTGCTATGTATGATCAGAAATCCTTGCCTATTTCTCGACCCTAAGGTAGTGAAAGCTTAGGTTGGGTTCTCCCATCCATATATGTAAAGGAAAATGTTTTGGGAGGTGAAGAGGTAAAACTGAAGCTTTCTGCATAAAGCTAGGACCCTCGGTAGACTCATTACTGAAACGAGGAAATAACAAGGAAATATACACACATAAGCTCCAGGTGGGGAAAAATGCTCCCCTAAAAACAGACACCCTGAGCCTGCACACTAATAATCTGCAGTCTGAATTTACACAATCCATATGCTCTGATAACTCCCAAAGAGAGATAATAACATGTAAAAAGATTGCCTTCCTATGACACTTTGGTGTCTGGGAAGTGTTTTTTTCCTAAATTCTTTGGGTGCTGAGCCAGTGTATTTGAAATCATTAAAGAGCTTTTCAGTTTGAAGTTGGTAGCAGAATGTTGACTTTTCTCTTGGAAGTGCTGTAAAAGCAGAGAAGCGAAGGAGAATCAAAATATAAATTATATATTTGGAAAGTTAGGAAACGTTAAAGACATCGGATCACAAAGTAAGTGCAGAGAAAATTAAGCAGGGGCGTGCACAGGAGGAAGCAGGGGGAACTTGTCAGCAGAGGACATCTTTTTCTTTTTTCTTTTTTTTTTTTTAAGTTTATTTCTGAGCACAGCGGGGAAGGGTCAGAGAGAGGGGGACAGAGGATCAGAAGTGGCTCTGTGCTGACACCCACAAACCCACTAACCCACTAACCATGAGATCTCAACCTACCGAGCCACCCAGGCGCCCGAGGGCATCGCTTAAAGTTAAGAGTCCCCACTCAGGAAAATTCCTTCCTTTTTGGTAATGGTAAATACAGCCTATAGACTGTAGGACAAGCTTTTGTTCTAAAGCTTTTGTTCTCCTGGGCCAGGTTTGTTTCCAGAACCTGAGGAAGTGGGGGTAAGTGAGAAATTATGTAGCAAGTCTCCTGTGGAAATGACCCGTCTTGGTGATGTGAGTCACAAAGGGTGGGGCGGGAGGGGAGCGCTGGGGGGAGGGGGTAATGACTCACCGAATTCTACAGCAGCTTGTCCCCATGCTGAATGGCATAGCACAAGACGAAGGCTTGGATCGTAAAGAAGTCCAGGGATACTGGAACACCATCCAGGTTCAGGGAAAATGCCCCAAAGCTGAGTAGGTGGAAGAGGAACCCTCCCAGGGTGGGTACCACGATACGACCAGAAAGTAGGAAAGGAATAGCCTAAACCAAGTGGCATATGAAGAAGAGATCCCAGCAAAGCACGTCTATGGAGGAAATGAACGTTCCCAATTTTAAAATGCAGTGAAATTGTTTCTCTGACACCAAAGATCCAGGAGCTTAGGGAAAAGGCAAAACCTAAGCCTATGAGGAGCAAGGAATGAAGTAGAAGGAAACTAGTGCCCTTATCCCATCAACAAAAGTAAAGGATAAAGGAGAGAAAAGGAGAGTAGACAGATGATGAAGATTTGGAAAAGGATACCAAGTATAGAAATAAGAAAGTAATGGGGCGCCTGGGTGGCTCAGTCAGTTAAGCGTCTGACTTCGGCTCAGGTCATGATCTCACAGTCTGTGAGTTTGAGCCCTGTGTCGGGCTCTGTGCTGACAGCTCTCAGCCTGGATCCTGCTTCGGATTCTGTGTCTCCCTCTCTCTCTGCCCCTCCCCTGTTCATGC
Organism: Puma concolor; assembly: GCF_028749965.1. Lineage (NCBI taxonomy): Eukaryota > Metazoa > Chordata > Mammalia > Carnivora > Felidae > Puma > Puma concolor. Next base: position 4,386,815 of record NC_141683.1, on the reverse strand, counting down.
TCTGTCTCTCTTCTGTCTCAAAAACAAATAAACTTTAAAAAAAGAATTAAAAAAAAAAAGTATCCTTTTCTCTCTCCCTAATGGTTCTATTTGGAATTAAGCAAAGGAGATCCAAAATAATTGGGATCTCCGAAGAAAAACTAATAGGTCTGGGAATGCGAGCAGAGATGCTGAATCACTTATGACAAAGGAGGCCAACATTCGGATTTCTCCCGAGCCACGTACATTTAGAGACGGCAGAGTAGTGCCTTCCAAACTTGAAATCTGATCCAAAACATGGCCTCCAAACAAACTGTTTACGAAGGCCACAAGATTTTTGTCTTGTGCTCTTGAATCTTTACAGGTTAAAAAAAAAAACCTAAGTGTTTTCGTGAGTCCGTCAAACATCTGGTGGGTGAACCTCTCGCCAATTAGACAACAAGCAAGTGTATAGCAAGGAGAAGGGAATTGAACTGCACACTTGGAATTTACCTGACAATGAAGGAGCCAAAAGATTGTAAACATTCTGCGACCTGACAATATAAAAGTGCTGTCATTACAACAGGGAGGACAGGGTAGTGCCTGGGAGGGTTGTATGGGTCTACTGGTTTTAATTTTTGTAGCTGGAGATCAAAAGACGTGATATAAAACAAATGCCAGATATGTATAAGTATATTCAGGAACATAAATAGGGGCGCCTGAGTGGCGGTTAAGCATCTGACTTTGGCTCAGGGCACAATCTCGCGGTTCGTTGATTCGAGCCCCGCGTCAGGCTCCATGCTGCCAGCTTGGAGCCTGCTTCAGATTCTGTGTCCCCTCCTCTCTCTTCCCCTCCCCAGCTCATTCTCTGTCTGTCTCTCTCTCAAAAATAAATATACTTAATAAAATATAAAAATAAAAATAATAAAAAGAACATAAATATAATACAATAAACCAAAATAAGATAATGGAGGAGAGGGGAATAAAAGGGACCAAGAGGAAATACACTATTCTGTCACTAGTCCTAAATTAGATTATCTAATAATTAAGGACACTGTATAAAAGAACAGTTATAAAGGGGATCACTAAAAAAAAATGCCAGCATTGAAAATCCTAAAAAACACACCCCAAACAAAACCCGAGTCCAGGTAGAAGAAACCCTACAGAATTTAACATATATGGCTTGCTTCAGGAGCACCTACTGATCAACAGAATAAAAACTCAAATTATGTCAAGTATAAATAAGCCAAACTTCTTTACTCAAAAGGGTCGGATTAAATCACAAGACTCCATTCTAAAAGTGATTCAGAAAGCTTGAAAATGCAAGTAAGGGCAGTCACATCAAGCAAATTCAAACAGAATGTCTGCTACGGTTGAATTCTGAGCCAAAAGCATTAAACAAGAACAAAAGTGCCCTTCCTAATACTCCAGGATGTGAATCATAATGAACACTCATAGATGAGAAATTGTAGAAAATAGATACACATTACTGGCCTTTAAATCTTACTTTAGCTCATGATGAAGTGGACAAAAGGTAAGTACTTGCAAGCTTTTGATCTCAAAAATAAAATTGATCTATACCAAACTTCGTAGCCTGAAAACGGAATGCATGTTTCATTCAAGTTCCCATGGGCTAGTCACAAAATTTGAGCACACATTAATCCATGAAGAATCCATAAGCAAAGCAACGCATTCTAGAAAAGGGAGCTGAAATATTTTCTGATAAGTCAATAACAGATAATGAAAAAAGGAAATAGGAACCCTCCCCACAAAATTGGTTCTCTTAAAACCTACTCCAACCACATTAGACAACTCAAAAAAAAAAAAAAAAAAAAATCCGGGTCTCAATGGCAGCAGAATACCCACCTGGGAAATAATGGAAAAAAACCTGGAAATAATGTTAGAACTCCAGTGTGGTTTGTGGACTACTAAGGCAGTGCCCAGGGAAGTATTGATCTCAATTTATAGTCAATGAGAATAAATGTATTAATCTTCAGTTAAAAAAAAATCCTGTGGAAACACTGAATAAAGGAGTTTAGAAAAAAAGCAAGAATGATCTGGGAAACAGGAAAATAAGACTAAAAAATAAATGAAGGCAGGCCCTTTGGAAAAAATAAAACAGAAAAACCCACAAGGAATCCAGAGGTCAGGATTCTAATAGACCTGGTGGCTTCCTTGACTGGGGGTCCATGTGGCGACCCCCAGAAGGGTGGGCTGGGACTCCGGGTCAGCCGGTTTTGCAGTGTGAGCAGATTTTCTTCTGAGAAGCCTCTGTGCTTGCTCTTGAGGCCTTTTGGCTGACTGGATCCTGTTCATTCAGGTTCTGCTGGAAAGTCTTCCTTAAAGTACACTGTTGAAAGACTTCGATCCCATCTATAAAATACCTTTAGGTTAGTGTTCGATTGAACGACTGGGGGCTATTGTTGACTATCCCCTAATCTAACCAGACGGGCAGGTAGCAGTGTTCCTCATAAAAGGTGATTGTTAGAGTTCCCTTGACCTGCAGTTCTTAAACTTTTCCTACTGAAACCTCCACATTGAGCCGGGGAACTTTCTAGAAATAATGATCCCAACTAATTCTGGAAGATGTAGAAAATCTGAACACCAGTTCCCAAAGACCTGTCTTTAGGAGCTCTTCCTTGAAAGCCTATCATGCCCTAATGTTCATGTAGAAAAATTAAAGAATAGCCAGGAATCGGGGTGCCTGGGGGCTCAGTTGGTTAAACTTCTGACTTCGGCTTAGGTTATGATCTCATGGTTCATGAGTTTGAGCCCCATGTCGGGCTCTGTGCTGACAGCTCAGAGCCTGGAGCCTACTTCGAATTCTATGTCTTTCTCTCTGCCCCTCCCTTGCTCATGCTCTCTCAAAAATACGACCAAAAAAAAAAAAAAAAAACAAAAAAACAAAAACAAAAACAAAAAGAGTAGCCAGGAAAATTTCTACCACTGAACATAAAATTATACAGGTTAAAATAGTTTTATACCAGCACATAAATAGGCCATTGATTAGAAGGTCTAAGTATTGACCCAAATGCATGTGGGAATGTAAGCTCTCATAAAGGTATTTCAAAACCCTGAAAAGGAAGAGTGTTCAATACATATGCAGTACATGGTATTGAGCCATCTAGAAGAAGGTTGCATCGTGCACACCTAACATACTAGACAAAATGGATTAATGTTTTAATTGCAGAAAAGGCTATACATGAGGAGAAAAACCAAGAGAGTCTTTAAAAATACTTCTGGTTAGGAGAAAGCCTGTCTAAGCATGCCACAAATATAGCAGTTATAAAAAAAAAAATCTTAAAAATTCTTTGACAAAAGCAAAGTCAAAAGACAAATTACAAAGGAGAAATAATTAGTATGGAACTCAGTCCTTTGTGATAGGACACTATAAGTGGCCTTTATAGATTATTTGGGAACAGACCAATAACCCGCTAGAAAACCCAGCAAAGGCTTGGATACATAGCTCAGAGGAGAGAGCAGACAAGCAACTCCTAAGCCCATGAAAAGATGGGCGCTCTCCTTTATAATTAGGAAAATGCAAATTAAAACTTCACGGATATGCTAATTTTCATCAGTCAGATGGACAAAGATGAAAAAGTTTGGAAACGCTGTGTGTTGGCAAGCGTGTGGGAAAGCGGCACTCTTTTATTGCTGTGGGAGAGCTAATTGCTACACTCTGTGTGGCCGTTGGGCTTGTGTTTCGCCAGATTTTGTGACTACATTTGCAGGGGAATGGTTGGAGAGGAGTCCAGCTTTCAGGATATAAAGGACATCGGGTTCCGCAACTGTGCCTCGTAGCTTAGTCCTTCTCTGCCGTTGGTGTGCCGCGATCGTAACGTGCAGTGGGGTGTAGAGTCCCCACCACACAACTGCAGTCTGAAATTGCCTGCTGGGACTTGTGCCTAGGCTTTCAGTTCTTTCCCGTGAAAGCCCTGATTCTCTCCGTGCTAAGTATTCACTGTGCTAAATCTTGGGAGCTCTTCTACTCTGCACCCGTACTTCTAATTCTTGCTTGAGGTGCAGCTCGTCTTGACCTACACAGCATAGGCACAGGCTTGCTCTCACTCTCCAGTGTTGACCTGACTACTCCACCTCCGGTCTGGTGCACCAGGGCGCTGGGTCTTTGTACTTGACCTCCGGCCCGGTGAGCCAGGGCGCTGGGTCTTTGTACTTGCTCAGCCTATTGTCCATCCTGCCTCCGGTAAGGTGACACTGCAGTGACGTCATGCCAAAGACCTCTTCTGTCCCGACCTCAGAGTGTTAATTCAAAAGCAAACACGAATTGGTTGCTGGCTAAGGTGCAGAACTAGAGACGCAGCTGTTGACGAGGGAGGGCTTTGCTGTTGGATGGAGTGGGGGTGATGGTATTAAGCCGGGAAAGTACTGCCCAGGGAGGGTGGCCCCTGTTGCCTGGCAGGAGGCTTTCATTTAGGGCCGAGAGGTGGCTCAAGCGTGCCCCTGAGTAAGGAACCTGTTTGGTGAAGCGAAGCAGGTGTGCCAGCTGCTGGCCCAGGAAGTCTCGCCACGTAAGGGAGGAAGGGTGACCAGGGAGGCAAACCTGGGTTCATTGCCCAAGGAGAAGCTGTAAGGAGAGGCCGGTTGTGGATCCCGGATCGGCTGCGAGGGAAGAGTTGTATCACAGGGGATTCTCCCCTGAGTTCTGCAGACTGACTGCAGACAACCCCAAAGGTGAGCTCAGGCGAGGGTGTGATCTCAGGAATCCTAAAATTAAAGGAGACGCAGAACTTCCTGCGTAGCAGGTTCTGTAGAGTGTGTGGGAATCCTCTTTGTCAAAAAGAGGCATGTTCACGGGGAGCAGGACTCCTTTTAACATTTATAATTAAATGGGTCTTAATTATGCATAGGGTGGTAAGTGTTAATTGATGTGAATTGGAGAAAAGAAAGAGGTCTATTTAGAAGGGTATGTGTGTCCCAAAGGGCTTGGTATTAACCATCCAAGGCACGATTCCCCCTCTACATCCGATGAAGAAGTGACAGAAGCGCCCCTACAGCCTCGGGGACAGAGGTAATGGGAATGGGGACTTACCCTGCTGTTCCAAATCACATGTTTGCTAGAACAGACTTTCCTCTGGATCTCTCCCACTATACGTTTTCTCTAGTCTGGCCTTGGCTCCAGGGTATTAATAGGGGAATTAACAGATGCTTTGAAATCCGACAAATGCATATTGTTCAGCTTCCATCATTTTGTTACGGCTGATATTAAGTGCCCAACACATGTCAGCCACGATGTCTAGTGGTTTGCATGTGTTAAGGTTTCAAAATGGAAGCATTATGTCCATATTATATATGGACACAGGAGAGTGTGTTATGCATGATCATAAACACACTTGTGGAATTACCACTTAGACCAAGGGAGAATATTCCTTAGGACCCCAGAAGCATTCCCTGTACTCCTCCCAGGGACTGCGCTCTCTTCTCTCTGAAAGTCCTTAACTCTAACACCCGAACTTTATGTGAAGTGGAATCTAGCAGTTTGCATTGTGTCTGGCTGCGTTTCCTCCACCTTATTTGTGGGATTCATTCTCGTTGTTCCATGTAGTAGCAAGTTATTCATCCTTGTTGTAGCATTTTAATGTGTGAATCGAGCTCTGTTTATCCCCAGTACTCCTAATAGGCGTGCACAAAGTTTCTGCCACTGGTCTATCATGAGTATTGTTTTTGTGAACATTATCGTATGTATCTTTTGGTGAAAATACATATTTTGGGTATATGCTGAAAATAAAATTGCTAGGTCCCAGGGTACATAGGTCCCAGGGAAGTGGGGCCTTGGGGAGGTGCTTAGAGCATGGGGACAGAGTCCTCACCGATGGGATTACTGCTCTTATGAAAGAGACCCCAGAGCGCTCCCTCGCTCCTACCATGTGAGAAAGTCTGTGATCTGGAAGAGGACCCTCTCCTGACTGTGCTGGCACCCTGAGCTTGGACTTCCAGTCTCTAGAACTGTGAGAAATGCTATAATCCACCTAGTCTGTGGCATTTTGTTATAAGCAGCCTGAAAGATTAAGATGTTGTGGTCTTCAATCTGATTTCCCTGATTGCTAATAAGGTTGATATATCTTGTTTTACTTGTTTGCAATTTGGATATTACCTTTGGTGAAGTGTCCCCTCGAGCCTCCTGACCACTTTTCTTTTGGATGCTTTGACATTTTCTTAAGGAAGTTCTTTACACACATTGGATATAAAGCTTTTATCACCTTTTCCCAAATTAATAGGTTCAATGAAATACCAATAAAAGTTCCCATAGTTTGTGTAAATTGAGAAACTCTACAATTTACATGGAAATGCAAAAGGCCAGGAATAGCTAAGAACACTCTAAACGAGGAAGTTGGAGGATTACTTTACCGGATTTCAAGATACATTAATGTGAAAGTGGTTAAGACCTGTGGCATTGGCACAAAGACAAATAGATCGATGAAATGGCATACCGGAAACAGACTCACGCTCAGACACTTCTGACAATATGGCATTGAAAAACAGTGGAAAAGACTTTTTTCCCTACTGATTCCAGATCAGCTGAATATACAAATAGAAAAGATTAAAAACCTGATCCCTGCCTCACACCTTACTCAAAGATAAAATCCAGGCAAATTATAGATGCAAACATGTAAGACAAAACGTTAAAGCTTCTAAAAGATTACATAAGAGCATCTTTATGGCCTTGGGAAGGGAAGAGTTTCTTAAGTGGGACATTCAAAGCACTAACCATAAAGGGAAAGGCTGCTACATTGGACTGCATTAAAATAATGTCTTTATATCAAAAGATGCCATTAAGGGGTAAAGCCAGCCCTTGCAGAGGGGGAGAACGTATTTGCTGGGGGTGGTTGCCAGATCGCTGTGTCAGCTGACTTCTGGCTGGTGTTGGCCGATGGGAGGTTAGAAGGCAGAAGGGAGGGAGAAGCAAGGATCTCTCCACCCCCGCCCCACCTCACCCCCAGCTGTGGGTAGCCTTTCTGGCAGCAGCTATATCTTCTCCATGGTTCCCACTTGAATTCCTGCTTTTACTAGTTGGTGACAACCCCTGGGTTCTGAGAACCCTTCCCGTATTAGGTCCCGCTAGTACCCTAATTCCTCTCCTTTCAGCCCCACCTGATTTCAGCACTGCTGAGCCGGACAGCTCCGGACAGTTTCACTTCCCTTAAGCCCTCCTGTGTCATTCACCTTCGGCCTGGGGTTTCTAGTCCACTGCAGAGATTTCCAAAAGCCCCCTTGGCAAGCAAGCATGTACAGCCAGGAAATGTAGGATATCAACCTCCTGAGGGTTACCCTCAATATATGAGAGATGGAAACTGATGAACAAATACTTCTCCCACTCAGTCCTCAGGTGGAAAAATCTGTGTGTTCTACGTGTTCCTTGGAAGATCCTGGGTGGGATTGGGCTTCCATTGCCCACAGCATGTGACCTCACCGATGCACCCTTATGCTGGAGTTTTTTTCCTCCCTTATTCTAACACCTCACTCTAGCTTCTTGGAACCACCTCCTAAGTTATAGTTAACCCTTGAACAACATGCATTTCAAAGGCATGGATCCACTTACATGTGGATTTTTAAAAATCTAGTACTGTAGATGTATTTTGTTAGGTTTTTCTTAACATTGTCTTTAGCTTTATTGGAAGGATAACAGTATATAGCACATGAAACATACAAAGTATGCGTTAATCAACTCTCTGTTATTGGTGAGGCTTTTGGTCAACAGTAGGCTATGAGTAGTTAAGTTTCTAGGGAATCAGGTGATACATGAATTTTTGACCGCATGGGGTAGATGTCTGTGCCCCTAACCCTTTCATTGTTGGTATCCGTAAGCTGTATTTGCCCATAAGCTCTGGTCTCAGGCTCTGATTTTCAGTGGGAGGCAGGGAATACAAGCCAAGACACTGCTTTCTCTTAGCCCTTCCAGTGTAGGGATGCTACCAGGTTTTTGATGTGGTTAATCCCTGGTCTGTCTCATTGTATCCTGTTGGAGTTCCTGTATTACCTTCCTCATGTCTTCCATATGTTGAGTGGACTCTCTTCTCAGTTACTCTGATAAACCATTCTGGCCTCTACTCCTCCACTCTACGACCTTGTAGCTTTTCTAAATCCTGGCCCTATTCCTGCCTCATAGTCATGAATCTGCAGGGGCTCTTGACCGTTTTCTGCATTCTTGCTATAAAGTCATCTGATCGTAGACATTTGTCGTTTCTGTGTTGCGAGAACAGGAAAGCGTAACTCGGTAGGTAGTTTGTTGAACTTTGGAGACCAAGGTCCAAATCCTGACTCTGTCTTGAGTGATGGTGGCGGCAAGGTCTTCTCCCTCGTTTCAGGTTCCTCACGTGCAAGGTGGAAACACGAGTATTTGTTAGGGTTAAGTGGGTTAGTTCACTTAGGACAATCGTGATAGGTAAAAAGCATTAAATAAATGTTAGTTTTCATGGCGACTCCAGAATCTACCCTTGTTTTGTTTTCAGTCCTGATGCATCATGGATATTTCCCCTCAACACTTTGATAAACTAATCTTATTCATTCGCCTAAGAATACTTGCTGAATGTCTATCCCACATTTGCATTCATAAGCCTCCTTGTCACTTGTAGCTTAGCATTCCAGAAACCAAATTCTCCGTCTGTTTCTACCAGAGACTCTCACATCCCCCAAGATAAGCTGTCATTGCTAACATTCTTGAGAGTATCATTTCACTTTTTCTAGTCATCACAGCTGTAATTACCATAACTTCTACAGTGGCTTATCTACATGAAAATGCTTTTTAAAACATAATGCTAAACTACAAACATCCCGAGGACAGGGTTAGTGCCTTGATTGCATATCCCCAGCATTATTTTATAGTAAATGACCAAGAAGTGTTCGTTAAAGGGGTTATTTTAGATCTTAACAAACCTTGCTATATCTCAGAGTGATCCTAGTTTCCACATGAAAAAGTGGCCCCAGGGAGATGGGTCACCGATTCTGTGCTCCGCATCTTGACCCAGAAATTCACACAATGTTTAAGTGGCTGAGACGGAACTTCCATTAGTTCGGAACATGTGTGGTTTTTACTCCTCCTTTCCTTCATTATCCTTGTTCGGGATTGTTCCTTTGTATTCTATCTGCTCAGACTCTGCTACACCGTCTTCACCCTGGACTCGCCATCCCCACTGGGGCCCCCCCTGGCTGCTTGTGGTTCTCTCGTCCCCTGTTGGAGCTGAGCCGGGTCAGCCTGAGGACAGACTCGTCCAAGTATCGAGGAGCCAGCGTGGAGCTTGCCGCTAACAGCAAGCTTCCAGATTCCGACCATCCTGGGTCTGTTTCCTTACATGTAGAATAAAACAAGTATCAAGTTACTGGATCTGAATGATCCTTTGAAGCGGTGACATCCTGGTGACACCCGTGTGCTCCTGTCACTGTCTTTCTGCCTCATCTTCAAGCCCCTCCTTGTCTGGCTCTGCCTCCCACCTGCTCGTATTGTTCCTAGCTCCCTCTCTGCCCAGCAGCAGGTCCCCTGCCCGTGTGTTTAGACGTGGAAGGCGCCTTCCCTCTGGCTCTTCCTAAGGCTCCCGGGAAGAGGGAGGGGAAGGGCCGCATGCGGTGATGGGGGTTCCTCTCCTACCAGTGCGTTAGGTTGGTGCTCTGCTGCCTTCCCTGTGTTCGTTTCCTGGGGCCGGGCGTTGTGCGCATGTATTTCCATTCCCATGAACTCCCATCACCGTGTACCCTTCACAACGTGAAGGCCAACCTTCCAAAGAAAAAGAGCAGATCCGATCAAAGCCTAACGTGTCATGGAAGGGTGAAAAGCCACTCACCATCTTTCCTTTAGTCTGGGCTGGGGGGAGCCGGGAGGGGACCCTGTGTGTGTAGGCTTCTCGGGCTCATGCCGTCCCTTACGTCAGTCCTGTCCTCCTCCTGACCTGAGCAGCACTCTGAACGTTCAGCTCCTCTCTCTCTCAGGTCGACAGGTAGTGCAAGGATGCCATCGGGGAACTTTCTCCCTGTTAGAGTCTCAGAAATAAAAAAACAGCGTGGCGTGGTGCAAACTTAAAATGCCACGAGGAAGAAAGCTCGGTAGGAGTGCGAGACCAAAGAAATGTTTGTCAGAATGAGGACAGCAAGTGGCGTGTATGTTGATAACGATGCACTTACGGCACGGGGGCAACTCCAGAGCGGGGCGGGTGGGGTGGCGCTGCCAGTCTGAGCTGCCAGAAACTCCATGCCTGGCGAGAATCTTGTTTTGCTCTAGAAAGAAACTGGAATAGGTGATCTAGGATGATCCTCTGTAAATATGATCTCTGTGTAAGTGACTCTGCAGTGAAATTAACCTGTGACCACTTCTCCCGAGGTCTTTGAAAACAAGTAAGTTCTAGGGTGCTGGTAATGGATTAAGTGATCTCCTAAGTCATGTATGATAATCGGGCACAAAGAAAAAAAAAAGTATGCAGCTAGAAAGAAAAACCCCACAGCTTTGCCTACACGCCAGCCAGAGCTTCCAGGGGAAGAATGTGCAGCCTTTGTTTCTATTTGGTGAGGTACTTCGGTGCTGTTTCGGGCACCAGAGCTCCGGCTGCTGGCTCAGGCTGGGTTCAAGGTACGGCCCATCCTGGCCTGCTTGGGTGACATCTCACGTGGCTGTCAGTCTCTGGGTCACCGCCCAGCCCACCCTCCTTGTTCAGACTCATTGCACCGTTGACATCTGATTCCCCGTCTAGACTGTCGGCTTGAGGATGGGTTCCCAGAGAATCCGGGAATTTGACGGTGGGCTCCAGGCAAGAAGATGAGTCGGATTTCTTTGCCAGTCTTTCTCCACATTCCGTTTCCCTGGGGCTGGCCGCCCATGCGATACCCCTAATCCGGTAAGCGTCTTCACGGAGCCCGCGATTTGGCGACAGGGCCTCGGTCCTCGATGTCTCGCCTGAAATACCCTTCGCAGTACGCAGCCTCTCCTTGCCGCCCTAATACAACCGTCCTCTTTCACTTTCTATTGTGCTTCCTCATCTGCCTGCCTTCCCTCTCTCGCTCCTTCCTTTAGGAAATCCTGCCCTCTCTCTCCACCCTGTTTTCTTTCCTCTTAGGTTTCTACGCTGCTCCCTTGGTGTCCTAGACGTGACTCTTTCGGAACACTTACCAACATCTTGCTCACTTGTTTGAGTGGCCCCCTGGATTGTGAGCTCCTTGGAGCAGGGCTTTGTATCAGAAAACCTCGGGGAATGATGGTTGATCAATTCATTAAGGAATTCCTTTTCTTTGATCTCCCTTTCTGTTCCAGGGACTTGATTTGTCTGTTCCAGGCATTAGAATTAGGATCCTGTCTTGCCCTTGCCAGCTGGTATCCCTCTTTAAACCAAAGCTCGTGCTCCTCAACCTTGGTCCAGGGTCTCCTGCCTGTCAAATTAGGCACGTTCTTGTCTTTTAGGGTATAATCTGATGCCTTCATCTCATGTCAGTATGAATTAAGACCGAAAGGTGTTCTACAGTTACCTTTTGTTTTTTCTCCAAGTCAGCTAAACTTGGTTTTTGTCATCAGCAAGTGCACTGCTAACCTGGTCCTTATGGGTGGGTCCTGGGAAGTTCCCGTAGTTTCTGATTAAAGACACTTGAGGTTCTTACCAGTGAGAAGTCCCAGGTTCTTCATGCTCGGAGTTGAATGATAGAACCCAAACGTCCCTGCAGGGCCGGCTGCATGGGTGCATGGCCTTGGCATGGACGCTTTCTCTGAATGTGGGTTAAAGCTCTTCTGGTGTTGCCTTGAGATTTTGGTAGCCTTTGAACAAAGAACCCTAGAGTTTGATTTCGTGCCAGCACTTGATTGTGTGGCTGAGCTGGGTGTGTGTGTTTGAGGGAAAGGCCTAAATAACAGTTTTGAAGACACAAACATTCCCTGACTTTCTTCAAAAACCTACTGTGTGTAGGGGCACCTGGGTGGCTCAGTTGGTTAAAGTGGCCGACTTGAGCTTAGGTCATGATCTCACAGTTTGTGAGTTTGAGCCCCGGGTCGGGCTCTGTGCTGACAGCTCGGAGCCTGGAGCTGCTTCCGATTCTGTGTCTCCCTCTCTCTCTCTGCCCCTCCCCTGCTCGCACTCTGTGTGTGTTTCTCTCTCTGTCTCAAAAATAAATAAACGTTAAAAAAAAACTACCATGCAGACTTTTTAAAAAGTTAATTGCTAATATTAGGATATGAGGAAAAGAGCAGTCTCCTTTATTACTGGGGTAATGTAATTTTCCTAGAGGGAAATATGATTTTGTATATATTTAAACCTTCAAAAAGTTCCCTTTGTCTTGAAATTCAGAATCTTAATACATCATCCTCCGTATCTTTACCCTCAAGGCTATTTTTTTTTGTTTTGACTTTTATTTTCAAATTTTATTCTTAAATTATGGGCATGCATTACCTTAAGAATCAAGCAGTACTAAAAAAGCTTCTAACGAAAAAAAAAACATTTCCTGCTTTATCCTTCCTCCCTCCTAAGTCCTAATTCCCAGAAGCTATTCGTTTAGTGATGTCTTCTGGTATTTACCTCTCTGTTCCTATACTATTCCGTGATTTATCAAATTTAAGAAATCTATTAACTTCCCGTTCTAGTACAGATAATTTAAGTCTTCTACCTCCCCACGATCATGCTGATGTCTTTTTTTTTTTAATTTTTTTTAACGTTTATTTATTTTTGAGACAGAGACAGAGCATGAATGGGGGAGGGTCAGAGAGAGAGGGAGACACAGAATCCGAAACAGGCTCCAGGCTCTGAGCGGTCAGCACAGAGCCCGACACGGGGCTCGAACTCACGGACCGTGAGATCATGACCTGAGCCGAAGTCGGACACTTAACCGACTGAGCCACCCAGGCGCCCCATGCTGATGTTTTCAATGCAGATCTTTCTGCGTACATTCTTAGACATTTGTTGGCTCTCTGTGCATAAGTTTTAGGGTTATGGGATTATTATCTATTTTTCCACCAAGCTGTGGGCCACATGCATTTCTTGTTCTCATGGTGGGTGACCAGGTGGTGACTCCTAGGGGGTCTCTGGGCACCTGGGTGCTCCAGCGATGCTCTGCCCCCTCTGTGCTCCGTCTCCGGGCCAGCCTGGCCATCGCTTTGTGGACAGTGCTTCTTCTCCAGTGTCTCTTTTGTTCTAGACCCCAGTCTTTGGAATGCTCCACTTTGCCCTTTTTTATTCTGCTGGGAGGAATTCCAACAGCCTATGAAAACAGAGCCCAAGTCGTTTAAAAAAAAAAAACAAAAAAAAGTTTTCATTCTTTATAGGTTAATCCTATTATGGAAAACAAAGGACTGAATATTCAAATATGCGATATGTAATCAGATTTCCTACTGTCCTATTCGTTCATCTGGTTTTTTCCTTCTCCCTTCCTTTTCTCTTCACCACGGGGAGAAGGCTGGGGAAGGTAGGATTAGAGATCCAGGATCCAGGAGGGCAAACCCGCCCATAAGCCAGGGACAGCGTAGCTCTCCGGATGAAGCTTGTCAAGAAGTCACTTGGAACCGACTGAAGTTGCTACTGTCCCTGGTCTGAGGCCTTCTGTTGGAAACTAGCGACTTCAGCTTCAGCATGAACCCACTGTGGGCCACGTGCATTTCTCATTCTCGTGGTGGGTGACCAGGTGGGTGACTCATAGGGGGTCTCTGGCACCTGGGTGCTCCAGCGATGCTCTGTGCTCCTTCCCTGGGCCAGCCTGTCCTGTGATGCCTACAGATTAAATTGAGAAGTCAAGTTTGTTTCCAGTTATGCATGTTAATTAACCCCATAGGACGCCCTCAAACTACACACTTGTCAAGTCTTTAAAGAGGCCCCGTGGGAGCAGCCTGATTGAGGGGCTGAGGGCAGGAAGCTGTGTGCCTCCGTGAGGGCTGGGGCAGGGAGGGCTGGGAAGCTACTTCTATCTGGGGCGGGGCAGATCCGAAGATTCCATCAGGCCCTGTGCCTCCGTGGAAGCGTTATCCTTCACCCTTTGGCTCTTGGCACTGAGTTGCAAACCTTTCTCAGAGATAAAGGGGTTGGAGCACGTTCCCAGATGTTTCAAGGTGTCTTAAATAAGGGGGACAATATTGGGTTGGGGATGGGAGAGAGGTGCCATGAAAGGAAAGGAAGCCTCGTTCAGTGGTTTATTCTCCTGATCATACAGGTGCCTGAGAAGGAACACATCTGAATAAGCAAAGAAATTTAGTATCCTGTCTCTGCCCCCTCTTTCTTAGACGTGGCCGGGGAAGTCTTGTCTTACCTAAGCGAGAGCAAGGAATTCTCGCCTCCAGAGGCAAAGCTTTGTCTGCGGCCAGTTGAGACCCTGGCCTCATTTCAGAGTTTGCCTCTGTTCTTTGCAGCCAAGGCCAACCTCATCCGCACATTTGTTCTCCTTCAACAAAGGCTTATTGAGCTCCTATAAAATGGCAGGTACAGTCCCCTGCATACCTGCATAATACAATGTTGAAAATGTGTACAAAGTTCTCACTTCTGAAGGTTGAACAAAATCCCGTTACTAGATGGATTCCACTGAGCGCTAAACACTTTTACAAAATTCTATTTATGTGTAATCAGTTTATTGATCACTTTGAACACAGTTGGATGGGTATAAACAGTTTGATTTTTTTTTTTTCCTCTCCAGCTTCTGTTTCCAACCAGGCTCTGCAGAATTTCTATTTCCTGTCTTTTAATGCTATTTTGGGCAGAGTCTATGTTTCCTCCTCTTTCAATTATTAAGAGTTGAGATCCCCTCCCCTAACTCTGCTGGCCCTGTCCATGGGCAGACGTGTGGTTCGGAAGGCAGAGAGATCTGTAGGGTCAGTGGTTTGTTCTTTTGATTGGCCTCTTCCTCCAGCTGTTCGTGTTGGGGATCGAGGGTTAGAAAAGGCAGGGTTTGCAGTTTCAGTGACTTTCTCTTCTACTTTAGCAGCCTCGGAAATTGTGGTTGGGGGAATTACCAGCCGGGTTCTGAAATTTCTCCACCGCTTCAAGGCCTCTTCAAGGCATCAAGGTGGGTAAGGAGAGAGACAGAGACCTGTGGCTGTGAATTCTGTTGACAGCCTTGTTGGCATCCCCCGTGAGTGGTTATCATGGTTTCTATGGCTGCTGCTGACGGATTTTGAGGTGTAGTAGACCTCTGAATGAGAGCTCTGGCATATGCAGGAGCTCTTTGGGGGGGGGGGGTATAGAACTTTCTGGACACAGGAATGCAGAGTCCCTTCCCTCTGAGACCCTACCTGCAGGGCACTCCTGCTGCCCTCACATGGGGACCCGCCAGTTACCTCCAGCCTTGCCCATTCAGTGGAGTCCATTTGATCTTAAGAAACTTGTACATTTTTGTCATGCTCTGTCCTGTCTGATCACCTATTTACCCTGTGGGGGGGAAGAGGGATTCCCGGCTGCAGATGGCACGAGGTGGCCAAACGCATGACAGCTGATGTTCGAGGAGATTGGCAGTGGTTGATGAGTCCCATGCAGGTCTGGAGGAGTCCCGTGCAGAGCTGTGGGGGCTGTACTAGGGAGCAGAGTGAACCGGAAGGGCTGTAGGAGGCAGGCTTGCTCTGCAGTGACCAGATGCGGTGGCCCTGGCTTTCCATGGGAAAATAATCGGCCGGTCTGAAAAATTCCACCAGTTGGTGGGTAGGTGAAATCGGTCAGGTTGAGGACCGAGTGGGATGTAGCCGGTCCAGCTATTGGGAAACTAGCCGGGCAAGGAGCCTTTCTCACTGGATGGGGTGGGGGGTGGGAGGAACCCATGGTTATGTCTCTAGGGCTCTGAATGGCTCAAAGACATCAGGGCAGGGTGTGGAGGTCCAGGCCTTAGAATGAGTATATCCTGCCCTCCGATTCCCTTTCTGCTCGCCTTCTGGATCCAGGCACAGATCATTGAGTTCGCTGTCCATGAAGACATCCAGTGAGGGAATGAGATGTCAGTAAGCCCTTCTGGAAGCATTGCCCTGTTTCTGAGGGATTCTGGGTCCCAGGAGGATGAGATGGATAGGATAGGTGGGAATCCCCGATCCCCACATTCCCCGGGGTGATCCTTTGTTGGACTCAGTGGAGGGGGGAGGTGCTGAAGGAAGACAGGGCTGTGGTTCTGATTGGGGGGGGGTAAGGCTGGATCTAGAGTCCCTTGAGGCGCCCCAAATATTAATGACCATTAGTGACCATCTTTAAAATGTATCTTCCCTTCAGATAGGGTTTTTAATCTGGGAGAGTAAAACACTCCTACACCTGTTCCTTGAAGGGTTGGCTGCCTTCTGGCAAGACTCCTCCAAAGGCAGCTGGGCCCGGGGAGGGGAGAGGCCTCCCGTGTCACTTGGAGGGGAAGGGTAGTGTGACCCCTTCCTCCACACTCTTCAAGCCGTGTTCTCAGCCTCTCCGCAGGGCTGGGATAGTTCAGAAAGCTCTGTTTCAGTTTCTGTGCTGAGACCCCTTATGAGCCCTCATGCAGGTCATATTCTGTGGTCCACCCGCTTTTTCTAACCTACCGCAGTTTGGAAACCGAATACAAGAAAGGGTTGCCGCCATAGTCCAGGACACTGACAGCTCAGAAATGTGACCCCTCCCATCCTAACCAGGTCACAAAAGGGAAACACGACATTTCTGAAGCAGGGAGACTAGAACAGAGGCAAAAACTGCCCTCCTGAAGACCTGGACGTTTCACGGCACAGGAGCATGAGGGACACACGCTGTCCGTACATCTGGCCATCGAGACGCAGTTTCAGATGCGTTCACTGCACGTTCCAATTTTATACGATGGTCATTGAGATCCTTACGCCGAGAACCTTGCTGGGCGGTGAGGATCCAGAAGCCGTTCTCATGCCCAGAGGTTTGCTGTGAGGTGTGGGAGGCAGGCGAGGAGATGGGATGTTTTAACACCCGGCCAACAAAGAGACTTGCATCGAGGGGTGCCTGGGGGGCCCAGTCGGTTAAGCGTCCGACTTCAGCTCAGGTCATGATCTCACGGCTCATGAGTTCAGGCCCCGCATCGGGCTCTGTGTGGACGGCTCGGAGCCTGGAGCCTGCTTCGGATTCTTTGTCTCCCTCTCTCTCTGCCCCTCCCCTGCTTGTGCTCTCTCAAAAATAAATATCAAAAAAAATTTTTTATTAAAAAAAGTGTAGGGGCACCTGGGTGGCTCAGTCCGTTAAGCATCTGACTTTGGCTCAGGTCATGATCTCAGGTTTCATGGGTTTGAGCCCACGTCGGGCTCTGTGCTGAGAGCTCAGAGCCTGGAGCCCGTTTCCGATTCTGTGTCTCCCTCTTTCTCTGCCCCTCCCCTGCTCACACTCTGTCTCTGTCTCTGAAAAATGAACAAACCTTAAAAAAAAATTAAAAAATAAAAAGAGACTCACATCGAGTGGTGTGGGGGCTCACGGGGAACATCTCTGAGGTTGTTTCGGGAAGGCTTCCTGGTAGAAGTGACGTCCAGGCCGAGACCAGAGGGACTCCGTGAATATTCCACCTCTCAGAGAGGAGGGTCTAAGGTCTTCCAGAAAGATTAAAGGTACGAAATGGAGGAGACAGAGCAGCAAAGACCTACTTTGACGTTAGCTGGCTCGTGTTGGCATCAGCTCTGTTCCTTACCAACGGGCATGACGGGAAGCCAGTCGGTTCCTACTGCTTCCGCTAACCTAAAAAGCGGGCATAACAACTCCCACTTCGTAAGGTTATTATAAGGATCAAAGAAGGTACCTGAAGGTTGTCATGACGTGCAAAGCACTACAAAGCTTCGAAGTTCGGTCTTCAAGGAAATAATGGAGACGACTGATGGCGTGGGGCCTGCTGTGCAGTAAACCCTAAGCGAATGGAAGCTGCTTCGCCATAGACCGCGCTGCTTTCCTGGGTTTGCAATTCCTGTTCCCCTCGGAGATGAGTTGCTAAAGGGATCCACGCGGCATGCCTTACTTAGCCCTTAGTGACCTCTGCCTCCTCCCTCTCTGCACTTACTTCCCAGAGCGAGTTGCTTCCCACGACCGAGCTTTGTGTTGCCAGCGGCTGGTATTTCTGTGTCGGCTTTCTCCCCGGTTCATCCCTCTTAAGGGAGGAGAGAGAGGGGGGTAGGAAAATTAGGTGGGGAGAAACTGAGGGCTCTGGTCCCAGGAACAAAGGGGCCTGAGCTTTTGTCCAGGAGGAGTCAAGATCTAGAATTATAGAGGGATTTTTTTTTTTTTTTTGGCCTCATGATGGATTTGTAATTTTGTCAAGAGTATTAGGATAGGTCATGATTATTTTTCCCCAGTTCTATTGATAGGATTGATCTTGAATATCATATAAGTTTAAGGTATACAATATAATCTGGTGTGTGTGTGTGTGTGTGTGTATACACAGATATATACATACATACAGTGAAATGATTACCACAATAAGTTAACATCCATCACCACACGTAGTTACACATTATTTTTTCCTTGAGAACTGTTTTTTTTTAATTTTTTAAATTTGTTTCTTTTGAGAGTGAGTGGTGGGGGGGAGAGGCAGAGAGAAGGGGGGACAGAGGATCCAAAGCGAGCTCCACTGCCACTGTGGAACCCGATACGAACTGTTAGATCATGGCCTGAGCTGAAGTTGGATGCTTAACTGACTGGGCCACCCAGGCGCCCCTTTTTCTTGAGAACTTTTAAGATCTACTCTTAGCAAGTTTCAGATACACGATATAGTGTTGTTACCTCAAGTCCTCATGGTGTCCATCTTCAGAATCTATTTATAACTAGAGGTTTGTACCTTTTTAACAAAAATTTGGGGGCGCCTGGGTGGCTCAGTCGGTTAAGCGTCCGACTTCAGCTCAGGTCACGATCTCGCGGTCCGTGGGTTCGAGCCCCGCGTCGGGCTCTGGGCTGATGGCTCAGGGCCTGGAGCCTGCTTCCGATTCTGTGTCTCCCTCTCTCTCTGCCCCTCCCCTGTTCATGCTCTGTCTCTCTCTGTCTCAAAAATAAATAAACGTTAAAAAAAAAATTAAAAAAAAATTAACAAAAATTTGTTTTATTTTGAGAGAGAGACAGTGTGAGCAAGGAGGGAGGGAGGGAGAGAGAGAGAGAGAAGCCTAAGCAGGTTCCACACTGTCGGCGCAGAGCCCCTCGCGGGGCTCTCACAAAACCATGAGATCATGACCTGAGGGGAATCTGAGTCAGACACTTAAGCAACTGAACCCCCCCAGGTGCCCCTGGAGGTTTGTACCTTTTGATACTCTTCACTCGGTTTCCCCCACCCCTTACTCCTCACCTCTGCCAGCCACAAATCTGATCTGAGTTTTTGTTAGATTCCACATGTAGGTGAGCTCGTACAGTATTTATCTATTTTTCACTTAGGACATCATGCTGAGTGTCCTAATCTTTAATTTTATATGGCGCGTCACTTTATTTAAAAACTTCCTTCCCTTTAAGTTTTGAAGATTATATCCTAGTATGGGTAGGCATGGTTTTTATTTTTTTTAATTTTTTTTTTCAACGTTTTTTATTTATTTTTGGGACAGAGAGAGACAGAGCATGAACGGGGGAGGGGCAGAGAGAGAGGGAGACACAGAATCGGAAACAGGCTCCAGGCTCTGAGCCATCAGCCCAGAGCCCGATGCGGGGCTCGAACTCACGGACCGCGAGATCGTGACCTGGCTGAAGTCGGACGCTTAACCGACTGCGCCACCCAGGCGCCCCATGGCATGGTTTTTAATGAAAAAGTCAGCTGGTTCTCTGTTGCTAAGGGGTCAGTGCAACGACGAAATTAGAGAGGAGGGGTCCTGAAGCAACTGGGAAGCTGGCTTGTAGGAAGTCCAGGGAGGCAGAGGACCCTGCCACTGTGGCCCAGCTTATTATTGCTCTGGAGGTGAGGGCCGGCTGCAGCAGCCACGTGTCTAGCCGCCGAACACCTGCCAGGAAGTCCAAGTGCGGTGCGATACTTGAGTGGGTACTTGTTGTACCCAGCACTGCTCTGGGAGGGGTCATAAGCACGAGATAAACCACTCCCGGTCCCGGTCCGCTTGTGATCCAGCAAGAGAAACATACCCGCGGTCAAACAACGAAAGCACCATGAGAAAACCGCACTAATGGAATTTCGTGCCAAGAACTTGAGGGACGTGTAGAAAGGACGGTTGCCTGCGTTGGAGTGAAGGGCATGGAGCTGCAGGAGACCTTGTGAGGCAGCCTTTGTGACCAGATGAGTCGGCACGGAATAAATAGGTAAGGGGACTAAAACCATATATGTTTTTGTATATAGTTTTTGTATGATGTATCTACATATATGGAAGGAGGCCAACCAAGAAACAGCCTCTTGACTCCAGACAACACAGTGATGGTTACCAGAAGGGAGGTTGGGGGGGGAAACGGGTGATATAGGGATGGGGAGCAAGGAGGGCACCTGTGATGAGCACCAGGTGTTGTAGGGAAGTGTTGAATCACGGTATTATACACCTGAAACTATTACACGGTACATTAATGTATTAAAATAAAAACTTAGAATATTTTCCTCTGTGGTCAGCAAGGCAGAATTAAACATCATATTTAAAATTTTTTTTTTTCAACGTTTATTTATTTTTGGGACAGAGAGAGACAGAGCATGAACAGGGGAGGGGCAGAGAGAGAGGGAGACACAGAATCGGAAACAGGCTCCAGGCTCCGAGCCATCAGCCCAGAGCCTGACGCGGGGCTCGAACTCCCGGACCGCGAGATCGTGACCTGGCTGAAGTCGGACGCTTAACCGACTGCGCCACCCAGGCGCCCCAGAATTAAACATCATATTTATAACAGGCGCTGTTGAGCATACAGCAAGGAGGCAAATCCAGGCTTCTGATTTCAGGTCTCTTCCCTTTCCCATCTTATGATGTGGCAGGTTATCTAAACCGTTTAGGAACTCCTATATTTATTTATTTATTATTAAAAAATTTTTTTTAACGATTATTTTTATTTTTGAGACAGAGAGAGACAGAGTATCAACGGAGGAGGGGCAGAGAGAGAGGGAGACACAGAATCGGAAGCAGGCTCCAGGCTCTGAGCCATCAGCCCAGAGCCCAATGCGGGGCTCAAACTCACGGACCGCGAGATCGTGACCTGAGCTGAAGTCGGATGCTTAACCGACTGAGCCACCCAGGCGCCCCAGGAACTCCTGTATTTAAAAACCTGGACGCATAGTCGAATGATTGTAGGCAACAGTCTGGAGGAGAGGTTTCGGCATCAGGGTTTAGGTCTCTTCTGGACGCTGCTCTTGGGCCCGGCTCTGGCGTTTAACTCCTGAGTGCACAGGTGGCTTGTGGTGTGTCGGCTGTTGTGAGCGTGTGGATGGAGGGAGAATACGGGGGAAACCTCCCTCTTTGGTCCTCGGACTCAGGAAGAGTGGCCTCGTGGAGAAGTAGTAAGGGAGCAAGGGGCTGGGTGAGGCGACGCTGCGTCTGGGGAGGGTTAGGACAGGTTTGGTCCCCGCCCCACTTTCCTGCTCGGAACAGCCCTCCCCGGCCTGCCGCCTCCCTTCTGCACACAAAAGGACAGATCTGAGGACCTGGGTGGCTTCTAGTCCAGAGGGAATTGAGGTAATGAGTAAGAGTTGGCACTGTGGGTGGTCTTGGTGGCAGGGGGAGGGGTCCTGTCATGCTGTTGGAGAGACTCTTTCCTTCTGGAGGAAAGATGCCTTCTCAGCGGTGCCAACTTTGGATGTGGGGGAGGGTTTCATGGTGGGCTGAACCTGAGAGCACTGTCGGGGAGGACCTTATGGCAGATAAGGGCGCTCGGGCCCAGTTTTGACCTCTCAAAAGCTTCTGTAGGAAGCCTTGCTTCTAGGATGCAGAAATCTCAAAGACCTAGGGCAGAAACTACAAAGAGATGACCAGAACTTGGAAGAACTCTGGCTTTCCCCCTTAGAATCTCAGCCGCTTGTATGGCCAGACCTTACTTGGGGTGAGTTCCTGGGATGGCCCCATCCCTTTCTCAGGAGAAGGGAAAGGAAATCCCTCCTTTAAGAAGACAAATGTCATTAAGCAACGGGCAGATAAGCCTTCCGAACACAATACTGAGGAGAAAGAGGCATGTGCCTGAAGTGTGTAACTCTCCCTACCATCACCGGAGGTAAGAGTGTAAGAGGTTCTGTGCAGGCGGGAAACCAGAAAAGCTCCCAGAAAACCAGAGAAGCTCCCAGAAGCTCTGGGGGAAAGGACAGTTTCCTTAAAAGGCCTGGTAGGGTAGAGATTTTGGTTTTCAGCCTTTTTTTGGTGAATTGAGCAACTACTCCTGACTGCTGGTGGTTTGTCTCGTATTACCCGAGAAGTGCCATGGTGTGTGTGCAAATAAAGCATACTTTCATGGTTCTTACTCCCAACAGAGCGCAGCTCTCTTTGACCAACTTCTTTTTCTCCAGAACGGTGAGAGGGAAGCTGGCTCCATGGAGAGAACTGGCAGCCAGAGAGACTGACGAGCACGGTCAGACGTGATGTGAGAGTTGAGCGGCTTGCAGCCGTGGCCACCCCTCTGGGGACCACACAGAATGGAAGCAAAGCCATTGGTATCAATCAAATAATAGAGGCTACACTTTCAAGAACGAAACTGGTGTCTTCTGAATTTCTTAATCTTTTTTTTTTTTTTAATACACGTCTCCCCTTTCCCAAAGTTTCTGATACAATTTCACTATTGACTATTCTTACCTTGCTGAGATTTTGCCCAGTTTCATTTTCCGTAGGTTATATTATGAAAGTTCTGGAAGTTTTTATTTTCAACCATAAAAGAGCCACATTTAATATGCTTTTAAGATGTCCCCTGCCCCACTCTAGAAATGCAGACACACTTTCTTAAACATAATGCCCATCCTCCCTGACCTTTCAAATACCCAGATGAAAACACCTGGACCAAACTTGGGCATCTATGGAACCAAAAGATTTTATAGTAGGGGTGCTGAAGGAAGATGGGCACATCCCATTTCTGAAAGGACTGCACAGGACAGACTTGGAAGTTTGGAGGCAGTGAAGACACGTGTTGCTCAGGGATAGAGGTCTCTTATGGGCAGGGTCAACATATTAAATGTTTCTTCTCACAGCTCTGCGCAGAGCATCCCTGACCTCCTTGGTCCTCGGACTGTAAACAACAGGGTTCAACAACAGGGCTCAACAAAGGAGTGATGATGGTATAAGTCACTGAGAGAAGGTCTTTTTCTATTGAGTTCTCTGACTTGGGCTTGAGGTAGATGATGGAGGCGCAGCAGTAGTGGACGATGACCATCGTGAGGTGGGAGGTGCAGGTGGCAAAGGCCTTCTTCCGGCCCCGGGCGGAGGGGATCTTGAGGCTGGTGGAGACAAGGAGGACGTAGGTGATGAAGTTCAAGCTCACGGGGATCAGGATCACAGAGGAACTGACACCATAAATGTTAGTCTCAATGACAGTGGTGTCATTAGGGGAGAGTTTTTAGAACAGGGAGGATGTCACAGAAGAAATGTCCGACCACACTGACAGGAGGGTAAGGTAAACATGGATGTCACTTGGACGGCCACCACGGCCAGGCCAAGGCTGAAGGCTCCGCACATCAGGTGGACACACACCCTTGTGCTCATGATGACTGTGTACCTCAGGGTTGCAGATGGCCACACGGTGGTCATAGCCCGTGACCGTGAGCAGAAATCAGTGGCTGCTGGCTAAGGCAACAAAGAACAGCCATCTGGGCGGCACAGCCTGCCGAGGAGATGGGCTGATTCTGGGCTAGGAGACCAGCCGGCATCCGTGGCCTGGTGACCAGTGTGTATGTGGCCTCTGAACTCCCCAGTGTGCTCAGGAAGAAGTACACGGGTGTTATGGAGGTGACGGCTAATGCAGACGACCGTCACGATGATGGCATTGCCAGCTGGGGTTAATGTGTACAGGATGAGAAAGGCCACGAACAGAGTGGGCTGATGCTCCTGGAATCTGGAGAGTCCCAGGAAAACGAACTCGGTCACTTGTGTGACGTTCTTTCTCTGCATTCTTCAGTTCCAGCGTCCGAAAACCATGTGTGGGGCGGTGGGGGGGAGTCAGCACAGAGCAGGGATCAGAAAGGGTTGTAAGGCCCGCACACACATGCACACGGTCTAATTTTTGGTCTATAATCAGGGTGCTGGCATAGGTCTTATGGCCGGTTTATCCCCCCCTTCCTTTTCAGTTCGTGATGTCTGATCTTCCCTTAAGCCTCCGGCCAAGGACTCAGCATTTGATGAGACCACCACATGGACCTTTTCAAAGTATCCTGGGGCATGCTATTTTTGTAGGGCACGGATGGGGGGCTTTTTCCTCCCCACCCCCTTTAATGTTTTATTTTTGAGAGAGAGCCTGAGTGGAGGAAGGGCAGAGAGAGAGAGGGGGCAGAGGATCTAAAGCAGGCTCTGCGCTGACAGCAGCGAGCCTGATGCGGGGCTCGAACTCAGCCGAAGTTGGACGCTCAACTGACTGAGCCACCCAGGCGCCCGGCTTTTTCCTTGAATAACAGCCCACAGGGGCCCTGAGTCCGTGCTGCCCCAGCTTTGCCTGTGTGTCTTCCAGGGAAAGTATAAGCAGCCGGGACAAGAAAATGAGTGTCAGGGAGTCAGGCTCTTACTGAGATGGAGCCACTGCTGGGTAGCTGTCACTTAGGAAGAACGTGGGACAGGGTACAGGTTGCAGAATTAATCTCAGGGACAGGATCTTCAGGAGCACTTTAGCGGGTGTGAAGATGAGGTCTTCTGGGCTCAGCCCGAGGTGTTCGGTCAAACCGTTGGCAGATGGCTTTGTTGTAAAAGTGCTAACAGGGACTTGAGGGTTTAGGGGCAAGTAAACTAAAGGGAAAAGGGGAAGTTACTGGAAAAGCAAAGGACCAGCAATAGGATAAAAGAAATAACTGATTTGGGGGGCGGGAAGGGCAGAGGGAATTTTCGGGGTGAAGAATATAATATTTGAGTTTAATTTGCTAAACTGAGCCGTGACGTAAAGTTCCTCAAGAGCCCCAGACCTTCAGTGTGAGCTGCTGTGTGTTCAGTCTTGCGTTAGGGGTGTCGGGAAACGGAGAGAGGCGGCTGACAGCACAGTGTGGGAGGGGAGATGGAGTGAGGAAGACAGGCTTGCTGGGAATGAGTGGAAGCAGTACCAACCTCTCTGGTCTTGCCTCTCCCCTTTGTAAGCACACGCGGGCTTTCCTAGGAGTTTGCTGAGGGACTCTGGGACAGCCACCGTATGTCAAAGGTTTGAGCCGTTTTACCTAAAGACCAAGATCACCGCGGCCAGCAGCAGGCTGGAGAGTTGGGGCACGTTGAGGAAACTTCCCAGGAATCTAGGAAACACAACCTAGGAAACGTTGCAAACTTTCCGGAAAGGACTCCATCATGGAAAATAAGGAGGCAAATGTTTAAAGTAGAAACGGGTGGGGTGCCTGGGTGGCTCAGTCGGGTAAGCACCCGACCCTTACATTTTGGCTCAGGTCATGATCTGATGGTTTGTGAGATCAAGCCCCGTGTCAGGCTTGTTTGGAGCTTGTTTGGGATTCTCTCTCTCTGCCCCCCTCCCTGCTCATGCACTCTCTCTCTCAAAAATAAGCATTTGAGAAAAAAAAAATGGGTGTGCCACAAAACAATTCAAAAGACCAACTGGAAAGAAAGGTAGATTCCAGAGCGACTGTGCAACTCTCTAGACAGCTTTTGTCATGATCTTGCGGTTCATGAGTTCAAGCCCCGCGTCGGGCTCTGTGCTGACGGCTCGGAGCCCGGAGCCTGCTTCGGATTCTGTGTCTCCCTCTCTCTCTGCCCCTCCCCAGCTCGTGCTGTGTCTCTCTGTCAAAAATAAATAAACACATAAAAAAAAAAGTTAAAAGTAAACATTTGATTCCTGAGTCTCGCCAGCTACGTTTCAGGGCCAAAAAGCCCCATGTGACACGGGGGCAACTAGATTGGGCTGCCGACCTCAAGCCTTCCTTCCCTCGGAGAAAGGTCTGTTGGAGGGTGCTGCTGTCGTCACCGTGGATGGATGTAGGGACCACACCAAACAACAAAACCACGTAAAGAACGATAGTAGGGTTAAAATCTGTGGATGCACATGTGAAGGCGTGTAAATGATTTTCCAAGAAAAAGCCTGAAAGAATATCTACCTGATATTCTTAACGGTTATGTGGGGGCAGGGGCAGTGAGATTACAGGACATCTGACCAAGTATTCACAGTGAGGACGGTGACCCTTGGTTTAAAGTACTTGGGAGCATAAAAGTATGGCTCCTAAAGAGTTAGGAGAAGTCCGGGAGGAGACCGGAGAGCGGACATCAGATTGAGCTAGGACGTCATTGGTGATTCTTGGTTAGTTTCCGTAGAGATTCTTGGTTAGTTTCTTGGGCTGGAAGCCTGGTTACAGGGAGTAAACAGAGAACTCCAATACGTCCTGGATGAGAAGCACAGATCGTATCTGCCTTTTCTGTTTCTCGATGAGCCTGTTGTAACGAGTGCCAACAAGTGGTTAAGGAGACACTGAGCCAGGAAAGTGGTGCCCCACATTTGTCGTAGGGGAGAGGAGAAAATACCGAACTGAATGGAACCAGGAGGGGGAAAGAAAAAATCCCTGGTATTTTATTTAAAGTAGGGTCTGAAAAGTGCTGCTTTCATCCCAAACCCGCCACAGATTTGTTGTAAGTATGCTTCCTGTAAATACGAATTTACTTTCTTTGAATAGATTATAAAGGTAAAGGCTGGATGGCTGACTTCTGGGGGAAAGAAGTAACTTTTTTTTTTTGCCTGTGGGGCACAGCGGGATTGGATTGAACAGACCATGAAAGGGTATCTTAAGACCTTCTTAAAACGTGGAAGGAAATGCAGATGTTCAGGTGAGCACGAAGACCTGTGCGAGCTCACAACAGCGCAGCGTTCTTTCCGTGTTAGGATCCGTTTAGGGGAGAGGTGTGCGGGGTGTGAGGGAATGGCGAAGCGCCGCCGCTAGGGGGAGCTACCGCCTCTCCCGCCTGAGTTGCACAGTGTGGGGGTCGGGGGGCTGTGCTAACTGGGATTCACCCTCCACGTGGTCCATCCTCTCCGGTGGTGGCCTGCTACGCTTCCTACAGCCCGTGTCATCTGCTCACGCTGACTTTTCCTGGAATTCTTCCCAACCATATTCCACATCCGAAGCCCTGTTTTACCGCATCTTGTTACGTTTCCAGAGACATTTGGGCGGCGAGTACAGATTAAGGGTAATTGCCTGCTTAGGTCCCTTGGTAGCCTCTCTTTGGAGTGTAGGAGCAATCCCAAATTATTACTGAAGAGCGACGCGTGGCTCAAATGACCACGCAGGGCTGTGGCTGTCCCTGGAGGGGAGGGTGGCCCCGGAGGGCGAGATGGGAAGTTCGGGACATGGGACCGAATGCCCGTGTTCATCCTCCTTGGTCTTCTGTTCTTACAGAGAAGACCTCGCGGGGCAAGAGACGCCAGTTGCCCTCCTCGGGAAGGGAGAAGAGGTCACGGGGAGCATCACGGAGCCAACAGTGTGGAGGGAGTGGGTGGGTTCAGCCGGTGCCCGTTGCCTGGGATGAGCTCTGGGCAGTTAGAACGTGTGTCGGTGACCGTCAGGACGATTTTGGCACCAGATGGCCCCTCCTCCCCTCCCTCCCTCCCCCCACTGGCCTGCGCAGCCAGAAGTGAGGCAGCCGTGGAAGCAGCCCTTCTCCCACCCAAATCTGAGCCCTCCTGTGGCTGAGCCCTGAGGGTGTTTCTGTGTAGGGGACACACCGGTAGATGATCTCGGAAGCGTGGTACCGCGCAGAAAGCTTTCAAAATGATTTATACATTCCAGAAGGATAAAAAACCCTCCGGGAGAATAAGAATACAGAAATGTGCTCAGGCATCAAAATTGTAGTCGTGAAGCCAGGATTTCTCGTAGAGGAGGAAGAAAAATAGAGGGAGGAAAACAACGAGGGTGTAAAAGAGACACCATTTGCAAGGGGACGCAATTAGGACAAAACCCATAGGTGCTTGTCAATGCCTAAATCTTCCTAAGCAGAATAATGTGCCTAGAAACAGAGTCTAGGTTTAAAAAATCTGAAGCATGCAAGGTGGGCTGAGCCCCGTGACATTTTGTGTGTAATTACACAAACGTGTGCATGAAGAGAATTGCGAGTTTAAAAAAAAAAATGACCGTGCCTTTTTGCGAGACTTTGTGCCCTGTCCTTTACTTTTCATTGCAAATAAGATAGACCCAGGGAGCCAGCCAGGGAGGAATTAAGAATCTGATTCCGTGAACTGTTTGAATAGAGGAGACTTTTCTTTGGGACAGGAGTGTCCTCCTACCCGGGAGACCGCCTACCTTCTTGTGTCTGGGATCTGCCCGTGTTCTTTGCACACCAGGCAGCCATGACTTATTTGCAAAAACTCAGGGCGGGTGGCAACTCGGGTAGGTAAGGATGAGGTTTGGGGGCAGGGACGGAAGGGGAGCGTGGCGAGTCCTTTTTATTTGTAGGAACACGCCAGAGAGTCACGGCAGGTGATTTAAGGTTCTGGAGTCCTTCTCCTCCTCTGTAGCACCCCTGATGACAGTGAGCACCTGTACTATGCAAGGACATGTGCTGAGCGGGTCCTCCGTATGCGTCCTCACGCAGACCCCCACGAGGCAGCCACGAGAAGTGGCTGACATGCCACCTGTCTGCCTTTGCCTTCCCCAGACGCAGCTGGATTCGCCCCCCGGGGACCGTGGGTCCCAGCGCAATTTCTCCGCGACGTTGGTGCCGTCGCTTCCGGCTGCGGTGGCCGTGTGCCGTGTGCCACACGTGACTTTGCCACCGCTCCACCTGCGTGGTGGGACCTCCAGGCGTCTCCTGTGTTGGACTCTCAAAAGAGTGGCCACAGCCAGACAAAACCTAGACGGCAGGTTCTGGAACACAGGTGGAGTGGAGTTGAGAAGTTAGCTCCTCGGCCCCGTCAAGATGAGGAGTAAAGGTGACTCAGGTGGGGCTTCACTTTCCTTCTGTTCCTGAGCGTTCTTGGACCCCCGTTTACCGTCAAGCACAGGAAACACGAGGCGCACCTAGAACGTCTCAGCATTGTTCTCCGGATGTGACTGCACGCCGGGGCCCTAGAGGGAAGGTAAGAGGAAGGCATTTTCACCCAAGAAAAGTCCTTTGTAGACTTCTCCGGAGCCGTGAGGCTAAGCGCTCTGACCTGTTTTCCTGTAGCTTCACAAATGAGAACCAGACCCTTGTACAAGACAGAGGTTCAAACACTGCTTTTCTTCCTAGAAACGTCTGCAGGCTTAGGCCTCTCTCTGCACACCTTTGCACCCTCTCCAGTCCTGCTCCTGGGCTATTCTACCTTCCGGGTCCTTCCATTTTCCTTGTGAGTTCTCAAGGACTGAGGTGGTTTCCTGTTATTTTCCTTGTTGTGACCACCATTATACCTGAGAAGAGAATGCCTCAAGCAAGCAGCCAGAGATCCCATCTCTATTTTATTGTATTAAAAAAAAAAATTAATGTTTACTTATTGTTGAGAGACAGAAACAAAGCATGAGTATGGGAGGGGCAGAGAGAGAGAGAGAGGTAGACACAAAATCTGAAGCAGGTTCCAGGCTCTGAGCTGTCAGCGCAGAGCCCGACACGGGGCTCGAACTCACAGATGGCGAGATCATGACCTGAGCCGAAGTCGGACGCTTAACCTACTGAGCCACCCAGGCGCCCCTCCCATCTCTACTTTAAATGGTGTTAAAATGGAACTCTTCCTTCTTCAGTTTGGAAGGGACCGTCGGTGTGATGCTAGAGAATTACAAGAACGTGACGCGGATCCACTTACATGAATGTGCCAAGGAAATGATTCAGGACAAGTTCAGTGGCTCTTGTATCACTGGGCAAGAACAAGGTGTGCAGAGAGATGGACGTGGGCCGGGAGCTGTGCTGGGGAGAGCCGTGGCTTCACTGCTGTTCCTTCGAGAAAAGAGCAGGTCATGTTCCTGGTACCTCGACAGGATGGTTGCTGGGATTTCTAGTCTTCACCTCAAGTCTGGTAGTGGTGGCGGGGGGTTGCTTCCACAGCGTCCCTCAAAGCTTAAAAAGTGCTCCAAGCTATTGGGAGACTTCAAAGACTTGAGCAAGCTATGGCCATCGTAGAAGCAGAGAAGTGTTGTCTGTGTTCCCTTCATCCTAGCCTCCTAGAGTTGACGGGGACAAGGGATCCAGTTGCTTTGGGAGGAGGTGGGGGTCATCTAGAAGGAAGAGCTGGCTGGCTTGGAGTTGTGTTGTGTTCTGTCCATAAGAGCCATCTCAGGAGGTAGAAGGTCTCCAAAGGCAAGAAACCGGACAGGCATTAGATCTGGCCATGGGAGAAGTGGCAAACGATCCCTGACAGTAAAATAATCCATGTAACTCAGAGTTGAGAGGGGGAGTTAGGATATCAACCTGAGATCGAGGAAAGCCTGACGACGGTGAGGTATGGATTACAGCATAGAAAGTATTGACCCAGACTTGTTAGAATATAAACTCCAAAGCCAGTCCCATGATGGTTTCACTCCGTGCTGTGTTTTCACCTGGCATAGTGTCTGGGACAGAGTAGGTGCTCAAGAAAGAAACGGATGATGCTACTGGAAAGTACGCTGGCTTCGTTTCTTGAAACTTGTTTTAGGTTCCTTGACAGAGGGGGCTGTTAAGCTAGAAGTGTCTACTATTAAGAACCGGCAGGGGGCACCTGGGGGGGGGCGCTGAGTCAGTTAAGCGTCTGACTTTTGGTTTCAGCTCAGGTCATGATCTCACGGTTTGTGGGTTCAAGCCCCACATCGGGCTCCGTGCTGATAGTGTGGAGTTAGCTTGGGATCGTCTCTGCCCTCCGTGTCTGTCTGTCTGTCTCTCAAAGAACTAGCAATGGCGGACAACACAACATCTAGGCAAACGTGTGTCTGTGCTCCTGGTGGAGATACGTACTCTACAGGAAGAGACCCGTCTTGCTAGGACACGGAGTACAGGTAGAGCTCACAGGACAGGAAGGGTGGTCGACCTTCAACTCTACAGCAAGCCTTGAGTTAAGGGCTGGCCAATGGAAACTAATGTTTCCACGCTGCAATTCCTTCTCACCAGAGAGCAGGTTGAAATGTGCTTGTGAAGTCCCCGTGACTCCACGCAAGCACCCCAGCAAACCGTGGCTTCTACCCGCTCCTGTCTGCCCGACCCTCTTGCCCCGTGAATGGGGCTCACAGGTTCCGTCTTCCTTCCTCGGATCTGGCGCCTGCCTCGTTGTGGATCCTGGGTGAGTGAGTTTGAAGTCATCACTGCTGTCATTCGGAAGCTCTCCTGGATGTGGTCTTTTCTGATTTCCCTCGGCCTGACGCCCCGTTATCCGTGGGCAAAGCCTGCCTTATTTTTCACACACAGCCTCGTTCTCTTGTCCTTCTCTAAGAAGGCCCTTCGTTTCTGCTGGGGGTGTGTGCCTGGTGGCTTCTGTAATGACGGTAACTCCTAATAAAATCCGACAAATATTCTGGAGTATTGTAGTTAGAACGCTAGGTGCTGAGAGTGGTGCCTGAGGGGATCAAGTGATGGAGGGCAATGTCACGTCAAAGGGTTTAAGATGGAGATCCGTAGGACTTTGAACTGGGAGGTCCCAAGCAGTATCCTTGGTGACTTGAGGACCGGAGGAAAAATCCAGCATGATACGCTGGTAGTGTATGGGCTTTGTTGTTTTTGGTTTTTTGTTTTTTTTTTTTTTTTTTTTAGAAAAAAAGCTGCGTTTATCTTCTTGCGCAAGGAATGCCAGACTTTCCTACGTTTTGAGTTTTCGTGCCTGCCTGCCAGTTTTTCTCATTACTTGAGGTCAGGTTCCGCATTGCTTTTACTTACTCGAGTTGTTTCTCTGATGTGACCTCCGACCTCGTTTGCATCTCTGATCTCTCTTGCATTTGCTGCAAAACCAAACTGGGTTCCTGGCGGAATTTTGCACACATCTGGAGCTAACAGAACGACGCGGAGCTGGTGAGGATCGCCCCTGTGCCGTTCCCTGAGCCTCGGGCGGGTGTGGTGACCCATCCTTTTAGTCACAGCTGCCCCTCCCCCCACTCTGCACCCTGCTTGTGCTCCAGAAGAACGCACTGACTTCCAAACAAGCGGATCAGAGAGGGCTGGAGATTGCAACAAGTACCCCCCGGAAGCAGGCGGCACAATGCAACATGTTTTACTCGGCAGCGTGCAGACGGGGAAATTGAAAAAGGCAAGAGCCACAGGTAGTGGGATCTCGTGGGCGGCGGCCTTGAGCGGGTTCCTCGCGCCTGGGTCGTGTTCGAGTGCTCTTGTTGAGTCGGGCTCAGCTCCACACCAGGGGCTTGATGACGACGTGCCCTTTCAGCTCATCGGCCAGCACACACCAGCCCAGGACGTTGGGATTCAGGTGGGAGCTCTGTTGCACCAGTAGGATCTGCTCTGGGGACAGCACAGAGTCCCATGTGTACGAGTCCCCGATCTCCCCCACCAAGGACTGGGCCTTCTGAAACCCCCGTCCGTAGGCATCCAGGACCATCTTGGGGTGACCTCCTACCGTGTAACCCTGCTTCAGACCCTTTTTCACCAGCGGCTTCCCATTGACCCAAAACTCGGTGATGCCAGTGGAGGGCTCCCAGCTGGTACAGATGTGCACGGGGCTGGGGGCCGTCTCGGTCACTTTGAAGGTGGCTTTGGTTCTTCCGATGTACAGGGAGTAACTCCCAACTTTGTCCTTGAAGACCAGGAGCCCACTGTCCTTGCCCGGGGCGTTGTAGGAGAGGCTGTGGGTACAGAGCAGGTCATCTTAGGCTCAGAAGCACAAGGTGGAGTTCTTTAGAGGGTCCTCCAGCTTTGGGGTCAAGGTCACACAGGCAATAGAAGATTCTCGAGGGAACACAAACACCTTCCCACTGAGGTCCGTGGGGTAGAGGAAGATGACCTTCACCACACATGCAGGGTGAAAATGACCTACCCACCCCCCTGTCTCATCTCGTGCTCTCTGCCCCCCCCCCCCCCCACCCGACCACTGTACCTGTCTGAGCAAAGACTCCCAGGAGGTTGGCCAGGGCAGATACCCAAAGCAGCAGCTTGTCCATGCTCGGCCTGGGGCTGTGCCAGCAGCAGAGTGACTGGGCTGAGGGTACAGAAGGCACCATGCTTGTACCCCACCCCCCAGCTTCTGAGGCTCACCTCTTAGGCCTGAGGCTCCCCGGGGTTTATATGCGGCCGTAGGACGTAGGACGGGGCTTGGGGGATTTTCCAGCCTGTCCCCAGGATCAACAGTCAGAGCCCCTGATGGAAGGAGGGTTGGGCCCCTGCTGGGAAATCACCGGGGCCATTTATTAGGTACAGGGGCTGCCGGGGAGCCCCGCCCCCTGTGACCTGGTTCCTGGCAGGGAGGGGCGGGAGGTGGAGCGGGGGCGGGAGGAGGGGCGGGAGGTGGAGCCGGGGGCGGGAGGAGGGGCCCAGTCAGCCCATGGAGGTGGGGGGCTCACCCCTGCTCTCTTTAGGAGCCTCTGCTGAGACCTCCTGAGCTCTGGCCTCCCCGGCTTTGCGTGCGAGGCCTCTTTCCATACGTCTGTAAAGTGGACTTCTGTTTACCTGATATCCTGGGATCCTACTTTCTGCAGATCCAGAAGGGTCCCTTCACCTTTGATCAGTTCAATACTGAGCAACATGGTCCGTGCCCTCGGTCAGGGACAAGAGAACTGGAGGGTGCACTTTGTCTCCCCGAAGCTGACATTTTCACTATTACTTTCCTCTTAGTGTGGTGGTTGTTTCCTTCTGTTGGATTTTCCCATTGCTCATTAGGACTGACTTTCCTGGCAATCTGTCCACTGTCTGCAGAGATGTTTGCACAGCCCTCTGTTTTCTTCTTCGAGTCCCTGGCGTGGAGAGTGTATTTACATTAAGTTTTGGTGAGAGCCTGATTCGTGAGTTACTTGCGTTTATTCATGAATTCCCACGCACGACACTAGGTGCTGGGGATTCAGTGGTGACCTACCGTGGCACAATGTCAGTGTGACCTCTGTCTCCATTCCCTCTGCTATTACTAAAAATGCCAAGAATTCTCTTAACCGTCATTCAGGTTATCTTCCTACGTCTCGGCATTTCCCACTCTCTGACTTTTCCTAGGCTAGATCCCAGGTTGTAAAGCCTTACCTGGCTTGTTGCATAGTAAGGGCCCCTGATGGAGTTGGGATTATACACCTTATTGCTTTCTTTTTTCTTTAATGTTTGCTTATTTTAGACGGGGGGGGGGGGGGGGAGGGAGGGAGAGCGCGTGCACAGGTTGGGGACAGAGGATCTGAAGCGGGCTCCATGGTGACAGCACAGAGCCTGATGTGGGGCTCGAACTCATGAACCGTGAGATCATGAGCTGAGCCGCCATCGGCCACTTAACCGGCTGAGCCACACCCAGGTGCCCCCACCTTGTGGCCTCTGAATTAACTGAATTAACAGGTCCTTCAGCTCGGAAGCCAGTGCCATCCACGTTCTGCTCCAACCTCCCCGTCAAATCCTCCCCTCCTCCCCTTGCTGTTTCTTGTGCTCGGCTCCCCTGACTGCATTCTTCCTGGTCCTTGCCTCCATTCTGCCTTATCCGTCTGTTTTACACGATTCTGACATTCTCCACAATCTCAAAAGGCTGTCCTGATGTCTCAGTTAGGCGTTATTTTCACCTTTGACTCCCATGAGGTGGAGATCGAAGACATGAATAGAATCTACTAGTGGTTGACTATTGGGAGTCACTAGGGCTCTGTGAGCCTTGGTTTCCTTTTCTGAAAAACACCTCCGTGTTTTTGTGAGCCTAATGAGATAAAATAATATGCACAGAGTGCACAGCGGCGTCTGGAGGCTCTTATTTCCAGTCCTTTAATGGACATTACCATTGTCTGTCTCCTATTACGGATAAAGAGTGTGTTTACCTGTCATCCTCTCCTCATTGAAGCCGAGCACGAGGGCTTACTCATTTTTAGGGGACCCATTTGATTTAATTACTCTTGCACATGAAAAGAGCCTGGTGTATATTTGTGGCTTCAAAGGATTCAAACAGGGTGAGGGCTCTTTACGTGAAACAGCAGCAATAAAAAGGAGAATCCAGTTGAGTGGTGGGAGCAGGTGATGCCAGAAGTAACCTCTACCAGGAGCCCCGGTGCCGTGTGGTTCCCCTTCCCCGATGCTCATGAGTCCCATAGAAGTTGAGAAGAACACAGGGCTCACCGACCTCTCCTAGTGTCATGAACGGTCATTCCATTCATCACAAGTGGCTTGGAGATCAATGTGGGAGAGAATCTTCTCTCTGGGGCATGACGGTGTGGAGCTGGCCTGGGGGGTGAGTGGTCCTGGGGAGGTCAGAGGTAATAGAGTTTATACTGCCGTTAGGGCCAAGTGCCGAGGTTATACACCATGTTCAGACACAGGCTGGCCCGGCTGGGAAAGGAAGTCTCCCAGTAAATGGGAAAAGGTGGGGGTGGGGAGGCCGAGTCTCTTTTTTAGTTTCCTTCTCTGGAATATGTTTCTTAGCCCTTGGCAGAGAAAAGTCGGAGCTTCAGGAGTCCTCAAATTGGACGTGGGATCCTTCCAGGTGCAGAGAGGAAGGCTCTGATGTCAGAATACAGGAAAACCGAATCCTGGGTCTTCAGAACTGGGTGGAGTTCTCCAAGTGAACCATCCCCGTGGTGGCCGAGAGGCTCCTGGTGCCTCCCTGCCAGTGGATGTTCAGGGCCGAGGTGGCGGTTCCCATCTGGGTGGCTCTGGAAGGGTTGAGGGTCGGGGAGGCAAGATGGCTCTATGTGGATGTTGAGTAGGAGTGGGGCCACCGATGTGCCTCAGGTCAGCTTGTTCTGGTTACATCAGTTGGCAGGCAGTAAAGTTTGCCTAAGGGGGCACAGGGGGAAGAGGGCAGTGCCAGGAAAGGGCGTGGCATGAACTCAGAACTGGAGAAAGGCAGAGGTGTGAGAATGGAACACTACCTGAATGCTTGAGACCCTTTCCAAGGCTTTGGGTGTTAATGGAAGACCTTAGGTCACGGTAACCATTGGGACAGACTGGATAGGGAGAGACTGAAGCGGAACATGAGCTAGACCAGCATTTTGGGGCTAATAAAGGATTATTTGCTATGTGTTCTGTTGGCTGTGAGGAAACCTAAAAGCATTTATTTGTAAGCAACAGAAAGACCATGGAGACATTAAGACGGAGCATTAGTCTCATAGGCGGTTGTGGAAGTCAAAGGCACGTAATCTTAGACTGATGGCAGCGTCTTATGGTAAGAGGAGAAGGACAAGGATTTTTTTTAAAGATTTTAATTTTTTAAGGAATCTCTATACCCGACGTGGGGTTCGAACCCACAACCCAGGAGATCAAGAGTCGTACACTCCGCTGACCGTGCCAGCCAGGCACAGATGAGGTTTTTTTTTTTTTTTTGACAGATACACAGAACGTGGAATCAGATTTTTCTACAAAGTTAACGATTGTGTGTGGTTTGGGAAACTGTGGTGCTTATGCTGCAGAGTTGAGAGGAAGGAAGGAGCTTCTTCGGAGGAGGTGGGGGGGAATTCTAGTCACCCCGATGCTGAATTTGAGATGATAATAGGATTTACACCTAGGAAAGGCCAGCGGCGCATCTGTGATATATGTATGCCACTTGGGATTAAAAATACAAGCTTCGCAGATGAACATAGGGGAAGGGAAGGAAAAAGATAAAAACAGGGAGGCAAACCAGAAGTACAGAGAAGAAACTGACGGTTGCTGGAGGGGAGGTGGGTGGGGACATGGGCTAGATGGGTGATGGGCATTAAGGAGGGCGCTTGGGGGGATGAGCACTGGGGTTTCTATGTAGGTGATGAATCACTGGGGTCTACTCCTGACACCGACAATACATGGTAGGTTCGCTAACTTGAATTAAAAAAAAAATAAAAATACAAAAAAAAACTTGCAAGTTTCAGAGGAGTCGACCTCTAATACATGGAAACAAACGGATTCTCTCCTCCGGTGGGGAGGAAATGAAATGTCGGGGGGCCCAGCCCCGTCTCGAGGGAACACTCGCATTCATGGGGTTGGAGGCAAGGGAAGAGGAGGGAGGCGACCGTGCTTGGCAGAGAGAAGGGTAGCGTGTATACTGTCATGGAAACCGAGTTAGCGTGTTTGTGGGAGGAACCGGCAGGCGGTGTCCTGTGGCAGTGAGAGCATCAGCCAGATCGGAGTGGAAAGGACGCTGGGTTTAGCAATAAAACCTTCCTCGGTGACCTTTGGAAGAGCAGTTTCCTTAAAGGGAGCGTGGCAGAAACCGAGAAGTAACAGAAGGAAAGAAGCAGGATTGCTGTAGGGACTCAGGAGCCAGCGTGTTTTTCTCTACAGGTTTTAGATTCTCTTCTTGACAGAAGCCTTTGTTTCTCTGCTTCCCACCCTGTAACATTTTCCCCCAACAACAGAGAAAAATCCGTGTCCACCTGAGATCACGACTGACCTTTCTATCCAGCAGCTGTTTCAGACTCTAAATGCCACACTGCAGGCTGCCGGCTGGCTCCTCGTCCCCTTCCCCATGCTGGCAGGGTCCCAAGTGCACCTCTGTCCAGGAGCCTGGGCACCACGGCGTCCGTCCTTGATCTCACTCTGTTCCCAGTTTCCGGGTTCTTCTGTAAAAGACGATCCCTGACCACTGTGTCACCTTTCGGGTTCAGTCCTCTACCTGGACCCCACGACCTCCGTGAAATCTCACCTTGGAATTCAGAGTTGCACCCGAAAGCCGCCTCCTCCAGGATGTCACCGGATTTACTGAAGTGGCATCTGGGGGAGGAGATGGAAACAGAAGAGCAAATACGGCAGCGGGGACGCGGGGTAAGGGTGCTGAGCGTTGAGAGGGGGTTCCTTCTCTGTGCTGGAATGTGCTCCCTGGCTTCGGAGGCCGAGCGCTTGCGGGGACGAAGCCCGGGAGGCTCCTCGCTCGGGCGGTGGGAAGAGGCCTTGGCTGGGGCCGCCGTGCCTCGCTCTTGCCCTCTCGTCTGCCCTGACCCCGTTTCTGCCCACCACCCAGATCCAGGTCAGAGCAAGAATTTTCTCACTCGAGCCATCTCATTCCTATCCCTCAAACCACAGAACCTAGGGGCGAGGCCTTAGGGAAGTTGGCGGCTCGTCCTGCGGGGCATCGCCAGCGTGGTGAGCGCCCGTCCGTCTCCGGCGGGCACTGCTGACTTCGGCTCCCCCTGCGTTGGCCGCGGGCCGCTTCCAGAGCGTGCTGGCCGGTGTAGACACTGTACATGCTGGTCATCATTCCACAGGGCCCTCTGGTCTAGTGTCTTAGAACCAGCCGGTCGTCTTGTTCTCTGTTTTCCTGACCCCCCATTTTCATCTGAAAATCCCTAGGTACGGTCTTTCCCCCCACCCCACTCCCGACCTCAAAAAGGCAATTTGCTTTGTTCTCTTGATGCCGAATGGGGGCCGGGGCTGGGCGGCCTGTCTGCCTCCAATCTGAAGCTGTCTGAGCCCGAGATGCCTCGGGGTCTGGGCCTGGTCTACACTTCTCCCCAGTCAGCCCAGCTGGCCGGGCCTGTCTCTCTCGAGTCTAGGCTGCTCCCTCGGCTTGGCGTGGGGCCTGGGGACAGTCTTGATGAACAGGAAGGTGGGTGCCCAGCTGGCTGGTGAGGCCTTCTGTATTGGCCCGGTCACAGCTTTGTGTCCAGATGGCATCCATGTGCCACTTGTCCTTTGGTGACCCTGTGGTGGCCCATTTCTTCTGTGATCTCCTTCCGGCCACGCGATGTTCCTGCACGGGCTCTGCTGGGCATGAAGTCAAAGATTTTTTATTCCCCACGCGTGTGTTAAGGCACGCTCGGGCTTGGTTTACGTTTCCTGCACCAGTGTGCTCCTGGCCTCCCCCATGTTGAGGATTGCCACCTCTGTAGGCCACGTGTGCCTGTTACCTCACTGGGGTCACATCCAGGATGGCGCGTCTCTTGAATTCACAAGCCCAAGCTGGTGAATTCAATAGAAAATACACCATCTCCCAGAGACCGACATCAACACCGCTCTCCTGTTGGCCCCTGTTTACAGTCAGAGGTGCCTGGAGGTCAAGGGTACCGTGCAGAGAGCTGTGGACAAAAGCCTTTCTTTATGGATGGACTCCTTTAGTCCTGGCCATTTTTCCCTCCCTGCTTACAAACATTTTACATCTCACGAGCAGACCAGATAAAAAACTATGCCGCGAACTACTTTCGGCATGAATCCTGATTTCATGCCTTAGGAAGAAGGCAGAAGCTAGGACTTCGGCTCAGGATGCATGTTCCTCCAGGGACGGGCAGCCCCTCCCCCCCCCGCCCCCCCCCCCCCCCCAGGACACATAGATGGCCTGTTCTCATGCACGAGTGTTTGCAGTGACATCCTGGCTCCCACGTCCCCTGGCCACTTGGTGCTGGGCTTTGGTCAGAGGGTGAATCAGCCCTAGTGACAAGGACAGCGTGACTTCAGTTAAAGACTCCCAGGGCCCACCTGAGACTTCTCCGCTTGTGTGATTTAGTTACAGGATCCTTAATACAAGTGCTTCAAAAAGACACTCCTTACCATTTGTTGGTTGAAAAATAAATAGTTGCCCCCAAAAGAGACCCTTGTTTGCATGAATTTATCCCCGCTGGCCACTTAAATAGTGCGTATTCAAGCAGAGTACCCTTTACTTTTGTACGAGAAAACCAAGATCTTTTTTTAAGTTTATTTTGAGAGTGAGTGCAAATGGGGAAGGGGGAGACAGAGAGAGAGAGAGAGAGAGAGAGAATATGAGAATGAATCCCAAGCAGGCTCCGTGCCCTCAGTGCAGAGCCCAACGTGGGGCTCGAACTCATGAACCATGAGATCATGGCCTGAGCGGAAGTCGAGAGTCCGATGCTTAACCGACTGACCAACCCAGGCGCCCCCAAAACCAAAGTCTTTTTAAACTATGTTCTGGTTGCAGGCCTGGAAACGGAGCAGAGGGGGAACAGACAGGGGTCTCTTCTGTAGGAACGGTGCCTTCCTTGGAGGACTCTTCTTCTGAAAAATGTATCTTGTTTCTCGAAAGCCTTTGAGAATTAATTCCATAGTGGCGGCTAAGTCTGGGCAAGTGGCTTTGCTTGCTCTTTGAGGGCAAGCTGCAGGTTTCCATACAACAAGGCCCACAGTGCCTGCTCTCCCGGGTGGGGGGTGGGTGCTGAGGGGTTAGTTGTCTCCCATGTCTTTTCCTATCAGAGTTCTTGTGACCAGCTCTTCTCTGCTCATGTCTCCCCCTTTTTCCTTGGTTGGACAGTTACGTGTTTAATGAAGGAATTCTCTTGTATCTCCCGTTCGAGGTTGCAAATACGTTGGAAGAGCCTCAGTGGAATAACACCTACCTGATATGCTCCTACGGTTTGGAAATAAGTGACTCATTACTGTCTCAATGCCAAGGTCAGTCTTTCCATGTTCCACCTTCTTTTTGTCATGTTTTTAACCATAAAATTAGTATTGGTCACCTGCGATCGCCTCTCCCTTCAACAGATCACCGAAGGTCAAGGGGCCCGAGCCTGTCGGGTGCCTTCTCCTGGAATCTCTTGTCTCCCATGGGAGACTGGGTGAGTCCACAGGTGATGCCAGTGTCTTTGTGAGGCTCAGCACCTGACGGACGGCCGGGCAGTTCTGAAGGCGAGGTCCGTGGGTCTTGATTGGGTTTCAGCAGATTTGCGAACTGTCTGAAATTGTGCGCAGAGTTGTGTGAGTGTGGGCACATGTGCATTTTTAAATCAGATCTTCAAAGACGTCTGATCTGCCAAAGATAAAAAGCTATTCATGTAGACTAGGATTTTGTAAGACTATTTCAACTGAAACCCACAGTGAGAAATACATTTTCTCCTGCAATGCCGTACGCACGCAAATGCAGCGTTTATATATATATATCAAAATTACCCTCACTACGAAGGCTTAAGTCAGAAAAATCGCAGAATGTTTGAGAAATGACAAGTCCTGTGTGGCAGACAGGAGTGAGAGAAGGTCTGTTGTAGGGGCCTCCTCCCTCCTCCCTCCTCTTGGGCCTCCTCCCGGGCCTCCTCCCCCCTCATGGGCCTCCTCCCCAACAGCTCCTCCTGCCTCCTCCTTCACCCAGGTAACATTAGTTATCACGGAGCAACCCCGTCACATTACACCTGTATCGTGGTGTATTTCCTTTTTCAAAAAAGGTGCATCTTCTAAGAGAAAACCGTCACGCTTTCAGAGTACGTGTTCTCAGTATAACGTACTGTTCCTGTCCTAAGCCGGGTGGAGCCTGTAGCCTTAAGGAGCTCAGGATCTTGAGCAGGAGCTGGATAGGTGCACACCCTGAGCGGGGCGGTGGGAGGGGCCGTCGGGCCTTTTGGTCACAGAGGAACGGGCACTGCGTTCTCCTTGGGGTGTTCCAGAACGAGGATGAAGCCAGAGTGGAAGATCAGGGTATCTGATGGGGTGAATTGGGGCAGGGAGGGAAGGTGTGGCCAGCTGTGGAGAGGCCTGGCTGTCAGAACGTAAACCTGTCTGTGTTGCCGGTGCCCGGCACAGGGCCCGACACGTTGCAGACACTTCTTACGACTTGGCACGGATGAGATGGCGAGCGCTTACAAAGACTGAGGCCTGTGATGCGCTTTCTGGCATTGTGTAGCCGATAGAAGCATCTGGCGACATTACCCTTGGCGCCTTATCGTCTCCCTTTCGCCTGGGGTGAGGAGAAAGGAAGTCACCTGCTAGGAAAGTAGACGTCCATGGGGGCTTTTCCTTCCATCCGATCCTTCTGTGTCTTCGGCCGGGTCCTCCCCTCTCTTCCCCACCTTCCCTTTTCTCAGCCTGTTAGAAACGGGCTGGAGGAGAATATAGCACAGTAAGCCCGGTGACAAGTCAAGTCTTGGTGAAGGGCGCTGAGCCTTCGGAAGAAAAGAAGGTGGCGGGAGAGAGGAGTCTCCGCGAAGGACCAGAGGATGAGCCTGGCACACAGGCCAGATTCTTAGAAAACCAGATCCAGAAAGTGCCAGACACCCACCCAGTTTGCCACTGCCTGTGTGTGTGTGTGTGTGTGTGTGTGTGTGTGTGTGTGTGTGTTGGGTTGGGGGAAGGGAACCGATATTTGAAGGTCGAGGATGTGACCAGCTCTATAGCAGGAAATCACATCACTTAATTCCCCAAGATTACACAGCAATTTACAAAGAACACTTCGTTTTTTCTCATTTGAGATTTGTAACACTTCTGCAGGCACGGTTTTTCCCACTTCACCACCACTGCCGCCCCACGTCTGTTGTCGCTGGTGGTAGAACTAATTTACGAGCCACACTGTCCTAGGCTGATTGATTGCCAGGCTCCATTCTTCTAACCCTCGAGGCAAACACGAGGTGGTTGTATACTTTGCATTTCAGGTTCTCTGTGACTTGCCCTAGATCCCACAGTGGGGGGAGGGGGTCTGGGGACCGGAACTCAGGCTGTCTGACCACATGGCCCACACGCCTGACCACAGATGGAGAGGGTCCCCACAGCTCATGGTATGTGACACGATGGGGCCTTGGACCCGTAGGACCGACTCAGAGTTCCAAATACAGACTTATCACCACCCCTCATCTATCCGTCCTCACAGGGTAAGGACACGATGTGCGGCTTCAGTTAACTGGGCACATCCTTTTGGGCCCAAACCTATCTCCATTCAAGCACTGCTTAGAGATTTCTCCAAGGTCTTCTCTTTGTCTTTGTAAACAAAGGATGCACACTTACCAGCTTCCTCAAATGTTTACTATGTCTTGAGCTCAGGAATTTGAGATGCATGGGAGGTGTTGCCTCTGTTAGATTATCAACAGATTGCAGGGCATTTTTGCGATTTTTTTTGGAAAAAGAACTTTGAGATCTAACTTATCCGTAAAACTTACCGTTTGAGTACGTAACTCTTTAGTTTACTTGTGGGGTTGTACTTCCATCACCATAATCTAATCTTGTGGCCTCACCCTCACCCTGAAAAAGAAACCTGTACATAGTAGCTCTCATTCCTCGCAGCCCTGGGCAACCACTCTTCCACGGATTCGTCTTGATAGATTTGCCCTTTCTTGCCATTTCACGTAAGCAGAATCATCCAATGGGTGGTCTTCTGTGTGGCTTCTCTCATTCAGCATTTTCAAAGCTCACCCAGTGCTGCCGCTGGTGTCAGGATTCCATTCCTTCTGATGGCTACGGAATACTCTGTTGTGTGAATACACCGCAATAATTGATTTTTGACTAAGTCGACCTTACCTTCGTGGGATAATTCCCACTTGGCTGTAGTGTATAATCCTTTTTATATTGGCTGGAATCCGTGTGCTGGTATTTGGTGGATGTTTGCATCTCTGTTCATAGGATACGGGTCTGAGTTGGTAAAGATGGGTGCATGTTGCAGATGGTGCAAGAAATCCCGTGTGCCTTTCGCCCAGTTTCCCCCAGTGTTTACATCTTACGTGATTATCGTGCAGTATCAGAATCAGGGACTTGATGTGTAGGTACTGTGTGTGTGCACGCGCGCGCACGATTCTGTCATTTTATCGCCTGCATGGATTCATGGACCCGTGCTGTGTGGGGAAAGAAATAGGTTCTACTTACATAAATGGGTAGAAATAAGCTTAGGGCAGGAAGCCGCCACCGTGGGGCGAAAGCGCCCGAGGTTAGCTAGTGAGATATTGTAATGGGATCACTAGTAAATTGTTGTATCACCTGCAGGAAATTACTTTATATCTGACGCCGATCTACTAATGCACTTTGATCACAGACTCCACTTGCCCCCCAGACCCTTTACTTCTTAGGCACACGAGTTAATGATTCTTGTCTGATTGTTTTCTCCACGTTCACATGGGTAAGATCTTGTTTTCTTCACGTTCACCACGGGGATAATATCTTGTGAGCTCAATAAGTATGGAGACGAAACCTCTGTTTGGGGCTCTTGTCTCCTCCTGGGCATTAGCCTCTCTTGTATTCAATTCAACATCCGCTCTCTTGCCGGACAAGAGAGAACTCCCGACTCCTAGTATGCCACAGTGCTGGAGAGCCCTCTACCCTTCCATTCATAATATAGGCCTTAAACATCTGCCTACACAAAGAATCCTATTAGACAGGATTATAATTTTTGCTTCAATGATCAAACATAATTTGGAAAACTCCAGAGAAGGGGAGTGAATTACACTCATCTGTATTTTTGCCTACTGTGGTCGCCCTTCCTTCCTAATGTTCCAATGATTCTTATCTCCTTTCAATTTAGAGGACTTCTTTAAGCCAATCGTTTAGGGTAGGTCTGCTGGTGACAGTTCGTTCCTTTCCCTTCTCGGAATATGTCTCGATGCCTCTCTCATTCCCGAAGAACTATTTTCAACGATACAGAAGTCTGGCTTGGCCGCTGGTTTCTTTCAGCTCTAGAAACACCTCGCACCCCTTCCTCCTTGTCCTCCACAGTGTGTGTGGAGAAACGTTCTCTCTGGCTTCTTCCAAATGTATTTCTTTCCCTTTTGTTTTCAAAAGTCCACGCCGGGTCTCAGGGTGGATATTTTTTGCTTTATTCTCTTTGGGGCTCCCCCCAGATTGAGTCTGCATGTTTAGGTCTTTTGACAAACGTGGGAAACTTTCAGTCCTGGGTTTTGCAGGCATTTTGAGTCCTGCCTTTCTCCTCCTTCCCCAGCTCTCTGACGTGAGCCATAGATCTCTTATTACATTCTTGTTCCTCAGACTCTGTCTTTGGTTGATGTTCTCTTGGTTCAGATCGGAGACCTTCTCTCTGTTTTCCCAGTTCACCGGTTCTCCTCTGTTCTTTCCATTCTTCTGTTGAGCGTATCCTTTGCGTGTATTTTGGTTATTTAATTCTAAATTTGTTTGGCAGTGGTTGCTTTTTTTCTTTCCC
Source organism: Puma concolor (assembly GCF_028749965.1). Classification (NCBI taxonomy): domain Eukaryota; kingdom Metazoa; phylum Chordata; class Mammalia; order Carnivora; family Felidae; genus Puma; species Puma concolor. The sequence continues at coordinate 4,342,155 of NC_141683.1, read as the reverse complement.
TAGTGCTTTGCTGCTGAGACTTGTTCACGTGTTTTGAGCATGTTCATAATTGCCCGTGGAAACATTTTTGTGGTAGCTCCTTTAAAAAATTTGCGTCTGATAATTCTAACCCGTGTCGTGTTGGGTTAGCATCTGTTGATTCTCTCTGCGCACTCTCTCTCACTCTTTTTTTTCATTCAGCTGGAAGTCTTCCTGTGTCTTTATATGATGAATTTTGGATTGAAACTTAGGTATTTTGGGTATTACATTGTAAGACTCTGGATCTGATTTAAAACCTGTTTCCGTGGGTCTCCCGTGAGCCTCCTCTGAAGGAAAGGAGGCCCCACCTGTTCACTGCTGGCTGGGGGTAGGAGCCCAGGTCCCCTGTGCAGCCTCTGTTGACAAAGCAGTGATGGGTCATTGTCACTGCTGGGGGGTGGGGTGGCGGTGAGAGCTCAGGCTCCACACTAGACCTGAGCTGTTATCACCTTGTGGGGAGAGAGAGGGGGCACGTCTCCGCTGCCTTCCAGGGGCTTCCACTGACATGGTAGCACGTGGCCTTGTTCCTGCAGAAAGTGGTACAACTGGGGACCTTCTGTTAGGGCTCCTTGGATCCCAGCCCTGTAGGGAGGGGTGCAGGCACCTTACCAGCACTGCAGGAGGCAGAAGCACAAGCTCCCCGCCTGGTCCCCCGAGGCCACTAGCAGGCTCTCGTCTGTCACTCACTGCCTGGCAGAGAGGAAGCTCCCGCTCATGCATTCGGTCTTCTTTGACACCATTCGGGTGGGGGGTTGCGCGTCTCATTACTGGCAAGGGTGAAACGCAGGCTCTCCACGTGGCCTTTGGCAGGAACGCGTTTGGGGAGGCGGTTTTTTTCTGTGGTGTTTTGTTGGAATAGGGTCGTTGTTACTGCAACGTTTTCTGTCCTGTTAGGATACCCTCTCCTGGTCTCTTGTCTAGAGGTAACAAACTTCTCGCGGGGACTTCTCGTCTGCACCCAGGGACTTTTCCAGCTTCTGGTTGGGGACCTAGGAGCCAAAAGAGAGCCGAATGGACTCCCTGCCGTGCTGTTCCTCAGGTCCTGTGGCCTCTGTCTGGTCTCTCTCCTCCTCTCCCCCTGGTGTTCGTGTATATGAAACATCAGTCTGTTTGCATTTCATATACAGCATCCAGGGTTTTTCACTGCACCTCGAAAATAGGAAAAGGTACTTCATCTTCCTGGAGGTGGAAATCTTGGGCATTCTGTGCAACTTCTCCTTTACTAAATACGGAGAAGGAGAAGTACCATGTAATTATGCTGTCCTTTAATAGGTCCCCATCTAATTACCTTTATGGAGCTATTTTTGACCTTATGCACATAAATTCTATGTGGTGGTACTGCCTTTCAGCCTGAGTCACTTCCTTTTCTATTTGCTCTATGGCAGGTCTTCCAGCAACACGTTCTGTGTCTGCTTACCCAGGTGTGTGTTTATTTTGCATTCAGCTTGAAAGGTAGTCTTGATGCAAGTAGGAATCCGGGGTGACATTTGCCCCTTCGGGACTTTGGATATGCTGTCCCCGCTGCCTCTGGCCTCTGTTATTTCGCACGAGAAGTCAGTAGTTAATCTCCTTGGGATTCTCTTGGATGTAAGCACACCGTTTTTCTCCTGCTGCTTTCAAGACTTTATTTGCCATCTCTGGCTTTCGACCTCTAGGCAGCGATGAATCTAAGCGCGAATATCCTTGTCTTTGCCTTGGAGTTTGTTGAGCCTCTTGACTGCAGACGAATGGTTTTCCTCAAATTCGGGAAATATTCACGTGCCTTTACGATTTTTTCCACTCCTCTGATCATACCATCACGCATACTGGCGTGCTACATTTCACAGAGGCACTCTTCATTTTTATGTTTTATTTATTTTATTTTTCAGATTGAATGATGTGTGTTGATCTGTCCCAAGGTTTGTAACTTGTTGTACAAGCTCAGAGCTGTGACTGAGCCCCTGCGGTAAGTTTGTCATTCGGTAATAGAGCTGCTCAACTCTAGAAACCTCAGCTGCTTTTTAGCATTTCTAAGTTTGTTGCCATTTTTAATTTGTTGAGCCATTACACCTTGTAATTCTTTAAACATGGTTTCTTTGGTTCTTTTAGCATGTTAATAACAGCTGCTTTGAAATCTTTAAGTCCAACCCATGGGACTCTTAACAGCATCTCTGCATTTTTTTTTTTTTTCCTGTTTGTGTCACACTTATTTCTTTAGGTCTCACAATTCTGTGTTGAAATATTTTAGAAATTCTTTAAGTGTTTATTTATTTACTTTAAAAGAGAGAGTGAGATGGAGAGGGGCAGAGAGACAGAATCCTAAGAAGGCTCCACACTGTCAGTGCAGAGCCCCATGCAGTGCCCGAACTCGCAAACCGTGAGATCATGAACTGAGCAGAAATCCAGAGTGGGATGCTCAACCGACTGAGCCACCCAGGTGCTGCCTGTGTTGAAATATTTTGGAAAACATATTGTAGCAACCCTGGCTACTGATCCTTCCTTTCAGAACTTGTTGCTCTCACCGGGTTGCTTATTTGTTTAGTGACTTGGCTGGACTAATACTGTGACATCCACCCCACCCCTACCCAGTGTGAAGCCTCCAGATTCTCCGCTCAGATTTTTTTCCATTTATTTAAGGCTGGTTACCTTTTGATGTGTATGGTTCAGTGCTGAGCCACCGATCGGTTAGAATTGAAGCTCTGTGGGATGGGATGGGATGGGGCTGGGGGGGTTGGGCATGGCTAGCTTGTCCTTGGCTGACCCAATGGGGTGGGGTGGGCGTGGCCAGCTCGTCCCTGGCTGACCCAATGGGGCGGGGGTGGGCATGGCCAGCTCATCCCTGGCTGACCCAATGGGGCGGGGGTGGGCATGGCCAGCTCATCCCTGGCTGACCCAATGGGGTGGGGTGGGCGTGGCCAGCTCGTCCCTGGCTGACCCAATGGGGCGGGGGGTGGGCGTGGCCAGCTTGTCCCTGGCTGACCCAATGGGGCGGGGGTGGGTGTGGCCAGCTCATCCCTGGCTGACCCAATGGGGCGGGGTGGGCGTGGCCAGCTAGTCCTTGGTGGACCCAATGGGGCGGGGGTGGGCGTGGCTAGCTAGTCCTTGGCTGACCCAATGGGGTGGGGGTGGGCGTGGCCAGCTTGTCCCTGGCTGACCCAATGGGGCAGGGGTGGGCGTGGCCAGCTTGTCCCTGGCTGACCCAATGGGGCAGGGGTGGGCGTGGCCAGCTTGTCCCTGGCTGACCCAATGGGGCGGGGGTGGGCGTGGCTAGCGGTCCTTGGCTGACCCAATGGGGCAGGGACGGGCGTGGCTTGCTGCTTTCTGGCTGACCCACCCAGAACTTCCCAGGAAGAAGCTGGGGACTCGGAGAGGGCGCAGCGGCTGCTAGGCAGCACAGATCCTCTGCGGCAGTGAGCTGGAGGAGATGGACTCTGCTCATGTTCCCCAGCTGCCCAGTTCACCTGCAGTAGCTCTTCCACAGCACTGCTGGCAGGGTGGGTTGGGGGGTGGGGAGGCGGATGGGGGAGTCATGGTATAGGCACAATCACCTGCCAGTCTCCCCGTTTGTACCAAGTCCATTCTTGTCAAGTTTCCGTAGATGGTGCCCAGTGAATGCTTCAGTGTGTTGTAAGCCGGAGACTTAAAAATGATTCTTTGATGATTTTGACCAGTTGAATAGGTATGTGTGCAAGTGAGTGGTTTTGTTGAGCTGCTCATGTTTCTATTCCCTGAGTCTTGATGCTTAGGTTTTGCTTTTTTTTTTTTTTTTTTTTTTTTTTTTTACCATAATGATATCAATTAACACGTATTTAAGTGTCAGACACTGGGTGTGGCACTAGGGACGCAGAGATGAGTCCCCAGCACCGGTCCTTGGAAAGGTAACAATAGAATCACTCTCCCTTACGTGACGGTTCCATAGGAGCAGGAAAGGGTGCGTCACAGAGTACTGCAAACACAGTGGAGGAAGGGCCTGGATTCTCCCCGGAGGTGAGCTTTGTACAAAGAGGCAGCATTTGAATTGGGTCTGGAAAGATGAATGAAAGTCTGCTTTTTGACAGGAAAAAGAAGGTTTTATAGACAGTTGGAGGGTACAGGAAATCAGTTGCTGTGTTCAGGACCATGCAGATGATATGGAAATTATAGAATATTTTAAGCCATGGGAAGCACTTTGGATTTAAAAAATATTTCATTGAAAACATTTGCCATAGGCCATTGTAATAGATTTAAGGTGTACAGTGTATTATTTTGATACATTTAGATACTGTAATGTGACTGCTAAGGTAGCAATATTACGCTAGGTAATTACAGTACTGTATTGTCTGTATTCAGTATGCTGTGCATTTGATCTTTGTGGTTTGTTTACTACTCATGACAAGTCCGTACCCTTAAACACCATCAATCTTATGCCTGCCCCTCCCCGCACTTTGGATTTTATCCTTGTTGGTGTAGGAATATTTGTGAAGGGTTTTAGAGGAGGGAGATGAGAGGTTCACATCAAATAGCTGTCAGGCGTGAGACCAATCAAGGACACTCACTTAGGAGGCTGTGTCAACGCACAAGGCTTCATTCCTCAACAAAGTCTCTCCTACATTCTCTGCTCGAGTGCTGCTTTGTCTCTAGTACATGCCACGACTCCTCTCACCTTTTAGCTTTTAATATTCCATTTTCTCTGTAAAAATCTGGGTGAGAGACAGAGAAGGTGATCTTAGGTTAATGTTTTGGGCAACCAAGTAGCCAGTGGGCGGTAAAAAACCCGTCTCTCCGAGGAAGTGGCATTTAAATGGAAATCTTTACTCACGGAAGCAAGTTAGAGATTTCAGGCAATTTTAGAAGCAGAAGTTTCCTTGGGATCTTACCACCATGACTTTCCTGAAGACAGTGTCTCATAGCAGAATAGCTGCAGCAGGAGATCTGGCAGCGTGGGGAAAGAAAGGGAGGAAAAAGAGCAATGTTTTTCAGAGTTCCTACCATTTTTTTTTGTGCGAGCAGTCCTCATAGGTTTTCCAGAAAGTTCTGTATGTGCCAGCTGAATGTATCTTTCCATTTAAAAAGTTGCCAAAGGGGCATCTGGGTGGCTGAGTCGGTTGAGGGTCCACCTTTGGCTCCAGTCATGATCTCACGGTTCGTGGGTTCGAGTCCTGCATCGGGCTCTGTGCTGACAGCTCGGAGCCTGGAGCCTGCTTCGGAGTCTGTCTGTCTGTCTCTCTCTGCCTCTCCCCCGCTGGCACTCTGTGTCTCTCTCTTTCTCAAAAATAAGCATAAAAAAAAAGTTGCTAAAGAAGAAATAGGTTTCTGAACTTGAGGACATTTGTGTAGCACTTACTAATCACCTGTCTTGTGGGAACACTCTCTTCTAGTCATCTTTGAGTTTTGCTTTCCAAGAAGCAGAGGAGACCTAAACGCTTGAAGATTAGAAAGCACCAGCCCTAGTAAAGGACAACCCTGTGCTGGAACAGACTTGCGACAAAACCCCGTGGCATACTATTGTGGCAATTAGTTTTGGGCGCATGTAAAATCAGAAGTGCGCGTTCTTGATTGGCAAAACAGGCTCCCCTCCAGCTCTCGGTTTGAGGGCCCTGCCTGGTACGACTCTGCCATCCACAGGGTGTCTCCGTCCCGTGCTCCGTTTTCTGCCTCCGGGTGAAGGTGAAGACGAGGCAATGAAACAAAATCTCCCCCTGCTTCTTAACTCTGCTTGGAAAGTGGTACCTGTCATTTCTACGCACTTTCCGTTGGCGTGAGTCATTCTCGTGGCCACGCTTAGAAGCGAGGAGGCCGGGAAATGTAGTTGTGAGCTGGGCACCTGCTTTCCAGCCGCCACGCCACTCTCTGGGAAGGGGACACTGATCCTTGGTGGACAGCTAGATGGAGGTTTCTGCCATAGGGTCCTACTGTCTTTAGAGCAATACTGAGTTTCCTGCACTTAGATCTAAGAACTTATCAGAATTGGTGTTTAGGTAAGTTTCATTAAACATATCTTTCAGCATATGAAATAAACTTAGCTTGTCTAGTTTCATGGTATTAAATTCTTTTAAAAAAAAAGGTTTTTTTTTTTTTAACATTTATTTATTTTTGAGAGACCGAAAGAGACAGTGTGAGCAGGGGACAGGCAGAGAGAGAGGGAGACACAGAATCCGAAGCAGGCTCCAGGCTCTGAGCTGTTAGCACAGAGCCCGACGCGGGGTTCGAACCCACAAACTGTGAGGTCATGACCTGAGCCGAAGTCAGAGGCTTAACCGACTGAGCCACCCAGGTGCCTGGTGTTAAATTCTTTTAACACATTGTTGATTTTGCTAAGGTTTTGAGGATTTTTGAATCTGTGTATGAGAGCTACTGTTCTGATGCTTGCCTTTTTTGTAACATTTTTATACAATTTTGGTATTAGTTTAATGCCATTCCCAAAGAATGACTTAGGGAGTATTTCTTTTTCTATTCTCTGGATGACCTTGTAGATAATTGGTATCATTTCTTCCTTAAACGTTTTGTATAATTCACCAGTGAAACCTTCTAGGCCTCCTGCTTTCTTTTCTGGGAGGCTGTTGTTTAATTTAAAAGGTTTAGGCTTATTTTTTTCTTCCTTTGTTTTGAGAGCAAGCATGCAAGGGCAGAGGGAGAGGGAGAGAGAGAAGCTTAAGCAGGCTCCATGCTAAGCTCGGGCCAGACACAGAGCTCAATCCCACTACCCTGAGATCACGACCTGAGCCAAAATCGGGTCAGATGCTCAGCTGATTGAACCACCCAGGCGGCCCTACAATCATCACTTGAAACTCTTGCTCTCTCTGTTTGAAACTATTTCTTTTCATGCAATTTTTTTTTTAACGTTTATTTATTTTTGGGACAGAGAGAGACAGAGCATGAATGGGGGAAGGGCAGAAAGAGAGGGAGACATAGAATCGGAAACAGCCTCCAGGCTCTGAGCCATCAGCCCAGAGCCTGACGCAGGGCTCGAACTCACGGACCGCGAGATCGTGACCTGAGCTGAAGTCGGACACTTAACCGACTGAGCCACCCAGGCGCCCCTCTTTTCATGCAACTTTAACAAGGAACCTATCCAATGACCTAGAATGAAGCAAAGCATTCCTAGATTTACTGTTGTATAGAAAAGGAAAGGACTGTCCATAGGTGGTTTGAAATGACAAAGAATACACGAGTGCCAGTTGGGGGGCTCTTTCCAAAATTCTGGAAATTCACTGATTTCTACCAAACACTGTGGCCCGAGACCCAGCATCTGAGCATGGGAGACTATCACTCACAATCCTGCAGAGAGAGAGAGAGAAGAACCACTGGCTCAGTTGGGATCACATGACATTCGGTGTCACATACTACTTACATTGCAAGACATTGCTCATTTATCAACTTAAAATGTTTAGAAATTAGAAATTTGCTCGTCTTGTGGAACACTCGCAGAACAAGTTACTTGCAATCCAAGGTTTCACTGTATTGGTAATTTTTGACTTTTTTTTTTTTTGGTTAGCTTGGATAGAGATTTATCACTTTTATTGATCAAAGAACTAGCTTTTGAGTTTTATGGACTTTCTCTGTTTCACTGTTTTCAATTTTATTGATTTCTTCTCTAACTTTTATTCTATCTGCTGTAGGTTATTATTGGTATCCTTACTCATTTCCTGATGTGGAAGCTTGGTTTACGGATTCTGGATCATCTTTTTTTTTTTTTTTAATTTTTTTTTCTTTTTTTTCAACGTTTTTATTTATTTATGGGACAGACAGAGACAGAGCATGAACGGGGGAGGGGCAGAGAGAGAGGGAGACACAGAATCGGAAACAGGCTCCAGGCTCCGAGCCATCAGCCCAGAGCCCGACGCGGGGCTCGAACTCACGGACCGCGAGATCGTGACCTGGCTGAAGTCGGACGCTTAACTGACTGCGCCACCCAGGCGCCCCTGGATCATCTTTTTTAATACATGCATTGAATGCTACAAATTTCCCCCGAAATATAGCTTTTACCTTATCTTACCAAATTTGATAACTGGAGTTTTTATTAAAAAGAAAATTCCCCTTGAGCATTCTTTGACTCAGTTTTGTTTTGTTTGTTTTTAGAAGTGTATATCTGGGAACTTTCCAGCTATCTTACTTCTGGTTTAATTCTGTTGTGGTCTGAGAGTGTGCTTTGTATGACTTTTATTATTTTACATGTGTTTTTTATGGCCCAAAATGTATTCAGTCCGTTGAGTGTGAAAAGGCTGTATATTCTGCTCTTGGATGAACCAGGCTATAAATGCCAGTTACTTCCAGTTGATTGATGGTGCTGGTCAGTTCAACTATGTCCTGACTGATTTTCTGCCTGCTGGATCTATGGGTTTACTGATGGAGGGGGGGTTAATCCTGGATTTGTCTCTTTACCCTTTTAGTTCTAACGGATTTGGCCTCCTTTAGTTTGATGCTCTGTCGTTAGGCATATACACATTAATGGTTGTTGTATCTTCTTGGAGAATCAGCCCTTTTATCATCACATAATGCTCTTCCTCATCCTAGTTAATTTTCTTTGCTTTGAAGGTCTACATGTATCCAACTAATCAAGCGACTCCAGCCTTCTTTGGATTATTGTCAGCCTGGCATATTTTTCTACATCCCTTTCCTTTTAATCTATTTATAGTTGGTTTCTGGTAGACAACTTACAGTTGATCTCTTGTTTGTTTGTTTGTTTTTGATCAACGGTTTCTTTAGTTGGTATATTTAGACCATTCACATTTGAAATGATTATTGGTATAGTCGGATTACTGTCTGCCATACTGGTAAGCATTTTTTATCCACTGCATCAATTCTTTGAACAGTTTCCTCTTTTTGTTCTCCATTGGTTTTGTTTTTTAAGTTTAGATGTAAATTCCAGTTAACGTACAGCGTAATGCTAGTTTCAGGTGGACAGTTCAGCGATGCGACATTTCTGTACAATGCTCGGTGCTCGTCAAAACACACGCACCCCTTCATCCTTATCACGCATCACACCCATCCACCTCCCCACCTCCCCTCTGCTAACCATCCTTCATTGGTTTTAACTGAGCATTTTATATGACGACATTTCTGTTCCATCAGCCTGTTGATCGTACTTCTTTTTTTAAAAATTATTTTTTAATTTTATTTTTGAGAGCGAGCGAGCAGGTAGGGGCGGAGAGAGACACGCAGAATCCAAAGCAGGCTCCAGGCTCCGAGCTGTCAGCACAGAGCCCGATGTGGGGCTCGACCCCACAAACTGTGGGATCTTGACCTGAGCTGAAGTCGGACACCTAGCCGACTGAGCCACCCAGACGCCCCTCAATTGTACTTATAAAAAGTTTTTGTTAGTGGTTATCGAACAGTGTGTGGTATCTATTTACAAATAACTTAGGTCCACTTTCAAATAATGCTGTACGACTTCATGAGCAGTTCAGGTACTTTATAGCCATGTTCCCATTTTCTCAAGTCCCTTGTCACATTGCTGCTGTTCACTTCACCCATCCATAAGCTCTGGTCACGTAATGTGTGGTTACCATTATATTGAAGAAAGTTATCTATTTAAAAAAAAATTTTAAGTTATTTATTTTGAGAGAGACAAAGACCATGCAAGTGGGAGAGGGGCAGAGAAAGAGGGAGAGAAAAAGTCTCAAGCAGGCTCCACATTGTCAACACAGAGCCCCATGCCGGGCTCTATCTCATGACCACAAGATCATCACCAGGGCCAAAATCAAGTCAAATGCTTAACCGACAGCCACCCAGGCACCCTGGAAGTTATCTGTTAAATCAATAAAGAATAAGAAAAATATTTTATTCAACCTTCATTTATTCCTTCTCCCTTATTTATGTGGATGGGGGTTTCTGACCTCTATCATTTTCCTTTTTGAAGAAAGTTAGCATAATCTTGGAAGATAGGTCTGATGACAAATTCAGTTTTTCTTTGTCTAAGAAAGTATTTCTCCTTCACTTTTGTAGGATAATTTCACTGGATGCAGAATTCTAGGTTGGTGGTGTTTTTTCCCCTAATACTATATGACTAGTTTCTTGCATGGCTTCTGAAGTCAAGTCCGATGTGAGTCTTCTCCTTGTTTCTAAGAAAGGAATTTTTCTTCCCTTTGGCTTCTTTGGAGATTTTTCTCTTTGCCTCTGATATTCTGCAGTTTTAATATAATATGCCTGGGTATAGATTTTTTTTTAATGTTTATTTATTTTTGAGAGAGACAGAGACAGAATGTGAGTGGGTTAGGGGTAGAGAGAGAGAGGGAGACACAGAACCAAAGCAAGCTCCAGGCTCTGAGCTGTGAGCACAGAGCCTGACGTGGGGCTTGAACCTACAAGCTGTGAGATCATGACCTGAGCCAAAGTCAGACACTCAACCGATTGAGCCACCCAGGCGCCCCTGACTGGGTGTAGTGTTTTTGGTATTATTATTTTTTTGTGTGTGTTCTCTGCATCTCCCAGACCTGTGGTTTTTGTGTCTGTCATAAGTTTTGGAAAACTCTGGCATTATTCGAATATTTCTCCTTTTACTGGTCTCCTTCTGGTCCCCCCCTTATATGTATTATGCCCTTTGTGATTGTCCCACGGTACTCGGATGTTCTCTTTTACTTAGTTTATGTATTTTTTTGGATTTCATTTTTGGAAGTTTCTGTGATGCCTCTTCAAGCTGGTTGATTCTTTCCTTGACCATGTTCGGTCTACTGAGGAGTTTGCCAAAGGCATTCTTCATTTCTGTGAAAATGCTTCTCATCTTTAACATTTCCCTTTATTTCCACCTCTCAGCTTCTGTTACCCATCTATTCTTGCATGTTTTCCACTTTGTCATTAGTACTGATATATTAATCAGTTATTTAAAATTTTTTTTTCAAAAACGTTTATTTATTATTGAGAGACAGAGCATGAGCAGAGGAGGGGCAGAGAGAGAGGGAGACACAGAATCCGAAGCAGGCTCCAGGCGCCTAGCTGTCAGCACAGAGCCTGACACGGGGCTTGAACCCACAAACCGTGAGATCATGACCTGAGCTGAAGTCGGGCACTCAGCTGACTGAGCCACCCAGGTGCCCCTCTTCTTCTTCTTCTTTATTGTATTTTATTTTATTTACTTTTGAGACAGAGACAGAGCATGAGCAGGGGAGGGGCAGAGAGAGGAGGAGACACAGAATCGCAAGCAGGCTCCAGGCTCTGAGCCATCAGCACAGAACCCGACGCGGGGCTTGATCTCACAAACCACGAGATCATGACCTGAGCCGAAGTCAGACGCTTTACTGACTGAGCCACCCAGGCGCCCCTTATCAGTTATTTTAGATTCCCAGTCTGAGAATATAGCAAAATCTCTGCCATATCCTTGTGGTTCTGAGGCCTATGTTGTCTCTTCAGACTTATTTCCTCTTTTATCACGCTTTGTTTTTTTTTCTTCTTGTAAGCTGGACATAATGTATGAGGTAATAGGAACCGAAGTATATTCAGTGTGAGGTTTCGGATACGTTTATCTGGCTGAAGTTACACTGTGTTTCCTGGTAGCTGTAGCTGCGTGTCTCCTCTAATGTCCTTGTTTTCATCCGCGTTGTCTTTGGATTTCTCTAGAAACTCCTTCCTGAACCGAGGCGTGTCTTGGGGTTTTCTTACTTGCAAGCCAGGGTGATGCTGGGTCTTGGATGTGGGGGCAATGTTTTGGAGAGGAGAGTTGTTCTGTCTTCCTATGATCAACCTTCTGTTTTGTTTTGTGGACTCTGACCTTCAGAAAAAAAAATAATTTTTTTCTCCCCTAATGCAAGAAAGGACCACCGGGGGGGGGGGGGGGTTGAGTTGTGTAATCGCCTTCTCTCCTAATCTTTGAGTGCTTTCTTTCACAAGCTAGGGAGCATTCTTGAAGGAGTCCTCACTCGTTTGTGTGGAGGAAAATTGAGGCACATTTGGGGAGGGATGGGGGGGAATTTTTCAGTCCTCTGAGCATTTCACCCCTGGCCCTAAAATTTCACGCTAAATTTAGGAGACCCCCCCCCCCACCACCTCCTGCTCCCGTAGCTAACCAGGTCCACCTTCCTTAGAAGGCACTTCTAAAATGTCCACAACTTCTTGGGTTCTTCTGGAGGACGGGACTTCCTGCACTGCCCTGGAGTGTGGACCCACCAAAGCCAACCGGGCCTCCCGAGGCAGCGGTGCTGGGTGATGCCTTGTTGGGAACCTCGTGACACCCTGGACCAGAACCAGCCGGTCAGGCTGCTCTCGGGTTCTTGATTTCAGATACGATGCGAGATAATCAATGTTTGTGTGTTAAACTGGCGACTAATGCAGCTATTCAGAGAATATCTATTATTCCTTAAGCATGTTCCTTAGCAGCCGTGCCCTCCCGCTCATCGCGCACACACATGTGCTGGGGCACACATGTTCCTCTGCTGGCTTCCAGAATATGTCTTCCTATCTACTTGCTTAAATGTTATAATTTTGCCCATCTCATCACATGTTGGTGCTATTTAAGTGCCATTTCGAGCTGGTGGTCTGGAACATTGCCTGGGTAATCCAGGCCTTGATCTGTCTCCCTTTGGGGGTGGGGGTGGGGGAAAGCAGTCCTAGGCAAGTCTTCATAATGGGGTTCAGGGCTCTGTTCGCTGAGGTCAGAGACAGACTCTGGGAAGCAGCGGATGCAGGGGCCCCTGTGGGTCCTGGGCTCAGCCACGGCCTTTGCTTTCTTTACGGTCGGATCATCTCGTCCAGAGCAAAGCACGTCCACCAGGTAAGGGGAGGCAGGGCAGCATGGAGACCTACGTGAGCAAGGGCGGCATTTCTGGTGACTTTGCTCTGGTGTCTGGTGCTGGAGGCAGGATGGGGAGTGCGTTCTGGGCTGTCAGCGCACACTCAGTAACTCACTTATCGACTCCGCAACGTGCCTGCCCCTGCTGAATGTGCTAAGCACAGTGGTAAACACAGACTCCCGTACCTCCGGGAGCTCATGCTCTGGGGGCCCTGAGTTCAGGTCGGTCCTTGTGTCCTGGTCGGAGTCAACACACGCTTGCGGCGGAGAATCGTTAGGCGTCTGTCTTTCCCTGTAATCTCTCTTCTAACTCTGCGGAAGGAGAAATCCGTGAAGTCCTCGTAAGTTGTGTTTTGTAGAGACAGCACTTCTGAAACTCCGTATAAATTACAGGGGCGGAATACCCTGTGTTGTAGCTATGCCTCAGAGTACTAGTCCTGAAGTCATTTCGTAACAGAGACAAAAATAGAGAAACCCCAAACCGAAGGATGTCCACGAAGTATCATTTGTTCATGGGGAAAAAAACACCACCACACGGATATTTAGATTCGGATGTTGGTGATTAAAGCTGGGCTGCAGAGGTAAGGAGTTCTTGTGGAAGGTGGGGTAGCCGAGGGGAGTGGGCTCCCATGGGTCATCTTAACAGGCCTGGGCACGGGCTGCGGCCCCACGTCCCCGGCTCCCCGCGTCCCCGGCTCCCCGCGTCCCCACCTGTGGCAGGATAGCAGACTCGTGTGTCCGTTAGGGCCCCGTTGCAAGAAACGGAAACCAAAAACCTACTTAAAAAGGTGTTGGTTGAGGGAGCAGGCCACTCGGATAGCGGTGAGGACTCGGAACCGTCGATGCAACCGGGCAAGGACTCTTGAGCAGCGGCGTGGCTACTGGCCGGACTCTCGAATACTTTTTCCTCCCTGCCAGCTGCCACCACAGTGGTCTCCTGAAACCCAGGAAGCTGGTCCCTGGAGACTAGGGTGCTGCTTCAGGAAACTCGGCCTTGCTCCAACCCGGCTCACCACCAAACACCTGCAGGTCCAGCATCCTTTTAGTGTAGGCGTCCACGGGACAGTTCTGGCCAAGGAGGTGCAGTTGATGTCTGCGTGGCCAGGGTGGCATGCAGGGACGCCAGGGAAACTTGCTTTTTTGAAGAATGCGATAGACCTTTGGGGGGCTGGCTCTTTCCCCTTCTCCCTACCTTGAGCATGAATGTGGTGGTTGGAGCCACAGAAGCCATTTTTGACCTGTGAGGTTACAGCCAACAGGCTTTGGAAGAATCCTTAAAACTACTTCTTCCTGGACTGTCTACTCTGAACTTTTTGGAATGAGAGACATTAGAAATAATATCTGTTAAGCCACTGTTGGTCCAGAAGGAGTTCTGGTCTGGGCAGCTGAAAGTACTCTAAATTTGCATAACATCTTTCCCCTCCCTAACCCATTTTTTTCTCTCCCTCTCTCCTCTTTGTTTAGGAACGCCTTCTTCTGTCTGAGCTTGTGGGATGGGGTGGACGGTACCCAAAAGGCCACACTGACAGAAGACAGTGCTGAGGCATATTGGAGGACATTAATCTAGCCGATTAATGTCGGACATAGCCGAATGGGCCTATTTTGGGTCTGTTTTGTTAAAAACTTTTTAAACTTCTTCAAATTTGGAGCTATAACTGACCTATAACCTCGATTCCCGGTGTACAACATAATGATTCAATATTTGTACACACTGCCAGGTGATCACCCATCCATCCCTATGGAAAGTTAGCTTTCAGGATTTACTGTGAACAACTCTCAAGCATGCTCTACAATATTCTTGTGGTCCCCCTGCCATAGATGACGTCTGCGTGACTTCTAACTAGAAGTTTTTACCCTGTTGACCACTATCACCGGCTTTGTGCCCCGGCAACCACCATTCTGTTTCCTGTATCTGAGTTTTGTTTTGTTGATTTGTTTCTTAGATTCTACATCTAAGTGGAAGTGAAAGCATACAGTGTTCGTTTTCTGGCTGACTTCTTTCTCTTCCCGCCATTCCCTCCAGGTCCCTTCATGTTGTTGCAGATGGCAAGATCTCATTCTTTATGGCTGAGGAATATTCCATTGTGTGTATACACCGCATCTTTTCCCATTCATCCACTGACGGACACTTGGGTTGTGTCCCCACCTTGGGTATTGTGAATAAAGCCGCCGTGAACTTAGGGATGCGTGCATCTTTTCAAATTAGCGGTTTTGTGTTCTTCAGATAAATACTCAGAATTGCTGGGTCTCATTCAGAAGGTTGACTTTTCATGTTTTTGGTGGTTTCCTTTGCTGTGCAGGAGTTTTTAGTTTCATGTTAACAGTGCCGTTTGTTTTTGTTTCTGTTGCCTTTGAGTTTGGAGTTGGACCGAAGTCAAGTGGCTCACCACCTATGTTTTCTTTCAGGCAGTTTTATGGCTTCAGGTACTCAAGTATTTAATCCATTTTGAGTTAATTTCTGTGTATGATGTAAGGTAGGGTCTAGTTGCATTCTTTTGCACGTGGCTGTCCAGTTTTCCCAGCACCATTTGTTGGAGAGACCATCCTTTCCCAAATGTGCATTTTGACTTCTTTTTTCATAAATGGACTATGCGTGGGTTCATTTTGGGGGCACTATTCTGTTCCATTGACTGTGAGTCTGTTTTTATGCCAGTACCAAATTGGTTTGATTACTATAGCTTTGTAATATAGTTTGAAATCAGGGAGCACGATGTCTACAAATTTGTTCTTAAGATTGCTTTGGCTATTTGGGAGGTCTTTTGTGGTTCCGTACCAGTTTTAGGATGTTTTTTCTATTGCTGTGAAAAATGCCATTAGAATTTTGATAGGGATTGCATTGAATTTATATATTGCTTTGGGCAAGAGGGACATTTTAACAATATTCTTCCAATCCACGAGCATGGATTATCTTTTCATTTGTCATCACTTTCTTTCATTAGTGTCTTAAAGTTTTCAGTGTATAGCTCTTTGGTCTTATTAAATTAATCCTTAAGTATGTTCTTTTTCTTTTTGATAAAATTATAAATGGGATTTTTTTTCTTCATTTCTCTTCCCCACAGTTTGCCAGTATATAGAAACACAAGCAAATTTTGTATATTGATTTGTACTCTGTACCTTGACTGGATTTGTTTATTTGAAGTGTTTTGGTAGAGTCTTTAGGGTTTTCTGTGTATGAAATCGTTTCCTTAAATAGTGACAGTTTTATTTCTTCCTTTCCACTTTGGATACCTTTTCTTTCTTTCTCTTGCCTAATTACTCTGGCTTAGACTTCCAACACTATGTTGAATAAAAGTGGTCAGAGTGGGCATCCTTATCGTGTTTCTAATCTTAGAGGGAAAACTTTTAAGTTTTTCACAACTGAGTAATGATGTTGGCTGTGGACTTGACATATATGGTCTTTGTTATGTTGAGGTGCGTTTCCTCTCTACCCACTTTGTTGAAAGCTTTTATCATGAGTGGATGTTGTTTTGTCAAATGCTTTTCCTGCATCTGTTGAAATAATAGGACTTTTATCCTTATTTTGTGAACATGGTATATCATGTTGATTTTTGTGTATGTCGAACCGTCCTTGCATATCTGGAATAAATCCCATAGGATCGCGGTATATGATCCTTCTAATGTACTGTTAGGTTTGTTGTGCTAACATTTTGTTGAGATTTTTGTACCTACATTCATCAGGGATCCTGGCCTGTAATTTTCTTGGGGCGAGGGGTTGATGTCCTTGTCTGGTTTTGGTATGAGGGTAATGCCGCCTCCTAAAATGAGTTTGGAAGCAACCTTTCCTTTTCAGTTTTTGGAAGAGCTAGAGAAGGATAGGTATTAAATCTTTTTTGAACATTTGGGAGAATTCACCAATGAAGCCATCTGATCCTGGACGTGTGTGTTGGGAGTTTATGATTACTATCGATTGATCTATTCAGATTTCTAACTACTTCATGCTTCAGTCTTAGAAGATTGTATGTTTCTGTGAATTTATCCATTTCTTCTAGGTTGTTCAGGTTATTGGCATATAATTATTCACAATAGTCTGTTAGGATCCTTTGTATTTCTGTGGCGTTGGTTGTAACTTCTTTCATTTCTGATTTTGAGTGCTCTTTTTTTCTTGGTGAGTCTAGCTAAAGATTTGTCGATTTTGTTTATCTTTTCAAAGAACCGGCTCTTAGTTTCGCTGTCTTTCTTTCTAGTCTCTATTTCATTTATTTCTGTTCTCATTTCCTTCCTTCTAGCTTTGGGCTTTGTTCTTCTTTTCATAATTTCTCTAGATATAAAGCTAGATGGAGATTTTTCTTGTTTCTTGAGGTAGGCCTGCATCACTCTGAACTTCCCTCTTTTAGAACCACTTCTGCTGTATCCCATAGATTCTGGGATGTTGTATATCTCTTTTCATTTGTCTCAAGGGTTGTTTTGTTTTGTTTTAAATTTCCCCTTTGATTTATTTGTTGACCCAGTAGCATGTTGTTTGATTTCCACGTATTTGTGATTTTTACACTTTTCTTCTTGTAACTGATTGCTGGTTTCATACCAATATGGCTGAAAAATATATTTGATACAATTTCAATCTTAAATTTATTGAGACTCGTTTTATGGCCTTACATGCAATCCATCCTGGAAAATGTTCCATGTACACTTGAACAATGTATATTCTGCTTTTGGATGGCCCATTCTGTGTATATCTATTAAATCCATCTGGTCTAATGTCATTTGAGGCTGATGTTTCTCTACTGATTTTTGTCTGGATGATGTTATCTGTTGACACAAAGAGGGTATTAAGGTCCCTGCTATTGCTGTCAATTTCCCTCTTCCGGCCTGTTAACATTTCCTTTATATATTTTGGTGCTCCTGTTAGGTGTATATATATTTACAAATGTTATGTCTTCTTGTTTGACCCCTTTCTCACTCTGTAATGCTGGATGCGCCTTTTGTAGCCCACAGGCTCCATGCAATATATCAGTCAACCCTAATGCTACAGGGTTGTAGCATTTCTGCTACAGGGAATTAGCATTTCCTAATTTATATTTTCTGAATACAAATAGCATCCCAACTGTGACACTGTTTCTCTGGGCATCTGGGTAGAACCACATGAAGTGGCTAATACTTGGGCGTGTTAACTGCAAAGAGTAAGTTCATGTGGTGCCACCTCGGATGCGTAGCCTTGGAGGGTATTAGAATATTCTGAACCTCAATGAAGTGGGCCGTTACCTTTACCAAGTTGATGGTTAAAAGTGATCCTGGTCTGTTTTCTCTTTTGAGACCATCTTTGGCTATCCCTTTGGGCCGTGTGAAAGGTTCAGACTCACACTCCAAAGGAACTAACCGTTAGCCCTTCCAGGCCACATCTTTCCCATGCTTTCACCCCAACTCAATCTGAAGCTAAGTTTTACAGGAGGCTGAAGTAAACTACTTCATGCTCAGGGACTTATGCCAAATATACCTAAGTAAACTGTGGATACAGTGGTAGGGGGTGGAGTAGTGTTGCATGGGATTTTATCTTGGAACATTCCTCAGTGGGTTCCACAGAAGGAGTTTAAACAGGAAGTAGATCCCTCTGTGAATGCAGCAGATGACCAAAAAAAAAAAAAAAAAAAGACTTTGATGTTAGTAATCGCAACTCTGTCCACCGGACATTTATCATGCAACATGAGTATATCTGTTCTCTAGGTCTTTTTCTTTTATTATTAAAAAAAATTTTTTTAATGTTTGTTCATTTTTGACAGCGAGCACGAGTGGGGGAGGGGCAGAGAGAGAGGGAGACACAGACTCCAAAGCAGGCTCCGGGCTCTGAGCTGTCAGAACAGAGCCCAGTGCGGGGCTCAAACTCGCCAACTGCAAGATCACAGCCTGAGCCGAACGCTCAACAGACTGAGCCACCCAGGCGCCCCTGTTCTCTAGGTCTTTATTGGCCCCAGGTCAATGGGAAGAGTAAGAAATTAGTCTGGTCCTTAACCTAGACCTTTCTCCAGTTGTGTTTCTGGGCCTCTGTGCTGTCCGGATCCTTCCATCTTTCTGGCAGATTGTTAATGGCGCAAGCGTTCCCTCCAGTTGAGATTTTCTTCCTTTGCTTGTGCTGCCGGTGTATCTGACCGTTAGAAAAGGCACCCACGGAAGATTACCAGATGTTTCATTTCAATTAACACCGCCAGGTTGGCTGAGAAAAAAAATGTTACTATTTTCACTTATAGACATTCCCAGTGGGAATTAACACTGTTGAAAAAGGTTAATCTCCTCTCCAGCTAGAGGGGTTGGGAGGAAAGGCGCAGCATTAGCTGGAAGTTGGAGACAAGTAAAAACTCGGAAGCCATTATTTAGCTTCTTCGTTAATTGCTGACCCAGAGGAGTCTGTTCCAGTGACCAGACTCCTTGGGGTAGGTGTTCGTCTGTGTTGCTCAGCATTGTATCCCCTGTGCCCGGCACGGAGCCTGCCACATAGGAGATAGGAAGTTGATTAGATGAATGAATGAATGAAACGATTATGTGATCTCAAAATTCTATGACCCACCCTGAGAACGTCCCTGTGTTTTGCAGAGACGGGTCTGTAAAACAAAAAACAGCCTTTCCTATTCTCAAAAAACCCTTGTCCACACACATTTCTGTAAGTTCCCAGTAGGCTTTTGGGATAATCAGTCAGTGTCTGGTTCCATCCTCTTCCCTGGGCTTGCCAAGGATAGTGCCAGGTGTGAAAAGGGAACGTTAGTAGATTCCTCAGTTCCTCGTGGTGTCGTCCCTCCTCCCTCCAGGAAGGTCCCATAGAAGCTTACTGATGAGTGCACCTGCCTTCTGAACTTGTCTTAGGCTCCAGGCTGACAAAGACTCTCCCTGACCAGACTTGAGTCAGGTTCCTCTAAGCCCTCTGCTGCAGTAGGCTTTGACCTTGGGCTTCATTGTCTGTCCTTGTCAGACCTGCATCACCCAGTTTTGACAAGAATCCTACTAAGTCCAGGGGCACCTGGGTGGCTCAGTCGGCTGAGTGTCTGACTTTGGCTCAGGTCATGATCTCGCGTTCGAGTCCTGCGTCGGGCTCTGTGCTGACAGCTCAGAGTCTGGACCTGCTTCGGATTCTATGTCTCCCCCTCTCTCTCTGCCCTTCCCCTGCTCATGCTCTGTCTCTCCCTCTCTCTCTCTCAAAAATAAACATTAAAAAAATTAAAAAAAAAAAAAGGATCCTATTAAGTCCATCTGAAAAGAATTCCCCACCCTTGATATCTGCTCATTCTGGGATGCCTTCATCAAGAATCCTGTCAAGTCCGTCTAACCAGAATCTCCCCCGGTGTTTCCTGAATTTTCCACCCTCTGATTCCCACCCTGCTCCTTGGTTATAAATCCCCCCATCTTGTCCATGCTGTATTAGGAACTAAGCCAGTTCTGTACTGAGATCTCTTTCTCCTATTCCAGTAGTTCTAAATAAGGTCTGCTTTTATTGCTTTGAGAACAGTCTGGCACTGTTTTTTTTCTTCCTTTCTTTTCTTTTCTTTCTTTCTTTCTTTTTTTTTTGTTGTTGTTGTTGTTGACATTCATGGTGCTGTGACTTGAATAGGCTTGGATTCATTATTGGACCCCAGGACCTCTCACTTGAGCCTTACCTGCATACCTTTGAAGCATCGCCTTTATTCCTGTCTGATTGATCAGCGGTTCGTTGGTGAGTCTAGCTTCTGAGCCAGCGCTCCAGATGACAGCCCATTGACAAATTTCGATTCTTCGGATTCGGAGTGTAGTCAAGAAGCTGTGTTAAAGGGCCTAGTCTCCTTTGTCTGCAAGGCACCTACCAGGATGTCTTTCTTACTGACTCTCTATTTTGAATAGAGATTCACTCCCTGACGCCTGAGCTTTGTTCTTTGCTTTGAATGGGAAATTCACTTTCTGACTCCTTGGGCTGGAGAATTCTTCCCGGCTCTTTGTTTTGAGTGGGAACTTACTTTCTGACTTCCCGGGTTAGGAAATTCCTCCTGGATCTTTGTCAAGTGAGAATTTATTCTGTGACTCCTGTGGACATCCCCCCACCCCCGCCCCGCCTTGGATCTCCGTGAGCTCTGTTTTCCCTTTTTGATCCTGCTTTTCCTGCGAGAGCCTCTCAGTTGACCGAAGCTCTCTTCTCGCACCTGCTGACTCTATGTTCTGCTAACTCTGCTTGCTTTCTTGCTGGCTTGATTTCACTGAGGATAGTATGGTACTTCAGTGGCTTCCTTGAGAAACTTACGATTCCCCCCAAGCTGCTTCCCCTAAGACCTCTCCCTTCCCATTGTGCCCACTCCTTTCTCCTTCATTTCCTTCAGCTCCTCTGAACCCTTTGATCTGTCCCCTTTCAAGCCCCTACCTCCTGCCTCCTCTGTCCAACCCTACTTGGACCTTTGCTCCCATCACTCCGCAGGTGCTTGAACTTTGTGCTTCCTGTCCCCACGAGGACTCTCCAGGGATTCTGGGGCCCCCCAAAAGCAGTTGCATGAGGTAGAAAAGAAAAGGCCGACTGGAAACAGGCTGGATATTTTATCCACTCAGACTTTGGAGACATCCAGACGGTTGCTTGGGGTCCCCTCAGTCTCTCTCCTAAACTGTAGCCCAGAGCCTCTGTAAGATGACTTATCAGGGCAAAAGGAAATTTTAATCTCCTCGGCAAATATTGGCAGAAATAGTTAGGCCTCACGCTGAGTAGGTAATCTTAAGTTACTCCATCTGTCAGACCATTTGGATAAAAACAAAGAGCAGAGCTATAAGCCAGTGAGGTTTCTGTATTACTGTATTTACCTGACTCATGGCTAAAATTTTAGAATGAAAGGTAAAAGTTTGTTTGCATCTGGCTGTGTGTTCGTACCTATGTGTACATATGTTACACATATGTGGTATTTTTCTACTTCTGGATGGTATTACCAAGTTAGTTTATAAAATCCTGTAAAGGAGCTCTACTCAAATCAACTTAGCAATAAACGAGTATTTGTATGACTCTTTCCAAAACTTCCAGAAATACAAAAACTACCCTGGATGCTTCTCAGGTACATGAGATTTGAACAAATCTTTGGCGACCAGTTTCATCACTGATTCCATAAAAGCAGCTATGTCTGAGTTATCAGCAGTGAGTATCGAATGGGCATACATTTTTATTCTGCGTGGATATACTAATAAAATAAGGTAGTATTTACTGGATGTTTAAGATTATAAAAATTATATATTCAATTTAAAAACAAACGTATGGGTAGAAAAGCTGCAGTCAAAGCACCCTGCTTGGTATTCATTACTTTATCAACCACAGCAACAAAACACGTGTTTGGCTTTTTTCAGTGTTTTGCTTTATTTTGCTTTTGTGAGGCTTCCCTAACATGCGTGTTCTGTACAGATACTTAAGAGGGAAATCACTTGAGACCACGGCTGCTTTCCTTTACCGGTACGTCTTCCTAAACACCGTTCCTAAAATCTTTTGGTAACTTACAACCTGAAAATTACGCTAAGTTAAGCAATAGTCATTAAATATTTCCATCATTTCTAAGATGAACAGCTGAGACATTTATTACTGAACATAAACTTAAATTTAGATACTGTTGGCTCCTTAATTTTGCATGGTCTAGAGAAGCAAAACGTGAGGCTGTTAAACACTGAAAAATGAGGAAGCGTGTACCTACAGACTTGAGATGGTATATCCATAAAACATGCTATAATGCTGATATGTGACAATTCACAATGGTCTACTTCCTAGTTTTCTCTAAAATTTACTATTCGTTGGGGCGCCTGGGTGGCTCAGTCGGTTAAGTGTTCAACTTTGACCTTTGGCTCAGGTTGTGATCTCACAGTTCATGAGTTTGAGCCCCACGTCGGGCTCTGTGCGGACAGCTCAGAGCCTGGAGCCTGCTTCGGATTCTGTATCTCCCTCTCTCTCTGCCTCACCCCTGCTTGCAGTCTCTCTCTCTCTCTTTCTCTCTCTCTCAAAAATAAACATTAAAAAAACAGTTAATGGCTAAAGAATTATAATCAATATATGAAAACAAAACTACCAAAAATAAGGGAAAGAAACTTTTGGGCAACATGCATAAGAAAAATGGGATGTGGGAAATAATCTCTTTGCAAAGGGAAATTGGCAAGGTGTAAAGGACGTGTTTTCATTAAAGGAAAACGAGACTAATTTTGTCTCAAGGTTAAGCGACTGGTTCAGAATGAGAAAGAAGAAAAATACAGGGAGAACCCTCTCACTAGATATAGCAAGTTGTAGAAGGTTTTGAGGAAAAGTAATTTCATATGGGGTTAAGCTGGTGGAGATTGGATGGATTTATTTATAAGGTTATAAAAAGAGTTCAAACATAACTGATCCCAAACTAGAATTTGACTGTCTCTCTGTTAAAATAACAAAATGTTCTTGCATTATTGGCCTGTTCTTAGTAGATTGTAAGAGGTTTTTCTTTACTTCTTAAGTAATTCCCCTTGGAAACAAAGATTCTAGGTCTTATCAGACCAACTTCCTGTGCTAACGTTAACCTTATGGTGCATGTTCTTGATTATGTAGGAACACCAAGTCTTATCACTTCTTAGAGCTAAGGTTTTTTTACACTTTTGACAATTTTGCTTTCCTCAAATCAAATCCTGAATGAAATCTTCTTGGCTTCAAACTGGCTTTGAGATTTCCCAGAGGTACATTTGAAAATCACAATGGATTTGTTCTCGTACCTTGTAAAAAGAGCTGTTCATCTCATTTGGTTTTCTTGATATGTTGGATGGCCTGGAAAGACGTTGTTAAATAAGAAAGAGATTAACTTTCCATAGGTTATATTTGTATGTGTAAATATTAATGTTTCAGACATTGTAAGAAGTTGCTAGAAATTGGTCAGTACTCTATCCATGATATATCCAACAGAATGTTATCAACCATATTCTAGTAATTATTTTAAAATGTGTGTCACAGAAACAACCAGATATTCTTATCCATGGCTATTTCAAGTCCATGTTATTCACAGATGTCTTTTATTTCACTCTGATTCTTCCCTGAAAGCATTCGCAGTTAGCTGCAGGTCAGAATGCTTGGTCTTCTCAGACCCATGGAAAGGACTGTGGCAGACGTTCTGGGCTTCCAGGCTTCTGATGGCATTGCTTAGATAACATTGAGACCATGCTACTGGACTGCGTAAAGATTTCCAGAACTCTGAGAAGCTGACGGGTTCATAAAACTGGCAGCCCAGGATAAGGCAGAACAAGAATTAATTACCTAGGACTGAATGGACGAATGGAAGACAATGGTGCGTTCAGTTTGGAACCTGAGCAGGGAGGGTCAGAGAGAGAGGGAGACAACAGAATCTGAAGCAGGCTCCAGGCTCCGAGCCATCAGCACGGAGCCCAGTGCAGGGCTCGAACTCACAAACCCAAGGTCACGACCTCAGCTGAAGTTGGACACTTCACCAACTGAGCCACCCAGGCACCCCTGGAGCCTTGCTAGATTTTTAATTGGAAACATCTGTTTGCAAGATGTTAGAACCCACTTTCTCTTTTTCTGAAGTTACCTAGACCTCTAACAATCAGACTATAATTTTGTAAACAAAAATGAAACCTTTGTCTCATGTCTCTACCTGTTCCCTCCAGACCTTGGAAAACCTTACTGAGTATTCTTATTTTCGTGGCCATGTTTTCTGCAAAAATTCACTAAGAATATGTTCTGTTTATAACAGGATGTGATTGGCAACACTGGTTATGTGAAGGCTTGGGCTACAATGTCATATTTGAAAATGGCACATAGAATCTGATATGACCACATAGTATGAAGGGACTAAGGTTGACGTTATGGAACCAGTGCCCACAGAGGCCTCTTGGAAAGATCAGCTTGGTATCTGGCTTATAGGCTTTCCAGCCTCACCACCTGAGTAAGGAAGGTCACTTCCTGTTAAGCTCAACAAGCTTAGGATATTTTGAGGATCTTGAAGAGAGGAATTTATCCGTATCTATAGGTACTGAAAATGAATTCAGGTGGTGAGTTGTTGGCTCAGGTACCTAGACCTGAGGCTTTTGAAAGTCTGAGAGTCCTTATGGAAAGTTCTAGCAAAGCAACTCGCACAACCTCATATGAGGTCAGTGTCAGTTGCTGCATTTATGTAAATAAGAGACCAGACCTAATGAACCCAGACTTATTTTATAAGCAGGAAATCAAAAAGGGAGGTAACTATAGAGAAATTTTCTGTTTTAATAGAAAACTGTAATCTACTTGCATGGATTATTAGGTTCTAGCCCTGTTCATTGTCTTTGGGGCTTTATCTGTGAAATGGACTGGAGCCAGTTTCCACATTTTTCCAGCCCTCACCAAATTCTCAGTTCTTCGAGTTTTCTCCAATATCTGCCTCCAACTCTCCAAACCAACGTTGCCATGTTTTCTTCCACTCTCCTGACCTGGATCCACTGAGAGCCAGAACCTGACCCCTGGGGGATGCTTACTGGGGCTAAGGAAGGGTCTACAAGCTGATGCTGGATGTATCATCCGGCAGATATTTTCTACCAGGTCCCCGCAGAGCGTTCAGCTGGCCCCCAACGAGCAAAAGGCAACTGAACAAGAACGGCCTTACGTTGTTCACAGGAAGAGTGTCTGGCCTTCTCGAATGACAGGAGGGACTGGCAGTCTCCTTGAGCAGACTTGAGTCAGGCTTCTCTAAGCCCTCTTCTCCACTAGGCTTTGGCTTTGGGCTTCAGGGTCAGTCCTTGTAGAGCCTGCAATCCACCCAATTCTGGAAGGAATCTTGTCAAGTCAGTTCAGAGAGGCTCCCTTAGCCTTGATGTCTGACCGGAATCTTCCTCCTCTACCCTTGGTATGTATGCGATCTCCCTGGCCTGCCTTCAACAAGATTCCTGTCAGGTCGGTTGCACCAGAATCCCTCCTACTTCTGGTGTTTCTGCTCAGTAATTTTCCACCCCCTCACTGCTACCCTGCCTCTTGGCTGTAAATCTCCCTCATTCGTGCTGCGTTCCGAATTGAGCCCGCTTCTGGACCGAGCTCTCTTTCCCCTATTCCAATAATTCTGAATAAGGTCTATTTTCTGCTTTAATGACTGTCAGGGTCTGCTTTCTCCTTGACGGGGGGGAACTTCTGTGTCTTGTCTTTCTCATTTGGAAACAAAGATCACAAGTTAAGCTAAATTTCTAGGTCCGTCTTCCTAACCAGATCGAGCCACCAGATTCACTTTGCTGGGACAATTCCAGCGATGAGGGAGGCAGCTCGGAGTGAATGACCAGGATACACATCCAACGTGTTCTTCTTTGTCTTCAGTTGGTCTTTATCATCGTACCAGGAGTCTCTGAGGTTCTACATAATGTAGCGCATATTCAATACAAACTGGGAGACGGGGGGCTCATTGTCATCACTTAGGGATCCAGGCTGATGGTGGTGCCACCGTGTAGCTGCACCAGAGTGCATCTGGTAGACTTTCCCACGGGAGTGGGAGAGAATTCCTGGAGATCTCACACCTCCTCTTGAATATGTCTGCAAGGAGGTGACACGAGACCCTTGTCATGGTCACTGAACTAGTAACAGGGTCCTGACTTCTGGCAAGAGGACTCAGAAGTCTGCTCTTCCAACAGGAGTGCAAGATCTAGGTGAGCATCGTATCATCTCTGATAGTCTTCTTAGAGGAAACGTTTTATCTTCCCACTAAACTCATCTTCCTAGAGCACGCTTGCCCTGGAATCATCTCTCACGTGGCTTAGCGGGAGGGAGGCTGCACAGGGGAGATGCTTTAGAGGAGAAACTAAAATGCATTAAGGTTTGCAAAATTACATCTGTTTAAATAGACTAAACCAATTACGTTTGTTTAAATAGAATAGGTAGGGTCGTACCTGTTTTTCTTCTTCGTATTCAAAATATAAAATGATGGAGCTGTAGCGTGAATGGAAAGTATGTGGTTAAGTCAGGAGATAAGGGACGTGTTTGGCCTCCCTTTGCTATCAACAAGCCACTTGCCTGGCTGTCTTGGTCCGTCTACCCACTCTCTTCCCACTCGCTGGGGAGGCTCGTGGGACCTGGCCCCGAAGAAAACCAGGCAGCAGCTCTTTCTGAGCCCCTGGGAAATCTTTGTGGGCTCCAGTGGCCGCTCTCTATGTCACCTGACCTAGTTTCTGGAGTCTTCTGTTTTCATTACATGGTGCTATGCTTTTCACCTGTACTTCTAAGTGGCCTCCTTGGCATGGTTTCAGCAGGTTTCTTGTTCAAACCCTGGATTTATCCAGAATTCTTCCTTTACCGACTCCATTCTCTGGAAACTGGGACCAACGTGCCTGTGCTGTTCTTAGCTGGGACTCCACCCCCCCACCCCCGCCCATCCCAGCATCGTTTGCTCTTTTCTCTTGGGAGAGGAGTTGCACGTTGAAATCCACTCCCACTAAGCACCAACTAACAGCATGACAGTGTGCCGGCTGCTCTGCAGAAAAACAGCAGCAACAATAATATACTAATAACTTAGCGTAATACATATTTACTGCGTACTAGTCAGCGGGCGAACACCCTATATGCACAGCCTTCAGACAAGCAGTCAGATGCTGCAGGATCCTGTATTCCATGCTGAGATGTCTGGCTTTTATCATCAGTGCCCGGCGATCTTTTTTTTTTTTTTTTTTTAAATTTTTGTTTTCAATGTTTTTATTTATTTTTGGGACAGAGAGAGACAGAGCATGAACGGGGGAGGGGCAGAGAGAGAGGGAGACACAGAATCGGAAACAGGCTCCAGGCTCTGAGCCATCAGCCCAGAGCCCGACGCGGGGCTCGAACTCACGGACCGCGAGATCGTGACCTGGCTGAAGTCGGACGCTTAACCGACTGCGCCACCCAGGCGCCCCCAGTGCCCGGCGATCTTATACGGACTTGAAGCAAAGGTAACATGAGGAGTCGGCGTGTGTGCTATGTTTTTGATGACACGGGAGCACTGTTCTGATCAACAGCTGTCCGACAGTGTTCCAGGGGCTGCTGGACGTAAAGAATATTTTCCTTGGACTTTGTGCCCCAGACAGGCCGGCTCCTCTACTTGTCAGGTTTGTAATTTTTTTTTTTTTTTTAATTTATTTATTTTGAGGAAGAGATCATGCAGGCTCGGGGCAGAGAGAGAAGGAGAGAGAGAAACCCAAGCAGGCTGTGCGCTGTCAGCGTGGAGCCCTACGCAGGGCTCGAACTCCCAAGCTGTGAGATTGTGACCTGAGCTGAAACCAAGGGTCAGACTGAACCACCCAGGCGCCCTGCAGGCTTGCATTTTATTAGAGCAGATCTGGGGCTGTGCTCTTATGGAGTAGAGCAACCCCAGACCTGTTCTGCCTTTCTGCTTCTATTACTTGTGACCTGGAAATCCAACTTAGCAGGACTTCAGTGAAATTCCATAGAAATCGTTGAGTAAAAGAAGAATAAATTCCATCAAGTGGGACATAGAAAAGCTTCTACTGGTCGAGTTCTACTTTTTCCCCCTACAACAAAGTTTTATTACGTCCTGGTTGTTCCCTATTTTTTTTGAACAATAGAAAGACTCAACATGACCCCTGAAAAAGAGATACTGGGGCCACGAAGAATACTGAGCGAATGCTAGGAGGCATTGTACTTCCGTTATACGTTAAGCAGCTCAACAGATAGGAAAGGAAATTCAAAGGAAACCGCACTAGCCCGCGGGCACGAAGGGTAACTGACTTCAGAGCTGTGACTTCCGTGACTTTGCTTCCCAGTGACTTTGTCCTGCGGGAGCAGACCTTTGGCTCCACTTCTGGGGCTTGGACAGCCCCTAGTTCGGCCAGTGTTGGCTTCGGTGTGGACCCCCCAGTACACGAACCCGATCTTATTTGAGGAACCAGGCAAAGTCCCGCACGTACAGATCCCAGTGTCTCTCACAAAGGGCTGTTTCTCCTCACACCTGCCTCCATGGGAATCCTGCTGTTTCCCCAGGACAGTCTTGGGGTGAGCTCCCCCCGAGTAACCCAGCCTCAGCCGCTTTCTCACCAAGGCTGTAGTTGACCCAGAGCTCCGCAATGTTCTTGGAGGAATCCCAACCTGCACAGGTGTGTGTTGGGCGGGGGAATCCCCCCTGACCTTGGAGAAAACCTTGTCACCTGCCCCCCCCCCATAACGTTGTTCATCCCCTCCTTGCTCTGGATGCTGCAGGAGAGGAGGCCCCTTGGGCATGGGGAGCACAGAGGTGTGGGGGCTGTTCTGTAGAAGCTTCTCCAACGCTGTGATCAAGATCAACGAGCATTATTGCCTTAGGAAAACAAACACGTTCCCACTCGTGTCTGTTAGAGAAGGAAAGGGATAAAATAACCTTCGCCTGAAATGTGAACAGGAAAAAAAAATTGAGAAATTCAGTGTTGTTTTCCGCAATTCCTTGTCTTTCCCCCCTGCGGCCTGTCCCTCCTGTCCCCGCGTCCCCTGCCTCACTTGCCCCTATACATCCCTCATCTTCCAACCTGTCTGAGCAAAGGCTCCCACGCCCAAAGCAGTGGCTGGTCCCTGCTCTGGGCCTGGGGCCGTGCTGGCAGCAGAGTGAGACGGTGGGGTACAGAAGGCTCCGTGCTTGGACCCCTCTCCCCGCACTTGCAGCCGAGGCTCACCTCTTAGACCTGAGGCTCTCTGAGACTCCCCAGGGTTTTATATGCACGGTAGTTTCCAGCCTGCCTCCAGGGCCAACAGACAGAGCCCCTGGTGGAAGGCAGGTGGGGCCTGGCCAGGAAAGAAAGCACTGGGGTTATTTATTAGGTACGGAGGCTGCCAGGGAGTCACCCCCGTGACCTGGTTGCCGGCAGGGAGGGGCCCAATCATCCCTTAGAGGTGGGGGGCTCCCCCCTGTTCTCTCTAGGGGCCTCTGCCAACACCTTCTGAGCTCCGGCCTCCCGGGCTGTGTGTGCAAGGCCTCTCCCTTTCGTCTTTGTGCGAAGTAGACTTCTGTTCGTAGGACTTGCTCTCCGATGAAGACCCCACAAACCCTCCCCTTTCCCATCAACTCAAAACATGCCCGCACTTGGCTGTGGAGACGCAGGCAAGTGGCAGACGCCGCCTCTGGGTTCCCGGGGAAGCGCCCTGACCTCTTTCAGGTGCCTCTCCTCCTTCCCCCTTTCTTCTTATGACCTGACCTCCCAGAGCCTCCTCCGGGGCCCTCGGATGTCGGCACGTGGCCGACGGTGGTATGTTCCCTGCCGCCTCCAGCCGCTCCGGGTGAGCCCCGCCGTCCGTCCGTGGCGATGCTGCCTCAGCGTTCACTCGGGGGGTGTGCTCCCCACGTGCAGTTCTCACGCACCTCTCCCCTGCCGGGCGGTGTGGAGGTTTGGCAGATGAGAGGGTGGCTTTTCCGAGGGGCTGTGGATGTCCAGGGACTGTCCCTCTCCCTGGTGCTGAACGTCACGTATTGGGGTTGCGACGACGGGCTTAGTTACCGTATGTGTCTTCGATGAAATGCAGACTCGCTGTCCTGGGATCCAGGGCCAGCCACGAGGCTTTCCCGGTCCACTGCCATTGTCCTATTCCCTCCACGAACCTCCTTCATGTCCTGATTTGGGCTCTGTAAACCGAAGGAGCTTTCAGACCCAGCCCTGCTTCTCGAAAACCCCTTGTTGGGTTCATCTCTTAGGCCATGTGCCTCATGAAGCCTCTCCTGACCTCCTGATGGGAGAGGCCACTCCCGTCTCTAGACACCACGGAGTCGTGAAGGGCGAAGATTACGGAATCGGAAAAACGTGGAGTCCATCCAGGTTCTGGGCTGTCGTTTTCCAAATGTGAACACGTAAGCATGCAGACTTTGTGAATCTGTCACTCGCGCGTGAAACGGCGATACAACCACGCACCTTGCTGGGGGTTTTAGTGGCCTAGTCCTTGGCGTGGTGCTTTGCACAGAATGAGCATTTGACAACCAGTGGCATTGTGATGTTTTATGGAATCCCAGGATTCCGTCTCATGGTACAGATATTTGTGTATTCCTCTAAACACGGGCACGGAACCTTATCAAAGATTCTATTTTATCTTTCTCTGGATCCTGTCCACCGCTCACCGCTTTGCTTCACGTATACTGGTGACTCGGTGGATGTTTGTTGAATTAAACAAGCAGGGATGCAAATTTGTGTAGGGTTTTTAAAAAGTGAAGAGATGCGGGAAAAGAAGGAAAATGCCCACTTTGATCAAGCACTTTGCCATGCTTCTTCCCATGGAATTAAAGATTCTTTCCAGAGAATCTAGCAAATGCCTGGTACTTAGAATTCCTTATTGTGAGTGAAATTGCCATGTAGTTTGTGAAAAGCACCCCCAAAGAAATAAGGTTCTTCTCCTCTCCCCTTACTTGGAAGATTTAGAATTATGTCACTAGATGGGACCAAGCAAGGCAGACACACTCAGGGGAGGGAATACTTAGGGAAGTGGGGGGCGGCCCAGAGTGATGCAGGGGGCAGCGAAGGGGGATGGGGGTAGGGCAGAGAGTAGGAGCCAGTTCCGGGTCTGGGAGGTGGAGCAGGGCGAGGAGACCACCTTGCAGGGGAGGAGGCAGTGGGGGAGGGAGGCTGCTTGCTTGCAAGGGAACTGATCTAATAAAACAATAAGGATGATGGGCATCTGGTTGCTTGCTGTCAAAAAGGAGAGTTCGATGTAGAAGTGGAGAAGCCCTGAATTACCCTGTGGTGTTCGATGAGAATTCACGGTAATGGGGTGAATTTGTGGTCTTTGGTGCGTGTGTCCAACAGGTTTCCAGTAAGAGTGCCTGGAAGCAGATCCCGCCTTGCCTCCTAGATGCTGTTTGTCACTAAGAGGAACTGCTGATCCTTGGAGGAATATTCTGGGTCTCAGGCAGGGAAGGCGTAAGAGGAACCTGAACTGGTATCTTGTGCCGGAAAGGAAGGAAATGACCCAAGGATGATGGAGACGTGTCAAACGGACGCCAGAGCCAGATCGAAGGGGGTCCCACTGACCACGTCGGGAGTAATTTGAGGGTCCGTGTAAATAACGGAAGTAATTACAGCTCATTAGATAAGAGTAAACAAGGAATCTAAAATGATATAGATGAAGAAATGTGTTTGAAGAGCAGGATATTGATAGTTTCAAACCACATCCTTGTAAAATATTAATTTAAAAGAGAGAGTGATTTTAAAGTAGAGAACCATGATTTATACCGATCGAGTGTCCTCAGATACTGCATCATTCAGAATCCCATGCTGGTCGATAACATTCAGTGAAGGAATATAGCATTACCCTGTCCTGCCAGAGATGTGACCTGAGTCTACTCACTAGAAGACATGAAACTTTCAGGATATTCAACAAAATAACTGGCCTGTAACCTTTGGGAGCATCCAGGTTATGAAAGACAAAGACGGACCAAAGAACTGTTCTAGAAAAAAGGAGGCTAACGAGCCATTCCCGTAATTGCGAAGCTTGACCCTGCAGTGGGTTGTTTTCGAGAACATGACTGGAACTCTTGGCAAAACATTGAATGGGATCTGAGAATTAGATGATGGTGAATCAGTGTTAATCTCCTTATTGGGATGATGGTTTTTTGGGCGAGTGTCCTTGTTTCTGGGGAGTACTGGAGTATTTGAAGGCGATGAACTGTGTATCAACAACCTCATGAGTTCTGGTTCTTCGTACTGCACTTGGAACTTCTCTGTAAATTTGTGGAGATAAAAGTGTTAAAACTTTGAGAAGGTGGTACTCAGTCTTGCCTGGGACAATGTTTGAGCCATAGTCAATGGGAAAGTATGATGGATGATTTGGGTCATGGAAAGCAGGGACTATTTACACATTTTCTAGATGACCCTGTATATCGGGTGATCGGTCACTCTGCAGAGACCAGCCTTTTGTGGAAAGTAATGTTCTTGATCAGGTGGAAGGAACGGTAAGGGGAGAGGTAAGGCAAGGGAGGGGTTTGATTCTCCTATTCTTTGATACAATAAGTCTTTCTTGTGGTCTTGGGGGAAAGCATTTGAGGATGGGGAAGACCTGAGAAGGAATAGGGTATTCTCCAGTCTAAGAAGAGGAAGCACTGGAATTGGAAAACTGAGGTCTGGGTCCCAATTTCGCTTTTTGCCGGTACAGTGTTTAGGTGAGACGCCATAGTTCCTGATTCAGTGTCTCTAATTTTGTTATGTAAGGCAATGCTCACTGAAGTATTTAAGAATAAAGAGGCATGATGTCTCCAACTTACTTTCAACTAATTGAGAGTTAGAGATGACGATGAGGAAAACGGGGCAAAACATAAACAATTGCTGAATCTGGGGAAGGGTACGCAGGAGTTGCTTATATTAGACTTGTGACTTTTTTGTGGGCTTGAAAGCTTGTTAAAAATGTCCAAAGAATGTCGGGGGAATAGGAGTCAGTGAAGGCACTGCCTGTGTCGGGGCCAAGGGAAGCCCAGAGGAGGGGAGGGGCAGAGATGTTGGGGGTAACTGAGGATGAAAGTATTTATGAGTGTGCTTCAAGTAACTTCCAAAGTCAGGGGGTATGCAAGACAGCAAGGTCACCGTAAAGTTAGGTCCAGACCGGATCAAGAGGTTGCTGAGTTTGAATCTAGTAGAACAGGCTTTGGGAGCTACTTAATTCCTTACTGAGACTTCCATTGAGATACTTGGGAAGTTTAAGGACATTTAACTGCAGTGGATGGAAACAGGCACTGTAGTTGATGTGACTGCTTGATCCTGATCCTGGTGTGGTGTGGTGTGGTGTGTGTGTGTGTGTGTGTGTGTGTGTGTGTGTATTAAATGTACCATCCTAGGCTGCTGGAATGGTCTTATAAAGGATGAGGTAAAAGTACATTAAAATCTACACCATTTCATAACTTCTATGCAGGTAAGAGATAAATAACCACAGATCAACTGGAAAAAATTAAACATTTACTGTAGTCTCAGAAGGTTCTTGAGAGATGGGGGAGAGGGGCTTGCATGCTTCAAGATGAGTGGGCACTGGGCAAAGATCAGGAACTCTGGATACCAGGAACATGACTGGCTCATCAGAAAGTCTCCCACAAGGAATCCAACTATGATACTCACACTATGATTTACTAAGGTAAGCTATCCTACTGAAATGGAACCTATTAACAAATGAGTGTTGTTGGGAAATAATGAATTTTACTTAAGCGCCCAATGTCTTAGAAATATTCCACAGACTAATCCCCCATCTTCTAAAGGTGAAAGTTCCTGCACACCACACACACACACACACACACACACACACACACACACACACCCATGACATCCCCTCAATAAAGTCAAAGATAAGGGAAAGAAACCACTTGAGAAAATGGCTCTGGAATTACAAAGCACCAACCACTTGGAAAAATATGGGAGTCCCATTTTTTTTTTAATTTTTTTTTAATTTTTTTTATTTTTAATTTTTTTTATTTTTTTTTTAAAATTTTTTTTTCAACGTTTTTATTTATTTTTGGGACAGAGAGAGACAGAGCATGAACAGGGGAGGGGCAGAGAGAGAGGGAGACACAGAATCGGAAACAGGCTCCAGGCTCCGAGCCATCAGCCCAGAGCCTGACGTGGGGCTCGAACTCCCGGACCGCGAGATCGTGACCTGGCTGAAGTCGGACGCTTAACCGACTGCGCCACCCAGGCGCCCCAGTCCCATTTTTTTTTATTAACATTTATTTATTTTTGAGACAGAGACAGAGCATGAACGGGGGAGGGTCAGAGAGAGAGGAAGACATAGAATCCGAAACAGGCTCCAGGCTCCGAGCTGTCAGCACGGAGCCCGATGCGGGGCTCGAACTCACAGACTATGAGATCATGACCTGAGCCGAAGTCGGATGCTCAACCGACTGAGCCACTCAGGCGCCCCGGGAGTCCCATTTTTTATTTTTTTTATTTTTTAAAATTTTTTAATTTTTTATTTTTTGGGAGTCCCATTTTTAATAAGATCCCTCAATACCTGTCTGGAGTCTAACTCTCCTGGTTCCCTCGAGATACTCAGGAAGTTCGGAGGAAGAGATTGAGGAAAGCAACAAGTCCACAAGGCTTTTCCTTGGAGATTCCTCTCACGATGGCTGAGTTTATAGGTCTTCTCTTATAGACAACTATCCGAGCCAGGGGGACCAGAGTGCATGTCACCTGTCCTTTCTCTGAACTACAGTCCGATCTGGAGAGATGTAGATGGTTGTAAGATTGCACATTCCTGAAACAGGCACCGGGTTTTATGGGTTTTGCTATAGATGCTGTTAGAGTAGATTCGGGAGGTGTTGGGGGTGCCCGTACGTTCTCCTGGGGCGGGCTCTAGTCCCACCTGCTTCTGCATCCATCTTGGGCTGGGATCTGGAGTTCTAGGATGGGAAACCACAAAGATCTGCCCATTGAGCTCCTGTCCTAAAATCCCAGCCTTGCAAATTCTCTTCCACCCATCCTGCGATCAAGTGTTTTTCTTCCACTGCCTTCAGATAGTTCTAATAATGAGAGAGCTTTAAAGCAGTCACTTCATCCATCGCGGGCATCTTAGAATTTTTGTGTCAGGCTCTCTGGAGGTGAGACCACCGGGTTTTGTTTATTTTCTGCAAGAGTAGTTTACATGTAATACCAATTTTCAGGAGGTTGGCCTAAATGGCAGATCTAAAATTCTTCCCCTGCTAGGGAGCAGGTTCACTTGGATTTAAATAACAGATGTGATTTGTTGTATGAAATTCTGTAGTAGTTTCTTTCCTTAAAAATGCATTTCCTTTGCAACTTTGAACTTTTTTCCCTCTTTTATTTGGAATATGATCTTCATGACTGAAACATCGGCTGCACTAACTCTTCATTATGTGAGGCTGTTTCGGTGTTTTTATTTTCCCAAAAGGATAATCTGCAAATGCATTTTCTGTCTCTCTCGTCTTTCATTGTCTCAGTGTTTTTCTTCATTTTGTTCATTTCTTAAAAAAAGTCTTGGATGGCTGCTGCTTATCACAGAGCTGATACCAAGGATAATTTTAAGTGATTTGCCCAAAACTACATGTTTTGATGTCGAGAGATTCCAGATCAGTTTCCAGATCTCCCAAGCCCTGGACAATTCCCGTGTTTCGCACATTTTAATGAGCCCCTGAAGAATTGTGGGTGACAGATTTGCAGGGATAGAGTCTAATTTGTGGCTGAGAGTCTTTTTAAAAATCAACTTTGAGGTATAAAACATTACAATGTATGATGGAATAATATGATGGAATACCATGCAATGCAATATAAATAATGTAACAAAAGACACCAATTTTAGGTATACGTTTTGTTGAGTTTTGATGAATTTATACACCTGTGTAACAACCACCATAATCAACAGTTCTTTCATCCCAGAAAGTTCCCTTGTGTTCTTTTGCAGTCAATTCCCTAACAATTCTGGCAACCACTGATCTGTTTTCTTGCACCACAGATTAAATTAGCATTTTCTAGAGTTTCACATAAATAGAATTCTACTGTGTGTACTCTTTTGTGTCTGACTTCTGTGATTCAGTATGTTAAGATTCAGGCGTCTTTTGTTTGTAATTCATTCCTTTTTTTGCTGAGTATTTCATGAAATGGATATACCATAATGGATTTACCATAAACTGCTTCTCTGAAAACTTGCCAAACGGTTGTACAAATTGGTTGTACCATTTTACATCGCCACGATCAGTGCTTAAAGGTTACAATTCCTTTACCTCCCTGCCCAAATTAGGTGTTCAACTGTTAATTTTCGCCATGTGAGTGGGTGTGTACCTCATGGTTCTATTTGACATTTGTCTGATGCCTAATTGGACATCTTTTATGTGCTCCAGAGCCATTTGTATATCTTCTGTGAAATGTCCAAATATTTTTTCCGATGTAAGAAGCGTCTCAGTATTGAGTTAAGAATTCTTTACATATTCTGAATACAAGTTTAGACGTATGTATTGTGAATAGCTTCTCCCAATCAGTGGCTCTCCTCCTCATTTTTCTAAGCATCTTTTTGAAGAATAAAAGATTTCGTTTTGACGAAATTCAGTTTGTGATTGTTTTTTTGATGGTGTATGCTTTTTGTTTAGTATCTAAGAACTCTTGCTTATTCCACGGTTGTGAACATTTTATCACCATTTTGTCTAGACTTTTTGGTTTCAGCTTTTATATATGTATGTCTTTGCATCATTTTGAGTTATTTTCTGTGTATGGTGAGAGGTAAGGTTTGGGGTTTACTTCTTTTTCCCATGCGGATCTCCAGTTCCAGCAACATTTATTGAAAATACTATCATTGAGGTATCTCAGAACTTTATCAAAAATCGATTGACCCTACATATGCGGATCATTTTTAGACTCTGGTTTTGTTCCATTGAGCTGTGTCTACTCTTTTTTTTTCACTTTTTTTTAATGTTTATTTTTGAGAGAGAGAGAGAGAGACAGAGTATGAGCAGGAGAGGGGTAGAGAGAGAGGAAGACACAGAAACTGAAGCAGGGTCCATGCTCCGAGCTGTCAGCACAGAGCCCGACATGGGGCTCAACCCCGTGAACTATGAGATCATGAGCTGAGCTGAAGTTGGATGCTTAACTGTCTGAGACACCCAGGGGCCCCTGTGGCTACTCTTATGCCAGTTCTGTGCCTCTTTGATTACTGGAGTCTTCAGATGAAGTAGCACAAATATTTTGTTCTATTTGAAATTGTTTTGACATTCTTGGTTCTTTGTATTTCCATGTAAATTTTGTAATGGGAATGTTGTTTATTATCCTGGATAGAGGACTTGGGTAGCCTAGCCTTACATGGAATTGTTGCGAATCCAGAAACTGGGACAGACTTGTGACCTTGTGTAAGGAGAAAATTTCACCGAATGTGATCTTCAAATACACGTGGACCCGACGTGCTGACTGTGATTGGGATGATGGTGGCGTCACAGAGGAGGTTGGAAAAGTAGAGATGGAGAGCTTTTTTTCTGTGTCTCAGAGGGGGAGATATTTTATTTGCTTTGGAAATTACAAAATTACATTCACAAGGCCCACAAGTAGGTAAGTCCAGAGGAAGTTGTAGACTTGGAAGAAAAGATTGATGGAAATAGAGATTTGGGAGCAATCAGCGTAGAAATAAGAACTGGAGGAAGAACACTGTGGGGGAGTGGAGAGCGAAAACGCAAGACCAAGGATTAAGCAGAAAACGGCATTTATGATTTCAATGTAGGCGGAGTGAGCAGATTCATGGAAGACGATGACACGAGCCCTGAGAACAGGGAGAAATAGCAGAGCGTCATGGAAACCAAGGTCAGACCAGGTTTCTAGGAGGCAGAGTTTTGAGAAGTGTCAAATGAATAAGAAGGACGGAAACAGAGGCAAAAGCAGTCTGACAGTTTTAGCAGTGGGGACTCTGGTGACATTTGAGGGAACGGTTTGATGGAAGTGAACATGATGAAGCCAACTTATGAGGCCCTCAGGGTGGTGGGGGAGGAAGTCTGTCTTGGTACCTGAAAATGAAGAGACAGAGGACAGTCGAACGGTCACTGTAGAGACCCACTGCATCAGCTGTGGGCTCTCTGTGTAGGATGTGGATTCTTGTTGATTAAAGAGGACTAGGGAACAGTTTCTCATCATTATATCAAATCCTGTGTGCACCAGATTTTTATTTTTTTATTTAAAAAAATTTTTTTAACGTTTATTTATTTTTGAGACAGAGAGAGAGCATGAACAGGGGAGGGTCAGAGAAAGAGGGAGACACAGAACCTGAAACAGGCTCCAGGCTCTGAGCTGTCAACACAGAGCCTGATGCAGGGCTCGAACTCACAGACTGCGAGATCATGACCTGAGCCAAAGTCGGACGCTTAACCGACTGAGCCACTCAGGTGCCCTTTGCCAGATTTTTAAAAACGAGCAAGCCAGTTTAGCCCAAAGCAACTAGGAGACTTGTTCTCTCCTCCTCAACTCTGGTGGGTACGTCCCCTCATCCATGCCTTGAATCGTTCTAACCCTCTCCTGTTGCACTGCAGAAGCAATGTCTTACACCATCCTCTCTTCCTGATTTCACCTCTTAAAAGGGTGACCGGAGTCAGCAAAAGAGATTTCTTCAGTGCCAATTGAGTAAAGAGTGGAGTGATCACGGCAGTCCCATGACCTATTTGCACCACATTAGCTCTCTGAAAGGAGGTTTCTAGACTCAGAGCTCAACTGAAGCACCATGTAAAAGTCCATGGTAACCCTGTCACCAGATCCGGCGACCACCTCCCAAAGGTCCTCTTTCTCAACCCTTCCGTCCTGCTGTCACATTCGCACCGAAACACTCAACTCTGTGGTTTCCTGGACACGCGCCTGGCTGGTGTTCCGCCCTGTTGAGTTTGTTCTGAGTGGTGGATGTCGTTACTGACACAGAGCAGGACTTCTCCTTGCTGGTCGCCTCCCCTTGTGTCAGAATGAGGTGTGTGAGGTAAGTGTTTATTCAGAAGTCTTTTCCATGCGCAGGAGACGGTTTGCTCCGCGGCGATGACCGACATGTGGGTGAGACCCAAGGTGGCTCTGGTAGTCTTTCCTCTTCATGTTCAAGGGCCCTGAGCCTGAGCTTGCTGGTCATAAAGGAAGGAATTGGGCTCACTCCCTCAGGGCAGCTATCACTACCCCTTCTTGTGAAGTCCAGTCGCCAAGGGGAATTTTCTCCTTGATGACTTCCTTTATTGCTTTCAGACACTGGTCTGGCAGATGCAGAGAAAGAATGTCACAGAAGTGACAGAATTCATCTTCCTGGGATTCTCTGTCTTTGGAAAGCACCAGATAACCCTCTTTGTGGTTTTCCTAACCATCTACATTTTTTTTTTCAACGTTTATTTATTTTTGGGACAGAGAGAGACAGAGCATGAACGGGCGAGGGGCAGAGAGAGAGGGAGACACAGAATCGGAAACAGGCTCCAGGCTCCGAGCCATCAGCCCAGAGCCCGACGCGGGGCTCGAACTCCCGGACCGCGAGATCGTGACTTGGCTGAAGTCGGACGCTTAACCGACTGCGCCACCCAGGCGCCCCCTAACCATCTACATTTTAACTCTAGCTGGTGACATCGTCATTGTGACCATCATCCGTGTTGACCATCATCTCCGCACTCCCATGTACTTCTTCTTGAGCATGCTGGCGAGTTCTGAGGCTGTGTACACACTGGTCATTGTCCCACGAATGCTTTTCAGTCTCATTCTTCATAACCAGCCTATCTCCTTGGAAGGCTGTGCAACTCCGATGTTCTTTTTTGTCACCTTGGCCGTAAATAGTTGCTTCTTGCTCAGGGCAATGGGCTATGACCGCTCTGTGGCTATCTGCAACCCTCTGAGGTACACTGTCGTCATGAGTAAAGGAACGTGTGCCGGGTTGGCATGTGGGTCCTTTGGCACTGGTCTGGTAATGGCAGTTCTCCACGTAGCAGCCATGTTCCACTTGTCCTTCTGTGGCACAGTGGTGGACCATTTCTTCTGTGACATTTACCCTGTCATGAAGCTTTCTTGCACTGATTCCACTATCAATGAGATGATCAATTATGGTGTCCGTTCCTTTGTGATCCTGGTCCCCGTGGGCTTGAACTTCATCACCTACATCCTCCTCGTCTCCACCAGCCTCAAGATCCCCTCTGCCCGGGGCCAGAAGAAGGCCTTTGCCACCTGCACCTCCCACCTCACGGTGGTCATCGTCCACTACGGCTGTGCCTCCTTCATCTACCTCAAGGCTCAGAGAACTCAATAGAAAAAGACCTCTCAGTGACTTATACCATCATCACTCCTTTGTTGAACCCTGTTGTTTACAGTCTGAGGAACAGGGAGGTCAGGGATGCTCTACGCAGAGCCGTGGGCAAAAACACTTCTTAACAGATCGAATCATTTTGTCAGGAGACCTTTAGCCCAGTGTAATGTGTGTCTGCTCACAAACACGCCACAATACACAAGTTCATCAAGTACAGTGCTTCCCGAGAAGAACGCCAAAGAGTAGAAATGCTTTTCTTTTTCATGCTCTAGGGACAAGGCAGAAAGCAGGGTTATGCTCTAGTGAATTTGGTTCCTTCGACACAGGAATCCTGGCAAGCCGGATGAGAACTACTTGGTTTCTGTGACTCAGGATTTGGGTTTTCAAACCTCTTCTGGCCCCCACTTTGCCCGGCTCCTCTTAGACCGTCAAATCCTTGGCCTCGTCTGCAGATGTGGAGAGGAGGCGGTTGGAACAGATGTGGGCAGGGTCTTAGGAAAACGAGCAGCAGACACAGCCCGGCGATGGCTTTTATCCTCAGGAGTTAAATCACTTGCCCTGTGACAGTCATTTCAGAAAGGGTTTCCTAATTCTTGCTGATTGAAAAATGAACAGCTTGGGGCGCCCGGGTGGCTCAGTCGGTTGAGCGTCTGACTTTGGCTCAGGTCACGATCTCACAGTTCGTGGGTTCGAGCCCTGCATCGGGTGGAGCCCGGAGCCTGCTTCAGGTTCTGTGTCTCCCTCTCTCTCTCTGCCCCTCCCCAGCTTGCACCCTGTCTCTCCCTCTCAAAAATAAATAAACATTAAAAAAATTAAAAAAAAAAAAAGAAAAATGAACGGCTTTTGCAAAATCCCTTCTTT
The DNA here is from genome assembly GCF_028749965.1 of Puma concolor. Taxonomy (NCBI): domain Eukaryota; kingdom Metazoa; phylum Chordata; class Mammalia; order Carnivora; family Felidae; genus Puma; species Puma concolor. The sequence continues at coordinate 4,301,050 of NC_141683.1, read as the reverse complement.
CGTTATCCAGCCATGTGAGCTCCTGCGAAAGTATTCATTCGTTTCTATGTGTGTTATTCCTCCTGTGCAATCAAGGCAAAAACTCTTGTCCCCTAGAGGCTAAGCAGGGAGAGAAGGCATTGGTGGCTTTTCTCTGTAATTGCACTTTGATCCAGGTGCATTTTTTTTTTCATAGAGACTGTTTTCAACCAGTAGAGGCTTTTGGGATTTTTTATTTCTATGTAGCAGCTACGGTGGATGGATAGTTGTCAGGTATTGGCTGTGCTGATTCTAGAGCCTGAAGCAGATGCCATTAAATCCCCTTCTGTCAGTAAACAGTAAAAACTTCCTGCTTGTCCTGTGTTTTTATCAGAAGAGGCATAGCCATGCTACATGATGTTATACCCTCAACGAGGAAGGTTGTTGGAATATTTTTATAGACCTTCCTTCCCATCAGTTTATCTCCACCCCAAGACGGAGCTGGAAGGCACTAAGAGACACAGATCCGGAAGCATTTGTTCCCATACAGTCCTGGTCCTTCCTCAGTGTTACTCTGTCCCTAAGTCGGCTCCTGTCCCTTACTTTCTTTCCACTTGTATTTTTTGGTTCTGCACCGTCCAAGTAGCACTGAGGTCTCTTGTAGGTGACCTGTCGTTTTCTCCTGCTCTGTAGATCCTTCTGTGAGGAGATCAATAGCTGGAGGCTGAGAGGTCTCTGTCCAGCATCCCCTGCGACAGGTTGTCACAGTCGGCCGCTCTTAAGAGCGGTCGTTGGCTAATTACGAGCACCTGCTGTCCTTCTAGAAGAGGTATCCCAGTCATGTAAGGAGTGCTTGGAGGGGCCTCACAGGGCTTTGTAACTTTCTGAAATCACCCAATTGTGAGTACGAAGGTGAACGTGCCTCTCCCTTCACCTTCTTCAAGAATTTTCCCTGGTGTAACTGTTTCTTCCCTGACGTCCTAGCAGAGATGTGACAACATCCAGCTTCCCTCTTCTACAGATCCGTTGCTTCCACAGTTGCCCTAAACTCTCCCAAAGAAGCACTCTTTGATCCCGTCCACGTTTGCTGCTGTGGGTCCTGCTGCCTGGTCATTGAGTTGGGGGAAAAGGAGGGGGGGTGGGTGCTGCTTAGCTGGGAGGCTGAGGGAAGGGGGTAGGGGTGGGTCTCCCAGGGCACATGTGGTCGTCTATACTGGGTTTTCTTGCCTTCTCCCATCCCTTCCCCCCACCCGGTCCCTAAGTATTTGAGCATCAGTCCTGCCACTTCTGTCTTGCCTCGAGGACAGGTGAGCACTTGCCTGGCCTCACCTGCACCGCATACTCAGCATGACTTCAGGTTCACAGGAGGAAGCCGCCTCTACCAGGGCTCGGCAGCAAACGGTTCGAGTGCGGGCAGGGCTGTGCGGCCACGGGGCCTCCCCGTGGGATGAATCGAGAACAGGGATCCATTTTACTGCAGTCTGCTGTAATTGTAATCCTTGGGCGCCGTGTGAGCCCATCACCTTCTTCACTGTCTTTATCATCATCATCCTGCAAAATCTCTCCACTCCCGCTCCTTCGTCTTCTCTTCCATGCTGCAAATACCTCTCTTCTCTTAGCACTTCTTTTGTTCAGCTCTTTTGTGCATCAGACAAATAACTCACGACCGTTTAGTCAATCTCTGTACATTTTCCAAACACTGTCAAGCAGTTAACCAGTTCTGGGTTCAGGATAGTGAGTACTGATGCAGGGACTCTGTTTCCTGTTATTCACAGTTCAGTGAAGACAAGATAGCACCAGGGCACCTGGGTGGCTCCGTCGGTTAATCTGACTTCGGCTCAGGTCATGATCTCGCAGTCCGTGAGTTAGAGCCCCGCATCAGGCTCTGTGCTGACAGGTCACAGCCTGGAGCCTGCTTCGGATTTGGTGTTTCCCTCTCTCTCTGCTCCTCCCCTGCTCATGCTCTGTCTCTCTCTGTCTCAAAAATAAATAAAAACGTTAAATAAAGTTAAAAAAAAGACAAGATAGCACCAAGGTCAAAAACTTGCGATGGGCAGGTGCATGGGATTCTTGTCTGGGGTCAGGGGTGTGGAACAAAAAAGAACTGATCCAATCTGTTTAGCAGGTCAGGAGAGAATTCATAGAGAGATGCTTCATTAACATTGCGGCATTGGGTCCGGTGAAGTCCGGCATTGCGGTGAAGTCCGGAGGCAGTCGAGGCAAAGAGAGGAACCTAAGCAGAGAGGTGCAGCCTGTAGAAGCTGGAAGCGTCTGGAAGGTAGATGTCTTACTCATCTCTGTGGGCCTCCCTCCATGACACATGCTAGCCAGGCAAATAGTAGATGCTTAATGTATCTTCGGATATATGAATGTGGACGCCTATTAAGTGTAACGTCTTGTGCTGGGATTTGCAGGTTTTTTGGGTAGATCTGGCATAATGCCTCTGTCTGCCTGACGGACTTTCCTCGCCTAAAGTAAACCAACAGAAAATAACAGTAAAGCATACCTGAAATTATTTTTCCCTGTTGCAGGATTGCCTACCAGCAGTTTGTACTTGCTCTGTAAACCATTGACATTCATATGTTTGGCCAGTCGCTTAAAATTGGACTAGAGGAAAATCCTCCTTTTGAAGGAAACTGGATTAACACCGAATTAGTGTGTTTTAGCCATCACGAAGTCAAGGACAAACCTAAAAATGATCGTTTGATAGCTTGACCTATAAAACCAAGAGTTAAAGTGCTTTGAAACTGACCTTTTAGAAAAAATTACGAAACCCAACTATTATGGATGTTAAGGCTTCTGAAATACAGCGTTTACAGCGTTGAGTTTGTAGCTTCTCTAGAGAAATACTAGTTTCACCTGGTCTCCTTCCACATTCCCCACTTACAATGCATGATGGAGTAGAGGCGAAAATGGTTGGAACTCTCCCAACAGTAAATAGAACATTCTTTTAATGAGTACAAATGTTTCAGGAAGAAGAGAGAGGCGGGAGGTGAGCAAGAGAGACCAGCCAAAAGGCAGACCCAGACTGTGTGGTGCCAGAGCTTAACTTTTACACAGGCATGTTTATTTTATCTTATCTTATTTTATTTTATTTATTTATTTATTTATTTATTTATTTATTTATTTATTTTTTAACGTTTATTTATTTTTGAGACGGAGAGAGACAGAGCATGAACAGGGGAGGGGCAGAGAGAGAGGGAGACACAGAATCTGAAACAGGCTCCAGGCTCTGAGCGGTCAGCACAGAGCCCGACGCGGGGCTCGAACTCACGGACCGTGAGATCATGACCTGAGCTGACTGAGCCACCCACGCGCCCCTACACAGGCATGTTTAAAAAGTGTAAGGCTCCAAGTCGGTTTTGTTACTCTGGAAGTGTGTACACGTGTGAGTGCATGTGTGCGATCGTGTGTGTGCATGCACATGTGTGTGTGTTGTGGGAAGAGATCACAGTTGGGAGCTGTAGATGCGATGAGTGCCATGGGTAAGCAGTGATGTCTTATTTATATTATTTCACTGAATGACGATCCCTAACATTTATGGAGCTCTTTACGGTTCACAAAGGTCTATCACATTCATGACCTCATTTGATCATCCCAGCGCTCCTGTTAGGTATATAGTACTGTACCATTTCTCAGATACATACAATGAGGGTAGATAAAGTGCCTCTCCCGAGGTTGCATACACCATTAGAGATCGGACTAACCCAGAAGTCAGCCTCACAGAGCTGTTATTTCTGAATGCCATGCTCTATTATGCTGTGTCTACATACACACTTCATTCTTACCAGGGGATAAGGTATGAGGAGTAAATTTTGTTTAAATGCTAAAGCTTCATTTCAATCAGTAGCGATAGGATCTTTCTGAAATGTCCCATTTCCTTCTCTGCCTTTGTAAACAAAACCTATTGAACATCGGGAATATATTTCCTGAAACGTTGACTAGGAGGCACTTAAATTTATCTTGTGGCCCATTGATGTCTTCACTTGGAGCAGAGCTTATAACAGAGTGTTGGCTTCTGAATCAAATGATCCACATAGTCCAGTATTTCGAGTTTTGTATTAGCATTGCATGTTTTCCAAATTTTAAATGATTCGGTTTGTCACATCGACAGATACGCATGTCTACTCTGAGTATCAGGCACTGGGTTAGGCACGAGGGATGCAGATATAAGACCTGAACCTTGCTCTTGAGTAGCTAATAATTCACTTGCAAGCCATTTCAATAAAGAGTGATTAGTGCTATACACAGAGTACCCATGGAGCCACAGAGAAGACCCAGGTGATGACATTCATCTTTGCAGGTACTGGTAGGAACAGGTCACAGCGAATGAGTTCGCTAAGTCCACACACTGTGCTCCAGGGAAGCTTCCCGACGTTGTTTCTACTCAGAGATAGCAAGTGCATCAGGATTAACGAATCCAGAATTTCTGTAATGTGTCATCCACCATATCTAGTATACAATTACAAGATGCTCAACATGGGAACAAAAAGAAACATATGGCCCCTAGTCAAGAGAAAAGCATTCTCTACAAATTTATATGAAGATGGCCCAAATTAGTGGTCAGGGACCTAAAAACAGCTAGTGTATATAGGCTCAAAGACTTGCAGGAAAATATGTTTGTAATGAACAAACCTATGTGGAATGTTAGTCAAGAAGTTGTAATAAGGGAGAGATTGAATTTATAGCTGTGAAAAGTATTTGAAGTGAACTATTTACTAATCTGTACAACAGATTGGAGTTGGTAGAAGGGCCAATGAACTCGAAGACGTGTCGATAGGAATTATTCAATATGAAGAAGACAATGAAAAAAAAATGAAGTCTCAGCGATTCATGCAACAATATCCGTAGTCTAATTTCCATGTAATTTGGAGCCTCAAAAAGACAACCGGATATGTTAAACATTTGAAGACCTGTTGGTCAGAGATTTCCCAAATTAGGAATATAAACTTTTGTGGATCCAAGGATCTCCGTGAATCCGAAGCAGCGCAAATGAAAAGAATATCAAATCTATGTGTTTCAGAGCCAAATCTTTAAAGCCAAAGAGAAAGGAAAAAGTTTGAAAGTTACCAATTAACAGGTTACATTTCAGGGAAGAGCGATAACTTGACTTCTGATCGGAAACAATGGAGACCAGTAAACAATTAGATGACATTTTTAGCGTTTAGCCAGAGTTCTGTAACCAGTAAAAATATCATTCAAAGACAAAGGTCAAGTGGATATTTTCAGATAAGGGAACTTCGAGATGATTTATTTGCTACTAGGATGCTGAAAGGAGTTCTTCAGGTTGAAGGGATAGGACACCAGATGCAAGGTATAGATTTCCAAAGAGGAATGAAGATAACAAGGGAAATGGTCAATAGTGAGTAAACATAAAATGATACCTTGTTCTTCTGTATATGTAGATTTTAAGGAATATATTTAAAGAAAACTATCATGAGGCTTATAACGTCTGTATATGTCATACAGAGGACAACTGTAGCTCAAGGGCAAGTAAATGTGACTATACTCTTGAGATGCTTTTAACAAGAATTGGTACAATTTTGACTCTAAGAAAGACTGTGCAAAATTAAGAATGTATGGGTTAAGGGGCGCCTGGGTGGCTCAGTCGGTTGGGCGTTCGACTTCAGCTCAGGTCATGATCTCCCGGTTCATGGGTTCAGGCTCCACTTCGGGCTCTGTGCTGACAGTTCGGAGTCTGGAGCCTGCTTCCGATTCTGTGTCTCCCTCTCTCTCTGCCCCTCCCCCGTTCATGCTCTGTCTCTTTCTCTCACTCTCAAAAATAAAATGAACATTAAAAAATTTAAAAAGAATGCATGGGTTAAAAGAGCAATGAGGTATAGCTGGGAAGGTGATAGAGAAAACAGAACACAACATAGTTAATACAGAAGAAGGAATAAAGGGAGGGACAGAGGAATAGACAACAAATGGGCCAAATAAAAAGATAGCAAAAAAATAAAAAATAAAAAAATAACACAGCCAAAGAGTAAATTTAAACACAGCAGTATTAATAATTATGTTCAACCTAAATAGACAAACCATATCAATAAAAAGGCAGACACTGTCAGAACGGATAAAAACAAGCAAGACAACTCTATGCTATTTATAAGAGAGACTTTTGAAATAAAAATACATAAATCGAAAAAAAAAGGGGAAAGATACACCATGCAAATTCTAATTATACTGCAGTGGTGACCTTCCAGAACTTTCGTTAACATTTCTGGTAGTCTAGGAATTATTTCAGTTTTATCTAAAAGTGTCAGTATTTCACTTTTATGTTGAAATTAATATCCAATAAAGTAGGTATCAAAAAAGGAAATATTACCATAAAGGAGACTGCATTAAAATAAAGGGCAGCCTTAAGATCTTAGAGTCTTAAATGTGCATGTTCCTGCTACTTGAGCTCCAAAATAAATAAAAACTAAGTTAAATAGAGAAGTAGATCTATAGTATTGGTTGGAGATCTCAATATTTCTCTCTCAGCAATTGAGTAGTTGGAAAATCAGCATAAAAAAAGCTGCTGCAATTTCAGTCAACTGAACCTATTGATATTTTTAGAACATTCCAACTAATGGCAGAATACTTTCAAGTGCACGTGGAACTGACAGCACATGATGAATTGTAAAGCAAGACTCAGTAAATTTTTAAGGACTGATATCCCACAAGCTGTGTTCTCTGTCCGTAATGGAATTCAATTATAAGTAAAAAAAAAAAAAAAACCTAAACATTCAGAAGTTAAACAACACAGCCTGATAACTGATGGGTTAAAGAATAATAGAAATCGGAAAATGTTTTGAGATGCATAGACACGAAAATGTAAGATATTAAAACCCATGAGATGTACCAGTGCTTAGAAAGTTACAGACGGAATAGTGTAGGGAAGCAGTGTATCAGTTGTGGTCCATTCAAGAGACAGAAATCAGAGCAATTTGAACGATGCAAGTTTAATGTAAAGAATTGTCCCGAGATTGCCTATTGATTCAGGCGACACAGGGCCGCAAGTGGCCAGGTGACCATCTCCTCTTCGAATTATGTGGAAGTCTTTTTATTTCCTCGTGGAAATAGTTTCCCCATGAGGATGGAGACCAGTGGAGCTCAGGGATGCTGGGACAGGAAGAAGAATTCTGCAGGTGAGTTACTAGGTATAATAGGGGCAAGAGAAGCCACTCCTGCTTTCGCCTCTTTTAAATGCAAATTGTGGCCACACAGTTGTCTGGTTCACCTTGTACACTGCTTGCTTTAAAACAGAACCCTAGCGGGGTGCCTGGGTGGCGCAGTCGGTTAAGCGTCCGACTTCAGCCAGGTCATGATCTCGCGGTCCGTGAGTTTGAGCCCCGCGTCAGGCTCTGGGCTGATGGCTCGGAGCCTGGAGCCTGTTTCCGATGCTGTGTGTCCCTCTCTCTCTGCCCCTCCCCCATTCATGCTCTGTCTCTCTCTGTCCCAAAAATAAATAAACGTTAAAACAGAACCCTAGTATTTCAAGATCTCACTCACCTGGTGATATAACCAAGTCATTAGTGAGCTATTCATCTTTCCGGTACAGCAGCTCTTTCTGAACGATGGACTCGGTGGTAAGACTAGTTAGTTTCATGAACACGAGTCCATTGCTGTACTTTCTTTACTGTGAAAGGAGTCTCTAGATCAGCTGCAATGCTGGGGAACACTGTGATGGTGATTAAGGCCTTCTGAGTGTCCACCAACAGTGTCCTGGCCGAAGCATTATGGGCAGGGAAAGCAAATCCGTTTCCAGAATATGTGCCTATCCCAACAGAGATGAATTTCTGCCCCTTCCATGGTGGAAGAGATCCAATATAATTGTGGCTAAGCTGGTTTAATATATATGTATATGTATATATGTATGTATATGTATATGTGTATATATGGGTATGTATATGTATATGTGTATATATGGGTATGTATATGTATATGTGTATATATGGGTATATTTATGTATATGTGTATATATGGGTGTATGTATATGTATATGTGTATATATGCGTGTACGTATATGTATATGTGTATATATGGGTGTATGTATATGTACGTATATATATGTAGGTGTGTATATATATGTGTATGTATGTATAAGGAATGGTGCCATGCTTGAGGCTGCTAATGGGCCTAATCTTGGGAGATTAGATGATCAACAATAGTATTAGGTCAGCCTTGGTAAGGGGAAGTCCATATCACTGAGGCCATTCCTGACAATGTGGCCTTTGAACAAATACCTAGGTATCTAGGGAGAGAAGCTGAGTGCCATCCATAGAGCATCCTATTTTGTCCACGTGACCTCTGTAAGCCCTCATTTTGATCGGTGGACCATGGTGAGATCTTGGATCCTGCGATATTGGCACCAATTCAGGGTCCCCATCCAGTCATCCTTAAAATGTCCAGGTATTTTCTCTTCCTCAGTGTGGTCACTCTAGTATATGGGCACTTTCCCCTTTGGGGGAAGGTTTGGCAGAAGATTTACTGTGTAGGTTTACATTAATGATGCAGGATACGTCCTCAAGGAGATTTGGCCTCCCTTTCAATCCAGAGGCTCCGGGCCTGTGGCTTGTGTAGGTTTGGAAGCTGGTGGAGAGACTGGATCGGTCGATTCCACTGTGTTGCCTCAAGTCAGGTGGCGGATGGTAGCGTTAGTTCAGGTCTGAGCGGCAGTGGGTCGTTTGGTTCCAGGTCTCTCACCCTGTGGTTCTTTCCTCAATTCTTGAATGTAAAATGACAGTAGACACACTTAGACACAGTTGGCAAAGTTTCCACAGTGACTCCCTGGCATGCACTTTTAGTAGGCAATATTCTTTTCCCTGCCAAGATAATAAACAAGAAACAATATCATATTCTACGGTAATTGTAGAGATTAATGGCACCATAAAAGACTTGAAAGAAACAGGGATGATAACACCCATCCCAGCTCTATTTAGTTCCTCTTGTTCGGCCTATGAAGAAGTCAGGTGTATGTTAGAGAGTGACTGTGGCTATTATAAACTCAATCACCTGGCGACATCAATTGCAGTTCTGGCCCCCAGATGTCATATTTTTGCTGGACAAATTGACATGTCATTTGGTATGTAACTATTCACCTGAATAAAGAATTTTTCTCCACTCGAAACATGCAAACTACCAAAACTGAAACAGGAAGAAATAGGAATAGGAACAGACCCATGACCAGCAAAGAAATTGAATCAGTCATCAAAAATCTCCCAACAAAAGTCCAGGGCCAGATGGCTTCCCAGGAGAATCCTATCAGATGTTTAAAGAAGAGCTAATATATATTCTTCTCAAATTGTTCCAAAAATAGAAATAGAAGGAAAACTTCCAAACTCATTCTACAAGGCCAGCATTACCTTGATTCTAAAACCAGACAAAAATCCCACTAAAAAGGAGAATTAGAGGCCAATATCCCTGATGAACATGGATGCAAAAATTCTCATCAAGAGACTAGCAAATCACATCCAACAGTACATTAAAAGGATCCTTCACCATGATCAAGTGGGAATTATTCCTGGGTTGCAAGGGTGGTTTAATATTGATAGATCAATCAACATGATACACCACACAAATAAAAGAAAGGATGAGAACCATCTGATCCCGTCGATAGATGCAGAAAAAGCGTTTGACAAAATACAGCCCATCCTGGATAAAAACTCTCAGCAGAGTAGGGATAGCTGGAACATACCTTAACATCATAAAGGTCCACAGCTAATGTAATCATCAATGTGGAAAAATTGGGAGCTCTTCCTCTATTGTCAGGAACAAGACAGGATGTCTACTCTCCCCATTGTTATTTAACATAGTACTGGAAGTCCTAGCCTTAGCAATCAGACAACAACAACAACAACAGCAACAAAGATAAAAGGCATCCAAATCAGCAAGGAAGAAGTCAAACTTTCACTATTTGCAGAGGACATAATAGATTCTATGTAGAAAACCCAAAAGACTCCACCAAAAAATTGCTTGAACTGATATGAATTCATCAGTCACAGGATATAAAATCAATGTACAGAAATCAGTTTCATTTCTATACACCAGTAACGAAGCAGAAAGTGAAATCAAGGACTAGGTCTCATTAACAATTGCACCAAAAACCGTAAGATACCAAGGAATAAACCTGACCAAAAACGTAAAAGTTCTATACTCTGAAAACTCTAGAACACTTCTGAAAGAACTTGAAGAGGACACAAAGAAATGGAAAAACCTTCCAGGCTCATGGATTAGGAGAGCAAACCTTGTTAACATGCCTACACGACTTAGAGCAATCTACACATTTAATGTGATCCCTATCAAAATACCACCAGCATACTTAGCAGCTAGAAGAAACAATTCTAAAATTTGTATGGGGCCATAAAAGACCCCAAATAGCCAAAGCAATCTTGAAAAAGAGAAAGCTGGAGACATCACAATTCTGGACTTGAAGCTATATTACAAAGCTGTAGTCATCAAGACAATATGGTGCCAGGGCAAAAATAGGCACATAGGTCAATAGAACAGAATAGAAAGCCTAGAAATGGATGCACAACTATGTGATCAATTAATCTTCAACAAAGCAGGAAAGAGTATCCAATGGAAAAAAGACAGTTTCTTCAACAAATGGTGTTGGGAAAATTGGACAGCAGCATGCAGAAGAATGAAGCTGGACTACTTTCTTACACCAGACACAAAAATAAATTCAAAATGGATGAAAGATCTAAGTGTGAGACAGGGAACCATCAAAATCCTAGAGGAAAACACAGGCAACAACCTCTTTGACCTTGGCCGGAGCAACTTCTTACTAGACACGTCACCAGAGGCATGGAAACAAAAGCAAACATGAACTATTAGGACTATATCAAGATAAAAAGCTTAAGCACAGGGGGACCTGAGTGGCTTAGTTGGTTGAGCGTCCAACTCTTGGTTTTGGCTCAGGTCATGATCTCACAGTTTTCTGAGTTCAAGCCCCGTGCTGGGCTCTGTGCTGAAAGTGTGGAGCCTGCTTGAGATTCTCCCTCTGTCCCTCCCCCACTCGCAGTCTCTCTGTCTCTCTCAAAATAAGTAAACTTAAAAAAAAAGTTTCTGTACAGTAAAGGATACAATCAACAAAACTAAAAGGCAACCTATGGCATGGGAGAAGATATTTGCAAATGACATATCTGATAAAGGGTTACTATCCAAAATCTATAAAGAACTTCTCAAACTCCACACCCCCAAAAACAATCCAGTGAAGAAATGGGCAGAAGACATGAATAGACACTTTTCCAGAGAAGACATCCAGATGGCCAACAGACATGTGAAAAGATGCTCAACATCACTCATCAGGGAAATACAAATCAAAATCACAATGAGGTCATAATGATATCACAATGAGGTATCACCTCACGCCGGTCAGAATGGCTAAATTAACAACACAAACGACAGGTATTCAGGAGGATGTGGACAAAGGGGAGCCCTCTTGGACACTTGGTGGGGATGCAATCTGGTGCAGCCACTCGGGAAAACAGTGTGGAAGTTCCTCAGAGTTAAAAATAGAACCACCCTACTACTCAGCAATTGCACTACTAGGTGTTTACCCAGAGGATACAAAAATACAGATTCAAAGGGGCACAGGCACCCTGATGTTTATAGCAGCATTATTGACAATAGCCAAAGATGGAAAGAGCCCAAATGCCCGCCAGTAAATAAATGGATAAAAAAGATGTGGTATATGTATACAATCAAATATTAGTCATCAGAGAATGAAATCTTGCCAGATACAACAACGTGGATGGAACCAGAGGGTATTATGCTAAGTGAAATAAGTCCATCAGAGAAAGACAAATACCATATGATTTCACTCATATGTGGAATTTAAGAACCAAAACAGATGAACATAGGAGAAGGGGAAAAAAAGAGGGAAGCTACCGATAAGAGACTCTTAACGATAGAGAAGGAGGTGGGTGGGAGGTGAGCTGGATGGGTGATGGGCAGTAAGGGAAGGCACTTGTGTTGAGCACTGGTTGCTATATGTAAGTGATGAATCACTGAATTCTACTCTTGAAACCAGTATTATCCTATGCGTTAACTAACTAGAATTTAATAAAAATTGAAAAAAATGTCAGCATATATATACAAAAAATTTTTTCTTTCCCTCCATACCAATTTTAAAGATAAACAGAAGCAGTTGCTTTTATTTGGGAGGGCCAACGGTATATTTTCGTCGTCTTGCTGTAAGGCCATGACCTTCCTGCTCCCGGTCATTGGATAGACCACAGAAATCTTGCTTGTCATGACGTTTCATAAGACCTCACACTTATCAACTATACTGATGAGATTGTACAAATTGGGTCTGTTGGACAGAAAGTGGCATTTACGGTAGGCGTTTATCAAGACACGAATGAGAGGGTAAGTTGAAACACTCTATCAGTCAGCGTCTAATTAGAAGTGTCACACTGGGGTGCCTGGGTGGCGTAGTCGGTTAAGCGTCTGACTCTTTGATGTTGGCTCAGGTCGTGTGACCTTATGGTCATGAGATCGAGCCCCACATTGGGCTCTGAGCGTGGAGTCTGCTTGGGATTCTCTCTCTCCCCCTCTTTTTCTGCCCCCCCCCCCCCGCTTGCGCTCGCGCTTTCAAAATAAATAAGCATTAAAAAAAAAAGTGTCATGCAGTAATTTGAATAGGGAGTTTAATATAAAGAATTATTACCTTTAATGAACTGGAGCCATGAGAGATTGATAGCAATTAGTGAAGATCATGGTGAAGAATCTAGGACTAGCAGATAAAAGGACCTGACACTCTCCCCAGGGCTAAGATGGGGTGGTGTGGAAAGACCAACGCTCTGGGGGGATTTTTAGTGCTTCCGAGTCATGGAAGTGTATATGCTGTAAGAATAGGGGGCTTGCTTTCACTTCCCGGGGACATTCTACTTTTTATGTACAACGAGGATTAGATGTGCAGCCATTTGTTTCTTCAATGGTGGAGCTAATTGCTTCGGTATGATAAAGCTGCTCTTCTCTTCGCTAAAGCCAAGGGTTACAGTTTTTGTTTAGGCACCTGAGTTAGAGTATTGTCTCCCTGCTTGTTTCCATTTCTGAAGGGGTGGAGCCGGGAGCCCTGAAGAAATTTCTAGGTTGTCAGAGTCGTAGACACTGGGTTTATCTTCCTCCTGGAGAGATTTCCGTAACAGAGGATTAAAGAGTCTTTGCATCTGTCTCCAAGGAGACTCTCAGGGCAGAAAGAATAGTCTTCCCCACCCCCACCCCGGGTACAAATGGAGGACACTCCTGTTTCTTCACCTCTTGAATCCAGAGTAAGTGTGCCACTTATGTAGGATATATTTTCCGTGTGGTTCTTATCACATCACTCTGCAGGACTGCAGACGTGGGGAGACAAATGCTCCCGTGTCACTCTGACTGTTGATTGTGCAGTGAGCATAATAAGAAATCTGTGATTCAAAAACCTCATGTGCATTTAGGAAAATTTAATAAAGATGAATATTAAAAACCCAGCAAGCACCCAGGGAAGAAGCAACCCTTCCTGCGTGAAGGTTAAGGCCCAGAACTTATTGGAGAGGTGCCCAGCATTGACTTTGACTCACTTTGGAATTAGCCCCCAGATTGCCCTCTGGGGTGCTGGGGGAAAGCTGTTCCAAGGATGGGGCATTGCCGGAAGCAGTCCATCATGGAAAAGAGGCAGGCTGAGGGAAACTGCCGATCTCTGGGTGCTGTTGATGTGCCGTTACAGGAGCCGGGTACTGGAGAAGCCACCCGTGTTGCAAGAACGTGGTGCTGGAGAAGCCACCCAGGGTGAAGAAACTTGCCAGGTGGAGCCCAGTGGAACCAGGGAGGGAACTCGCTTCCTCCTGCGGTAGGTTTACAGCACCCCATCCCGACCAAGCTTAACGTGCCAGTTGTCAAGGGCCCGGCTCAGTTTCCACAGAGCAAGCAATGAAGGGAAATTTGAAATTCAAGGGCAATACATTCATAAATGGCACATTTATGTCAATTGCATACTGCGACGTGCAGTCAGGAGGGAAGCACTGCTTGCTACTTGATTAATCCTTGCAGCGTAAAAAAGTATAAAGCAGAAGAAGACACGAATCTCTTTTCAGGTTTTGGACAATGGACAGCACAAGACTGATCCTGGAGGGAAGATAAATACAAAAGTTAAGCCCCGCAGTCGCCCTGGCCTTTGGCCGAAAAGTACTTTGCGAGAGATGGCAGAGGGGAGTGGCGAATAAGCAGAAGACCGGGTCTTCCTGAGCTGAGATAAATATTGAAATTGAGAGCGGGCAGTGTGGTTGAGAATTGTGGGGCAGGGTGTGGGAGGAGAGGAAGCTGCACAAAACGGGAGCCCTAGAAAGGTGCACGAAGCACCTTGGTGCTTCGCATATGTGGGGTCAGGCTCTGTAGGGCTGGCTGTGGGGAAATGAAGTTTGCCCTTGACCGTGAGACATTGGTGTACTGCCCGAGTAGGGAAGCTTAGCACTCTGGGCCCTCAGCTGAGAGTCCAGTAGGATTATATCTCAGGAATAGGGCTACTCTAACCCTAAAGTGAAGGCTAAGGACACCTGCCTGTCAGAGCTGAATAGGGTCCACAGGTAACCTATTTATATAACAGAACAAAATTCAGTGCTCTGTAAAGGTAAACAAGCAAAAATGTAGCATTCTACCCATGAAATTCAAAATCTCTGGCCTTCACTAAAACAATACTAGATACCTGAAGTGGAAACATGTCACTTGTAGTCAGAAAAAAAATCAAAAGGTATGAAAAATAGGATGGAATGAGCAGACAAGGATGTTGAAGCAAATCACAAACACTGTGGGTACGTCCAAGGACTCAAAGAACATACGGAAGAAACGAGAGGAACGGAGGGGTGCAAAGAACGAAATGCACCTTCTAGGTGTAAAAGAGATACATTATCTCCAATGAATTTCACCAGTAAGGTTAATAGATGGGGAACCATGGAAGCAAAGATCCCTGACCGTGAAGGAAAAGCAATAGAAATTACCTAAGAGAGAGCTACAAATGGAAGAATGGAAACAGGGCTCCAGTAACCTGTGGGAAAAGTGCAGCACCCCAGTGTAAACACCGTTAGAATCCCAGAAGGAGGGGCACCTGGTGGCTCAGTTGGTCAAATGTCCCACTCATGATCTCTGCTCAGGTCACGATCTCACGGTTCGTGGGTCTGAGCCCCGGGTCCGGCTCTGCCTCACAGCATGGAGCCTGCTTGTGATTCTCTGCTCCTCCCCTGCTTGCATTCGTTCTCCCTCTCCCTCTCTCTCTCCCCCACCCCAAAACATTAAACAAAAAATCCCAGAAGGAAAGAATAAACAAGAGCACAGTAAAGGTATTTGGAAAAATAACAACATCACTTCTAAATTTAAAAGTGAAAATTATGAACCCACGTAACAAGAAGTTCTGGCAAATAGGAGTAAGGAATACACTTACACCCACCCGCCCCAGAGCACATCCAGATCGCATCACTGAAACCGGTGATGAAGAAAACATTAGAAGACAGAAAAAGAGAAGTTATATACATGAGAATGTAGGAAAAAAAGAAAACCCTCAGATTTCTCGTTAAAAGCAATGCGAGTCAGAAGACAATGGAACAAGATGTTTGAAGTGATAATGACAAAGTCTGTAAGCTTGATTTTATGTTCAGAGAAAATAGGACCAAAAAAGGGGGCTGAATAATTTTCCAGACAAACCAAAGTTAGGAATTTATTACCAACGGACCTGCCCCACAAGCAACGTTGAATTCCTTAGACAGAAGGGAAATTGTCCCAAATGGAAATGGGGAGGTATACAAAAAGTGAAGAAAAGTGTTTTTGCCCCGACAAAGTGAAAACAAAGTAGAGTTAATAAGTCAGTATTGCCAATAAGATGGAATCCTAAAACATACTTCATTAACTCAAAGAAGTCAGCATAAGGGGGAAAAGTGGGAGGAGGAGGAGATGGGTCAAATATAACAAATCATAAAACGGTAGTCCAACTGTATCGACAATTACATCAAGTCTGATTGATGCGGGAACACTCCCAGTTACAGTGGAGAGTTCGTCAGGAGAAAAAAGACTTAGCTATGTGCTTTCTATGTGAAGTACACTTCAAATACAAAGAAAGGTTAAAATGATGCAATATCACATACCATCTAAACACTAGGCATCAGCTCTGATATTCATCACCAGACACAGGAGGGATATTTCACAATAATGGGACACTCCGTCAGGAAGATGTAATAGTCTTTTTTTTTTTTTAAATTTTTTTTAACGTTTATTTTTGAGACAGAGACAGAGCATGAACGGGGGAGGGTCACAGAGAGGGAGACACAGAATCTGAAACAGGCTCCGGGCTCTGAGCTGTCAGCACAGAGCCCGACGCGGGGCTCGAACTCACGGACCGCGAGATCATGACCCGAGCCAAAGTTGGCCGCTTAACCGACTGAGCCACCCAGGCGCCCCAGGAAGATGTAACAGTCTTACATGTGTACATTTCTAATAGAGCTTTGAAACCCATGATAGAAAAACTGACAGCACTGACAATAGAATAGATCCACAATTATCCTTGGAGATTTCAACAGTTCTCCCTCAATAACCATTAACGAGTAGGCACAAAATCAGTACAAAAATAAAAAAATAAAAAAATATGTACATGTATATAATGTATATATGTGTGTATATGTATATAATGTATATGTATATACATATACATATATGTATACATATGTATGTAATATGTATGTATGTATGTAATATACATATATGTATATACATATATATATGTATGTAATGTATATATGAGACTAGTTTCAACCAATTTGACCTAATTGCTGCTTATAGAACACTTCATCTGAGAACAGAATACATGTTCAAGTTCATGAAACATTCACCAAGACGGAACATTTTCTGGGCTTTAAAACAAGTCTTATATCTAAAAGAATTAAAATCGTAGTTTCTTCTATGACCATAATGGAATTACATTAGACATAAACACCAGAAATGCGTATGAAAACATATATAAAATGTAGATCACAGAATCCACAAAGCAAACACCACCCCGCTTTGGAATATTTCGTAGGTCAGAGAAGAAATCCCGGGGATAACTGGGGCGTATTTTGAACTGCATGATGATGAAAACCAAGATCTAAAACCTTGTGCGATAGAGCTAAAGCAGTTCTTAGAATTTTATAGCTTGAATGCTTATGTTGGTAAGGAAAAGTCCAAATTCAGTGACCTAAACTTCCACTTTAAGAAGATAAAAAGGAAATTAAAGCCAAATTGAATAAAAGAAAATAAGACGAAATAGGAAACCAAATCAACAAAACCCAAAGCTTTAAAAAAATTGATGAGCTTCTAGTCAGACTAAGCAAGAAAGAAAGGATAAAGCGGGAACATCACTACAGACTGGATAAATAAGATTAAGGAAGGAGTGTTATGAGAAACTGTGTCAACCAATTTAATCACTTACATGAAGTTGATTAAAAAAAAAAAAAAACAAACCTTAGGATGTCAGATGATCAAATTTGGCCCAAGGGGGAAAAAAATGGAATATCTGAATGGCTCATTATATCTATTAACATTAAATTTTCCCCACAAAGACTACTACAGGGCTCTCAGTGGCATCGTTGGTAAATTCTATCAAGCAGTTAAGAAATAACTTGTACAAATTATTCACAAACTTCTAGCTTAGAGAGGAGATGAATATTTTCCACTCTGAGACCAGCTTTATTCAAATCCAAAATCAGACGAAGTCTTTCTGCATAACCCACAAAAGAGAAAAGGAAAGAAAACGAACCCTTGTAAACATACGTACAAAACTCATTAAGAAAAGGCTAGGAATGAAAATACACAAAATGGATCCTGCACAATGAAACTCACCATATATGCCATATGTTTAATAAAGGAGAAAAGTCCTGTGATTAACTCGATTGACTCAGAAAAAGGACATTTAGCCCCTGCTCACACACAAAAAAACAAAAACAAAAACAAAACAAAACAAAAAACAACAACAACAACTTGGCAACGGATCATAAAAGGGAGTTTTTTTCAACTGACAGGTATCACTGTAATTAACGGTGAAACACTGAATGTTTTGTCTCTCAAAACAAGGAGAAGGCAAAGCACCTCCTTTGGTCACCTCTATCCAACATTGTCCTGCAACAAGGAAGAGACATTAAGGGCACTGAGATGGTAAAGGAATACACGTAACTTGTGTTTATTCAGGTATGATCTGCTTTGTGTGTGGACTAAAGTCTAAGAAATCAATAGAAAATGTGCTAGAATTCAAAGTAAGTGCAGCCAATTTTCAGGATGTGAGACCATTATGCACAAACTTCTCGTACTCGGACATTAGCAAGCAATTAGGAATGGAAATAATTTATAATTAAGTTTTATCCAGATAATATAATAACTTCTACAAGTATGTAAAGACCTCTGCACAAAAAACTATAAAATATTGCTGAAAGGAAGTGAAGGCCTAAATAGGATACGTGCAATGCATACGGAGTGGAAAATAATTGTTGTCAGTTCTCCCTAAGTTAGTGTATAAATTTAAATAATCTCCACCAAAATTCCAGCAGGCTTTTAAAAATAGAAATTGACAAGTCAATTTAAAATTTATATGTAAATGCAAAAGACTTAGAACTAGCAAAACAGTATTTTAAAAGGAGACTATCAAGGCTTACCATAAATCTACATTAATCTAGTTACCACAGCTACAGGATAATAACATACATGTAAATCAGAGTGGGGATTGCAGGAATAGATCCTATGCACACACAGGAAAATATTTTTCAACAACAAGGCTACTGTTTTTTTAGTCTAAAAATACTTCCAAACTTCCAAACGTTTTTGAGTTATTTGTCTTTATGGTTGAGTTGTGAGAGTTCTCTATATATTCTGGATACTAGACCTTTACGTGATTTGGAAATACTTTGTCCTTTCTGGGGGTTGTATTTTCTTTACTAAGACTTTATTTTTAGAATGGTTTTAGGTGTGCAGCAAAATTGAGGAGAAGGTGACCAAAATTTCCCATATATCCCCTGCCCCTACACATGGCCTCCCCCATTACCAACCTCTCTCAATAGAATGTACACTTTTACAGTCGATGAACCTATATTGACCACCTGGGCCTGTGCTTTCTGTTTAGGTTATCAGTGATTGATTCAATTACTTTCTTATTTTTTATGTTTTGTTTAAATCCAAGTTAGCTAACGTACAGTGTAATGGTTATGGGAGTCGAATTTAGTGATTCATCACTTATATATAACCCCCAGTGCTCATCCCAACAAGTGCCCTCCTTAATGCCCATCACCCATCTAGCCCATCCCCCCACCCACCTGCCCCCCAACAACCCTGTTTGTTCTCTGTATTGAAGAGTCTCTCATGGTTTGCCTCCCTCTCTGTTTTTATCTTATTTTTCTTTCCCTCCCCCATGTTCCTCTATTTTGTTTCTTAAATTCCCCATATGAGTGAAATCGTAGATTTGTCTTTCTCTGACTTATTTCATTTAGCATAATACATTCTAGCTCCATCCACGTTGTTGCAAATGGCAAGATTTCATTCTTTTTGATCACCAAGTAACAGATTTGATTACTTTTCTATTCAGCTTGTCTGTTTCATCTAGTGTGAATTTTGGCAGCTGTGTTTTTCAAGAAATTGGTCTCTTTCATGAATTCAGTTCACAACGAGTTGTGAATTTGTTGCCCAAAAGGTATATAGGTTTATTTTTGGACCCTCAATTCTACTCCATTGATCTATGCACGTGCCTTTATTCCAGTAGTACCCAGTCCTAGTTATTCTAGTTTTATAGTAAGTTATTGAAATTGGGAAGTGTGTGTGTGTGTGTGTGTGTGTGTGTGTGTGTGTGTGTGTGTAATGGAATATTACTCAGCCATCCAAAAGAATGAAATCTTGCCATTTACAATGATGTGGATAGAGCTAGAGTGTATTATGCTAAGAGAAGTAAGTTCATCAGAGAAAGATAAATACCATATGGTTTCACTCATATGTGGAATTTAAGAACCAAAACAGATGAACATAGGGGATGGGGGGAAATAAGAGAGAGAAACCACAGGAGACTCTTAATGATAGAGAACAAACTGAGGGTTGATGGAGGGAGGTGGGTAGGAGACAGGCTAGATGGGTGATGGGTCCTAAGGAGGGCGCATGTTGTGGTGAGTCCTGGGTGTTGTATGTAAGTGATGAATCACTGAATTCTCCTGAAACTGATATTGCAATGTATATTAACTACCTAAAATTTAAATTAAAAAAATAAAACCACATTGTCAACATGGGTAAAAAAGCAGGACCTGTTATGTGTTTACATGCAATGCATATTAAATATAATAGCCATGTGAAAAGTCAACTAAGGGAAAAGACACGCCATACAAACACTAGGCATGATGGGCCTCAGAGGAAAAATGCTATCAGGATAAGTAATATTACCATCAATAAACAGGGACCATTCAAAATGATAAAAGGGTCAATTTCTCAAGAAGACCTAAGTCTTAAATGTCTATGCATTAAATATTGGTGTTCAAAATGAAACAAACTGATAGAACTGAAAGAAAAAAAATCGATGAATCTGCTTGGTTGGAGTCTCAATAATTGATGTAACAGACATAATATCAGTACACACATAGAAGGAAAGATCTAGAGGAATATAGATGAAAAAGAAAAATGTACTGAAGAATAAAGACCTACAATTTCAACTAATTTGACCTAATTTCTCTTCATTGAGCATTTGTTTTAAAACAATACACATTCTTTTTGGGTGTTCATAGGACGTTCACCGGGACAGATCATTTGCTCGGATTTAGAACAAGTATGACTACATTTTAAAAGGATTAAAATGACAGAGTATCCTCTAATACCGTAATGAAATTAAATCAGAAATTTCTAACAAATATATGTGGAAGATACCTGAATATTTGGAAGTTAAGCACCACACTCCTAAATAATCGATAAGTTAATGGAGAAATCACAAGAAAAATTGAGACACATTTTGAATTGAATGCAAATGAGAGCAAACCCCATAACGTTTGTGTGCGATGCAGCTAAAGCCATCTTTTGGGAGAAATCATAGCATTAAATTTTCATATAAGGTTAGAAGAATGGCCTAAAGTCTGATCTATCCCTCTTAAAAGCTAAAGGACCATTAAACCCAATGTAAGTAGCTCCAACCAAGTTGTTCTGTGCATCAGTAGCTGCTTCTTTTGTATTGCTGAGTAGTAGTCCATGACGTGGATGTGTTTTTTTTTTCTTTGCCTATTTTCAATTGAATTGTTTCTGCTACTGTTGAATTTTGAGTTTTAACATTTCTTAGGAATCCACTGCCATTATCTTCCAAGTCTTCACCAAAATTAGATTGTCGTGGCACTAGTGGATGGAACTCTGATGTGGTAGAAAGAGGGAGAAGCGACGGTCTCTAAGAACCATGGCAAACGAAGTCCTATGATTACCATCGTGACTCTCGGTTTAATTTTTAAACGTCAAAGTTTTTATTAGAAAAGAAGCAGAATGTGGCTGCACTTGGGAAATGGGTTTGCCCAGAAATTTATTGAGTGTCTACTATATGCATATTTGTACTAGGTGCCCATAAGTCTTTATTGGCTTATGACTAGCAAAACTTTAAGCTCGAACTGAAATTTCTTAAAAGTTTAAGGTGGTAGGGAATACTACTTGCAGAACTAGCAACTTGAGTGCATTTTTTCTCTGACATGCTGACTCCACAGTCTCATTTATGGACCATCAGCAGTTTCCACGTCTTCCTCAAACTATACATTGTGAAGCAGAAATTATTTGCAGGGCTGTCTGTTCTTAGGTCTGGGTTTGGAGCAGCAGTAGGGATACGTTTTCTCCAAAGAAGATGAGGCCAGAGAGGGAGGGCTTAAAGTATGGGGGTTGGTGTTCCTTAGTGGAAAGACCCATTAAATCTTGCCTGTAAAGTAGCTTGATACAATCTGAGTGTGAGGGTGCTGAGTGAGGTTGGGAGCTTGAACAGGAGAGACTGGGAGACCCCTCTATGGATGGTGCTGTGGGGGCTGGTATGCAAGCAAGAAATGAACCAAAGTATGACGTCCCACACACCAAGGACAGGGCCGTCCCAGTCTCTCCCCTGGGACCAGTGACCTGGGAACAAGAGACATTAGCCATTTCTTTTTTTTTCTTTTTTCTTTTTTAAATTTTGTTAACGTTTATTTATTTTTGAGAGAGAGAGAGAGAGAGAGAGAGAGACAGAGAGTGAATGGGGGAAGAGCAGAGAGAGAGGGAGGCACAGAATCTGAAGCAGGCTCCAGGTTCTGAGCTGTCAGCACAGAGCCCAACATGGGGCTCGAACCCATGAACCGCGAGATCATGACCTGAGCCGAAGTGAGACACTCAACTGCCTGAGCCACCCAGGTGCCCCTGGACGTTAGCCATTTCTACTCTGAGTGTCCAGTGTATCCCAAGTCCTCAGCACTGCAGTTTATCTGTGGGTGAAGCAGAATTCACAGCCAGTGATGCCCAGTGAGCTTGGCAAAGAGCAAAAAGGCCCTGAATCCAATGTTTTAACTCTTAGAAAAAGAGGGAGAGGTTCTTGCATGTGTGTAAAGACTAATGAGATGGGACTGAGGGCAATGAAGGGCATGACAGGAGCTTTAAAAGGGACCTTTTTAACTTAGGGTGACAGGGGAACTGTAAGCTTCTGAAATTGTATGTTTCTTTGTGTCTACCTCTCCCTAGCAATGCTTAGATATGCAGTGGGTACTCAGCACCCGGAAGGAAGGCAGGCAGGGAGGGAGGGAGAGAGGAAGGCAGGAAGGAAGAAAGGAAAGGAGGGAGGGAGGGAGGAGGGAAGGGAGGGAGGAAGGAGGAGGACATTGTCCTGGGGAATGTTCTAAGCAGGATAAGAGAAGTAAACATCCGTGCTCTAGAAGTCTGGTCCACAGACCAGAGTTCAAGGAAGAATTTTCCATGGCTAAAGAGAACCTGGCAGTGACCATAGAAGGTTGGACAGAGCTTTCCTTTGAGAGTCAAACGAGGACCTCCAGGCTCGGGCTCCTGGGACACTGAGCAGTTAGCTGTATCCATCCCTCCTCTATTGTGGCAATTCCTGGACTTAAATGCTTTCAGTTGATTCTGAGTCCTCTCGTTACTGAGATCTGGGCCACAGAGGTTGGAATGCATGTGGTAACTGGTCTTTAATTATTAACTACCATTGATTTCTCGGCCAAGGGTCATTCCTCTCCTCCCTTTCTGAGGTTCAGACTTTTGGCACCCGTGTACAGAAATGAAGTCATTCACTGATTGGTAATTCTGCAGCCCCTCTCCCTCCCATTCCGTGTATGTAAACCCTGGAAGGCCTGAGCGCTGGGACCGAAGCTCATACGGGCTGGTGAGAAACTTCACACTTTGTGTTGTGCTGTGTGTGTGCACGCTGCTGTCGGCCATAGGCTTTGCTGAGTCAGGAGAGGCAGTGGGGTGGGCAGGAGGACACTCAGTAAAAGGAGGGAAAGGTGATTGCTGAAAAAAAAAAGTTCCATCTGGTCTTTTCCTGCCTGATAAGTTCTTGGGTAAATATTTTTCTGCTTTTTCATGGACAACCATGAGGAGAGGTTTTTGCCCTCTAGAGAATCCACTACTTGCCACGTGAGCTTGGTTGTATAGCTGGAGAAGCTTCTGCAGAATTGTATTCTTTGCTGTGGAGCCTTCATGGGCTCCTCCCTTAATGGCAGCCCCCTTTTCTCTAGTACTTAGAGCGAGGACAGTGAATTAGTTCTCGCTAGGCCTGTGATTGGAGCATACAATTTATAGAATGGGGCTACAGTATGGCCTCCAAAGTCAGCAGAGACTCAACCACTCAGTGCTCACAAGTGCTGGCGTTGAGGGCCCTCCTGGGGCATCGGTGGGCTCTGGGTTGGTGGGAAGGCCTTGGTGAGGAAGGGTCTGTGGCAGAGACACTTAGGAAGGGCTCATCCCAAGACTGTCCTGGGACAGGAGTAGGATTCCTATGAGAATGGGTTCTAGAACGGCTGTTCTGGGTGGAAGTGATTAGATTTGACTCTCTGAGATTCTGTATCTGTTGCATGTGAGAGCTACTTTTCCAGTCCTGATATTTGAGGGCAGTAGAAAAGAGTCTATCTTTGAACTCAGGGTCACGTATTTTGTGTCACAGAGCCCCACGCAGAAACTGAGAAACAGCTATGAGTGGCATTTGAATGGCGTTGTTGCTAGTATCTCGTCCTTATATTTCTAATATGACTTTCGCATTGCTTGTGTTTTCAGTTGCCCATTGAACTGTTAATTTCCTAAATGCCTTGTTGAGATTATGAAATGCTTTTTTTTCTAAACAGAGGGCTTTCGTGTATAGTTATTAAGCTCTTCCTTAATCAGATCTTTATTGCCCCAAGCAAAAGAGAATTGAGGAGTAAACCAGCATATATTTGGAACAGCCAGAATGATGTCACATAACCTGTGCTCTACAGTAGGTTTTCAGTATTCTCACGTGATTCCAGGTTGCTAAATTTCATCAGGATTGGGTGCTAAATTTCATGAATGGCTTTGTCTGAGTCCACTGAGATGATAGTTTTCCTTCTCCTTTCTACAACTGTGAAATAAATTGATTTTGATGTGTCAACCCCATCTTGC
This sequence comes from Puma concolor, assembly GCF_028749965.1. Classification (NCBI taxonomy): domain Eukaryota; kingdom Metazoa; phylum Chordata; class Mammalia; order Carnivora; family Felidae; genus Puma; species Puma concolor. Next base: position 4,276,510 of record NC_141683.1, on the reverse strand, counting down.
ATTCCTGGAATAAATCCAACATGATTTTGAGATTACCAGTCTTAAATATTGCTGCTGTCCCTTTCAGATTTTGGTATCCGGTCACACTTGTATAAAATTTGTTGGGGAGGGGGTGCCTGGGTGGTGCACTCAGTCGAGCCTCCGACTCTTGGCTTCAGCTCAGGTCATCGTCTTGCAGTTTGTGAGTTCGAGCCCTGCATCGGGTTCTGTGCTGACAGTGCGGAGCCTGCTTGGGATCCTCCCTCTCCTTTCTCTGCCCCTCTCCTGCTCATGTTTGTTCTCTCACTCTCTCTCCCCTTGCTTCCCCCCTCCTTCTAGACATAAACTTAAAATAAAATTGGTTGGAGAGGGTGACATATGCAAGATGACTGAATAAGACCCCCCTACTCGACATCAACAATTTGGCATCCAATCTCCCACAAAAGCACCTTTGTGGGAGCTCTGGGATCCAGGTAGGACACTGTGAGACCCCAGTGTAGTCCAAGGCCAAGGAGAACCGTTTTGAGAAGGTAGGCTCTTCCTCACAGGGCTGACCGTGACTGTGGTCCCAATTATGGGCCTGCAGACAGCTCTGGCCCCCCTTAGAACTTGGCTACCGCCCTGTTTGGCTTTGCTTCTGTCACCAGCACCACATGCCGGGTGACCCAGGAGGACTCAGGCACACGGACCTCTGTCCTGGCTGTGTTTCCCAATCCAGCAGGTTGGACTTCCACATGTACCTGTTTCAGAAAGACCCTTTCTTTAAAAACTGTGTTAGAGCAATGGGGTACTACTTGGCAATGAGAAAGAATGAAATCTGGCCCTCTGTAGCAACGTGGATGGAACTGGAGAGTGTTACGCTAAGCGAAACAAGTCATACAGAGAAAGACAGATACCCTATGTTTTCACTCTTATGCGGATCCTGAGAAACTTAACAGAAGACCATGGGGGGAGGGGAAGGAAAAAAAAAAAAAGAGAGGGAGGGAGCCAAACCATAAGAGACTCTTAAAAACTGAGAATAAACTGAGGGTTGATGGGGGGTGGGAGGGCGGGGAAAGTGGGGGATGGGCATTGAGGAGGGCGCCTGTTGGGAGGAGCACTGGGTGTTGCATGGAAACCAGTTTGACAATAAATTTCATATTAAAAATAAAGAAATAAACAAACAAATAAATAAATAAAATTTGTGTTAGAGGACTTAAGTATAACATCCGCCCCCCAACCTCAGGGGTTATGAGGCAGATAGTCGTAGGTGGGGCACAGGTGATTTTATTTAGGGCAGGGAAACGATTTTGTATGATTCTGTGTAACGGTGGATCACATTACAAGTTTGTCAGCATTTTGTGTACAAAACTCTAAAACCATTGCCTTTGGCGGATAACGATATATCAGTGTTGGTTCATGGACGAGAACAGATGCTGATGGGGGAGGGGACGTGGGGACTTTTCCTACTGTCGGCTCGACTTTGCCGTAAACCTAAAACTGCTCTAAAAACTAAAGCCTATTAATTTGAAAAAGAAAAAACGCAAAAACAGAACACCCATTTTCTCTCCCTCAGAAAAGCTTGTGAAGACAAAAAGAAAGACCAATGTCCCCAAAACACAGGAATAGACACTTAGTGTGACTAGCGAGGACAGGCAAGGTGAGGGTATCGGGGGACCGTTTTCACTCCCAGCCTGCAGAACTTTGTAGCTCCTGTCAAGATGGAAAAATGGCTAATTATATTCTGTTGGCACAACTGTGAAAGGCTACAAGACATTTTAACGATTAGCTGGAACACTATTATGAAACTTAAAAAAATGTACCCATTTGGCTCCTAAGTCACTGAGGAATAAGGTCTAAACACATAGGTCTCGGTGGGTTAAAAATATATGTGAAAAGATGTTTCTATTGCATTTTAATCATTAATATTTTTAATCAGTGGAATGGTTGGGTAAATTATAGTTCATCATACTATGGATTATGATGCTGCTATGCAAAACAGCGAGCTTGATATGTTTGTATGAAATGACACTTATATTTTCTTTTTTTTTTTTTTTAAGCTTATTTAGGGGGCTCATGCAGGAGGGACAAAGAGAGAGGGAGAGAGAGAATCCCAAGCAGGCTCCACACTGTCAGCATAGAGTCCGAGGTGGGGCTCAAACTCACAAACTATGAGATCATGACTTGAGCCGAAATCAAGAGTCAGGCACTGAACTGAGGTGCCCCAACACGTGTATTTAAATTGAGAAAATGCATATTGGGTAATGCGTGTGGTCTCAGGAAAAAATAAAGGAAAACACGTGTCTTTATATCTGTTCGCAAACGTAGAGTGGGGGGTAAGAGGATACAGAACAAGACATTAACATTGATTGTTTTGGGAATGGGGGAAAAGAGGAAGATCGTTGGCTTTTTCTTGTTACACTGACAGTCCTATTGTTGCAAAAAGTAGGTACTACTTTTGTGGCTTGAAAGGAAAAGCCAAATTGTTGTAGAATAAAACAAAGACCACAGAAGAGAAGCCCTGGCCCTGGCCAACAGGGCCAGGGTCCAACAGACCTGTTCTACCGTCCCGTTCACGGTGACTGCCTCTTAGTGTAACTCCTGAGCATCGGTATCCTAGAAATCCATTTGTTTTCTATGCTTTGAGGGATGTTATTTAAAACAAAAACCCTCTTGCTATCAGAGCTTGGTGCACAGCTTACCAGCGTGAGGTGTCTGGTTAATCAAAGCTTAGTGAGTGAGCAAAGGGAAAGATCTCTCCTCCCACCCCATCTCCATTCTGTTTTTAAAATTATTTTTTTGTGTATTTATGTTTATTTCTTTTGAGAGAGAGCAAGCAGGGGAGGGGCAGAGAAAGAGAGGGAGACAGAGAGAATCCCAAGCAGGCTCCCCACTGTCAGCGCAGAGCCTGATGCGGGGCTTGAACCCATGGATCGTGAGATCATGACCTGAGCTGAAATCAAGAGTTGGACACTTAACTGACTGAGCCACCCATTCTGTTTTTAGATTGGTACGCATCCAGTGTAAGAAGGGCGTGGGGGGTAATGTGTCATGCCCCCAAAAGAGAGTATGGGGATCTGGAAAACTTAAACAATTTGTAAGCCTAGTCTAACATCAAAACTCAAACATGGCACACTAGCCATCTAATGATGCATGGCCCCCAAACTTCTATCAGCTTGAAACAGCACACATTATCTCGTGTGGTTTCTGTGGCTCAGGACACTGGGGGTGGCTTCGCTGGGTGGTTCTGTCTCTGTCTCTCATGAGGTCAGGGTGTTGGTCTGGGTGCACTGAAGACTTGGTCAGCACTGGGGCTCTGTTCCATGTTGGCTGACTCACATGGCTGCTGGGTTAGAGCTGGCGCTTGGAGAAGGGCCTCAGTTTCTCCTATGCTTCTACATATGGCTGCTTAGTGTCAGGACGTGGCCGCTGGTTTCGCCCAGAGCTAGTGATCTGAGAAGAGGGGGAAGGAGAAGGCCACAGCGTCTTCTGGGACCACACCTCAGAAGTTATGTGCCATTAGTCTTGTACATTCTTCTCCATTAGAAGCAAGTCCCTCAGTACAGGCCACCCTCCAGAGGAGGGGAATTCACTGCACCTTTTGAAGGGAGGAGTATCTGAGAATGTGTGAGTCAAAGTTCATCACCACCCAGTGCTCACTGCGGCACTGTTGTCTAGTTTCAGAAATTTCTAGAAAATTTCAGGAATGCCTCTTAGGCATTCTTTCTCTCCAGAGGTTTATGGATTTTTTTTTCCTTAGTAGCTTCTCTTTAAAGGATTTTGGTGATCCAGCATTCTGCATTCCCTTTTATGTACTTGCTCCTGTTTCCACAGGGCCACAACTTCCTATCCCAATTCCTATCCTTACCCACCCCCCTGAATCATAGATTCACCAATACAGTCCTCCTAAAGGTCTGTTGGGACTAATACCATCATGATCTACATCCCTCTGTGCATCAGTGACCATACTATGAACAATAGCTGACATTTACACGGAAATTACTATATACCAGCCACTGTTTGAAGGGCTCTATGAGTGCCAGAATGTGCCACGTACACCAGGTCCTCGCTCATGACTCAGGTCTCCTTTCCTAACCTAACTTCCACTCCCACCCCCTCGACTCCCATGGCGGAGCCCTGGCCCGTCCCTGGCAACATCCCCAGTATCTTCAGTGTCTTCCCTTGAATGTGTCCTTTGCCTTGTGCTCACACGGAGACCTGGCTCCTGGATGGGTGCAGCTTCTGTGGCCTTATTCTATGGCAGGCATTTCCTCTCTTGCTTCCTTTGTATGTTTGGGCCGGGAGATGTGCTAGCTCTTTCCTCCCCCACGGCTGCTTCCAGTCTGTTTTCCCTCCTTCCTTAAACACCTCGCAGATTTGAAGCTCCTGCTATCAGACTCTACTGCCCTGGCCCCTCTTTGTGATAGTACATCGTAGACATCCCTGCTTACTCTTTTCCATTCCTTGAATGTTTTGACCTCCTAGATTACTCGCTCTGCTGCTATAATTCATGGTGATTATGATAACAACAAACAGACTAGCCATCCAAAACTCTGGCCCCTTGGTTTTTGTCTTAGCTTCCAAAGTTGTTTGTTGTTGTTTTTTTTCTTTCCACTATACCTCGATCGTCTACTTCTGTGGTCCCATGCTAGATCTTTCCGTTATTAAGAACTACATCTCCTCTGTAGTGTCTGCATCCAGCACCGCCTCCCTCTCCACCTCTCTTTCTAGTACTTCAGGGAACAAATCTTCAGCCCAAGTAGGACTTGGGTTCTGTTTGTGGTTATAAGAAATATGTGTTTGTGGTCTTCGTCTTGTTTCTGGCACAGAGCTCCCCAAGTGACAGGAATTTCCTGTAATCAGACCCATCAAGATGTCTTTTGCGAATGAGGTGACTTTTGGAAACCACCTAAAGATGGGGGCTGGCTGCCCGCAAAGCCAACCGTGTGATTATAGGGTCGGAGCTTTCAACCTCAGCCCTGACCTCTGGGGAGCGGAAGGGGACTGGACGTTGAATCAGTTACCCATGGCCGATAGTTTAATCAATCATGCCTACGTAATGAAGCTACCATAAAAACCCAAATGGACAGCGTTCTGAGAACTTCCAGATCCGGGAACACATGGAGGTCTAGGGAGAGTGGCATACCCGGAGAGGGCAAGTAATATAGAGGCTCAGTGCCCTTCCCCTCACACCTTGCCCCATGTGTCTCTTCCGTCCATTAGCTAGTAAGTAAACTGTTTTCTTGAGTTCTGTGATCGGCCCTGGCAAATTAGACCTGAGAAAGGGCTGGTGGGACCCTCTTACTTTAGCCAGTTTGGTCAGAGGCTGGACTTGTGACTGGCATCTTAAGTGGGGGGTGGCAGTCGTGTGGGACTGAGCCACCAACCTGTGGGATCTGATGCCGTCCCTGGGCAGATAGTGTCAGGACCGGGTTGGGGGATAGCCAGCCGGTGTCAGAGAACTGCTTGGTGGTGTGAGGAAAAACCCGCACTCTGTAATTCGGAGCGGACACGCAGGTTCGTTGATCACAACCCTGGCCATCCCTCTCTGGTCCTGACTGCTGACCTGCCAAGATTCCGTGGTCCCCCTCTCCAGCCACTCTCTTGCGTAGTCTCAGCCCCCTTGTTTCTTTCTTCATTGCACTTACGGGTGTGAAATCCACTTTCCAGCTCTTTGTATCTAATCCAGGTGGCAGAACTGGCTGGAGAAAAACACAACCTGAGTCATCTCTGTTGGTGTGGGCTGAAGGTTGCTAGGCAACGTCGCCGTATTCTCATGGTCCAGACTCTCCTGCGCGTTAGAGTCTCTTGGGCAGGTTTTTAAAGAATCCTGATGTCAGGCCATGCCCCCAGACTGATTAAGCCACAGTCTCGAGGGGTGGACCCAGACACCAGCGTGCTGGCTTCTAAAGCCCCCCAGTGATTCCGAGGTGTGGCCACGTCCAGGGACTGCTGCCCCAGTGCCTTTGCTCCTCTACTCCTTGCATAACTACATTTCATCCACTATGCTCTTCCTCTGACATGCCCAGCACGGTTCCACTGCAATGTCTGTGAAAGGGTTCTCTTCCTTCTAGAACTTTCTTTCCCCAGAAAGTTGCCTGCTTGGCTTCCTTATTCCTTCATGTTTCTGCAGTAAATGTCTATTAGTAATACCTTTCTGAGCTATGCCTTATCAAATAAGACCCTGCACCCACCTTAGCACTTCCTAGCCCCCTTGACTGCCTTTTCCTTAGCATTTGTTAGCATCTAATGCATTCTGCATTTATTTGTTAATCATTTGTTACCACCTGCCAGAAAACAGCAGGGACTTTGTGCATTTTGTTCATTTTCCATAACAGAATATGCACAGTAAATTTATTTTACCAGCAGATCAATCGGTGCTCCATACCAATTTTTTTTTATTTAAAGCTTTTTTTTTTTTTTTTTTAATATTTGTTTATTTTCGAGTGCACAAGCCAGGCAGAGGCAGAGAGAGACGGGGACAGAGGATCTGAGGCGGGTCTGCACCGACAGCAGCGAGCCCGAGGCGAGGCTTGAACTCGCAAACCATGAGATCGTGACCTGAGCCGGAGTGGGATGCTTCACCACCCAGGCGCCCCACGACACATATTTCTTGGGCAGCAGAAACGTCTCAGGAGTTTATTGCGTGCAAGACAACTGTTCTTTGACGCAGTAAATGCATTTGTAAACCTGACCAGAATGGTTGCGGTGGGGCTTGGGTTGGGGGTCGGGCCCCTGGATGCCTTGAGGGCCGGTTCCTACCGTAAAGGGCGAGGCTCGCCGGGGCGGTGGGGAGAGCAGCAGGGAACAAATAGGAAACAGCACCATGCGGAGCGCACAGGCTTGTGTTTTCAGCAACCAGAAGAGAATCAGGACGGGAACTTTGACTTCAGCTCAAAGCCCAGTGGGACTTAGCTGGTGATCAGAGAGTGACCAGTCCTGTCACCACAACACAGACCACGAACGGCTCTGGTGGACGTTGGGGAGGAGGGAGTGTCTAGAGGCCACAGAGGTGAAGACTCAGCCTATTACAATTGGTTTGGGTACCCGGGGGGTTTCTTTGCAAAGTTTGGTGGCTGGGAAAGTACGGATTCCACCTGCGCTCCTAGAAAGACCGAAGACACAAAAGGAAAGAGAACTTACAGACTAGTAGCAGGTTACGTTTTCTTAAGCGGTGGACACGTCATGTGGAGCTTAATTTTTTTCTATTAAGTATAATCGTAACAAAAGATCAAAAATGAGTCTGGGGGTTGGGGGGGGGGTGCCTGCGTGGCTCAGTCAATTGAGCGACTGACTTCGGCTCAGGTCATGATCTTGTGGTTTGTGAGTTCAAGCCCCGTGTCGGGCTCTGTGCTGACAGCTCAGAACCTCGAGCCTGCTTCGGATTCTGTGTCTCCCTCTCTCTCTAACACTCCACTGCTCTCTCTCTCTCTCTCTCTCTCACACACACACACACACACACACTCTCTCTCTCTCAAATATAAATAAACATTAAAAATTAAAAAGAAAGAGTCTTGGGGCACCTGGGTCAGTTGAGCTTCCGATTTCGGCTCAGGTCATGATCTCATGGTTCCTGAGTCCAAACCCTGCACCAGGCTCACAGCTGTCATCGCGGAGCCCGCTTCAGATCCTCTGTCCTCCTCTCTCTCTCTGACTCTCCCACGCTCATTCTCTCTCTCCCTCCCCCCCTCTCAAAAATATTTTTAAAAAGAGTCTCTAGTCAACATTGTTCAACTTTGCTCAAATGATCCTGTTTGAGTCATAAACACAGGAGTGTCTTAGGCATAGATTGTCAGCATGCAAAGTAGTAGATCTGAATCAATTCACAAATCTCTAGGGACAATGAATGGCACATTTCCTTTTTTATTTTTAAAAAAAATTTTTTTTTAACGTTTATTTATTTTTTTGGGACAGAGAGAGACAGAGCATGAACGGGGGAGGGGCAGAGAGAGAGGGAGACACAGAATCAGAAACAGGCTCCAGGCTCTGAGCCATCAGCCCAGAGCCCGACGCGGGGCTCGAACTCACGGACCGCGAGATCGTGACCTGGCTGAAGTCGGACGCTTAACCGACTGCGCCACCCAGGCGCCCCGCACATTTCCTTTTTTAAATGAAGCTTGGCAGAAGTTCCCAGCCATCAGATCCCATGCAAAGTGGCACCGTTGAGTCCCTTCTCTCCACTGGACTGGACTGGGACTGTTTCTGAGGCAGTTCAGAGAGCCGTGGACGGGCCGAACTTTGGACAGTGACAAAGAGGTTTCGTGTCTACATCTGCGAGTACGTCTGATGCTGCTCCCCTTTAGTGCCAGCTTGGTCTTGGGGACCCCTATTGGTTAGGGTTGTAGGTAGAAATTATCTTAAAGTCTTTTACTTACCCGTGATCACATTTTTTTTTAATGTGTTGATGAAAAGCCCCCAGTAAGAAAGATCCAAGTTGTGTTAGGTTGTTTGCATTTTCGACATACAGAGCTGATCATTTCTTAGGTCAACGAGACGAGGCTGTACAACTTCTTTTATGGTCCAGTGACGTTGTGAGCACAGAGCGCTGAAAGAGCCGAGACCTTAAGTATATAGAGAGGGGCACACGCTTGGCTCAGTCAATTAAGCATCCAACTCTTGATTTCGACTCAGGTCGTGATCTCATGGTTTGTGGGTTCAAGCCCTGTGTCAGGCTCTGTGCTGAAAATGCGGAGCCTGCTTGGAATTCTCTCTCTTTCTCCTTCTGTCTGCCCCTTCCTGACTCACGTGTGCTTGCTCTCTCTCTCTCAATTAACAAACTTTAAAAAATAAATAGGGTGTCTGGGTGGCTCAGTCGGTTGAGCGTCCGACTTCGGCTCAGGTCATGATCTCACCATTTGTGAGTTCAAGCCCCGTGTCAGGCTCTGTGCTGACAGCTTGGAGCCTGGAGCCTTCTTTGGATTCTGTGTCTCCCTCTCTCTCTCTCTTTCTGCCCCTCCCTTGCTCCCACTCTGTCTCTCTCAAAAATAAACATTAAAAAATAAAATAAATGTATAGAGGTCCTGTGTCTTAACAGAAAGTTCTGTTAACATTTCTGAGATAGTCACAGGTTCTTCGGGGGCTATTTGTCCACAAATCTCCCGTAGAATATTCTTTCATTAAATACCTAACTTACCTGAGTTAAGTTCCTCTTGAGATGGAATCGTCAACTGGGGAGCATGTAAGACCTCCGTTCATTTTCTGTATACAAATATGTTATACGTTACATCTAGAAAACCAAATTTTTCATTAGAATCGCAAGTGAGCACATCGCCCGTATGTTAATCTAATGCATTACTCTCAACAAAAGGGAAGGCAGCGGGGAAAGAAACCCTTCATGTCCCCTGACCTGCTTTTTGTCCTTCCAGCAAGCAACAAAGAAAGGATGCCCTTAGGTATTCTAATTTCAAAATATGAAACTGGTTCTTTTCATAAGAGTTTAGTCTCCAGGGGTATTCACACAACTGTTTCCCCCTCCGAGGTCTATTTCTGGGGTGCTGTGTATGAGGAACGTGCAGATTTCCATGCCACCAGCCCTTTCAGCCTGCCATTGCCTCTCGGGGTTTGTGGAGTTGAGCCCCCTTGGAGCTGTGCCCCCCACTTCTCCCCTGAAAGCCACCGTCTCCCTCTTTACCGCTCATGGACCAACCATCCCCCATCCCCGTGGCCCTGGTGGGCTCCATGTTTGAAACACAAAGATTTCTAGTTCAGAGGATTATGCAGAAGGCAGTGTTCACCTCTCTCCTGCTTCACAGAGCTTCTTTTTTGGAGTGATGGGGGCGTGGGGGGTGACAGAGAGTAGGTATGTTGGTGTCCGTGAGGAAGGGAGAAGATGTCTTCTTTCTTCCCCGGTAAAGCTATAGCAGAAGAAAGAAAACACTCCATCCTTTCCCAAATAAATCAAAAATCAAAATAGCATTTTGAACTATTCGCCCTGAGCAGCCCGGACCTCAACGACGCAAGTCCATTGCACGCTCACGAGCGGTGAGCCCATCTACTGTGCACCAAACAGGTGTGAAAGGCTGGGTGACCAGAACAGAGCCCGCGGGCTGTTGACCTCCAGCCTTCTCACGCGGACACTGTAGTTCGAATATCGCAGGCTGCCGTGATTCATTCCTAAGATCGTCTTTTCTAATTTCTTTCCACCCTTCAGATTTCTTTCTACTTTTAATCATTGTGTTGAGTTTCCTGCGGCTGCCCTAACAAATTATCTCAAGCGTGGTGACTTACATGTATTCTTTTACAGTTCTGGAGGCCAGAAGTCAGAAGTCCGGGTCTCCCCAGGGTTAGCATGTCCCCTAGCTGCTGGGGGCTCGGTGGCTGCCGGCCAGTGGTCCTCAGTGTTCGTTGGCTGCCTTGGTCCCCACCTCAACTTCCTCTTCCTTGTTTTCCTCGTTTATAAAGTGTACTTATCGTTGGAATTAAGGACCACCCTGATCCGGGATGATCTCTTCTCAGGGTCCTTCGTTACAGCTGCAAAGACTTTTTTCCCGAATAAAGTCACAGGTACAGGTTCCTAGCGGACATATCTTTTGGGGGATGCCAGTTAACCTACAGCTGACTTGGCTGTTTCAGTTTTTGTGCTCTTTCCTTCCGAATTGACTGTATAAACGTTTCTGTGCTATCTCTCGATCTAAGTAGGTGTCTCTAGGATAGAACAACTCTTTATAGTTAATGGACTAGAAGTCAGGGACTTGGAGTTTGATTTTGAATTTTTCTGCCACTCTCCAACCACGTGAACTTGGGTGAATGTGATCCCTCTGAAGCTTACCTTTTTTATGGTGGCTGCAAATATAGAAACCAATTAGGCCTAGCTTAAAGAAAAGAACATTGTAAGTGCCAGCACCATCCCACAAAACTCAAGGGCAAGGATGTCGCCAGACTTGGGAAGAAATTAGGCCATGGGACTGAAATGTCAGCATTCTGTCTCATGTTGGGGGCCTGTTCCTCTCTACAAACTATGTGATTCTTTTTCCCCAGATGGCTATTTTTCTGACCCGAGCTCTCCAATTTCATGTTCGGTCTCTACTGTTTGTTTTCTTCTCTCCTGTCTCCACTTTTTCACGTTGCTGTCTTTCTGTCTAGGAATCAGTTCTAGATTCCTGATTGAGGGAATAAGACTGATGCCATCGAGATCTTTCCTGATTCAACCAATTTTTTTTAATGTTTTTATTTATTTTTGAGACAGAGCATAAGCAGGGGAGGGGCAGAGAGAGGGAGACACAGAATCCGAAGCAGGCTCCAGGCTCTGAGCCATCAGCACAGAGCCCGACGCGGGGCTCGAACTCACGGACTGTGAGTTGATGACCTGAGCCGAAGTCGGACGCTCAACCGACTGAGCCACCCAGGCGCCCCTCAACCAATTTTTGACCAGAGAGGGTGTCATATACTACAGAGATGGGTTTTGAGGGTCAGACCATACAGGTTGGGGAGGCAGGCAGTTCCGCGGAAGAATTTTTCTATAAGATGCAGTTAACAGTTCCTGCTGTGCTCATTTCCTCTGTGTTTGAAGATCAGAGTGGACAGTGTGCCTAAGAACACGCTGCAAATGATATACTGAACACTTGAGCAGATTGTTTGAAAGTTCCTAGCCCTGGATTTGGGTTCTGGACAAGTAGCAGACTTGATTTTTGCTTTCGATGAGAAAAAGACGAGGATTGCATCCAGTTGTGAGGTTTGGGTAAAGATTTTCCATGAGGTCCTTGCCGCGGCTCCCAAGCTTTCACTGGTTCCACAATGGCAGCAAACCCCGATTTCAGAAATAGGAATGAAGTTGCAGGAGGGGGGAAGAGAGTGGAGCTACCAGGTCTAAGTGGGCGATGTCTTACACGGAGGCATCTCTTCAGCGTTTTCTAGAAGGCAGTGGCAAGAGTGCGAACTGGGCTCGCGTCCTCGTGCACAGAAAACATTGAGCTCTTTGTGGATCCATTTCTCCGCTGCTTAGCATGGGCTTATTTTGGACAGGTCCTGTAAAGCAGGGTGAGCACTCGACGACAGAAATAACTATCAGCCCTAGAATAAAGCAAAGGTTTTTCAGTTTCTTGGGAATCCACAATTCAGTGTCGGTGTTGGGAGGAAGCAGGTTTGTCCTTCAGCAGGTGGATCAAAGAGGTTGGGTATGTTTTGCCAAGAAGCCGTCAGTTGGGATTATTGTTGCTTCTCTTCTTATTTCCAACCGGGCTGGAGTAGCAGTGGTGTCTACTTCTCCCAGCTTTGGAGCCCCCCCTGCACCAGGAACAGCCACCAGCACTGACATGGGCACAGAGGGAAGCCTGGAGTAAGCTCCTGGGGGCGCTGTACTCTGGGCCTTACGAAGCCAGGTTCCTACAACTTACGATCTAGCTTTCCCTCATTGTACTATTTTATTAAAAAAGATCATTGGCTCCAATTCCTGGAATAGACCTGGTAGAGAAAGCCAAGAAAGAGGTCATCTTAAGGCTTTAAGTCTGGCCTTCAAGTTAGATTGGCTGAGGGACGTTGTGGGCAGCGCATGTGAGCTGGCCTAAGTCATCCAAACTAGGGCACTGCACTCTATTTGGGGACAAGTATGCATTTTCCTAGTGTCACCCATGCAAAATATGGCCTATTAGGAATCTACAAGAATGGGCTCCATTAAGAATTCTTAGAACGCCCTATTAACAGGAGACAGCTGGTCGAAGATTTGGGGTGCTGGCTATCTTTCTACCATCGCTGCCGAAACCAGGCACATGAGCAGGTGCTCACGAGGTGATGAATGAACAAACACTTTACTGAACACGTCCTTTTTCAGTGTGGCATGGAGATTCATTAGTCTTACTTTATGAAGCATCAGCAGTTTCTGATTCGTACTCTGTGAAAATGGCAGTGTTCCCTGGAGGCAGAAATGCATAATTTTTTCTTGGCAGTTGAGAACACCATTACGTTGCTTGTATTCAGTTACAAATGGAGAGATTAGTATTGGCCATGAGAACACAGTCTTCCCCAGAGAGAGGGTCATGGGCAAAGAAAGGGAAATAAAGAGATTTGGAGGAATCCAGGTCAAAATGCCTTGGTGTTTTTGGTATGATTATACCAAAAAGATTGGTATACCAGAAGGATTATATGATTGATTCTGCGATGATGTACAAGACACCAGGTCACGAGCTAAGAACACAGTGAACAGGGCCAAGGTTGATTTGGAAAATGCACCCTGGCGAACGTGGGAGAAAGTGAAAACCACTCCATGTTCGCACTTCTGTTGCACGGATCTGTGCTCTATTCGGGTCTCTACTCACGTGCGTCTTCTCAGAGAAGCCTTAATGGCCCAGCCCGTTAATAATGCCTCTGTTACTCACTATACCCTTGCCGTATATTATTTCTTTGGAGGTCACGGTTAACGTATTTTTTTTTTTTTTTAATTTTTGTTTTCAACGTTTTTTATTTATTTTGGGGACAGAGAGAGACAGAGCATGAACGGGGGAGGGGCAGAGAGAGAGGGAGACACAGAATCGGAAACAGGCTCCAGGCTCCGAGCCATCAGCCCAGAGCCCGACGCGGGGCTCGAACTCACGGACCGCGAGATCGTGACCTGGCTGAAGTCGGACGCTCAACCGACTGCGCCACCCAGGCGCCCCTAATGTATTTTTTATTATGCTTCTCGCTACCAAGAAGTGAATCTCCTGAAAAAAGTAACCCTTGGTCTTACCTGGGTCCTCCAGGAAAGAACCTGAGTTGGAGATGGGGGGCGGGGGGGGGGGGGGGCAAAAGATTTACCATCGAGAAACACGTGTGGAGGAAAATGGGGGAGAGTAAGGACAGGGGAGGGCAGTCGTCAGACCACGGTATGTATTTGACAAGATCTCTGCCAGCCCAACAGGCAACACAGGAGGAAATACTGCTTGTTAAAGGGATCCCTTCGAGGGAATGGCCCTGCCGCTGTGCTAGCTGTAGGCGGAGAATGATGGGTGCAAGCTAAGTTTTGGAGATAGCACGTTGAGGCTCCTTTTGCGCCTCTTACTGAAGGGAAACCTACAAGGTGGAGGGTGGTGGGGAAATTACAGCCTTCATCGTCACAGTTACTCTCGGGGTCACAACCGATACTAGTAATTTCTTTCCTCCGCTATCACTTCTAAGTTCTCCCTCTCCTCAGCTGTCAGCTCTAAAGGTCTCGGCGGTTGACTTGCGGTGTTCCCAAACCGCCACCCCTCAGGCGTCCCAGAGAGCCCCTGGTGATCCCATCCTTCACGGTTTGGGCTGCCGTCCGAGTCCGCTCGTGATCACAGCCAGGCAGGGGCGTACCCGGAGCTGTCCAAGTGGATCACAGTCCCACACATACTCCACCCTGGCCGCGCTGCGTAATAAAACATTCCCACCTCTTCCTGCTGATCAGGGTTCCTTTGCCCTACCAGGGTGAGGGCTTGAGTGGCCCCAGGGGACAGTCGTGGGTCGTGATTCAGTGGCACCCTTGCTGTGTCTCTGCAGAACGCGCCCTTCTCGAGGACCGGGACCTCCGACCCTGCACAGCCCGGAATAAAACAGATGGTAAACACACATTCTTCCAGATGTCTCCGGAATGACCGTAGGGAGGCTTTCTCCTGCTTTTGCTCCTTGCTCTTGGACCTTGTGTCCTTCCTCCTGGGGACACAGTGCCATAGAGAAGTGTGATTTGCTGTGCGTGCTGTGTTCTGGAGGGAAGTACTGTATCCTTGCAGAGTATTATTTCTGAGCTGGTACTTCAGCTACACCTTTGGCAGGCCCTAGTCTCTGTCACTAGTCTGCTTCTGAATCGTACAGTATGTGATGCCACGGTCATGGGCCCACAGCTGTACCGCCCTCACCGTGAGGAAGGTCCAGTAGTGGCTGTTGAGCACTCGAAATGTGGCCAGTCCGGATTGAGTGGTGATGTGAGTATAAAATACACAGGAGATGTCAACAGCTGCGCATAAAAAATGTAGAATACCTCAACTTTTTGTGCTGATTACACGGTGACATGACAGTATAGGGAGGTTGGGTGAAATAAAGAGACATCATTAAATTAAGCCTTTATTTTTACACTTTTTAATTTGGCTATTAGAATAATTAAAACTACATATGTGGCTCGCGTTCTGTTTCCTTTGGACAGCTCTGTCTTATAAGGAACCTAAAATTCTCCACGGAGCAAGCTAGGCAGTTCCCTTCCAGGGGTGTTCTGTGGGAAGGACTGAGACGTGCTTCTTGAACTTGGCCTTCCGAGTGTGTCTCCTCCCCGCCCCCCTTGGGGGAGGGTCCTCCTACCACACTTGAGTTCTGTCTCTCTGGTCTTAATTTGCCATACAACAGTACGGATGAGGTAATTTTTTTTTTTAAACTTCATTAAAAATATTATGAGAAACCATAAAGAAACAGGACTGTGTCTGACTCCGATATTAGCTCTTTCTCCCCTATTCCCACTGCTCTCCAAGTTACGACTCCCTGGAACATTGTGTTCTCCCTGTACGAACTTGAACACAGAACTCAGCAGTTCTTCAGCTCTACAAAACAATGCAGGAAAACATAGGGGGCAATAAAAACGGCATTCTTGCGAATCTCTTAGGGGAAACGGAGGGAGGGCTTGGAATTGCACACTCAAAGCAAACAACGTACCTCCTCCCATTAGACATTTTTAATCTTTTCCTGACTCCCTTCTCTGCCACTCAGCCCGTGAGGGCTCCCTCTCCCTCCCGCCCCTTTGCCCTCTCCTCCCCATCTTCCCACCTCCTGCCCTTTCTCCCTCTCCAGGCCTCTCCCTTGTTAGGATCTCTCTAACAAGGAACCATTATTAGGTGGAACCATTTAATTGCTGTACTGTGTTACTTGAGCATTTCCTTAGGGTCTCATGCTCCAAAGAAAGTAATTTCTTTTGAATAAATACAGCATCTCCCTAAGAGGAATTTTAGGGAATATGATTTTCTTCATTTCATTACACAGAATAAATTGGGTGAGTTTTAAAAGTAAAGGGTTTCAATGTTGAGAAATTTGGTAAATAGAATAAGGAGCTTTACCAAGTCCCAAGTCTCCTTAGTGTAAGATAGCCTCTCTCTAACCACATCTGGGCTGAGAAAGGCTGCCTGCAGCTCGAACCTTTCTTTGTAGATCGTTGTTACGGCGATACCAGGGCCAATCGGTTGATGTTATCAGCAGCTGTCCATCAGCTCAAGGACAAAGGCCAGCTTGTCTTTTGAACTGAAATTGTCCCTGGGATCCTTAATAATCTTTCTCTGAGAACAGGTTTCTTGATTTCAGATCAAAAATAGATTCCTTGTGGAGTGGTGGTCTATGAGCCGCCCCCCCCGCCCAACTCTGGTCTGTGATGGAGTCCTTATTGGCTCATGATCAACTCTCCCCAGCTTTATTGAGGCTGGAGCCCATTAGAAAAATAATAATGAGGGCCACCTGGGTGGCTCAGTTGGTTGCGTGTCCGACTTTGGCTCAGGTCGTGATCTCGTGGTTTCTGAGTCCGAGCCCCACGCGGGGCTCTCTGCTGTCAGCACAGAGCCCCTTTCGGGTCCTCTGTCCCCCTCCCTGTCTTTCCCCTGCTCACGCTCCCTCTCTCAGAGATAAACCTTTAAAAAACAATATTAGTTTCCATTTATTAGCAAGGTGCAGCTCCAAGTGCTCTCTATGCGCTTAGTATGTTCTGATTGTCATGACCACACAAGAGGCGGGCGTTGTTGTTTCTGTATTGTCCCAGGCAACTGAGGCCGTGAGTGATTAAGGGGCTCCCCACAAACCACACAGCACTGTAATTCCCATCGATGTGTCCTCGGTGTCCGTGTTCTGCAGTGCCCCGAAGTCTCTGGTGGGCATCCTGGAAGCACGGGTTCTTCTAACTAAAGGGGCTTCAGGGATCATTAATCCTATACCCTCACTTGACACATTTGTAAATTGATCGCAGACGTCCCAGTTAGAGCCATTCTGATCCCAAGCAAGAATTGTGTGATAGTATATGACACGTTCAGAGACACCTTGGAGGTAAATTTAGTAACTTGGCTTCCTGAAGCTTTGAAACACCTTGTCCTTAACGACCTTCTAAACGAAGACAGTTGGGCAGTGATTGCATCACGGGAAGGAGGGGAGACAGACAAAGTCGCTGAGCTCAAACGGCAAACTGCTTACTTCGAAGTGTTTTCTAGGACTCTCCCAGAGCAAACTCCTCTCCCCGCGGAAACCTTCCAGATGCTTCTGCCTCGTTATTGCAGATAGGTCTGTGATACTGCACTGACAATGAAGTTAGAGCATGCCCCGCGTTTCGTGGTCTTTATGGTTTTCCTGAGGGCGGTGTGATGCCTGTCTCTACTGTGTCTGAAATAGATCTGCGGAATTGAGCAAAGTTTGCTTAATTACACATTGTTCTTTCCTACGGCCGGAGCATTCTTTTCTTGTGAGAACGTCTAAGACAGTGGAAAATATTGAGTTGCAATAATAAAAACCAAGGGGACCATCATGTATTCATTTATTAAAAATACTCATCATAGATTATTCTGTGCCGATAACTAGCAAATGTTGTAAACAAGACTTGGAATGTCACAGCTCTCCTGGAATGCATATTCTAAGGAGGGGAGTTTGGTAAGAAATAAGGAATAAATGAATAAAATAAGTGTTCTAAGGACAGGAATACAGATGATAGGGTTTGTGGCAAGGAGCTGCCTTATACTGACGGGGTGGTCGGGACAGTCCGCTCCTTGGAAATGACATTTGGGGTGGAAACCTCTTCTGAGTGACCGCATAGAACCAACCAGGCCATGATACAGGGCGGGGATTGGCACTTTTTTTTCCCCCCGAAGAAGATCAGAGAGTAAATATTCGAGGCTTTGCAACCTGTGTACTCTCCGTCTTAACTCTGCAACTCGGCCATTGTAGTCTGAAAGCAGGAGTAGGGAAAAGAAATGGGTGTGGTCGTGTTCCAATAAAACTTTATTTGTAAGAACAGGCAGGGGCAGAGGACCTGAATTTGGCCCGCCGACCATGATTTGCCATTCTCTGATCCAGGGGAAAGAGCATTTGCAGGCAGGCGGATAGCAAGTTGCAAGACCCAAACCTGGATTCGGGCTTTGTATTCTTGGAACGGGAGGGAGGGGTGTGGCTGCAGGATGGTGAGTGGGAGGGAGAATTAGGGGTCAGAGATACAGGTAACAGGTAGGTCTTTGCACACCCAAAAAAGACATTGGCCTCTTATTCTAAGTGCAGAGGGAAGCCACAGGATGGTTCGGTCAGGGGACAGTGACACTATCTGCTCTGCATTGTAGACGGTTTCTGGTGTTGGGTGGTGACTATTGCATGGTACAGGAGTGGGCAGCAAAGAGGTGTCTTAGGGGCTGGGCTGTTCGAGGAATCCAAGCTAAATACGGTAGTGAAGGCAGGGAGAACTGTGCAGGGGTAGCAGTTTGAATCTCTCTCCACAGTCCCTTAACTACATATGAGCTCTGAGCTTCATTTCCTCCAATAGCCAAGTACAGATAAAATTCCTATTTTATTTGTTAGGACAAAATAAAACCGCGAGTCAAATGTCCAGCACATGGTTGGCTTTCAGTTATGTTCGTTCTTTTCCCCATCTTGGTCTATAGATCACATTCCGTCTCCTTTCTCCCGTCCCTTTTCTCCTCCTTACCTCCTTTTTCCATATTTCGTTCTTTCCGTCCACAGATACTTAATGGTGAACTGGATTAAGTACTTGGTACTTAATCACGCTGGCAGACACAGAGGTATCTTGTTTTTAAACATGTGCTGGCTTGGGTTGTTGGGTGCCCCCAAAAGCGAAACTTACTCTGGTCTCTTTTGTTTTTCTCTGTTATTTCCTTGATAAGACAAGCTGCTACTTTAAAAGTTCCAGCTATTTGTGTAAATAATTAGAGACCATGTCACCTTGGGGAAGATCTCATTTGTTCTGGGAAGAATCACTTAAAGAATCCCAGTGATTATGAAAATATATTGGAAGGTATGTCCTGGGGTGAGAGAAGATACATATACATTTTCGATGGCCTGACACGGACGCCTTAACGTGTGACCCTTGCAAGTACGCAGCCCCAGAGGATTGCTGGGAAGGACAAGATTATTAACATATTCACAGTGATCGAGGTGGTGAGGCAGGGTTCAAGATCCCTCATTGTGTCCCATCACCACGGCCGGGGTGGGACAGGAGGATCACAGGTCGGACTTTGCTCCAACTCTCCCTGTCTGACACATCTTTTGCATTTTTACTTTCAACGAAATTTAAAATTAAAGCCTACAGTCACCCCACATTTTCCCACTGAGTGATTTACCTTCCCAGGGGAAATATATTTGCAGCCAGCTTTTAATTATCTATCTTTCTGTTGCAGGAT
The DNA here is from genome assembly GCF_028749965.1 of Puma concolor. Taxonomy (NCBI): domain Eukaryota; kingdom Metazoa; phylum Chordata; class Mammalia; order Carnivora; family Felidae; genus Puma; species Puma concolor. Next base: position 4,257,260 of record NC_141683.1, on the reverse strand, counting down.
GGTATTGAAAAGTATACTAATTTCAAATTGGCTAGCTTGGACTGGCTAGCTTCATGTTGTTGGACAGGTCCCCTAAAATTTTCCGGACTCTGTTTAGTACTTGATCCTCTCCACGTCTCCTCTAGCTCAGTGACGCCACAACAGGGCCAACCTGCAGACCGGCACTATGACTTTGGAGGTCCAGAGGGGTCAGGGATGAGCAGAGCAAAAGTAAACTCTAACACAGAAGCAGTGGTCTGTAGAGAAAATACCCTGTAGATCCTTTTTGAAGCTAGGTTCTACTCAGGGGACATATTTTCAGGAATCACTTTGGTTGAAGAAGTGTTTGTAAGCTGTCAACAGATTTTTAGTCCTCGATCATCGCTATCTGCCCCATACCCAAGCCCCGCTGTGCACCTTTCCTGAGGATCCGGTCCAGGAGAACACATCAGAAAAGCCTTAAGATAGTATCTTACGGCAACAGGCACATTGATCCGGATGCTTGAGTGTAAGAAAGATAGACGTTCTTTCTCCTCGGGAGGATACCTGTAAATCACCAAAGCCGGGTGAATGTTATGGCAAAAAATGATTGAAGGCAATTAGGATAGGGGCGCTTGGGTGGCTCCGTCGGTTAAGCGTCCAACTTCTGCTCAGGTCATGGTCTCACCGTTCGTGAGTGTGAGCCCTGCATCCGGCTCTGTGCTGACAGCTCAGAGCCTGGAATCTGCTTTGGATTCTGTGTCTCCCTCTCTCTCTGTCCCTCCCCTGCTCACCCTCTGTCTCTCTCTCTCTCTAAAAAATAAACATTAAAAAAAAAGAAAGTAATTAGAATGAGATTTTTTAAGGGAAAGGAAATAGAGTTATTAGAAGAGAGATTTGGGGTTAATGCATTGAAGGAGAAAGATTAACTCTAGGTTCACATTCATAACCCAGAAAAAAATCATTGGACCATTTTTTGTACACGTGCGGAGAGGACCTACACATCGTGGGACCCATGGATGCCACTTTTTTGCATTTAACTGCAATTGGTATTCATATTAAATCTGTTTCATGTGAGGATGAGCCAAAATGGATTATTTTAAACATGAGAAGCCACGTTTTCTTACAGATTTCTTTCTTTCTTTTTTTTTTTTTTTTGCGCTGAATAAAATGAGGTGGCAATCCAAATGCTAACTAATTAATGACTGAATGCTAAACTAATTAATGGCTGAAGAAAATAGTGAGCATCTATATGATGGTGTATTTTGAAGCCTTTAATTTAAGTATCATCCTTATGAAGAGTCCCCAGTAGTATAGAGAAAAGCTTCTACTGTATTAAGCGAAAAGCAACATGTGATTTTTTATATAAAATATCTCTGTGAAGTAAAAAAACAATGAGAGGAAACGTGCTTTCCAGTTAGTTGGATTTTTACAATCTCTCCTATATTCTTCCTTATATATTTTGATATTTTATTTTTCCAGAATGGGCATTTATTACTTTAGAATTGGGAAACTAGTCTGTAGCCATACCACCCTGAACGCGCCCGATCTCGTCTGATCTCGGAAGCTAAGCAGGGTCGGGCCTCGTTAGTACTTGGATGGGAAAACTGGGAAACTAAACACTCCTATGAAAACCTTGTGTATAGTCGGTACCATTTCTGAATATACGAGAAATCTGTTGGATCGTTGTGAACAGAAGAGCTGTGGATAGACGCAAATAATCAGAAAGGATCCGGAAGCCGCAGAACGGCTGACGGGAAGGGATGGTCTTTTTTGGAAGGATACAATTGGAAATGATTCTTACAGGGTATCCTATTTTGGGGTGTTTGTGTAGAGTTTCAGAAGGGTTCCTGGACCACAGATAGCAGAAGCTTCTTTCCTCTTCTTCAAGAAGAGAGAACACGAGGCAAGTTGGGTAGATGGCGATGCCACTGAGTGTCGTTTAGCGGAGCGAGTGCCCAAAATGACACCAATGGCCAACGACAGAAAACACTGCTTACGTGAAAGCTGAAATTAATTTCATGCCTTCAGCAGAGGGGAGCTCTTTGCCCCTTTTCAATTAGCCCCTTTCTGTTTACATAGACACCTCTGCCACCTGGTCTTCTCAGTCACCCACTTGAATGCTACTCATGAATTTCGAGGCTGAGTCCTCAGTCTTCCATTTATCTCTGTGGGACTCTCCTCAGAGAAATCCTTTGCTCTCCCAGCCTGACTCTTCCCCTTGTGTGGATGGCTCCCCATTTCAGTTTCTCAGAGGCTCTCACCTGCATTTCCAACTTTCTGTTGAGTATTTCCACTCGAAGTCTTTAGAAATTTTTTTTTTTTAATTTTTTTTTCAACATTTATTTATTTTTGGGACAGAGAGAGACAGAGCACGAACTGGGGAGGGGCAGAGAGAGAGGGAGACACAGAATCCGAAACAGGCTCCAGGCTCTGAGCTGTCAGCCCAGAGCCCGACGCGGGGCTCGAACTCACGGACCGCGAGATCGTGACCTGGCTGAAGTCAGACGCTTAACCGACTGCGCTACCCAGGCGCCCCTAGAAAATTTTTTTTTAATGTTTATTTATTTTTGAGAGAGAGAGACAGAGCGTGAGCAGGGGAGGGGCAGAGAGAGAGGGAGACACAGAATCCGAAGCAGGCTCCGAGCTCCTGGTTGTCAGCACAGAGCCCGACGTGGGGCTTGAACTCACAGACCGTGAGATCATGACCTGAGCTGAAGTCGGATGCTCAACTGACTGAGCCACCCAGGTGCCCCTCAGAGTTTTTATAATCTCCTCAAACTCTACATTGTGTTCACAACACAACTGCTCCATATTTCATATTCTTTACAAATCCCCTCATGCCTTTTCCACCGAGAATGACCAGAGTGATTTTGCACTCCACCCTCTTCCTCAAGCTCCTCCTTGAATCTGGGGCCAGAACCTGGTTTGTCATATTTATATAATGACTTACATTGTTTCCTCCCTTCATGCTCTCATCATTGTGGTTCAGGTTCCAGTCGTCTGGTTATAAATGACATTTGGGGAACAGGGAGAAATGTTCTGAATGTGGTATAGATTCTCCATTATAGACTAAGTTGTGTCTCCACTGGGATTTGGACATGTCAGGGGCAGGCCTCCAGGAATCCACTTACATAAAATACTTTGGTGAAGGGATTCCTACAGGGAGGGAGGGGGCGTGGAGGAGGAGGCTGGAGAGGCACGTTTTGTTCCCTGGTGTGGAGTCTGGAAGAGGGTCCGCAGGATAGGCTGGCTCTGTGGGCGCTGTTGTGCATACACAAGTCTGCCTCTGCTGTCCGGTAACAGTGATGGAGATTGGGGAAGTTTCTCTACTCTCGAAACTGCAGGGACTCAGTGGCAGGCAGCCTAGGGCCTGTCGCTAAAATACCAGACATAACCAAAGCACATGAAGACAAAATGAAGCCATGCACAGAAGGTGGTTGTGGGTGGTGTGTATAGGGGGTTAGAGCTTAAGAGATGTGTCCTCTTCCTGGATGGGAATGGTCAATATTATACAAACATGGAGAATCGATTTTTTTTTTTTAATTTAAGTTCAAGTGAGTCAACATGCAGTGTAGTCTTGGCTTCAGGAGTAGAACCCAGTGATTCATCACTTACATACAACACCCAGCGCTCATCCCAACAAGCGCCCTCCTTAATCCCCATCACCCATCTAGCCCATGCCCCACCCACCTCCCCTCCGGCAACCCTCAGCTTGTTCTCTGTGCTTAATCTCTTATGGTTTGCCTCCCTCTCTCTTTTTTTTTTTTTAATTTTTTTAAATGTTTATTTGTTTTTGAGAGAGACAGAGACAGAATGCGAGTGGGTTAGGGGCAGAGAGAGAGAGGGAGACACCGAATGCGAAGCAGGTTCCAGGCTCTGAGCTGTCAGCACAGAGCCCGACGTGGGGCTGGAACTCACGAGCCGTGAGATCATGACCCAAGCCGAAGTCGGATGCCCGACCAACAGAGCCACCCAGCCCCACCTCCCTCTCTGTTTTTATCTTATTTTTCCTTCCCTTCCCCTATGTTCATCTGTTGTGTTTCTCTAATTCCACGTATGACATCTGTCTTTCTCTGACTTATTTCGCTGAGCATAATACCCTCTAGTTCCATCTACGTTGTTGCAAATGGTGGATTCTATTCTTTTTCATTACCAAGTAGTGTTCCATTATATATATCACATTCACATGCACCCCAGTGTTTATAGGAGTGCCGTCAGCAATAGTCAAAGTATGGAAAGAGCCCAAATGTGGAATTGATTTTTGACAAATTGCCAAAGCAATTCAGTGCAGAAAGGATAATCTTTTCAAAACAGGATGTTGTAATAACTGGATTTCTGGATGGGGAAAAAAAGGAACCTTGACCTAAACCCCGTATCTGACACAAAAGGTAAACGTATCCCACATCTGTCTGTGTACAACCTAACACCATGGAACTTTTAGGAGAAAATCTTCCTCGACCGGAGTTAGGCAGCACATTTTCAGATAGGATACAAAAACATAATCGTTAAAGACAAAATTGATAAATTGAACTTCCGAATTGAAAAATCTTGCTTTGTGAAATAACTATAATGCGAAGGAAGAGACAAGCCACGGACTGGCATAAAATATTTGCAAATAATATATCTGCCAGTAGACCTCTATCCAGAATGTGTGAAGAGCTCTCAACGCTTAAGATGAGGAGACGGCCCAATTAAAAAAGGCACAATAGTTGCTCACTTTACCAAAAAGATGTAAGGATGATAAAGACGTGAAATGCTGTTCAACCTTGTTAGCCATTAGATGAATATAAAGTAAAATCACTATAACACAACTGCACACCTATCAGGATGGCAGAAATAAAAAATACCCACAATACCAGCAGTTGACGAAGACGAAGAGCCTCAGGGATTTTCCTATTGGGAAAGCATGTCGGTATAGCCACTCTGGAAAACAGTTTGATGGTTTCTTATAAAGTCAAACACACACTCGTCCTATGACCTAGCGACTCAATTCCTTGTTATTGCCCCAAAGGAGCAACCACTAGAAAAGCTGTACGAAGGGAGACACTCGAAATACTATGGAAAAATCAAGATATAATTCTCAAACATGTTCAAATAACCCAAAGGAAGGCATGAAAAAGAGATACAGTAGAAAACGAAATACAGTGGGCTTGAGCCCTGAAATATCTATCACTACTTTAAGCGGTCTAAATAGGTCCTCTTAAAACAGAGATTGGTACGGTGGGTTTAAGAACATGACCCAGCTATATACGCTCTACAAAACACTAAATATGGTATTGGCTAGTAGAAAATAAAAGGACGGAAAATAACAATTGAGAGAAAGGAGGAGTGGCTATTTTAATAGCAGATTAAAGCAGACTTCAAAGAAAAGTACTGAGGGTTATAGATTTGGGGAGGAAGACCACAGAAAGTGCCATTCTCATTACATCATAGTTAAGGAACACTCTCCCAATAGGACTTCCCGCTGTTGATGTTAACCTGGGTGACCTGGATAGGGTGGTTTTACAGGTTTCTGAAATAAGTGACTCTTTGTATCCCCCCTCCCTACCGTACTCTTTGGAAAGAAATCACCATGTGTGCCTCACTCTTCTTTTTGTTTGTTTGTTTGTTTGTTTATTTTTGAGAGAGAGCTAGATGCAAGCAGGGGAGGGGCAGAGAGAGAGGGAGAGGAAGAGAATCCCAAGCAGGCTCGGCACCATTGTTAGTGCAGAACTCAGTGCGGGACTCGAACTCACAAACCGCGAGATCCTCACCTGAGCCAAAATCAAGAGCCGGATGCTTAACCGACTGAGCCACCCAGGCGCCCCTGCGGTTCACTTTTAATGCAGTTATACTCCACCACCTTGAGAGTAGGGTATGTATAGAAACTATTTGGAATTCTTCTCCGCCCAGATTTGTCTGTTTTCCTCCACTTATTTCTATCATATCAGTATGGACTTGAACGTATTTATTTTATCTTTTGGTTTATAATCAGACACTACTTTGTTGCTGAGATTGCTCCCGTGTTGGCCACGGAGACCTTCTGGCATACCCAAACCATTGAGTGGTCTGACCACTTTCTTTCTGGCTCTGCAAGGTGTTTCAGGCTCCTCTTGTATATTTCCTGTCCTACGGTAGCCACTTACGCAAGATTCCTAGATCCTTCTAATGGAGAATGGTATGAGAAACCAAGATCTGGGTTTCTATGATCCGTTACCACACAGATCATTCCTAGCCCTCGCTTCTTGCTTGTCTGTAACTTCCCACATTCACTCACAATTCTGCCATCTGCCATCCATTTTCTTATGGTGCGATTCCAGGATACCTTTATAGCACTTTAAGAATTGTTAACCTGAACCCCTGTGGGTAGCAAATTTCAAAATTTGAAGACACTGCTTGTGTGTAGGTCCTTTTGTGTTTAGGCTTCGGGGAGTTGACTCCTTTTCAGAGTTATTGAGGTCAGCATTTCCCCCTTCCGCCTTCAGTGGGGTTGTTTTGTGTGTTTGTAATACAGTTAAGACTCTCTTGCTTCAGCCTGCATTCTATTCTGGGATCTCAGTCTCCTGAAATGATTTCTCTTTCATTTGCATACATTAAGGTTCACTCTACTGCAACATGCTATGGGGGTTGACGGATGCATAGTGTCGTAGCCACCGTGATAGTATTCTGTGGAATAGTTTCACCACCCTAAAAAAATCCCCTGTGCTTCCTCTTTTCAACCTTCTCTCTTTCTCAGGCCCCTGGCAACCACTGATCAGTGATCCGTGTGCAGTTTCTATTGCTTTGCCTTTTACATATGTGTGTATGTGTGTATGTGTGTGTGTGTGTGTGTAAATATGTGCGTGTGTGTGTATAATCTTTCTCTCTAGAGTCCAGAAATTCAGCACACTTCACCACTACACTCTCAGCAGTTAGCACCAGCTCTAATCCTCTTAACAGAGGGCCAGGCTTGCTTCGGAAGTTCCAAATGCTTTTCTGATTTGTTTTTATGTGGGAGAAAAGTGGATTCCAATCTTTCCTAAAATCTTAGCCGGTTCTTCACGAAAACGACATTACAGCTTGCATTTCTGCCAGAGACGCTCTTCCTCTGGGGTCCCCATTGATTGGCTAGGGTGAGGCCTCAGCGGCCCTTCCAATGGGGGACATGAATTCTCTGTGGAAAAAGGTTCAGGGACAAGGTCTCATTGTATCTGGGAAATCTGAGGCTCTGGGGAGTTCTCTAGCACATCACGATCTGTCCTGTGAATTGCCCCTGGGTGAGGATATACTCTGGATAAACAGAAAGTGCCTGCCAGCTTGTCCAAATTCAGGTTTGGTTTTCACCCCTTGGTCACTTTTAGCCTTGTTTGTACAGCGGAGAGCCTCATCCCTGCCTCCTTTCTGGGGGGTGATTCTAAGAACATAGTGAGATAATGGTTGGGAAAGTACCTTAGCGCAAGAGGCCTCATTATGGAAAAGGTGTTTGCCATAAAGGGATACCGAGTGTGAGCAGTGACCAAAATAATCCCAGGGAACCGGAGGGATTCCTCTCACTCAGGTGGTGAATGCAGCCAAGTATTCTGACTGTTGAGCAGGTCAGGGAAAAGTTCTGTGGACCGTTCCTCCGGGGGGTGAGAAGGGGCTGATGAAAACTTCTGATTCCATGATATCTGGCTGTGAAGCTCTTCCTTTTAGACAACGTTTCCAGAAAACCTGGGTGAGGGGCGCGCAGGGAGTCCACAGTGATTAGGTATTCTGAATGGCGCTGGTCTGGAGCTGAGCAGCCCTTGGGCCCAGGGGGTGGCCCCACACATACATAACAAAAGCCTGTTGCTTAGGTAACAAGCGTTTATTTCACCGAACTCCTGCCTACCGGGCCCTTTCCCTCCAGAGAGAGAGAGCTTTACGTAGATCACAAAACAAGATCCCCAGGCTTAGATCTTTGTCCTGAAATATTAAGCACTCTTTGTTCATTTCTCCATCACTTTGCATCATGGCGAGTTCTGCGCAAGCCCATCTCCCGGGCAGGACTGAGGGCTCCGTTCTTTGGGCCGGGTGTTTGTTGCTAGGCCCCACGTCTCGCACAGATTCTGGCGTGTAGAGAAGATTCCACGAACGACTGTTGAATGCCTGTCAAGCCCTTCGCCTGCATGATGTTGCTTTTAATCATTTCGTTCTGTCCTTTGCCAGTGAATAACTTCTCCTTGTTACTTTCAGCCGCTGTGGATCCTAGAGAACGTTAGGTATCGTTTGAGTTTTGTTGTTGCTCCCCTCAATCCTGGGAGAGGGACTGGTAGTTCTGGTCTGTACAGGTTTCTGTATTTTTTTTTGTTTTGTTTTGTAAAGTTTATGTATTTTGAGAGAGAAAGACAGCGCATGCGTGGGGAGGGGCAGAGACGGGGGGGGGGGGGGGGGGGGGGGTGGAGAGAGAATCCCAAGCAGGCTCCCTGTGGTCAGCGCAGAGCCCCTGCGTGGGGCTCAGTCTCACAAACTGTGAGATCGTGACCTGAGTGGAAATCCAGAGTCAGACACGTAACTGACTGAGCCACCCAGGTGTCCCTGTATTTTCTTTTGAAGACTTTTCTGAGTAAGGGGCCCACCCTTGAATTCCGCTGGAAGGTATGTCGTGGGGCCGCATGTCTGAGGTCAAGTGGCAGGCCCTTGACTGACTGACCCTTACTGACTCAGTGGCAGGCCCTTGCTCTCCTTCCCTGGGTGCTCATTTGAGCCTCAGTCTCCAAATCTGTATGAGACTCCTTGATCGGCCTCTGTACCACGGTCTCTCTGAGTGCCTGATTCTCAGCTTCATCACATGTACCTAATTATGTCTGTGTATTACCTCCGGATACTCTACTCACACTCCCGTTCCCCTAATTTTCTTGGCTTAGAGTCCAGAGATCCATACAATGTCTTACATATCTCATTGGAGCTGTGTAAGGACAAGAAGGATGCCCACGGTTCACACAGATGCCTCAGATACTGAATCCCCGTTTGCCCAAATCTTGGGTGAATGCCACTGTTTACAAGTTAAAGCCAAAAATTTTTAGTTCAGTACACAAAGCCCTCACAATCTGACCCCAGCCTACCCCTCCGGTCCCATCTCCCTCCACCTCCCCCCATTGTTCCTGGCAATCAGTACAAACACTAATTTTTTTTTTTTTAAATCTCCTGAACCTTCCTCTTGGTTTCGTCCCTGTGAATATATTGTTCCTTCTCTTTGGGATTCTTTTCCTCCAACAAATTACCCATCAAGAAATCTCCTACAAATGTTCTAAAGTCAGTTCCCACTGGGGATCACCTCCTCTGAGACTCCCCTGACATCTCCAGCACTTTCTCTCCCTCCCTTCTGTCTGCAGGCTTTTGTATATATAACCTATTATAGAGAATTGAAACCATACTTTTAAATGTTTGTCTCTGCCGCTAGAATCTGAGTTTCTTGAAGACACGCAGGTAGGGTCTTTCCATCAGTCTTTCCCAGAATCCAGTACATGGCCCTGTGTGTCTTTACTACCCGTGACATACTGTCTGAATTAATAACAGCTGAACTGACCCAGGAGGGTCTTGGAATGTGTCCTCAAACCCGACAAGCTCTGGGTTTGCCAGGATCTCTAATTAAACTGTCTATGGTCAATCACCATCTTTAATAAGCAGTTTTGCTAGAAACTGGGATAAACGAAAGCAGCCGGGGAAGGAAATCTATTTCCCCTTGCTCTCCCCTCCGGAGGCCATTCTCCCTATCCACACAGTCACTTATTACTTGACATGTCGTGGGGAAACAGATTCGAAAAGGGACTCCAGTTTGAGAAATCCTCATGCTCTTAAGTAGGAAGGAATCGTAGGAACAAATGCATCCCTTGGATTCTGCCATTTCCTCTCTGTTGCCTTCATTAGAAACCAAAAAGTCCATGAGGGATCCTGGGCTCACACTACTTCCTGACCTTGTTTGTCTATTTACCCACAAAAACGGGGCTAATGCTTTGTTCAGGGGCTTCTCAAGTTTGCAGACTCACAGTTGGGTGCTGCTGCTGTTCCTCTGCCTCCTTCTGGGGCAGGTCTCTGGGAGCCAAGGGCACATGGCTCTGCTCTTGTTGCTGCTGAGAGCGGATGCTGAGAGCCTCAGGAGAGCACTTCCTGTCTTGTCAGGAAAGCTTCCTGCCAGCGGCCCGGAGCAGAGCATCCTTGACCTCCTTGTTCCTCAGGGTATACACCACTGGGTTCAGCAGGGGGGTGATGACGGTGTAGGTCACCGAGATCAGCTGGTCCTGATCTCTGGTGTTCTCCGACTTGGGCTTGAGGTAGGCGACGGAGGCACAGCCGTAGTGGACGACGACCACCGTGAGGTGAGAGGCACAGGTGGCAAAGGCCTTCTTCCGGCCCCGGGCGGAGGGGATCTTGAGGATGGTGGAGACGATGAGGACGTAGGAGATGAAGACCAGGCCCATGGGGACCACGAGCACCAGCACGCTGATGATCACGGTCAGGGTCTCGTTGACCGAGGTGTCGACGCAGGAGAGCTTCATTACAGGTCGGATGTCACAGAAGAAGTGGGCCACCTTCGTAGCACAGAAAGGCAACCTGAACACAGATGTCACTTGCGTCGTCGCCACGATCAGCCCGATGCCGCAGGCGCCCCCCACCAGCTGGACACACCCTCTCTTGTTCATGATGACGGAATATCTCAGGGGGTTGCAGATGGCCACGTAGCGGTCGTACCCCATCGCCGTGAGCAGGAAGCAGTTAGTGATGCCAAAGGTTACGAAAAAGAACATCTGGGTGGCACAGCCTGCCCGTGAGATGGACCGGTTCGTACCTACAAGACTGGAGAGCATCCTTGGGAGAATGACGAGTGTATATATGGTCTCTGAGGAGGACAGCATGCTCAGGAAGAAGTACATGGGCGTGTGTAGGTGAGGGTCCGTTCGGATGATGGTCACAATGACCGTGTTGCCGGCCAGGGTCACGACGTACAGTGCAAGGAACACGACAAACAGGCCGAGCTGGTGCTCGCGGAAGCTGGAGAAACCCTGGAAGACGAACTCAGTTATGAGAGTGTGGTTCCCTCTCTCCATGGAGTGGTCGCTAAATCTGAAATGGAGAACAGACGGTGCATAATTTCAACAAGGCTGTTGAAACACGTTTCTCAAATTGATTGAACTCCGTTCTCCGCTGTGAACCTGGCGATGCATTTCCCTGTGCGTTAAAGTCAACCTCTGGGTTTGCTTAAAATACTTCTACTCTGTGGCCATCCATTACAATTTCCCGTGCCTCCCAGAATCGTTTTTTGGTTTTTCTTTTTTGTCCTGTTCCCACAACATGACGATGCACATTCCCACTCGCTTCACCCCATGCTTCCTCCTTGACATCTGGAATGCCCTCCCTCCTTTTCTCCTCTTATTTAAGTATTTCCCCGTTCCTCAAGGACTATTGCAGGTGTCCACACAGCCTCCACGGCTGTCGTGCTGCGATGCTCTCATGTTTCCGTGGACGATACCTCCCCGTCAGCGCCACGCCATCCACACACAAACCCTCTGCACATTATACCTTCTACAGCTGCGTATCTCACCAGCTCGGGCTTATGGATTAATGAGATAATTGGAAATAACTTAAGGACTGACGGGAGATTTTTTTTTGTTCTCTTTCAAGACTAGGAAGCCTCCCTTTGCACACCCTTAGGAAGTAGAGGCAAAGCAGACCCGAAGGCTCATTTTGTTGCCGAGGAAGAAAAGGCGGATCTTAACCCACCAGCTGCCTCTGCCCACTGCTGTCTCTGTGAGATGGGCATCAGCCGGCAATGGATAGCCCTGACTCTGGCTACATTATGGGCTCCCCCATAGCTGCACCTTCCTGAAACTAAAAGGCAAATTTACAGCCACTAGAACTAGTAGGCAGACACCCGCTCTGCAGAGGGAAACAGTGGTGCCGGGGACGATGGAGCACGAACACTCAGGTCTCTCATCTAGAGCCACAGCAGGCCCTGAGTGTGAAAACCAAACAGTCACGCTAAAGTTACGTCACTGCGGTGAGGGTTGGGGTGCAGTCCAATATCTGTCATATTTCACATTTTTGTCCCGTTAGACAGTAAGCTCCTGTAGGGAACGTAAATTATATTCTGGTTTGCGTCTGCCTATTCAGAACGACTTTGTACGTAAAGTAAATCTCGCCAGGGAGGAAGATTGCTGGGCATGGAGACCTCCTTCACATGCATAAAAATTTACTTAAAAGAAGTTGGCCACTGGCTGTTACTCATTTGCACGAAAACTGCTGGAAGAGTAAGGCGACAACAGAAGATATCTCTAAACAGAGAAAATCATTTAACTCTGAAGTACATGGTGAAAGACACTGATCTTCTGTGAGGTCTCTGGGCAGAAACTAGGCGGTGGTCCAGCCATGAGGTGGCCTGGGCCCTCTGCTGTGAAATCGGCAGCCTGTGTCACTGCTTCTGATTGGTCTAATGACGGACACAGGTGCTGCCAGCAATCAAAGATGCTTAGTGTCCTGCTCTCCACGTGACCGTCCCACCCGAGGAAGAATTGTCCTATCCCAAATACCACTAGGGTTTCTGCTGAGAATCCATGGGCTAGGGTGCTGTCTGCTCTGGCTGATGCCTGTCTGTCTTGAGATACAAGGGTAGCTGCTGTGACCTGGCTAGCACCCTCCACCCTTGGGAGGCTGTAATTATTCCATGGAAATCAAGGGAAAGAACACACACATCCTTATAAGGATGCTGATGGATTGTTATGCTACAACAAATTAAAGCCAGCCCATGGCCAACAAGCCCCATCTCATTTCCTGTTCTGGAGAACACTCACTGTGTCTGCCTGGGGCTGAGTCACGGCAGGAGAGCCGGGCAGGAGGTGGCCGTGGTCTGCAGGTGCAGGAAAAGCAGGGTGACCGGGAAGGAGGGCCCGTCATGGGTGGAGGCCGAGAAGACAGCAGATAAACACGCTCTCGCCGGAAGGTGGGCAGCTTGGGAGTTGCAGGCGTCATTGATGGTGCCTCTGTGTGAGCCAGAGAAGATTCTCCCCCGGGAACAGCCAGTGGGGCTCCTGGGGCTCACACCCTGAAGATATCCCAAGAGGCACGCCCCCCCCATCCCCAACCCGGGACTGGGAGGATGCAGACTGTAGGCACCTGGGGGCCTTATTATGTGAGGGGCTCATTTACCCAGTCCCAGGGTTGGCCGTTTGGGAGCTTGGGGCAAGTTTTTGCTTCAAGTAAAAACAGCATCAGATAAAGCTGGTTTATTTAGTTGAATTTTTCTTGTTAGAGTCCATAGGCACCTTGTAGTTTCTTACAGATGTGCCTTGGAAAGCCACAGTTTCCAAACTCAGGCCGCTCAAGCTTGGAGCCATATCGGGACACTCAGGCCCCTGCCCAGTTTAAGAAAGTGGTTTTCCCTTTGGAATAAAAGTAGTCAGCTTTGGCCCTGGCTTTGCAGAGGAGCAGTTCAGGCCGCCTGGCCGCTGGCCGCCTGGGAAGTGGAAGGAAATCTCTTTGGTTCTAAAGACCCTCTCTTGGGGGCCAGGAAATGGATGGGGGCTGAATACTCTCTTTACCCAGAATCACCCCCTCCTCCATTTGGCAAAACTTCTAGCCCATCGAGACCTGCCCGATTTGCTTTCCCCTGAAGACTCCCCTTGCGTCTATCACTTGCTTACCCATGTTCTTACTTGACCACGTGTGCTTACCTGTGTCCATTCATGCTTCAGGCACCGGGCATTGCCCGGCCCGGGGCTGGTTGCTGGGGGCAGGGAAATAGAGGACATGCTTCTTCAGCCTTCCGGCAGCTCACGGTTTAGTTTCAGTGACAGAGGATTATGGTCAACTAAAATGAGTGGGGGCAGGGAGGGGATGGTCCTGGATTAGACGCGGGTTGATCACAGAACAAAATTCTGTAGCTACAGACCAGGCTACAACAAGGTCTTAGAGTACTGAGATTTTACCAGGGTTTTTTTTTTGAATTTTTTTAAATGTTTTTTTTAATTTATCTTTGAGACAGAGAGAGACAGAGCATGAACAGGGGAGGGGCAGAGAGAGAGGGAGGCACAGAATCCGAAGCAGGCTCTAGGCTCCGAGCTGGCAGCACAGAGCCTGACGCGGGGCTCAAACTCACCGACCTCGAGATCATGACCTGAGCCGAAGTGGGACGCTTAACCGACTGAGCCACCCAGGCGCCCCTACCAGTTTTTTTTAAGGGCCCCTCAAGTGATATAACTTATGCCTCATGCTCAGGGACTTCCAAGTCCGTTAGTTACCGGCCCTTGAGGGCCACCAGCTACCCTGCACCTTCTTCCCGCCCGTGTGGTGACCCTGCTCCCCTGCAGGATTGATGGGGCAGCTGTATGAGGCATCCGCGAGGATGCTAATGTCACAGGGCAGGCCAGAGGTCAGTTGGGGTTGATCTAGGTGGGGGTGGCAGGGGTCTCGGGAGGAGGGACAGAGGTGAGAGACATCTGAGGTGAATGGGCTTGTGACTGCGTGTGTGGATCAAGGGAGAGGAAAGGACCCGTACGCAAATCTCAAGTTCATTCATGCCAACTCCCTGAGACTCCAATCTGCATTGCTTCCTCTTGGATCAGAGAAGTTGACCCAAATGACCCCCGTTGATAATGGTGGACCCCTAAGGTGGGATGGGTGGCTGTGGGATCCTAAAAGGGAGGGAGGGAGGAGAGTTGAACAAAATAGCTCCGTGCTCTATGATGCCTTTGCTTTGGGACAAATCAGGAGGATTTTGGAAACAGGTCACTTGGGTACATGGTGTAAAAATGTGGTGCCTGGTGAAAACGAGAGGCGGAGCTTACGGAACGCTCGACACGTTTTTTTCTGAGTCCTCCAAGTGACCCGCATCCTTATTTCACAGATGAGGGCTTTGATGCGAGACAGGAGGGAGCATGTGGGGTGACTCTAGAAACAAAGCTGGCGGGGCAGCCGGGAGACCCGCGGCCAACTCCCTCGGCTCTGCAGACCACGTTATGTGGGGGGCCAGATTCCAGTAGCCCTTACTAGGGCTCCTTTGTGACTTTCACGTTAATTTAGGATGCCAGTCTAGACTTCCTAATGATGCCTTAGAATGGTTAGGGGGGGTTTCAGAGCCCTGAAGAGGGCTGACTACAGATGTTGCTGAGGTCGGCATGGTTCCTGAATGTCTTAGTTCGGGCTGCTGAACAAAATAACCCTAGACTGGGTGGTCAGCCAGACAGTTATTTCTTGCCTTTCTGGAGGCTGAGAATCCTAGATCACGGTGCCAGGAGATTCAGTTCCTGATGAGGGCTTGCTTTCTGGATTGCAGATAGGTGGTTTCACTCTTTGTCCTGATACTTTGGAGAGGGGGAGAGAGAACCCTCTGGCATCTCTTCTTTTTTTTTTTTTTTTTTTTTTTTTTAACGTTTATTGATTTTTGAGACAGAGAGAGACAGAGCATGAACAGGGGTGGGTCAGAGAGAGAGAGGGAGACACAGAATCTGAAACAGGCTCTAGGCTCTGAGCTGTCAGCCCACAGCCCGACGTGGGGCTCGAACCCATGATCCACGAGATCATGACCTGAGCCGAAGTCGGATGCCTAACCGACTGAGCCACCCAGGCGCCCCTGGCATCTCTTCTTAAAGGGCCCCAAACCCAACATG
This sequence comes from Puma concolor, assembly GCF_028749965.1. Taxonomy (NCBI): domain Eukaryota; kingdom Metazoa; phylum Chordata; class Mammalia; order Carnivora; family Felidae; genus Puma; species Puma concolor. The sequence continues at coordinate 4,241,718 of NC_141683.1, read as the reverse complement.
ACCCCACACTCATGGCCTTGCCTAAACCTAATTCCCAGGAGCTCCGTCTCCAAATACCATCACACTGGAGGAAGGGCTTCAGCATGTGAATTCGGGGGACAAGATTCAGTCTGTAGCAGTGAAGTTAGGTCTGATCTCACACGCACCCTAACCCTATCCTTCTCATCCAGAGCTGGGGGCTCTAGGTTTTTACATGTGAACACTTTTTAATCTTAAAATACTTCCTGGCTCTCCAGCTTGATACTTAGTTGAATCATACTCGTGTGCTATTTGCATCTATTGTTGGGGAAAAAAACAAACTCTGAAAAAGAGTGCCACAAATTTAGTAATCGCTATATTCTCAAATGGATTACGGCACAAAAATAGCTCGATATGTGTTTGTCAGCATGTAACAGGCCTGCCTCTGCAGACCACACCCTTGAATCCCAGCACCAACTCCAGGCTTTCAGAGACAAGGGGGAATGACACCATGAGAAGCAGCTGGCAGGCCAGCATCTGGGCAGGGCACTGGGGAAGGGGGTCTGAGGTAGGAACTGAGGTGGGGTGGGGGGAACGTGGCTTATTAAGACGTGGCAGGTATATAACCCAGAAGTGACTCTTGCCAGACCCTGAGGGAACAGGTTTCAGGGACCGAAGTCTGGGAGCAGAGACCACTGGGTGGGGCGTGGGAGGGCCCCTTGCAAAGTCTCTCCCAGGAAGGGGGAGCTCATTCGGTGAATGGAGAACTCAGTTGTCAAAACTGGGGCCCTGTGTCCATATTGGGGCGACTTGATGTTGACCTAGAGAGCAGTGCATGGTGGGGGTGGGGAGCAGAGGAGATGCTAACAGTTACAGGTGCTTCCCACGCCCCGGGAACTTGTTGGGTCCCTAAGGTTTCAGGGCCTCAAAGGAACCCTGGAGGTTGATCTTGCTGGCTAGATGGTGTAGTTAGGAAAGGAAGGCCATGGTGAGGTTAAGTCCCTTTCCTAGAACACACGGTCATAGTGGAGGACCTAAGATCAGGACACGGGCCTCCCTGGCCCCAAAGCCTGCAGTCCCTCTACATTATTACTGCCTGTGTATCTCCTACTTCCGGTCATCAGGGTAAACCAGTGGGGCAGTGAGCGGATGGGTACAGAGTAATCTGATGGGCACGAGCTCTGTCGCCCCATCAACCCCGCCCCCCTGATGGCCTTTGGGCCACTTTATCCTTTTTCTCTTTGCATCCTTAGAGCTGTGCTGAGTGGAGAAAGCGCACCAAGATAGTTGAGGGAAAAGCATATTACGTCCGGAATTCCTGAACTCCCAGCCCGATTTCCAAGACCTGAGGCCCTTCTGGGGGGAATTGGAGCCCTGCGTAAATTTGCAACATATGGCGCCTACTTCTGCAATTATTATCAAGGCGGAAACCTGGCTAAAGGCATCCCTGTGAGCCCGTAATGCAGCTACAGACTCTGGGGCTGGGTTGCGCGTTTTCGGGTCCCGATGAGGGTCCACGTGCCCAGCTCTCTGACCCTCGGGACCTTCCCTGATCTCTTCAGGCTTTGGGTTTCCCATCTGTAAGATAAGTAACAAAATAGCTCCTAGATCCATAGTGAGGGTTAAATACACAAAGTGCTTGAACTAACGCCGGCTATCTAGGATGCATTCCGTAAAGGGACCAAAAGGGACGTCGCAAAGTAGGGGCCGGCAACCTGAAAGGAATCTCATCACGAAAGGAGAAGAGAGAGGAGAGCCGCCTGCTGAGGCCGGTCGTGTTTTAGCCGCTCACAGCGGTCTTCCTTCCTTCTTTTCTTCCTTCTGTTAATAACACCCAAGCTGCAGGTACCAGGCACTGTGCTGGGTGCAAAGGCGGAGAGGCCGCCCGGGTGGGGGAGGCTGAGTGAGTGTGCGGTGGCCCCGGGCATGCCTGGCCCGGGTCGGGTGACCTGAAGCAGAGCCTGAGCCTGTCCCCGTGCTAGGGACTGAGGGCATACTCTCGGAAAATGGAGTGAGGGAGGCAGAATGGGATGGGGGCAGAGCTCAGAGGGAATGTGGTCTCAGGCAGCTTGATCGAACGGAAGACTCTAGAGGGAATGCCATTTTGAGACAAGGGGGGGTGGCCGTTGTACCTCCCGGGTTATTCAGGCGCTCGCCGCGGACCGCTCCTGGGAGGGTGGGAGTGGGGTATGTGTCCCCCCGCCCCCCCACACTGAGAAAGCCTCCTTTCGGCCAGTGGCGATGGTTCAGAGTGGGGGCGGGGGCGAGGGGGGCAGCCCACAGAGGGGCCCCGGGCAGAGCAGCGGCCTCCAGTAAATCACCCCGGTGTCCGGGGAGGAGAGGGGACGGGATATGAAAGATGGGGGCTCTTGTTCTGCAACTCTCAGTATCCAGGAAGCTGTTTTTACAGTTTTTGCTTTATCCTTCTCAACCAGGTTGTCCACGGGCTATCAGCGCCCGTGTCTGACGTAGGTGGCGAGGGTTCGTGCAGGTAGGAATAGGCGCGAGGTAAATTAATGGAGTGAATTTTTTTTTTTTTTTTATTGTATGAAATACAGCCTAGAGAGTGTTAGGTGTAAATAATGGAGAACTTGTTATTTCAGTGCTCTCGATTTCCATGCCGAGGCCAAGTTCCGATCCCATAAATTCCTGTGATAGATACTATATATTCTTCCCACCCTCACTACCAGTTTCCAGTCCCTTATGCCAAGGGTAACAGGAACAGGGACTAACGTTACAGCACAGCTCCTGAATATGCTTTATCTTGCCTGGTTTTCATCAAGCCTGAGAAGCCCCCCTATTGGTCTTGGGAAATCCATCAATCTCTCGTTCATCTTTTCCTTCCTCGCTTTCCTGTAGCCCTCTCAGTCCTAGCTGCTGCCCGGATCAGGTACCGGGTGCCTGGTGTCAAACTCACTCTGTCACTGCGACCCCTCAGCAAATTGTTGACTTTTACGGAGACCTAAGAGAGAGGATTTTTGCCCAAAGCTCTGAGCAAAGCATCCTTGGCTTCTTTGTTCCTCAGGCTGTACACAACAGGGTTGAGGAGGGGTGTGATGACCGTGTAGGTCACGGAGATGAGTCTGTCCTTCAGGGAGTTGTGAGACTTGGGTTTTAGGTAGATGACAGAGGCGCAGCCGTAGTGGACGACGACCACCGTGAGGTGGGAGGCACAGGTGGCAAAGGCCTTCTTCCGGCCCTGGGCAGAGGGGATCTTGAGGATGGTGGAGACAATCGGGACGTAGGAGATGAAGATCAGCACCATGGGCAGAACAAGGACACACAGACTGATGAGCAAGGTGACAAGTTCTTTGATGGTGGTGTCAGCACAGGCCAGCTGCATCAGGGGCCGGACATCACAGAAGAAGTGGGAGATGACGTTGGCATCACAGAAGGGCAGGCTGAACACAGACGACACCTGAATGATGGCCGTGCTCAGGCCAATGCTCCAGGAGCCACTCACCAATTGTAGACAAGTCCTTTTGCCCATGACGACGGAATACCGCAGGGGGTTGCAGATGGCCGCGTAGCGGTCATACCCCATGGCCGTGAGCAGGAAGCAGTTGTTGATGCCGAAGGCGAGATAGAAGAAGAGCTGAGTGGCACAGTGTGGGATGGAGATGGCTCGTTGGGGGCTGAGGAGACTGGACAGCATGCGGGGGATGATGGCCACCGTATAACAGGTCTCAGAGATGGACAGTACGCTCAGGAAGAAGTACATGGGTGTGTGAAGTTGACGGTTGAGGCGGATAACGGTCAAGATGATGGCATTGCTGGCGAGGGTCAACAGGTACAAGACCAGAAAGACCGCAAAGAGAATGAGTCTGTGCTGCCACCCAAAAACGGAAAAACCTTCAAAGGTGAACTCTGTCACGGCGGTCAAGTTGAGTCTTGGCATCGAGGACAATCTGGGTCTGAAAGAGATGAAGCGGGGAGGTTGGACATCCGGGGTGGAAGCAGGAGGCTGGTCCACGGTCCTCGTCAGCCACATGCAGGGGCGCGAAATGGGTGTAGCTCCCGATTTCCGAAGCTCTCAGCTTTCAGACACTGGCCAAGTTCACCAAGACTTCCCAAGGTTCTCAGGGGCGTGGCGCTGGGAGGCAGATGCAGGGGGGTGGGGAAGAGAGTAAATACCCGCAGCGAGCGGTGGAAGCACCTCACGTGCTTGGCTGGAGGGGCTGCAGACCAGAGAAGGCACTAGACTGAGTGTGCACAGCCTGGAAGTCCGCCCACGCTCCCCTGCTTTGGCCCAGCAGTGACGCACCGCCTGTCAGAGAGCCAGTTGTGAGGGGACCTCCATAGAGCGAGAATTCAAGCCAGGGACAGATAGCTGCCGGAGGCATGATTCTGGGAGGTGGGCAGCCAGACCCAGGTATGCTCAAAGCACATAGTATTGTCCTCCCCGTGGGTCAAATTCAAAATGGCCAGTGTCTGGACTAAGGCGGGGAGAGGAGACACTGCTTTTTTCTCTTGATGAGAGGCTAACGTGTGGACCCAGGACACTATGATCCAGAGCCTGATTCTTGCTTTCCTCCCTGTGCTCCCCAAATACCCTGTGTTTCAACACCTGCATCCCCTCCCTTCCGTGTGGAGGGTCGTTTCTGCTTGTTTCCTAGTCTCTAGTCGAGCACAGAAAGCCTCTCAGACATCCTAAAGGTTTGAAGTACCGGTAACTCCAAGACAAGAGTGATAAAAATAACAAAATATTGACGTTTCTAGGAACCTCCGGCTTCAACCTTAGTGTAAGTAGAAGATGCTTGCTTTACTTTGCTCACTTTGTGTGTGTGTGCTCGTCTATAAAATAGAATAATATATCGTCACAGTGTTGCTATGGAGATTATATTAATGACTCTGTGCAAATAGCCAAGCGTAGTTCTTGATATGTAACAGGCAAACGGTACATTCAATTTCTGCTCCTTCACCCACCCTCCCCATCTCCACTTCCAGTTGGGTTCTACTTGAATGTCAGACCCACCCAGACATCGTGCAGGGTTCTCGTCGTTGATTTGTCCCATCTCTGTTGACTGCGACGCTCGGCCCTCCCTTCCCACCTCCTGCCCAGTTCTAGATTCTGCACCCTGGAGGGGGGCTGGGGCTGGTCTGGAGTCCAGCACCCCCATGAGCAAGCCCAAGCTCTACCGGCTTCATGTTTGACCTTAGAAATGTTCCCTCATCTCCTCAGGCCTCGGTTTCCCCCCTTATAAGATGAAGGCAGGACCGATCTCCACGGAAGAGGACCGACGGAAGAATTACACAAGAAGATGCCTAGAAGGCATTGAGCAGAAGGCCTGGTATACAGTAGGCCATCAATAAATGGAAACCATGGGGGCGCCTGGCTCAGTCGGTTGGGCATCCAACTTCAGCTCAGGTCATGATCTCACAGTCTGTGAGTTCAAGCCCTGCGTCGGGCTCTGTGCTGATGGCTCAGAGCCTGGAGGCTGCTTCGGATTCTGTGTCTCCCTCTCTCTGCCCCTCCCCTGCTCACACTCTGTCTCTCTCTCTGTCAAAAATAAATAAACATTCAAATAAATAAATAAATAAATAAATAAATAAATAAATAAATAAATGGAAACCATTGATAAAGATGAGCATAGATGTCAAAATAGGAATAGTTTAGGTCATTGTTTTTGTCTTCACTTCTCTCCCAAGTCCCAGCTCAGGACGTGGCTGGTCTTCATGTAGCTAGAACGTATTTACCAGCTTGCTGCATAGAGGGTGCTCTGCTAGCTTTTAGAGACAGGAGGAAGAGGAGGAGGAGGAGGAGGAGGAGGAGGAGGAGGAGGAGGAGGAAACAGGGAAGGAGACATTCCCGCAGGGGAGAGAGTCCCAAGGGCAGGGGGAGCGTGTGGATGTGGGTCGGGATGGGTAAGCCTCTCCCAGTGCAACAATTCTGCAGGCGTGCCTGCGTCCGGGACCTTCTTCTCGGGCTCTGCTTGGACTCCTGCGCTCGGGAAACTCTACTTCAGCCATTCACTGATCCTCACTTTCCTGGCCCCTGCTTGAGATCTGGGGCAGGAAACGGGAGGAAATGGCGGGGACTTGTATATTCGGGAAATCCACTTTTCCTGGTGGAAAGGGCCCACATGGGTCCACCCCGCCAGAGTCTGGTGACTTGTGGCTTGCCACCAGGCCCCGTTCTCCAGGAGTGTGACAGGTAGGACTGTGAGGGGTGGGAGTGCATGTTCCCAGTTCCCCTGGCTCTCCCTTCAGCCTTTAGTTGTTTTGTTGGGCTAAAGGGACCAATGAAGCCTTTAGAAAGTTCTGCCTCAGGTTTTTCTAAGGCTAAGTCCCAGATAACCCTTTCCGAATGACTTTTTTTTCCCAGTATGTATAATGCTTTTTATTCCCTAAATCTTACAGCCTAGCTACACAGTCATTGTTCCACTTGACGACAGTCCCAGGACAGAGGAGAAAAAGAAAAGTTGGTGTCCCATAAGCAAGAGTCGTGAGGCCGCGCCCAGTCAGACAAGAACCCTGCTTTTACTGAGTGGTGGAGGGTGACTCACCTCTCGCCAGGCAGGGCCGAGGCTCGATCTGGCTTCAGAGAGTAAGGCTGGAGAGCCCCGGCCAGCACTCCTGCTCCGCTGGGCAGGTGCAGCACGCTCAGAGTCTTCTGAAGGGAAGCCTGGAAGAAAACCTTAGAACCTGCCTGGGTCTGTCTGTTAATTCCTGCGCTGATTGGTCAGGTCTGGGAGTCACAAAAGCAGCCCTAGGCTCCCCTGTGCCTTCCCAGAGCCCTGCCCCTTACGTGTGTATTACAGGCTGTCAGGGAGGACTGTTCCCCCGGGCCCCTGGGCCCCGGGGTCCCTTTCCCCAAGGGGGCAGTAGCAAGATCCAAATCTGCTGATGTCTGGGGACCTCATTAGAAAGGGGGCTCATCAGCCCGATCACATGGACGGTATGTGTGTAGGCGATCTGGGGTTTCCAGCAGGAACAAAGCCTTTGCATCAAGACACGGCCCTGATCTCCGTAGATGATGAGGAGCTCTTGTCTCCAGACCCAACCATACTTTTACATGTTTTGTTTTTTTTTTTTAATTTTTTTTTTTCAACGTTTATTTATTTTTGGGACAGAGAGAGACAGAGCATGAACGGGGGAGGGGCAGAGAGAGAGGAAGACACAGAATCGGAAACAGGCTCCAGGCTCTGAGCCATCAGCCCAGAGCCCGACGCGGGGCTCGAACTCATGGACTGCGAGATCGTGACCTGGCTGAAGTCGGACGCTTAACCGACTGCACCACCCAGGCGCCCCTTAAATTTATTTTTGAGAGAAAGACACAGCGTGAGCAGGGGAGGGGCAGAGAGAGAGGGAGACACAGAATCCAAAGCAGGCTCCAAGCTCTGAGCTGTCAGCACAGAGCTTGACACGGGGCTCGAACCCACAAATTGAGACCATGACCTGAGCTGAAGTCGGACGATTAACCAACCAAGCCACCCAGGTGCCCCAGGACCCAACCACGTTGAAGGGTGCAGCTTTATTAGTCAAGCCACTCGTGCCCTGGGGTCTCGTGCCCTAATTGCTGAAGATCCGTGAGGCCCCTAGCAATTCAAATATTCCAGAAGCTGTGACTCATTCACTTGTGGATGCTTTCAGCAGGTGCTCACTGAGCGCTTTGCACGCGCCAAGGCCAGGGAATGTGGCGGCAGCTGGGGACACGGCATCCGTACTGACGCCAGTCCCGCTGCTTGCTCGTCAGTCCAGAGCATCGCTTCGAATCGCTGTAGAGAGCAGACAACCTCCAGATTCCTGCCTCCCTCCCATGTCTCCTGGCCTTTGGGCAGTCAGCAGACCCAGCCTTGTCTGCCTCTCCTGCAATGGGCCCAAGACGGGCCTTCCCAGAGGTTGAAGGCAACCCAGACACTGACCCGCCAGCTTCCCTGGGACTTTGACTCCTTGGTGTTTCCTAGTTCTGGAGCTCAGTTTATGCCTTTCTCCTAGAGACCTTCCCAAAGTACGAAAGGCTCCCTTTCTAAGAACCAGCGTGCTTGAGGCATGAATACCTGGGAGTAAGGTAGTTTATTAATGTGTCTTTGATAAGCTGGGTCAATGGAGACTGACAAACCAGCATGGGATAATTGCCAGCCATCCAGTCCGGTCCCACATGATTTCTCCTGGCCCCAAATGTTGACCCGAGAGAAACCGGAAACACTCGGGCTGATGAGCCATTAAAAGCAGAGAGACCCACAGCTAAGAGAGATACTATATGGTGTATTTACCACTGCTGGGGCGGGGGGTGTGGCGGGGAGGGTCTTCCCAAGACCTGAAAAGAATCCGTTAATCTTGGGCCTCATTTGTCAGTGTCCCTTCTTCACAGTTTTTCCGGTAGGCAGCTTAATTCAAATATTTACACAGCTCTTTGGAATTAGGACTACAATGGGATTGAAACCCACAAGAAAGAAAAGGAAACCCTGATGTTGAAATTATGATCTGGAAACTGCGTGCATTTTTAGAACATGTATGGTTCTTATCGTGGGTCTATCTGACATAAGTTTAGATGTAAAAAGCCTGGAAAATCTGGAGTGGATGGAGGTTTTTTTTTTTTGTTTTTTTTTTTCCCTGAAAAGGGAGAAAATACACTGATTACATCATCTGCCTATTTTTGGCAGTTTTGTCTTTTCCGTTCTGACTTTTTATATCTTCTCTTGTTGCATTCAGTTATGAGCCATGATACAATATCGAACGCTAGCAGCCACAGAGGCTATCATGGAGACTTGTTCCCTTTTTCCAAATTTTAATTAAAATGCTTCTCATGTTTCGGTCACCATGACAGGGGATGTTTGGGGCACATCTCTGGCATTGCCCTCTATCAGATGAAGGAAGTTCCTTTCTATTCCTGGTTTGTTTGCCACTTTATCACTAGTGATCTATTACATTTTCAGCTGGCTCCTTTTCTATATCCATTGATAGGATTGTATGCTTTTTACTCTTTAATTGGTTAGGGTGGTGAATTACATTAATAGATTTTTCTAAGGTTGACTCATTGGTACATTTTTAAGAAAAACCCTGCTTGGTCAAAAGACCAAGGCCCAGTATACACTATTGAATTGAATTAGCTATTTTTTTCATCTACCTGTTATTTGCCAGTAGTTGTCTTCTCCTACTTTGCCTATTTTTGGTACCAAACGTTTGCAATTAACAATGTTTTTCAATGCTGGGGAAATTTCACGCCTTTTCTAAGCTCTGAGCCTGGTGTCTTTTCTTGTTTGTTTTTTGAAAGGGTGGATTTTTTTCCCCCCACTGCTTTTCCATTTTTTTAGGGTTATTATTCTAGTAAATTTTCTATTCCTGGTATAATTATGGTAATTTATATCTTCCTCTGAGTTTGCCCATTTTATATACTTTTTCAAATAGATTGATACAAAGTTGTTCAAGGTATGTTTTTATAATCATCTTATGTGTCCTTTTCTCCTTCCTCATTTTGTTTAGTCTTTCTGATTTATCATTGTCGTTGAAGGTTATTTTAAACTCATCTTTCCAGAGATTCCAAACTTTAAAAAAAAGAACATTTCTATTGTTTCATGTTTACTTTGGATTTTAATTAAATTCTACTTCATTATTATTTGTTTCTACTTCCTTTGGGTTTATTTTGTTCTTTTCCAGGCTTTTTGGATTAGAATCATTTATTTATCTTGCCTCTTACAGTAAACCTAGAAAGCTGTAAATTGCTTTCTGGGAACTGCTCTGGATATTCCTTATTTATTTTGATCTGTAGTGCTTCTGTTAAGTTGTAGAACTATGTATTTTAAAATTTTTGTTTTTATTTCTTCTTTAACTCACAGTTTATTTTTAAAAATTTTAATGTTTACTTATTTTTGAGAGAGAGAGAGAGAGAGACAGCACAAGAGGCAGAGGGGCAGAGAGAAAGGGAGACACAGCATCTGAAGCAGGCTCCAGGCTCTGAGCTGTCAGCAGAGATCCTGACACAGGGCTCAAACTCATGAACCGTGAGATCATGACCTGAGCTGAAGTCAGTCGCTTAACTGACTGAGCCCTCCAGGCGCCCCAACTCACAGCATATTTAGATGTTTATGTTAGTAGAATAAGCGTGATACAACAATCAAGAGCTTAGACTGTGGAGTCCCGGCGCCGGGCTGGTGTCTAACTCTGCCACTTACTCTCCGTGACTCTGGGCAAGTCGTTCCAAGTCTGTGTGTGTCCATTTCCTTGTTTGTAAAATGTGGGGGATGATAGGACTTCCTCAAACAGCTATTGTAAAGATCGGGTGAGTAAATATTTGAAAGTGCTTAGAATAATGGCCGGAACAGAAGTGTTTATGAAGTAAATATCCACGTCTATGAAGACGGTGATCCAGGGTTTGGCTCCTTTTTTGGGACGGGGGATGTATTGCGTTGTGGTTCATGGAAATTGTTTATATAATATCAGTGTTTCAGAATTTCTCGAGGCTTCCTGTGGGGTCAAAATCGTGACCGTTCTCTGTGTGAAGGTTAGACTTGTAGATCAGGCGTGTTAATTGTCCTTATACCCTTTTGAACCCTATTGACCCATTGATGGTTTTGTTAGTTTATGAGAGAACTGCCTGAATGTCTCCTGTGATTGAGTGTTCAGTTTCTCCCAGGCGTGTTATCAATTTTTGTGTAGTACGTTTTGAAGCTATGCTGTTAGGACCTTATAAGTTCACGAGTGGAAGACTTCCCTGGTGAATTATTTTGCTTATCAATACTCTAGATTCCTTATTGGTTTTCACTTTGAATAGTATTTTGTCTGATGTTTGTAGTATTACATGAACTTTATTTTTTTTGTTTTAGAGAAAGCACAAGTGGGGGAGAGGGGCAGAGGTAGGGGTGGAGAAAGGGAGAAAATCTTAAGCAGGCTCTGTGCTTAGCGTGGAGCCCAATTCAGGGCTCGATCCCCCAACCCCAGGACCATGACCTGAGCCGAAATCAACCCACTGAGCCCGCCAGGCGCCCCTACATCAACTTTTTTTTTTGTCAGCCTTTTTCTGGATCCCATCTCAGCCTCTTCACTTTCAACCTTTCCTTTTTATTTTAATTTTATTTTAATAGTGTCGTGCCAGATTATTAAAATTCAGTCTGAGAGCCTTTTGTTTCAATGGATTAACTTAATCAGTTCACATCTTTTTTTTTCTTAAAAAAATTTTTTTTTACATTTATTTATTTTTGAGAGCCAGAGAGAGACAGAGCGCAAGTGGGGGAGGGGCAGAGAGAGAGGGAGACACAGAATCCGAAGCAGGCTCCAGGCTCTGAGCCATCAGCACAGAGCCCGACGCGGGGCTCGAACCCACGAACTGTGAGATCGTGACCTGAGCTGAAGTTGGACGCTCAACCGACTGAGCCACCCAGGCGCCCCAACTCCCATCTTTTATAACTAGAGTTGTTGCTGGAAATTACCGTCCTCCTCTCTGTTTGTTTCTTCCCCAGGCTTTTTGTTTGATTCATTTTCTGGTGATTTATGTACCACTTCTAGTCATCCAAAAGTGAAAGTGAATTCTGTACAACTGAATTTAGTTTTTACAAATAGTGCAAACGCAGAATTAAAAATGCAAAATGTCACTTCGTTATTAAAGCAGTTCTCCATCCACCTGTGATTCTCACTTCTTACAAGCACCCACGTCCAGCTCTTTTATCTGTTTTCGTGGTGTCCCCTCCATGTTTCTGCTGCTTCTGTTTTCTCCATAACATGGCTGCAATAATAGTTCTGACTTCCTAGATTTTAGACATCCTCTCCTGACTTCCCAGCTCATTTGCGACACTGTGCACCCATGAACACATACGCACGCTTCTCCTCGTGTCATCCTCCTACTAAAACTTCATTCTGGGGGCGCCTGGGCGGCTCAGTCGGTTGGGCATCCGACTTCGGCTCAGGTCACGATCTCGCGGATCGTGGGTTCGAGCCCCGCGTCGGGCTCTGTGCCGGCAGCTCGGAGTCTGGAGCCTGCTTCGGATTCTGTGTCTCCCTCTCTCTCTGCACACCCCCCTCAAAAAAAAAAAAAAAAAGAAATAAAAAAGCATTTAATGAAAAAACACTTCAATCTGTTTTCAGAACATACATCATTGCAATATGCAAATATTATTCTGAGCCAGGTAGCACGCTACGAGTGTGGATCTCTTCCAGCACAACTTTTGTTTTCTCACTAAATTTTAGTAAGTGAACCCTTTTACTTCAGTTTTGAAGTATGCATAATTAATCCAACCTCAATTCCTTTTCCTTTTTCTTTTTCCAGAACAGGAAAACCTTCTTCCAAAGCTAGTTAGGTATGGTTAAACATAGGGGAGCCTGCGTGGCTCAGTCAGTTAAGCGTCCGACTTCGGCTCAGGTCATGATCTCATGGTTTGTGGGTTCGAACCCCACATGGGGCTCTGTGCTGACAGCTCGGAGCCTGGAGCCTGCTTGGGATTCTGTATCTCCCCCTCTCTCTGCCCCTCCCCTGCTCATGCGCTCTCGCTCTCAAAAATAAATAAGCATTAAAAAAAAAAAAAAAGAATACATTCCTCATATAAGAGCCAAGATGCTTTTCCCTCACAGGTGACATTCAGTGTGTCTGCGCTTCATTCCAGAAGCCAACATTTACCCCCACCTGCAGGCAGCATTTACCCCACCTGCCATCACACATGATGTCTTCCTCCTTCCCTCTGAGGTTCTACAGTACCTACTTGAACTGGGACAGTTCTCCTTGGGTCTCACTTTTCTGCACATCTTGTGAACAGAGACACTTCATGCCTTTGTCCTAGATTATTATTTCGAGGAAATCTGTATAATGAACGGCCTTGGAATATAGACCGTGTGTCCCTCTGAAGCACGGAGGAGGCAACTTTACTGCGTGTTAAAGCAGACTCGGGGTCCCCAAGCTCAGAGTTTCATTCTTCTAATGCAGTTCATTGCATGATCAGGTCCTTCCTGGCCCTCCTCCTGTTCCTGTATGAGAACCAGAGCTCGAAGAACCAGCACCAGGGTCAATACTATTGCTGTGAATAATAACGTCCTTTGTCTCAGACCCAGGAGTCTGTCTTCTGCCAGCATCCGTGACATGATGGCAGGCTAACGTGCCAGCAACTTGCAAGTAGGGTCAGTCTCAGACACTTCATAGCTCTGGATGGGGGCTTTATTCCAATTTTCTTAATTCTCTAACCACGGTTCTGCATGCACAGGGGGTGTTCTGTAGAGAGATAACTGCACCCCTGTGCTCACTGCTACATTACTCACGATAGCCAAGACATGGAAGCAACCTAGGCATCCATCAACAGAGGAAAGGATAAAGAAATGTGGGAGAGAAACACGTGCCCACGCACACACACACACACACACACACACACACACACACATTATCCAGCCTCAGAAAAGGAGGAAATGCTGACATTTGCAACAGTGTGAATGAACCTGGAGAACATAACAGTTACTGAAATAAGCCAAATGATCTCACTTATATGTGGAATTTAAAAATGTGAAGGTCACGGGAGCAGGTGCTTGCCAGCAGCCGGGGGAACTGGGAGATGTTGGTCAAAGTTAAAAACTTACAGTTACAAGATAAATAAGTTCTGGGGCGCCTGCGTGGCTCAGTCTGTTGAGCGTCCGACTCCGGCTCAGGTCATGATCTCGCGGTCCGTGAGTTCGAGCCCCGCGTCGGGCTCTGTGCTGACAGCTCGGAGCCTGGAGCCTGTTTCAGATTCTGTGTCTCCCTCTCTCTGACCCTGCCCGTTCATGCTCTGTCTCTCTCCGTCTCAAAAGTAAATAAACATTGAAAAAAAATTCAAGAAGAAACAAGATAAATAAGTTCTATGGATAGAGCTTGCCGCATAGTGACCACAGCCCGTAGCACTGTGTCATATACCTGAAATCTGCTAGGAGAGAGGTTCAGTGTTCTCGCCACACACACGGTCAGGGATGTGTTAATTCGCTTGATTGTGGTAATCATTTCACAATGTATATATCAAATCATCGCATTGTACACCTCAGACATAGTACAGTTTCTTTTTGTTAATTATACTTTAATAAAGCTGGGGGTCGGGGGGAATGCTGGTAAAGGAGAGTTCCAGGATTAGAGCCCTAAAGCAGTCCCACAAAGCAACCCCAGCCAGACTGGAGCTGGAGGAAAGAGGAGTGCAGAACGCTGGTCTTAAGACAAAAAGAAGCTCCAGCAAGCTAGATAAAGGTGGATGGAGACAGAAGTGACTGGATATGTTTGACTATATCTTTTTTTTTTAATATTTATTTACTGAGAGAGGGAGAAAGAGAGCAAGCAGGGGAGGGGCAGAGAGAGAGGGAAACATAGAATCTAAAGCAGGCTCCAGGCTCTGAGCTGTCCGCACAGAGCCTGACGTGGGGCTCAAACTCACGGAGTACAAGAACACGACTCGAGCCCAAGTCAGGCACTTAACCCACTGAGCCACCCAGGCGCTCAGTGGGGAATGGGGAATGTATTCTTAAGAGGCTAGATGATCCATTTGCTCTGTAAATAAAAACAGTAATATATTTTGAGTTTCAAACTTTGAGAAGGCTCGCTCTCTCTCTAGTATTTGAGCCGTTAAAATAACAGAGGATCTTTATTATGTTTGGATCACAGGTAGGTAATAAAGGTCAAGATAAATGGTTATTTATCTTAATGGAAATGTATATATTCAAAGATGTGAAGATATGAAGTCAATGGAAATAAGTGGCAGGAATTTCTCTGCGGCTGACAGGAAGAGGAAGCGAGAAACTGTAAAATAATACATTTAAAAAGAGAGCCTAGAGCGTGATTGAAGCATCAAGTCCTCTGAGCTATTAATTTAAAAGAAAGCAGAGTTTGCAGCCACTGTGGGCAATTTCCCAGTATACAGGCCTAAAAGATTTTACAAAATGGGCTTCGTCAGGGAGCAGTGACAACAAAAGACCGTTCACACACCCTTGGTTCTCCTTCCTTCAGGCAGGTGACCCCCATCCACGCCACCAGGTAAGAGCCGGGAAATGCCCTCGGGAGAGGGGCCAGGGCTCCCGTGTGCAGGTAGTCTGATAAGGCAGAGGCAGAGAAGGGATGTGATTCACGCCAGCATATTAGGAATGGTGTGAACAGCACTAATACAGGCTCATTCAGCTCACACAATAGTAGAAAGTACATAATGACACATTTGGTTCCATCAAATTCAGCCTTTGTGTTTCGGAAAATCCCACACACCAAGGCGCTGTTCAGCCCCAAAGACTTAGCTGGGTTTCTCTTCCTTGCGATAGGCCCCCAAGGACTCCGCCTCTTTAAAGCCACCACAGGCCACCGAATGGACCCTGGACCCATTCCAAACCACTCTTTATTTCCCGAACGTGGCACCATCATCCCTCATGGTGATGATAATTATGGCCAACATTTTTTGAGATCTTTCTATGTGTCAGCCATTTTGCGTAATGGCTCACACACTAACCTCTTCGATCCTGGCTGTATTTGGAGTTAAGGACTAATGTTACCCGCTGTATAGATGTGGAAAGTGTGTTATAGAGAGGAGTGGACCTTGCCCGAGGCGGAAAGTAGGATTCAGTCGTAGGACCTTCTGGATCTGGAGCTTTACCTCCACATTTCCTAGACCTTTGTAAATGTTGATCTGTCTAACCAGATGCCCTCTGCAACGCATCCGTGAGTCACCTTTCCCTTACTAACTTGGACAAGCTCTTTTCTAGTGTATTGTGACCCTTAGTCTGCATTAGTTGGCCCTGTCTGATGCTTCTGTAGCATCCTGTACCAATTTCCATTATAGCACCCATTGTTCTGTATGGTCATTCTTATTTATCTTTCTCCCTTAATGATGTTCCGAGTTCCTTAACATCAGAGACTCTTTCTAATTCATTCTTCATT
This sequence comes from Puma concolor, assembly GCF_028749965.1. Taxonomy (NCBI): domain Eukaryota; kingdom Metazoa; phylum Chordata; class Mammalia; order Carnivora; family Felidae; genus Puma; species Puma concolor. Next base: position 4,225,964 of record NC_141683.1, on the reverse strand, counting down.
CAGTAAACGTTTATTGAGAAGCTAGTAGGTAGTAGGCATTCCATTGATAGATCCTATCACATGGTAGGGGAATAGGAAATGTTTGAACAAATAAATAAATACCTTTTCTTTCAGATTCATTTCCCCTTAAGATCAGTTGTGAATTTTATTGCTAATCTAACATGGAAAGAGGGGGGTTGAATGCGTGGCTACACCCAGGAAGTTACAGAATGGATTGTGTTCACCCAAGCTTCCCGTGAGTATTGCCTTCTCTCGTCAGCTTCCGGTTCGTCCGCTTCCGGTTCCTGCCCTAAGATCCCTGGAAGGCACTGGGTGCTCCGTGTCTCTACTGGTGGTGATTCCTATAATCACACCTTATAGGTACTTAGTTTACTTAGATAGAGTTTGCTAGGTGCCAGACACACATCTGAACACTCTGCGTATCTTAACGACTTTGATGCTCACAACTCTGTGAAGAGGGTGCTATCCTTAAACCCACTTCAGAGAGAAACCGCGACGGAGGTGACTTGCCTTGCGGTGACATGGCTAGAGGGAAGTGGGATTCCATCCCGGGCAGTGTGGCTCCAGACACATGCCTTTCGTCGCTGAGTCCTGTCGCCTCTCCCTATGCTCTTCGTTCCTCTTTGAGACCTAATGACGGGAGATTGCATTTTGGCACCTTCTTGGTGAGGCATCGCTCGGTAAGAGTCGCAGAAGGATGTGTGGCACTCGGTCGAAGTTCCGTGTGCAGATAGCTTTTGACTTTGCATTTCACTTCCTTGTGCTCAGTTCTGTATGAAATGACATGTTCACTGGTTTCTAGTATGGAATTGTTTATAATGGCGATAGCTGGGGGGGAAATAACATCTGCCAGCATTAAGCTGAGTTAATAATGACCCATCTCTAAAGTGGAAAATTATGCTGCCGTTAAAAGGAATTCAGGTAAATCTTTGAGTGCTCTGTCAAAGGATGTCCTAGATGTCGTTAGATATAGCGGGGATAGTATTAATGTATATATGAGCAAACGTTTGCTTGTATATTAGCCTGTATTTGAAGGCATATCTGTATTTTTATATACTATGTATTTCCTGGAAAGAATGTGGGGGTGGGGGTGGGGGTAAGGAGGGAGCGTGCTTACTGATTACATTAACATGACTTTGCTATTCATTTGTCTTCAATAATACAGCTTTATTCTTCTACTGTCTTCATCAGCATGGCATTGCTATTCCAAAAAAAAAAAAAAAATCTTTGTCCAGGAAGACAAAAGTTGTGTATAACTTTATTGTTTTTCTTGGGAACCTTCGCAAAAAAAAACCTCAGGTCAATGACCATCAAACTGTTCAGCTCTTCAATAAACACCACCAAATGACTGTTAATTCTCTAAGGCACTTGAAACCCTGACCTCAAAAGTCTTTGTTGGGTCCACACATCCTAAACTATTTTAGCATGACACCCAGTCCTAATTAAGCTCCTGAGTTGGAAAACCAGTCATACACCATAGCCCCAAAACATCATGAATAGCCTCACTTTTCAGTCCCCACTAGCAGATATAACACTACTGCTCTAGGAAGTGCTCTAGGAAGTCTATCTCCTTGTCAAGATAGGAATAAACTCAGCTTTGATTATCAACAGATTATTTTAGTGCTATTTTCAGAGAGTTAGCATTCTTTTTTAAAAAAATTTTTTACGTTTATTTTTTGAGAGACATAGCAAGCAGGGAAAGGGCAGAGAGAGGGGGAGAGAGAGAATGCCATGCAGGCTCCACACTGTCAGCATGGAGCTTGATGTGGGGCTCGAACTCATGAAGTGTAAGATCACGATCTGAGCTGAAACCAAGAGTTGGATGCTTAAGCGACTGAGCTGCCCAGGCGCCCCCAGAGGGTTAGCATTCCAGAAGGGACAGAAAGGAAGTTTTAAGGGAGACTAATAGTTAAATGGAAACTGCCTTAGTTCTGTTTTTGTACAGCATTGTGCATTACCTATTCAACAAAAAATTGGAAGGAGGGATGAATGGAAGAAACTAGGTACTCAATAGAAGCACGTCAGGAAAGTATGCAAAAAAGCTAGATATGAGTCCTTTATCATTTCAGTATGGAGAAGCAGAGAAGGAACACCCAGCAGTGAAAGAGCGTCTGTGATAGGAAGAGGCAAAAAGAACTAGAATACTTTAAATTTCTTAGAAAGAAGCAGGGTCATTTGTGGCAGAGAGGGGTAGAGGACACGTACTGTTTAAGTTGGTGCATATGATTCAGTGTTATGAATTCTAGAACAGTTGGGAAGCAAGACACAAGTAAACCTTAGTGCCCCTCTGTTAAACTCATCGTTTCTAGAAAAACTGAGACTCTCTTTGGGAGGGAGGACAGATTCCAGCTGTACCAGTTGGGTCAGCATGATGGGGGGGGAGAGCTACCTTGACCACTCGATCAATCCAGTGGTTTGGACCCCCTCTGGGAAGAGTGCTATTTAGGAGAGAAGGCACAGAGAAGAGCTAGAGCTAAAGTTGGAAAGCCAACATGCACTGCCTTTCCAAAGAAAAGACATTTGATTGTATCTTCCTTCCTCAGTTTCCACTGTGGGTTCAGCAGCCAATTTCCCTTTGAGATGGTGATGAAAACATTCATCTATGCATCCAAGAAACTACCCCCCAACCCGCCCCCCCCCCCCCCCCCCCGCAAAGGTGAACACAAAGACAGCCATATGTAGAAACATCACAAACTATTGTAGGATAAAGACAAAAATCATGAAATCAGCAAGAGCTAAATGACTCATCCCATGCAAGGAAACCCACACTTAGGCCCGTTTAAAAAATCAGATTTTGTCATGGTTGAGTTTGAAACTTGTGTGTATATTGTGGAGATATCAGACGTGTCAGCAGCAAATATTTTCTCCCAATTTGTGGCTTGTCTTTTCCTTCTCTTGCCGTGTCAGAGAAGAGGTTTTTATCTCTCATGGATGGTGCCCTTGGTATTGTGTCTAAACAGTCCTCACCACACCCAAAGTCACTGAAATTTTCTTCTCTTTAATTTTTTTTAAATTAAATTTTTTTAAGAAATAAAATCTTTTAATTTTAGAGTTTTGCAATTTTCATTTAGTTCTGTGATCCATTTTGAGCTCATTTTTTCAAGGGTGGTAGGTCTGTGTCGAGATTCATTTTTTTTGCCTGTGGATTTTCAGTTCCAGCACCAGTTGAAAAGACTGACTTTGTGCTATCATATCGCCTTTGTTCTTTCACCAACAATCAGTTGACTATATGTGGGTCCGCTTCTGGGCCTTCTCTTCTGTTCCACTCATTTGACTATTCTTTTGCCAACACGATACTGTCTTGAAGCTGGGTAGTGTCACTTCTCCAATTTTGTTCTCTTTAGGTATTGTGGATCTTTGGCCTCTCCAAATAAATTTCGAATAAGTTTGTTGACATCCACAAAAGAACTTTCTGGGATTTTGACTGGGATTGCATTGGATACATAGATCCAGTTGGGAAGAACTGATGTGATGATATGGAGTCTTCCTATCTGTGAATATCTCTACATTTATTCTTTATTTTCATTTATCAGAGTTCTTGTAGTTTTCCTCAAATAGTTCTTTTTTTATTTCTATAAGAATTTATTTTTTTATTTTTTAATATTTTTAAATTATTTTTTTATGTTTTAATTTACATCCAAGTTAGTTAGCATATAGTGTGATAATAATTTCAAGAGTAGAATCCAGTGATTCATCCCCTACATATAACACCCAGTGCTCATGCCAGCAAGTGTCTTCCTTAATGCCTTTTACCCATTTAGCCCATCCCCCCACCCACAACCCTTCCAGCAACCCTCAGTTTGTTCTCCGTATTTGAGAGTCTCTTATGTTTTGTCCCCCTCCTCGTTTTTGTATTATTTGTGCTTCCCTTCCCCTGTGTTCATCTGTTTTGTATCTTAAATTCCTCATATGAGTGAATTCATATGATATTTATCTTTCTCTGACTGACTTGTTTCGCTTAGCATGATACCCTCTAGTTCCATCCACGTAGCTGCAAATGGCAAGGTGTCATTCTTTTTGATTGCCGAATAATACTCCATTTGTGTGTGTGTGTGTGTGTGTGTGTGTGTGTGTGTGTGTGTGTGTGTGTGTGTAGGGTACAGTATACACACACACACACACACACACACACACCACATCTTCTTTATCCATTCACCTGTCGATGGGCATTTGGGCTCTTTCCATACTTTGGGCTATTGTTGATAGCACTGCTATAAACATTGGGGTGCATGTGTCCCTTTGGTAACAGCACACCTGTATCCTTTGGATAAATACCCAGTAGTGCAATTTCTGGGTATAGGTTCTATTTTTAATTTTTGAGGAACCCCCCACAGTGTTTTCTAGAGTGGTGGCACAAGTTTGCATTTCCACCATAAGTGTAAGAGTTCCCCTTTCTCTGCATCCTCACCAACATCTGTTGTTGCCTGGGTAGTTAATTTTAGCCATTCTGACTGGTGTGAGGTGGTATCTCATTGTGGTTTTGATCTGTGTTTCCCTGATGATGAGTGATGTTGAGCATGTTTTCATCTGTCTGCCAACCATCTGGATGTCTTCTTTTGAAAAGTGTCTATTCATGTCTTTTGCCCATTTTTTTCACTGGATTATTTGTTTTTTGGGTGTTGAGTTTGATCAGTTCTTTACAGATTTTGGATACTAACCCTTTATCTGATATGTCATTTGCAAATATATTCTCCCATTCCGTCGGTCGCCTTTAAGTTTTGCTGATTGTTTCCTTCACTGTGCAGAAGCTTTTTATCTTGATGAGGTCCCAATAGTTCATTTTTGCTTTTGTTTCTCTTGCCTCCGGAGACGTGTTAAGTAAGAAGTTGCTGTGGCCAAGATCAAAGAGGTTTTTGCTTGCTTTCTCCTCTAGTATTTTGATGGCTTCCTGTCTTACATTTAGGTCTTTCATCCGTTTTGAGTTTATTTTTGTGTGTGGTGTAAGAAAGAGGTCCAGGTTCATTCTGCATGTCGCTGTGCAGTTTTCCCAGCACCATTTGCTGAAGAAACTGTCTTTATTCCATTGGATATTCTTTCCTGCTTTGTCAAAAATTAGTTGGCCATATATTTGTGGGTCCATTTGTGGGTTCTCTATTCTGTTCCGCTGATATAAGTGTCTGTCTTTGTGCCAATACCATACTGTCTATTCTCTAACAGAAACTGTGAAGAATTGGTATAATTTCTTCCTTAAATATTTGGTGGAATTTATCAGTGAACCCATTTGGGCCTGGTGCTTTCTGACTTTATATTATTTTCCTTTTTTCTACAAAATTTATTGTAACAGTTTTCAGAAGACAGGTCTGCTGGCAACAAAATCCCCCAGTTTTTGCCTGAGAAAGTCTTTATTTCTGTTTCATTTTTGAAGGATGATGTTGCAGGGTACAGAATTCTAGCATGGCCATTGTTTTCTGTCAACACTAAATATTTCACTCTGCTGTCTTCTTGCTGGCATGAGTGCTGAGGAGAAGGCCGGTGTAATCTTTGTTACTCTATAGGCAAGATTTTTTTTTTTTTACTTCCGCCCCTGACGTGAACCTAGTGATCCTGTGGTATACACGGGATCCTGTGTATACCTAGCAATCCTGTGGTATACACTGAGGGTGCCAGCAGGACACAGATCTTCTATTTCTGGAATTAAGTAAGAGCGGGTTGCCCATATTCAAGGTATTACCCCATTACTGCCATGGGTTGGTGACAGAAAAGCAAAAACGATGAGCCATATCCCATGCTTCTCCAGGGAGATGGGCTGATTCTTGCTTCCACAATACTTGAGAGCCAAAGTGAGATCCTGTCCAAGCAGTACAAAAAAAGAAAAAAGAAAAGGACATTAAGAAACACAGGAGGGGCATGGAAGTGATAGTCGCCGAAAATTACAGGCACAGTGATGGCATTATTAACCATTGTTATGAAGTACAGGTTTAGGGGTAGAAAAAAATCCTTGAAAAAGAACTCACCTCTATTTATATCTTTCTTTTCATTGGGAAATGTCACATCACAAAGAGATTTGGAAAAAGCCAACATCATTTATTAACACCGGGTACTGCTTTTTTCTCTAGAGAGGACACAGTATACAGGAAGAAAGAAATGTGACAGAACTTAGTTCAAAAGAGCGTTGGCCTCCATTTCTGGAAACGTGATGAGTGTTATAGCCTGAATGGCCCTCCCACCGCCTGGCCTTGTACTAGTGGTCTCGTGTACACGAAGGAGCAGGGCTAAGGAAAGGAAAACACAGGACTCAGTACTTGGTAAGAACACCTGTTCTGGGAGATTCCCAGGGCACTTTGTGCTGGCAATGCATGTTGGCAGAGAGGACTGGACCGATCTCAGCACAGAGGGAACTCAAGTGCCACGCTCACTCAACACCCGCCATGTCTTTGACCTGGACCCACCTCTTTCGTGGTCAAGTTGGGTAGTTGTTCTCATGATTCTGCCGTTCGTTTGTGTTGAGACTTCTCCTCCCTGTCATCCTTGCCCTAAATCAAGCACATCACGAGAGACTTGTTGATTTATTCTCAAGAGTGCGGAGTTCCTAGCCGGGGGAAGAATACTGCTGGCACCCGAGGCCGGGGCAGCACTCTCGCCTGCAGCTCGGAGCACAGTGCAACCTGTCGTGCAGCGAGAATCTCACCCTCCCTTCCCTTTGGCCAGTTCATTTGGATCCGGACCCTTCTCAGTGCCAAGGCTGAACTCTTGCTGCAGCCAAGCTCCTCCTCACAGATTCCTCCAGCTTTGGGCGGTTACACAGGCTTGGGCTCCTTTTCTCTTGGTCCTTCTAATTCTGTACCTGCTGTGACTCTCTCCAACAATGTCCTCATCGTGACTATTATTTTTCTGGACCATCACCTCCATATTCCCTTCATCAGCAATCAGCTGACTGTCTCCATGTGGGACATATACATCTTCCCAAGCATGCTCTCCATCTCGGAGAACAGCTACGCTGTGGCCATCATTCCTTGCATCCTATCTGGCCTCCTGAGTCCTCACCAGCCCATTGCCATTCAAGACGGTCATGCCCACTCGTCTCCTGCCTCACTTGTGCGGCCCACAATGCTTTTCCTGCTCCTGGCCACGCAGCCTGATCACTGTGTGGCCATCTGCAACCCCTGTGGTAGCCAGTCCTCGTATTCATCGAAGTTCTCCAGAAAAACAGAACCCAATAGGTTTTATTGATACGTGTAGGAGATTTACTATAGGAATTTGCCTCATGTGCTCAAGGAGGCCAAGGAGTCCCGCGACCTCACATCTGCAAGCTGTGTAGAACCGGGAAAGCTGATGGTGTAAATCCCAGTCTGAGTCTGAAAGTGCGAGACCAGGAGCACTGATGCGTGAGGGCAGGAGAAGACGGATGTCTCAGCTCATCCGCCGACAGAGAATTTGCCCTCCTCTGCCATTTGCTCTATTCAGGCCCCCAGCAGATGGGATGATCCCTGCCTACGTTGGGTAAGGGTGATCTTCCCCACTCGGTCTGCTGATTCAAATGCTAATATATTCTAAAGACACCTTCGCAGGCGTGCCCAGAATTAATGTTTTACAAGCTGTCTGGACATCTCTTAGCCCAGTCAAGCTGACGCACAAAATTCACCACCACAGCCGTCCTAGGGAAGAGGCTTGTGCCAGTGGACGTCTGCGTCTCTAAGAATTGGCCTGGGCATGGCCTTGTCCAGGTAACATCTGTGTTTGGCCTGCCCTTCTGTGACGCCCTTGTCATCTTTCACTTCTTCTGTGACGTCAGGCCCCTGCTGAAGCTGGCCTGTGTGGACACCCCTGTCAGCGAGATCATCAACTTTGTCGTCAGCGTCTGTGTCCTGATTCTGCCCACGGGCCCGATCTTCTTCTCCTATGTCCTCATCGTCTCCACCAGCCTCAAGATCCCCTCCTCCCGGGGCCGGAAGAAGGCCTTTGCCACCTGCACTTCCCACCTCACGGTGGTCATCGTCCACTATGGCTGTGCCTCCGTCATCTACCTCAAGCCCAAGTCCCAGAGTTCCGTGGGGGCAGGACAGACTCATCTCTGTGACCTACACCGTCCTCACTCCCCTGCTGAGCCCTGTCGTGTACAGCCTGGGGAACAGGGAGGTCAAAGGTGCCGGTGCAGAGCCATGGCAAAAACACTGCTCAACTCTCAGTGCATCGAGACTGTGATAGTTTCTCTCCACGTACTTGTTCCTCTGAGTGTTGACTCGCAGGGACATCGTGATTCTCCACAGCTCCACGGAGCCTCCAATGGGGCCTGCCCCTGCAGTGTCCTCTCCGGAGACATCTCCTGTCACACTTCAGTCATATTCCCATGAACGCAGGTAACAGGCCCTGGGATTCTGGCCAGTTCTTACATCTGCCAAATAACACACAAAAAAGGAAGATTCGTGTTGGACACCTTGGAAAAAGCTCCAAAAATTTTGTTCTGCTTTGAGGCCAGGGGACCTCCAGGAGAGATGGGGTTGGTCAATCTAGCTGCGCCTTATACACTTTCCTCTCACGTTTTCATTTGTTGCCAGACTTTGGTGCAAGTGCACTTCTCTTTCTCTCCAGCTGGTCTCTTTTGCCCCCCACCCCAGGGAGCCCGTGCTGAGCCCTGCTGGATGCTGTTCCTCCTGGGTGCTGTTCCTGCCTCTCCCACGGCCGTGGCGTGTCAACACCGGGACTTAGTATCACACCAATGATAAAATTGTTTGCCTTTGTACACACCTCACGATTTATAAGGAATTTCCACCTGCAGGCTTTTATGTGATCTGGAAGGTAGGCAGGTCAGCAACGATCCTGTGCCGTAAATAAAGAAACTAAAATTCCTTTTAGTGAATCCGTTTACAAGATGTGGGAACTTCATGGGCAAAATTAGGACCTTCAGGGAATAGCGTGGGCAGGGCTGTGGCTGGTCTGCAGGAGGCTTTGTGCCCTTGAGGAAAAAAGCATCCTCTCCTCTGGATGCTTCTGTCAGAAATGGCCATCACGGTTTTACTGCCCTCTCCTGGGAATTATCCCGAATCCAGATGTCTAAGCTGTGGATGGACCCCCTTAGTGTCACACTGGACACCTGCAGAATCCCACGCCGCAGGGCTGATCGAGGGATAGACGAGGAGCCTGGAAACAAATAGGTGCCAGTGTCCTTGCCCACAATCTTTGTTCAGTCCTGGGTTGTCTGAAAGCCTCATTTCCCAGCCCGCCCTTATCGACTGGAGTCCCTCTCCCATCTCTAACTCGGGTCTTATCGAGAGGATGTGTAAGATGTACAAGTTCTGGAGTTACTGTAAGTGTGGTACCAGCACGGGGGCTCCTAGACTGAGCCAGCCTCTGTGGGTCCTGAGGACCAGATCTGTCCCCAGTTCTGCCAACAGCTGGAGACAGGAGTTTACGTGGGGGGGGGGGGGGGGGTGGAGGCCACGGTTACCCTGCCAGCATCTCGGACATCTTCCTACAGATACAGGAGCTATGATGTTAAACTCCCAGTTTCCAGCCCTGTGCCTCTAGTTCGGTGTCAGAGAAGACGACACGGATGCGTTAAGTGTTTCGTGTGCAATAGGCACCGTGTTCAACATGGTATGTCCTGTGTCCTTCAAAAGCTGGCATATCGATTCATTTCTTCGCTCATTTACCCAAGTGGTGGTTATTGAGGGCTGTATGACCCGTTGATGCTGTGAAGCTGGCTGTAAGAAGGCTGGGGCCATCCCATACTTTGTGACCAGGGGACCCCTTTAAACTCTTCGTAAAAATGAAGGAGGACCCAAGAGTCTTTGCTGGTACCACCTGACCGCAGTAGAAATTAAAACCAAAAGATTTCCAAAGTATGTTTTATTCACTTAAAAATAACAATCCCAATGACAGCACAAGTCACGTTGTTACCAAAAATAACTACAACCGGACAAAAAGAGTGACGCCCGTGTACGTTTTTGCTAATGTGTCCAGTGTCTGGTTTCATCCAAGAGACCCGGTTCTCCCGCACGTGACCTGACGCCCTATCGCATATCGCGTAGCCTCTGAAAAACTTCTCTCGGAAGAGAATGAGCGAAAAAGGTGAAGAAAGTCCGCTTCGACATGAGAATGGTTTTGACTGGACAGAGCCTCTGGAAGCACACCCGCATCTGCCTCCACCGACCACGCAGATTTTAGAATCAAGGTCAGAGCCAGAAGTGGGCGTGGCGGGGGGAGGAAGCATCACTCCTTGGGGGCAGTTAGCAAAGGACCTGAGGAGGCCGTCCCGGCCCCTCCTCTCTTCGAGCATTCCTTTGGTCCCTCGGAAGGGGCATCGGGGAGCACGCCTGCGCAGGAGAGTGGAGAAAAGAAATGGAGAGTTGGGGTCAGGAGGCTCATTACCCCTCAGTGCTCAGTTGTGGGTGAAAGGCTGGCTTTCCAAAACTTGTTTGCCTGTTGATTTCCCTCACTCCTGACCCCACCCAGCAAACCAGAGTCTTTGATGCTTCCTAGCACCAGCTGAAGCTTCAGACCGGTCCTTTGGACTGCCAGCATCCAACTGGAAGAGACCCTGGATGGATATTTTTGTAGTAGTTGGCTCTAAGCACACTGGAGTTCAGAGCCAGGAAGTGCGGTTTGAAAAAAAAAAAAATCTAATGAAAGAGAGTTTCATGTTTGCACGTTTCATGTCTATTCAACCGTGGGCCCTTCTCTGTCATGGGCCAAATTGGTATATGCATACGCATCCGTTTTGGGATTCTGTTCTGTTGTATGGATCTATTTTGGCTATTTTGTGCCAATTTTATGCTGTTTTAATTAGTATAGATTTATGAGGTATGTTGATATCTGCTAGATCAAGTAAAAAAAACCCCATTGTCATTTTTTTTCTGAAAGAGCCTCGTCTATTTTTGCACATTTCCTAAACATAAGCCCCATGAAAGCAGTGAGGTTGTTTATCATTTTGCTGGCTGCACCCCAGCAGCTTTAATAAAAGTGACATAGTGTAAGCACTCAATAAATATTTGTTGAATAAAGGAATGAGCTTCTACTTCTGGACTAATTTTAGAATTAGTTTGTCAGTATGCATGCAGCATCTTACTGGGAGTTTTATTGGGATCGCATTGAATTTGTAGATTGATCTGGGAAGAATTGACATCTTTGCATCCTTGAATCTTCCCATCAATGAAGGTGGCCCCATTTACACAGTGCTTCCTTTATGTTCTCCAGCAACGGGACATAATATTCTCCAGAAGGATCTCATGGAAAAATATCCACTTACTGTAATAACAAAATTGTCTGAGCACCTTACAAAAACAACAAAAATACACAACAGCTTTATTGGGATGGAATTCAGAATGTAAAATTCACCCTTTTAAAATATGCAATTCACCGGCTTTTACTAAAATCAGAGTTGTGCGCCTGTCAGCACTACCTAATTTCAGAACATTTTCATCACTGCCAAACACCCCCTGTGGCCATTAGCAGCCACTTTTTCATTTCTCCCCTCGCCCCAGCCACTCACCAACACGGATTGCCTTTCTATCTATGAAATTGCCTATTCTGCACATCTCAGATGAACGGGATCACACAATTGTGATTACCTTCTTCCATTTAGCACAATGTGATTAAGCTCCATCCATGTATGTAGCATGTGATCAATATTTCATTCCTTTTTATGGCCGAATAGTATTCTAATATATCGACATGCCATATTTATGTATCCATTCACCAGTTGATAGGAATTTGGGCTGTTTCTACTTCGTAACTCTTACAAATATAATGCTGCTGGGCACATCAGCCTATAAGTTTTTGTGTGGACACTTTTTCATTTCTTTTGGATATATGCCTCAAGACGGCATTGTTGCTGGATCCCATTTTGTAGAGGATGTTTGTATCTATATTCATCAGGAATATAGGTCTGTGGCTTTTCCTCTTGTTTTCTCGTGATGCCATTGTCTGGTTTTGGTATCAAGGTCGTACTGGCCTCATAGAATGAGTTGGAAATCATTTCCTCGTCTTTTATGCTGTGGAAGAGTATGTAAAGGATTGGTATTAATTCTTTAATGTTTTATAGATTTCATCAGCGAAGCTAATGGTGGTTCTGGGCTACTCTTTGTTTGTTACTGATGCAATCTCTGCTTCTTGTAAGTCTATTCAGATTTTCTATTCCCTCTTAAGTCAATTTTGCAACTTTCTGGGAAGTTGTCCATTCCATCTGGGTCACCTAACTTGTTGGCACACAGTTCATAGCCTTCCTCTATGATTTTTATTTCTGTAAGGTCACTGGTGATCTCTTCTCTTTAATTCTTGATTTTAGCATCTTGCATCATCTTTTTCTCTTGGTCTGTGTAACTAAAGGTTTATCAACTTTGTTGATCATTTTAAACAGTCAACTTTGGGTTTTGTTAATTTTTTAAATTCTGTTACCTGTATTTTTTATTTCCCCTCCAATCTTTTCATTTTTCCCCCATCTGTTTGCTTTGGATGTAGTGTCCTCTTCTTTTTCTAGGATTGTAAGGTGATTCTTGGATTAATGACTTGAGAACTTCTTTTTTAATACACACATGTACTTCTTTAAATTTCTCTCTAAGCACTGCTTTTGCCGTATTCCATAAGTTTGGGGATGTGTTTTCATTTTTACTCATCTTAAAGTGCTTTCTTTTTTATTTTTTGACACATTGGTAATTATTTAGAAGCGTGTTAATATCCACATAGGTGTGAATTTCCCAAATTTCCTTCTGTTGGTGATTTCTAATTCCACTGCTGTCAGGGAACATACTTTGTTTGATTTCAATACCCTTAAATTTATGGAGGCTTATTAATGGTCTCACGTACGGTCTATCCTGAAGAATGTTCCTTGTGGACTGGATGAGGATGTATATATGTTGATAGTTTGGGTGGAATGTTCTATGGATGTCTGCTGTAGCTGTTTCATAGTGTTGTTTTTGTCTACTGCCGTGTTGGTCTTATGCATGGTTGTTTTACCCATTATTGAATACAGAGTATTAAAGGCTCCAACTATTACCATGGAATTACCTATCTTTTCCTTCAAATCTGTCAGTTTTTGCTTCACGTGTTTTGGGGTTCTGGTAGGTGAATGTACAGTTGATAATTGTCATCTCTTCCTGATGCATTGAACTTTTATCACTTTTGTCTTACAGCAGTTTTGGTCTTCCAGTTAATTTTGTCTGATATTAATATAGCCATTCCAGATAGTTTTGGGTTGCTGCTTGCCAGGCATATCTCATTCCATCTTTTTAATTTCACCTTATTTGTGTCTTTGAATCTATGGCCTGTCTTTTGCAGACTTTGTATAGTTGGCTTAAAATTTCCTACTCCATTCTGCCAATCTCAGCCTCCTGATTGGATTATCTAATTTATTTCTATTTTTTTTGTACTTCCTGATCAAGGAGGAGCTACATCTCCCACTTACTGTTAGTTTTCTGCCTGCCATGTGTTTTTCCTTCCTCTGGCCCTCTATCCCTGCCTTCTTTTCTGTTAGATAGGTATTTTCTAGGGTACCATGGTTTTTCTTTCCCGGATTTTTTTTGAGTTGATTTCTTTTTTTTCAACTTTTTTTTTTTTTTATTTATTTTTGGGACAGAGAGAGACAGAGCATGAACGGGGGAGGGGCAGAGAGAGAGGGAGACACAGAATCGGAAACAGGCTCCAGGCTCTGAGCCATCAGCCCAGAGCCCGACGCGGGGCTCGAACTCACGGACCGCGAGATCATGACCTGGCTGAAGTCGGACGCTTAACCGACTGCGCCACCCAGGCGCCCCGTGTCCTTGTTATACATATTGCTTTTTTGTACATCGTTGTACACGTTTTCGTAATGAGTGCTTTATGCTGCTGTGTTTTAAGTCGGGAGGAGGAGAGAGTTGCAAACAAAATGTATCTGTATTGTCTTCTCTATTTGCTGATACGTGTGTAGTTTTGGGGTTTTCTGACTTTTGCTGGAATGTTCAAACGCAGTCATGAAATGACGTTTGTGGACTTCTGATAACTGCGCATAAGTAAAGGAAATTTCTTTTTAGTCTTAGCTCGATAAGAATGTTTATGATAAACCGGATGTTGGATTTACATCTGACGTTTTATGTTTCTCATCCTTTGAAATAATACATTTTGATTCTTTTACTGTGGACTCACCCTTGCATTCCTTGTTTAAACCCAGCTTGGACAACGATGCTGTTTTGTTTTGTTGTAACTATGGATGCTTTTTTAAAAATTTTATTTATTCTCATCTGTAGGTGACATTAGTGTTTAATTTTGTATTTTTAACTGCCTGTTTCTGGTTTGATACAAAGCTTTTGAGGCTAGTGGCCTCATGATTTGAGCTGAGGACATTCTCCTGTTTTTATAAAACCTGAAAGAATCTGCATGTCTGCTCTTAATTTTTTTTTTTAAGTTTATTTATTTTTGAGAGAGAGAGAGACAGAGCATAAATGGGGGGAGGGGCAGAGAGAGAGGGAGACACAGAATCTGAAGCAGGCTCCAGGCTCTGAGCCATCAGCCCCAGAGCCCGACGCGGGGCTCGAACTCACGGACCGCGAGATCGTGACCTGAGCTGAAGTCGGACGCTTAACCGACTGCGCCACCCAGGCGCCCCTACAAATTAGTATTTTTATTAGAATTGTACGTTTGGTCCGGGTGTTCAAATTAGTCTAAAGCTTCTTGTGCTGTTATCATTTTCACAGCTGTATTTGCATCCCTAGTTAGGTCCTTATTTCGTTTGTGACTTTATTTGGGTGATCCTTCCCTCATCTGCTCTCAGGGGTAACTACCAAAATTTTAATATCTTCAAGGCCTCCTTTTTATTGCTATTTTTACTTCAATCTTTAAGGCCCATCTAATTATTTAATTTGTCTCTGTCTTTGCCATTAATTCATATGTTACCAATGTAATGTTACTTGAACATTTTTTTCCCTTGTATTCGCTTTCTTTTTCTGCATTCTTGAATTAGACACTCCGTTTTAGGTTTTTCCAGGAAGCGGATTTACCTCGGGACCTCTTCATACACCACTCTGATTTTGCTGGTCTGCATTTTTATCTTTTAATTTCAAATGGTTTATAGTTTTCTTTAACATTTTTATTTCCTCTTTCATACTTCTTTTTTCCAAAGTATATTTTTATATTTGCAGCTGTAGGGATGGTGGTGGGAAGGGCCTAGCAAGGGGTGGGTAGCGAACTTCTGTGGTTGTTTTTTTTCAAACGTACTGCACGGTGTGTGAAAGCCGTGTGTTGAAGCTCAAGGAGACCTCTTTGCAGCAGACAGTGTGGTCAGATTTTTGTGAAAAATCGTGGGTACCTTAAAATAATTTAAAATCGGGTCCAAGGGTTTTTCTCACCTTTTGAAAACTTTGGTTATTTTCTCACATTTTGTCTGCCTTACCAGCGTTTTGAAAATGTTTAATGTCTCTTAAATGACTTTACGATGCCGGTTTCTCCTTGTATGTTTGTCAGTGTTTGCTTGATATATTTTGAAGCTTGGCTGTTAGGTCCGTTCCAGTGATGACGTCTACACATTTTTGGTGAAATCGTTCTTTTTTTTTTTTATTTTTATCAGAACTCCATTTGCCTTTTAGTGCCCTTTTTTCTCAATGAATTTTAGTCCACGTGATATTTATGTAATTATTACAGGAGGCTTATTCTTATTTTGGGTTTCCCTTGTATCATGTTTCTCCTTATTTCCCCCTTTTCTCCGCCTTTCCTCAGTTTTTAGATGGTCTGGGTTTTTTTTGTTTTTTTTTTGTTTTTTTAATTTTTTTTTTTCAACGTTTATTTATTTTTGGGACAGAGAGAGACAGAGCATGAACGGGGGAGGGGCAGAGAGAGAGGGAGACACAGAATCGGAAACAGGCTCCAGGCTCTGAGCCGTCAGCCCAGAGCCCGACGCGGGGCTCGAACTCACGGACCGCGAGATCGTGACCTGGCTGAAGTCGGACGCTTAACCGACTGCGCCACCCAGGCGCCCAGTAGATGGTCTGTTTTATATGCTCTATACTGGCTTGAAAGTTTTCCACTCGCTACCTCTTCAGCTAGCAATTAAAACATTTTTAATGTTTGGGAAATAGTGTACCTACAGTTTAAAAATTCAAGTATTACTAAAATATATATACATGTCCCCCCCCCCCACACACACACAAAAGGAAGTGATTCTCTACTCCACCCCTCCCTACCCTTTTCTTTTCCCTAGAGGCAACCTGTTTTTGGGGTCTTCAGAAAAACTGAACCAGTTGCGTGTGTATGTGTGTGTTTTATGTACACGTGTGTGTGAGGGAGAGAGGTGATGAAGGCTTACTTTTACCAAGTGGCTCACATGATAACGGAGGCTGGCAAATCCCAAGTCCACAACGTGGCTCAACAGGCTGGGGGCCCATGGCAGCGCGGGTCCTGCAGTTCAAGTGTGAGGCCATCTTCTGAATTCCCTCTTGCTCATGGTTGGTCAGCCTTGTGTCCTATCCATGCCTTCAACAGGCCCGCCCACATCATGGAGGAAATCTTCTCTACTGAAAGCCCACCAATTTAAATGTCAGTCTCCACTCAAAACACCGTCGCAGAAACATCCAGAATGCCGCCTGACCAAATGTCTGGGCACAGTGGTCCATCCGAGTTGACGCATAAAATCAACCATCACACTATTTTCAACAACTTTATCAGTTTCCGCCCTCATTTCCTAACTCGCTATAAACACGTATCTCTTGAACAAGAAGGCTAAACGTTTTTTGTTTTTGTTTTTGTTTTTGTTTTCTCTCTGTGGTCCGTAATATCAGTCATTTCTTAATTTCCCTTTTTCTTTTCATGGAGCCACTTGTCCAGGAGCCCTCTGCCTTTGTCCAGTTTTTCCCAGTTGCTCCTTAGCTGATTGGAGGGATATGACACTTCAGTTCCAACCTGGGGGTCCCCTTCCCTCTCTGCTCTTCTCGATTCACTGTCTCCTGGATTTTTCATCTTCAGTGTGTACACCTTCGTTTCCATGGCTTCCTGAGAAAGAGGGGAGAAGCAAATTTTGAGCTCTTGCATGTTGTAAAAAGTGTTAGTTTGCTCTCGCACTTGGTTGATGATTGGCTGGATTTAGAATTCTGGTCTGGGACACTGACAACTAGTGAGGGGAAGTCTCCTGAAAATGGAGTCTGGAGGCTTCTGCAGGGGTGCTGTCAGCCGTAGCACTCCTCATCACTGCAGACCCAGCAGGAAGAGAGGGACTTGACCCTACATGACTGGACCTTGCGTCCTATGGATATCACTCTACTACTCCAGGAGGCTACATCCCCCGGGGGAACAGCTCAGCCAGTGCAAAGCACCATACTTGGAACTCCCCCTTTCCTCCAATGGACTTCCAGTTGCTAACAGCCCTCCCCAATCCCCCCCTTTCCCCTTAAAAGGAAGGTGCCTCTCCTTTGTTCTCAGACTTGCGTAGGGTTGTGCTGCAGCCTGTTTGCCCCGGACTGCCATTCTTATTCCCATATAGACCCATCTTGTGCTGCTAAAATAATCAGCGATTTCTATTTTTAAGATTAGCGGGACTAGTTTTCCCTCAAAATGTTTACGCCACTATTTCATGGTTTTCTACTTTGTAGCGTAAAGTCCAGGGCCGTTTTGATCCTTGGTCCATTGCTTATTATTCTATCTGGCTTTTTATTTTGACGTTTGTAAGGTCGCCTTTTTAACATCGTTTTTAGAAACTTCGTGAAGATGTATTTTGCATGTGGCCATGATTGTTTTCATCGTGGGAGTCGTTTGGGCCGGAAGCTCATGTCCTTTTGCTTTTTGAAATTCTCTTTTTACTATGGCTTTGAAAATTTAACCCTTTCTACTTATGTTTGAAGTCTGTCTAGTCAACTATTCAACATCTTTTATCATCGATATTCATATGTTGGCCCCTGATTTTTCTCCTATTTGCCATCTGGTTCTGGTATTCAAGACATTTCCTCAAATTTCTCCCCCAACTCTGCCGTTTAATTTTTTATTTCAGGTAATGTATTTTTAATTTGTCAAAGCTCTTTCTGCTTCTCAGAACATGCCTTTTATACAGCAGCACTTTTATTTCACCAGTACGGCATCTTGTCACGTCCTTCTGAAAACGTTGAATATGTGTCTTTGGAAAGACTTTAATCTGCTCTCTGGGCCGTATCTGATTCTCCCATGTTCTTTTGTTACCTGTTTGTCAGGCGATGTCTGTTTTCATGTTATTCCCAAAGGCTTGGGGATCCTTGTCAGTCCATTTGTAATATGACTAGTTCACTAATGACTATCTGTTTGGAAAGTGTGTGTGTGTGTGTGTGTGTGTGTGTGTGTGTGTGTGTGTGTGTATGTGTGTGTGTGTGTGTGTGTATGAAGGGCTGGGATATCTTGAGTGGTGGGCTTTCCTTATGAGGGTGATAAAGCTGGGTGATGTGGTAAAGATGCTTTCTTTGGATTCTTACGCTAAGCTTACTTTTTCAACATAGGATGACACCGAACTTTCCATATCTTTTGGTCTTTGTTCATGAAATGCTAAGTTGCCCAGGGAATATCCTTCAGTTTCCTGATTGGGAGCTTGTAAGCCTTTTTCGTCAGTATCCTATAAGGTTTGCCTCTTCCTTACTTTTTAAAAAATTGCTATGGCACCCCCCCCCCCCCACACACACACACCTCATCTCTGTAAATGTCCCCAGAAAGTCACCCTCCAGCCTTCTGCACAGGCGGAGGAGAGGTTCTGGCTGCATAGCATTTCTTAAACATTTTCAGAGGTGTTTTACTAAACTAATCACACACTCTGAGGTTCAGAAAGGCTTGCTGCCTCCCTTTCCTGAACGCTTCTGCCTTCCGGCATTCTGGGTGAGAAATCGGCGTTTCTGTTGTTTGCTCTGCATCAGGCACCTTCTGCGGTCTATGTGCTAAGTCACACCGAAGACAGTAACAATGTATTAATCTGCGTTCCAGATTCCATAATTTGCCGCACACTCTTGCTGTCATCTGGCTGTTTCTATGGCTAAAGAGGCGAGCCTGTTCTGAACTGAAATTGAGTAGGGCTTTAGGGCAAAGCCACAAACTAATACGTATGTGAACTCTGTGTTTCAGTGCTGTTTAGCAGAATTCCTAAAACTTTGTTCTAAATTGTGACTAGTCTTAGCCAGTGTGTGGAGCTTCCCATGGAACAAGAGAGGGGAGTGTAATTTTCTTATAATTCTTTTATTAAAAAAAATGTTACCACGACAGGGAGGGCTGCCCTTTCTGGGCCACGACCCCCCTGTTTCCTTCTCCCACTCCCAGCATTTCCCACTGTTATTGTCTTCCACCTCTGGTACTTTCTTGACTGGGCTGACCTTCCAACGCCCGTGGCCTCCAAGGGGCCTTCTCGGTTGAATCACACTTGTTCTGAGTCTCTAGGTCATGCCGCATAGTTTGTAGTCCACTAAAAACTCCATTTCATCCATTTTCATCGTCTGGCTGAATGCTCCTGCTTTAGAATTGTTGTCCCTTCCAGGGTTTGGTAGGGGTGCGGCTGGAGAGTGCGCAAGAGAGAAATGCTCGCTGCGCTCACTGTGCTACAGTGAACATCAGAGAAACACGGGTTCCATTTTCCTCTTTACCATTTTCTGAAGTTTTTTCAGCGAGTGAGTATTGCTTTTAGAAACAGAAGAATGCCCACTAACATGCCACTGTTTGACCAGAAAAGAAGACAAAAATGGGTGGCATCCTTCTCAGATGATTTGCCTACCATCCTGGCCAGTGTGGTGGGGCTCACACATGTAACGCCCCCTTATGGAACCCAGGTGTCCCTGGGTTTCCCTAACTTTAGAGGCCGCCCCAGGAGCACATGGCAGCCTGACGTTGCTTTGGGTCTTTACTAGAATCTGCTGTTTCGTTGCACTTTGCTCTTTAGTCTTTGCAAAGTCGATGGCTGAAAATCTCGTATGCCATTTTGGGGGGCGACCCTGAGTTCGTAGTTGAACAGCGATCCACGATAGCATGCATTATTGTCTCCAACCAGGCTGACAGCATCAGAACCTGCATAAAGCAAGCCGTTGGGTTTTTGACAAATATTCAGATACACATTTCGAAATACAGTTAATCATTCTGTGACTTAGCCCAAAATAGCTTTGCACGGTAAAATTCAGTAGAGGTATATGTTATGTTTATTACTGCAAACGTAAAATGCAAGAACAGTTGATGACTGAGAGCTATTAATTTCGGGGGCAAATTTAAGAGTTTTAAATAGGAAAATAAGTCCCCGTTTCATAAATATTAAGAGTGTGTTGGGTTTCAGTTTTAGAAAGAATGTCATATCCTGTAAAGCCAATGCATACTTATAAATTTGAATATACAAAGCAGAATAATGGAAATTAGATACCACAGTTCTAATCTTTGTAAAATTGTCTGGTGTCCTGTATTTATACTTTCATTTTATTTATTTTTTTAGTAATAGATTTTTTTCCCCAAATTTTTATTTAAATCCTAGTTAGTTAACGTATAGTGTCATATTGGTTCCAGGAATAGAATTCAGTGATTCATCACTTACATACAACACCCAGTGCTCATCACAACAAATGCCCTCCGTAATACCCATCACCCATCTAGCCCATCTCCCACCCACCTCCCTCTGTCGACCCTCAGTTTTTTCTCTATCGTTAAGAGTCTCTTGTGGTTGGCTTCCCTCTCTTTTTTTTCCCTTCCCCTATTTCATCTGTTTTGTTTTGTAAATTCCACACATGAGTGAAATCATATGGCATTTGTCTTTCTCCGACTTATTTCGCTTAGCAAGATACGCTCTGGTTCCATCCATGTCATTGTAAATGGAAAGATTCATTCTTTTTCATGGGTCAGTAATATTCCATCTACATATATCACATCTTCTTCATTAACCGGTTGATGGACATTTGGGCTCTCTCCATAGTTCAGCTGTTGTTGACAATGCTGCTATAAACATTGGGGTTCTTGTGTCAATACCTGGTAGTGAAACTGCTGGGTCATAGGGTAGTTCTGTTTTTAACTTTCTGAGGAAACTCTATACTGTTCTCTAGAGTGGCTACAACCAGTTTGCATTCCCACCAACAGTGCAAGAGGGTTCGCCTTTCTCTGCGTGCTCACCAACACCTGTTGTTTCTTGTGTTACTAATTTTAGCCATTCTGACAGGTGGTATGTGGTAGTTCATTGCGGTTTTGATTTGTATTTCCCTGAAGATGAGTGGTGTGGAGCATCTTTTCGCGTGTCTTTGGCCATCTGGATGTTTTCCTCGGAAAGATGTCTATTCCCGTCTTCTGCCCATTTCTTCACCGGATTATTTGTGTTTTTGGCTGTTGTGTTTGATAAGTTCTTTATAGACTTTGCATACTAACCCTTTATCTGCTATGTCGTTTGCAGATGCCTTCTTCCGTTCAGTAGGCTGCCTTTTTGTTTATTGTCTCCTTCACGGTGCAGAAGTTTTTCATCTTGATGAGGTCCCAATAGTTCATGTTTGCTCTTGTTTCCATGCCTGGTTTCTTTGATCTGTTCTGCTGTCTTTTTTATTTCTATGTCATGGATTTCTGTTTTAATCATTATTTTCTGTTTGGGGCTGTATTTGCTCTTCTTTTTCCAGCTCCTTTAGATGTAAGGTTAGGTTGTGCATCTGGGAATTCCTTCCTTCTTTAGGAAGGCCTGGGTTGCTATAGTTTTCCCTCTTATGACCACCTTTGCTGTATCCCAGAGGTTTGGGACTGTCGTGTTTTCATTCTCATTGGTTTCATGTGCTTTTTAATTTCCTCCTTATTATTGGTTAACCCATTCATTCTTTATTAGGATGTTCTTTAATCTCCAAGTATTCGTGATATTTCCAAATTTTTTCTTGTGGTTGATTTCAAGCTTCATAGCATTTTGGTCTAAAAACGTGCATGGTAGGATCTGGATCTTTTTGTACTTGTTGAGGGCTGATTTGTGTCCCAGTATGTGATCTATTCTGGAGAAAGTTCCATGTGTACTCAAGGAGAATGTGTATTCTGCTTTAGGATGAAATGTTCTGAATATCTTTTAATTCCATCTGGTCCAGAGGGTCATTCAAAGCCTTTGTTTCCTTGTTGATTTTCTGCTTAGATGATCTCTCCATTGTTGTGAATGGGGTGTTAAAGTCCCCTACTATTATTGTTTTCTTATTCATGAGTTTCTTTAAGGTTGTGATTAATTGATTTATATACTTGGGTGTCTTTAAGTTGGGGGCATAAATATTTACAATTGTTTGATCTTCTTGATGGATAGACCCCTTAATTATGATATAATACCCTTCTTCATATCTTGTTACAGTCTTTGGTTTAAAATCTAGTTTGTTAGGGGCGCCTGGGTGGCGCAGTCGGTTAAGCGTCCGACTTCAGCCAGGTCACGATCTCGCAGTCCGTGAGTTCGAGCCCCGCGTCAGGTTCTGGGCTGATGGCTCAGAGCCTGGAGCCTGTTTCCGATTCTGTGTCTCTCTCTCTCTCTGCCCCTCCCCCGTTCATGCTCTGTCTCTCTCTGTCCCAAAAATAAATAAACGTTGAAAAAAAAAATTAAAAAAAAAAAAATCTAGTTTGTCGGGGCGCCTGGGTGGCGCAGTCAGTTAAGCGTCCGACTTCAGCCAGGTCACTATCTCGCGGTCCGGGAGTTCAAGCCCCGCGTCGGGCTCTGGGCGGATGGCTTGGAGCCTGGAGCCTGTTTCCGATTCGGTGTCTCCCTCTCTCTCTGCCCCTCCCCCGTTCACGCTCTGTCTCTCTCTGTCCCAAAAATAAATAAACGTTGAAAAAAAAAATTAAAAAAAAATAAAATAAAATCTAGTTTGTCTGATATAATAAGTATGGCTACTCAGGCTTTCTTTTGACTTGTATTATCATGGCAGATGGTTCTCCATCTCCTCACTTTTGGTCTGCAGGTGTCTTTAGGTCTAAAATGAGTCTCTTGTAGGCTACATATAGCTGGGTCTTGTTTTTTTTTATCCATTCTGATACTTCCTGTCTTTTGATTGGAGCATTTAGTCCATTTACGTTCCAAGTAACTATTGAAAGATGAATTTAGTGCCAATGTGTTACCTGCAAAGTTGGCGTTTCTGTTGACGTTCTCTGTTCCTTTCTCATCTTTGTTGCTTTTGCTCTTTTTCCCCCCAAATAATCCCCTTTAATATTTCTTATAAGGCTGATTTAGTGGTCACGGACTCCTTCAGTTTTTGTTTAGGAAACTCTTTATCCTTCTATCCTAAATGACAGCCTTTCTGGATGAAGAATTATTGGCTGCATATTTTGCCATTCAGTATGTTGAATATATCCTGCCACTCCTTTCTGATCTGCCAAGTTTCTGTGGACAGATCTGCTATGAACCTGATCTGTCTTCCTTGTTGGTTAAGGAC
Organism: Puma concolor; assembly: GCF_028749965.1. Lineage (NCBI taxonomy): Eukaryota > Metazoa > Chordata > Mammalia > Carnivora > Felidae > Puma > Puma concolor. Next base: position 4,202,727 of record NC_141683.1, on the reverse strand, counting down.
TTTTTCCCCCTTGCTTCTCTCAGGATTTTTTCCTTGTCTGGTATTTTGTGAATCTGACTGTGATATGTCTTGGTGATGACCAGCTTTTGTTGAATTTAATGAGAGTTCTCTGTACTTCTTGGATCTCAATGTCTGTGTCCTTCCCCAGATTAGGGGAGTTTTGAGCTATAATTTGCTCAGATCAACCTTCTTCCCCTTTTTCAATCTCTCTCCATCTTCTGGGACTCCTCTAATACACATGTTATTATGCATTAAGGAGTTACTGAGTTCCCTAAGTCTGTCATCGTGATCCGCTATCTTTGTTTCCCTCTTCTTTTTGGCTTCATTATTTTCCATAATTTTACCTTCAGTGTCACTAATTTGTTCTTCTGCTTCATCCACTCTCATTGCTGTGGTGAGGTTTGCATCTCAGCTATCACGTGTTTATTTTTGGCCTGACTAGATTTTAGTTCTTTTATCTCTGCCATAAGGGATTCTCTAGTGTCCTCTGTGCTTTTTTTTCCAAGCCCTGCTAGTATCCTTATAATCATTGTTTTAAATTCTAGTTCACACACCTTAGTTATGTCCGTATTGGCTTAATCCCTGGCTGTTACTTCATCCTGTTCTTCTTGAGGGGTGAATGCCTCCATCTTCTCATTTTGTCCAGAAAAAAAAAGATAATAAGACAAAAACCACTAGGTCAGAGGTGTGTTTTGGTCTGCTTATTAAAAGCTAGATCCAAATATATATATATGAATTTTTTAAAAAGAATAAAAAATAAAATTAAAAATAAAAAGGAAGCTAGATCCTATTTCCCCTAGAGCGGAAGCTTTGCAGCACTCTACGATCAGTCGACCTGGTGCATGAGACGGGTTTGTGCCGGTCTTCTGGGGGAGGGGGCTGTTGTGCCGATTCTAAGGTGGTGTTGCTCTCGTACAGATGCACCTGCAGGGCACAGGGGTGTGGAGCTTGGTGTAAATGGCTCCGGTCTCCACTTGGTGGTGCTGTTTTACTCACTGAGGTTGGTCAGTGCTGATGGGTTGGAGGAGGGCAAAATGGCATTTCCCCACTCTCTTATCCCTGAAGGGTCTGTGCCTGCCACTCTTTAGGAAGCCCTCACGGATGGGAAAGACTCACCCCTCTTGTGTCCGCGGCTTCTGTCGGATCCCTGCCTTCACCCCGCCTGCGTCCATGCTCTTTTCCTGCCGGGTGGCACCGTCTTTTATCTCAGGCACATGGCAAGGTCTCAAAACTCCCAAGTTTAAGGGACTTGTGGCACACGGACCTGCACTGATACTCTGGAGGGAGGGTCTCACTGTGCTTTTCTGTTCGCCGGTCTGTCCCAGGAAAGTGGTCGTGTGACCGTGAAGCAGTTCAGAGTTTACGGTAAAACTCAGCCGAAAGCTGGCACCATGGCTGCCTGCAATCCGCCAGCATGCCCCTTCCTATGCTTGAGAACGGTGCAGCCCGTCCGCGCTGCCACTTTTGTCCCCGGGGAGGGCTTGCCACCGCGCCCCAGTGCACTCCGAACAGGGCAACTGTTTCTCCCCACGTGACCCAGGGGATCCTCAGACCACCTGCCCACTCCCAGGTCACCACCCACCTTCCCCACGGCAGCACCCTTGCCAAGCCAGGTATGACCCCGGCGACGATGGACTTCTGAAACCTGAGAGTTTATGTTCTGCTGGGGATAGTAACTTGTGGTGGTCTCTGTAAGCAGGGCATCCCCCCCACCCCCCGCCCTGCAGCGCCCACAGTGCGTATCTCCCCCCAGATCAACTCTCTGCACCTCCTGCCTTCCACGAGATGGTCACTTTTCCACTTCTAGGCGTACAGTTTTGTTCTGTCCTCACGTTGATTCCTTAGGCGTTCAGAATGATTCTGATGAAATTTATTTATTTATTTTTTTAACGTTCATTTATTTTTGAGACAGAGAGAGACAGAGCATGAGCAGGGGAGGGGCAGAGAGAGGAGGAGACACAGAATCTGAAGCAGGCTCCGGGCTCCCAGCTGTCAGCCCAGAGCCCGACGCGGGGCTCGAACCCACGAGCCGCGAGATCATGACCTGAGCCGGAGTCGGCCGCCCAACCGACTGAGCCACCCAGGCGCCCCTGATTCTGATGAAATTTAAAGTGGGGTTTGTGAGGAAACGGCTAAGAGAGAATCCTTGAGGCATTTTGGGGGCCAAAAGGTGGTCTTATCATAGCAGGGGGACAGGACCCGTGGGCAGAAATGGCTGCGCTGGGATTGGGAAGAGTGAACCCGATTATATACTTTGAAGTTTGTGGAGGGAGAGGGCATAGAGAAAAAGTCGGTTTCCAAGGAATCTCTGGATGCTGAGACCGAGGTCTTACAGGACCCTGAGGATTTAGCTATTGTCAAGACAAGGTTGCTTTTAGTTTTTAATGACATGGAAACATCAAGGCATTAAGGCAGCCAGAAACTTCTTGAGGGATGGTAGGCACTGCAGGTCTCTGGAAACTATCAGTGGGCTGCAAGTCTTAAGGAGATATAATTTAAACTACATTCTTCCTGCCTTTGTTTCCCTCATCAGTTTGATATTTATCTAGTTGTGTTTGAGGGAGGAGGCAAGCTTAGGGTCCCCCTATTCCTCCGCCATCTTACCGCCTCTCCTCATGAACCTTATACTTTTAAATAAAACAACAGTGAAGCACAGTATTTTTAGCTTTTTTAATTCTATTTAAGTCCTGAATTTGCAGTATGATTTTAATTTTGCCTCCAAAATCATATATGGAAGATAAACTATTTTTAATCCATATCTAATGAAGAATGTGAATAGAAGAAAGTGTTAGACAAAAAACTAAGGTATTTCCCTCAAGATCTTTTTTTTGCTTCTCTGCCAATCTCTGTCTCTCATGTGAGAAGTGAATACCCACCTGGCATCCCACACGTGTGACGGCCGAAGCCACCCAGCAGCTGCGTAAGCGTCCCTCCTTTGAAATGTCCAGTATTTAAATATGAACACCGAATAGTTAATAATAAAATTCCAGCGTTGTTAACGTTTTCAAGCAGGATTTTACTTTCAGTAGCCCAGAAACATAGTCTAATGGTATTGGACTTCAGCATTAACTTCAGTTGAGTATTTTAGCTTTCACCTGTTGGGTATTTGATCAAAATGTGTTGGAGCTGCACCTCTGTTCATTGACATTATTTGAATAAAATGAATTAGAACCGACTGAATGAAAAACATCAATTCGTGGTAAGTAGTAAGGGTAAATACTGGTCTGTGAATTTTCTGATTCCATTTGTAGATGTATGCAGCCACGCTGGGTTATGTTACAACAAGCATTTCTGATTGAGGGTCGTGGTGAAGACTTTGAAATCCCTTGAACCGGGGTGCCTGGCAGAGCACAGAAGAATAGGCAGTAAATTCTGGAATTGCGAACAAAAGTTAGTGACGCCCAGTTTGGGGATTTATTTATTTGTTTTTTGTAAGGGACTGCACGTGTGCGACCTGCACAGTTAATGAGAAATACAGTAGCATTAGAAGTTAAGCATATGTGGGAGGAAGGTAGGAATCAAAAGTGAGATCACGGTGCCCGGGTGGCTCCGTCGGTTGAGCATCCAGCTTTTGATTTCGGCTCAGGTCGTGATCCCAGGGTCATGGGATCAAGTCCTGCGTCGGGCTCCGCACTGAGCGAGGAGCCTGCTCAAGATTCTCTCGCGCCCTCTGCCCCTTGCTCCCCTCTAAAAATTTTTTTTTCAATAGTGAAGTAATATAAAATGGGCAGGAAAAATTGGAGAGGTAAGAACATAGGGATCGTGTTAGCTAATAATAGGGATAATGATGATAATATGCCAGATTTCTCCACATTCCTGGTGGTTAGCACAGCAGTTTCTCCTGTGTTTTTTCTAGTGTAGTTGATTCTTACAACAGCCTAATGGGAAGGACGGAGCGGGCATTGATAGCCCCATGTTGTAGATAAGGAAAGATTCAGTGACTTCCTTACAGATCCACAGCTGGGAAGGAGTACACGTGTGTCTTCATTTCAAATGCCTTATGATTTTGTGCTCTTAGGAACAGAAGAGACCAGTTGAGAAGTGAAGGGTGGCACCCAGGTGTCTGAGGAAACCGAGTACGACACGTGCTCTCCGGCTCTTGGTGCTCCCCGAGGCACTGTTTCGGATTCGTGCCTGCTGTGTGCCTGGAGGACCATCCAGAAGCGAACTTGCTCTCCTCATTGTCCAGGGTGTCCGAGGAAAGAGACAAGCCAGGCGTAGAAATAAGAGGGGTGGCAGGAGGGAGGAAGAGCGGCTTCTGAATCTCGGAGGCGGGGGCTGCCTTGGGTGGGCGAGCTTGAACTCTGAGTTCGGTAGATGCAGTTGGAAGTTCATGGCGATGATTTTGCTGTTTTCTGACTCTAATAGAAATTTTAAAGAATTGTCTGTGTTTCATCGTTTACAAAGGACTTTCACACTTAAGTATCTCATGTGTTCATCACAGGAAACTTTGGGTATGTTTTATAGATGAGGAAACTGAGGCTTAGTGAGGCTAAATAATTCATTCACATGTGGCTTGTAAGACGTTCAAAGGACTCAAAACGGAGCCTTTCTCTTGCAGTGTCTGTGTTCCATCCCCTTCACTCAGCTGACCTCCCAAAACCACTGCCTAGTGTTTACGTGGCTAAGTTGGCAGTTATAGATTATCTGCTGAGGAGGTTGAACAGATAGGGCAGCATTTTTGAAGCCCGTCTGAAATAACATCTTTTTATTCACTTAGTAAAACTGACTTTTGGCAAATGCAGGGTACTTTTATTTTTGGGTTCTCTTGGATTTCACCATAAATTTCTAAAAAAAAAAAAAAAAAAAAAAACACCCAAAAGCCCATAGTTTGAATCTGTGTAAGAATGGACCATAATGAGCTTTTTATGAAATATCTGGATAGAGCCCTATTTTTTTTTTTTAATTTTTTTTTCAACGTTTTTATTTATTTTTGGGACAGAGAGAGACAGAGCATGAACGGGGGAGGGGCAGAGAGAGAGGGAGACACAGAATCGGAAACAGGCTCCAGGCTCTGAGCCATCAGCCCAGAGCCCGACGCGGGGCTCGAACTCACGGACCGCGAGATCGTGACCTGGCTGAAGTCGGACGCTTAACCGACTGCGCCACCCAGGCGCCCCAGCCCTATTTTTTTTTAAATTAACATAAAGGAGAACACAGTCTGTGAAAACCACATCGCTTGGTACAAGTGAGCCGTGATACGAGCAGGTGGAGCTGAGCGCCTGGGTGCTGCGTCGCTCACACCTTCGTGCGTGAAGACGCCCAGGGGGGAGCTCCCCGCAGTGATGTGTGAATGCACAGCAGTGGGGTGGGAGGGAGTAGTTGGAGCGATTTCATCAGAAGGTCCGTAGGAGAGAGGCTTTGGTTTGGGGTTTCGAAATGAGGAGAGCGCCCTGCCGAGTGGCAGTGAGGGATTTCCAGTTAGCAGTAGACTGGCCTGAGGATGGGAAAGGGGAGGCCACCGGTCATTGGGTGTGGTTGGGTGGAGGGCTGTATGGGGTGGAGGACAGGCTGAGGGCAGGGGTGCTGGAAGTGGAGGTGACCAGTGGATGGTGTCCCATTAATTCGGGGCCTAGATGGTCTTAAGTGGTAGTAGGGTGGGTGGAGTGTCTTTGGTTGCTCCTAAGTTATCAGATGGCTACATTGTCCTTACCATGCACAACCGCCCAACCCTCTCCTACTCGCCCCTGCTGTAGACTCTCTCCTTTACTCCCCTGCACTTATTACTTCTTCCACTCCACAAAAGCCTCTCCCGAGGCAAGCCCCTCTCTCCTTGATGGGTGAATCACTCACCCATTCCACTCACCAACCTTTGTACGTCCTCATAATGTAGACGCCAATACGATTTATTTGGTGCTACGGCGTTCATCACTTTCAAGGGATTTCAGTCACTTTCCAAAAATGTTTCTCTGACATGATCATGAGAACAGGTTGCCGTTTTCCCATCTGGCCAACCTGGAACTTCTACGGAAAAGATCCTGAATTCAAGCCTAGTGAGTTTTATGGAAGCTCCCATCTCTGAGATCCACTTAGTTATGGTGTTTAGGATGCAAGGAACTTGAGTTGCCAGGGAAGGATTTACTTCAGCTTGGGTTTAAATGTGTGTAGCTCTAGGTGGGTGAAGGGGAAACCCCACGTCCAAAACAAGGACATTACAGATTACATTTAAAACGTTAGCCCTGTCCCGGAGCAGCCTCCCCAGGCTAATCACTCCTTCTGTCCTGATCTCATTCTGCCCACATGGCACATCCACTCCCCAGAAGTTCCTTCCGTGTTGACGTCCCATGCTGTCCGTGTCCACGCTCCAGGGAAATGTGTCCCTTTCTCCAGTGACTGAATCTGGAATGCCTTTGTTCTCTCTGGCCCACCCACTGCTGTAGTAAGTTCTAGAATTTTAACTCTAGGGACTGTGGGCCCTTCTCTGCTTTCCCTCTCTAGCAAATCTTATAAGACCCTCCATTGAAGTGGGCCCATCTTGTCAGGAAAGCTTCCTGCCAGCGGCCCGGAGCAGAGCATCCTTGACCTCCTTGTTCCTCAGGGTATACACCACCGGGTTCAGCAGGGGGGTGATGACGGTGTAGGTCACCGAGATCAGCTGGTCCTGATCCCTGGTGTTCTCCGACTTGGGCTTGAGGTAGGCGACGGAGGCACAGCCATAGTGGACGACGACCACCGTGAGGTGAGAGGCGCAGGTGGCAAAGGCCTTCTTCCGGCCCCGGGCGGAGGGGATCTTGAGGATGGTGGAGACGATGAGGACGTAGGAGATGAAGACCAGGCCCATGGGGACCAGGATCACCAGCACGCTGATGATCGCGGTCAGGGTCTCATTGACCGAGGTGTCGACACAGGAGAGCTTCATTACAGGTCGGATGTCACAGAAGAAGTGGGCCACCTTCGTAGCACAGAAAGGCAACCTGAACACAGATGTCACTTGCGTCGTCGCCACGATCAGCCCGATGCCGCAGGCGCCCCCCACCAACTGCACACACACCCTCTTGTTCATGATGACCGTGTACCTCAAGGGGTTGCAGATGGCCACGTAGCGGTCGTACCCCATCGCCGTGAGCAGGAAGCAGTTGTTGATGGCCAAGGTGATGAAGAAGAACATCTGGGTGGCACAGCCAGCCAAGGAGATGGGCTGACTCAGGCCTACAAGGTTACAGAGCATTTTGGGTATAATGACGAGTGTATATACGGTCTCTGAAGCGGACAGCATGCTCAGGAAGAAGTACATGGGCGTGTGGAGGTGACGATCCACACTAATGATGGTCACGATGACGACGTTGCCGGCCAGGGTTACGACATACAGTGCAAGGAACACGACAAACAGGCTGAGCTGGTGCTCGTGGAAGCTGGAGAAGCCCTGGAAAGTAAACTCACTCACCCAAGTGTGATTCTCTGTCTTCATCAAATCGTATGTGGGATCTAAGAAAGAAAAAACCATGTAAGGGACCTAGACGCGTGACTTCTGTCAGCTAGGCTGGGCAAGTTCTTGTGGTTAATCTGCCTCGGGCTTTGCTTATTGATATGCACGTTCATGTTTATTCCTTGGGGGAACAGAGAGTGGAAGAATGTCATTTTCTCACTAAGAGAAGGAAGGTGGCTTTTCGAGTTTACTGCTGGAAAGATATCCTACTTCTAACACGTGCCCACTTGGGTAAGGAATTAGCATCTCTTAGACCAGTCTCATCATCTTGATCCGAGTGTAGCGATGGGGATGTTACAGAATTGTTCAGATGAGCATGATACTTAACAGTGTAAGCATTTCTGTTGGAATTCAGACAATTATCGAATACATCCTGGCTCAGTGGTGTCCTGCCGAGCTCCAGGGTCTGCGGCCACCAGCAGAGCTGCTAGGGTTTGGCTGGATCACCTGCCACCGTGGTCCCCTCCCCACGCCGCAGCTCTGCGGGTCCCGTCCCCCTCAACCTTTGCCCTCCGGGCCTCTTCCCGAGGCACTACTCATTTTTCAAAGCTACCCAAAGCCCGTGACACCTATGAAACCCTTTCCTTTCTTCTCCACCCCACCTCCCCCTCTGGCTTCCGCTTCCTTCCACAGGTAGGTAGCACAGAGCTGTTTACTGGCTCTTTTGTCTGGAAAGCACCTTACAGTGGATTTGTGATTACCAAAGACATTTACATCCTTTCATTTCATTCCCATCCGGTGGAACGGGGAGAACAAGGAATACTGGTTGTCTTCAGATACAGAAACTCTTTCGGGAATTGCCCGGGGACACCTATCAGCCCGAGCCCATGGCTTCTGATCCTGTCTCCAATGTCCCTCCCGCTACCCAAAACTGCAAAGTAGACCTGCCCCACCAGGGCGAGATCATATGGTCTCTGAGAATAGGGACCGTGTGGCCACTGAAATTGGGGCGTAATATCTGCTGGCAGAGTCATTACCGGTCCTGCCCCACCAGATACATTGCCTGGGAGGAAGCAGAATGCTGGAGTGAAGAAAACCACAGTGAGGTTTTCTTCAGAGAAGAGGAGTAAATGTTTTTACACCGTCTCCTTTTCCCTGCTGTCTGTGCGTGTGACATCAGCAAAGAGCTACAGCACTGGGCTAAATTTTAACACTGAGATTATAAGCCTAGGAGAAAGCATGACACTACTAACATTTAATTGGAAAATACACCGTGGTGCAGCTCGTCCAACAGGCTCTACCCGATTACCAACCAACATATAATTATGTAACCAAGTGGCTATAAAAAAAATAAATTCGATAATGGAAACGATGGAGTTGCCTAAAAAGTACATTTTTGCCAGAAGTAAAGCGAATCACCCACATCGCAAAATGGTTTACTATCGGGTAAAAAAACAAAGGTAGGCTTTTCGAGTACTTTTAACATTAACCAACTTCTCAGAAACACACCATTTTTAATAAAGAAAATCTGCAAAAAGATACAAGAGATTGACACAGTTACGCCTTGAACCCCTTGGAGCAAGCATGTTACGAAAGAAAATGGCATGAGGTTGCAAAAAAACAGTGCAGTTTCACAGACCATTTCTTAAAAAAAAAAATTTTTTTTTAATGTTTATTTATTTTTGAGAGAGAGAGACAGAGCACAGCAGGGGAGGGGCAGAGAGCGAGAGGGAGAGGGAGACACAGAACCGGAAGCAGGCTCCAGGCTCCGAGTTGTCAGCACAGAGCCCGACGTGGGGCTCGAACCCACAAACTGTGAGCTCATGACCTGAGCCGAATTTGGACACTCCACCGACTGAGCCACCCAGGTGCCCCTCACGGACCATTTCTTGACAAGGGAGGTGGTTTGGCATTGATGTGTGCACCGTGGTAAGAAACTTAAACCTGCTCCACGAAGCTTTGTCAACAGTGTCTCTGGATTATGATCTGTTAATAGAACGTAGCCAAGGAATCATAGCTGATAAGTGGCAGCCTCCGTTCTTTATTGGCCAAGGTACGCTTTAATCCTGGGAAGCCAGGATTCCTTAGGGTTAGCAAGGCATCTTTGAAAGTGACAGATATTCGTAGACACCAGGACCCTTTTTAGTTTAATTTAACCCTCTAACGATAATCATGGCCCTTTGTAAACCGTGGAAGTCTTTTTTGAAATCTCACTTACTTTTCTTCCTGCAAACCTGTGGCTCAACAGAAAAATGAAAGTAGAGGTCAGAGATGTGGCCCATTGGTCACAAGTATTCACAAGTCAAGGTCATGAAGCAAAGACAGTGTGGTCCTTCCACCCGCACTAGGGCCAGTCCAGGGATGGCAGGGGAAGGAAGGTCACAGGGGCTCCTTGGATACTAGATATCCCCTCCAGCTGGAGGAGGAGCTTTTAACCAAGAAAGGCTCTCTGAGGACCATCTCTTGAGGTTTCTGGGTGCCCTCCCCTGGGCACCCGTGAAAGCCACACCGGGGCTGGAAGGAAGCCAACAGCCAGCGGCCGGGGACCTCGTTTTGTGTGGGGCTCATTTCCCGCATCACCTGGGTCTGTGCTGCGGCACTTTGGGAGTAGAGACAGCAGTGGCTTATTTGTCAGGCTTCATTTTTTAAATAAATATTCTATTTTTATACGGTTGGGCCTTGAAAAACCATGGTTACAAAGCCCCAGTGAGCTTGAGCTAAGAGCCGCTGCTTGGATTCCAGGAAACTGCACAGTTCTCCCTGTAGTCAAGAGCCCTGCTCGGTATTAGAAGCTGGGGTTTTTTTTTTTTTGTTGTTGTTGCTTTTCTTTTTTCCTTTCCTTTTCTGGAACCAAAACAGTCAAATATGACTATATTTGTTGTCCTGTGAGGTTCAGAAGTGGGAGAGTAAAGCTCAACGGACCTTTCTAGAAGGCCAGGAGACCCACTGCAAGCATCCAAACAAATGCGAGCCGGGATTTCAGCCTCAGGGACCCAGGCAGACAGTCAGACACGCTGGGCCTCCTGAGCCCAGCTCCTCGCCGCTTTCCCTGCCCCAATTCCGTGCACTTTTTCTCCCGAGAGTGTCTTATTCTATTTTTCTCTTTTATATTGTTAAAAGATAGACCGCGACGTATTGAAAACATGAAGCTTATTTGAGCAAAAATCAAGTCTGGCAATGACAAATGGGAAGTGGTTAGGAGTGCCCAACCAGCAGGAACCCGGGGAGACTTTTCTAGAGAAGAGGTAGAAACACGGGGAGCATCCAGTGGCTGCAGCTTGAAGCCTACTTGGCCCTTTGTGATTGGTTATCCTTAGTATTTTGATTTTGTAACTGTGAGGCGTTTACAGGCTCAGATTTGGGTTCGTTTCTGGAGGCGCCACGGTGGTCCAGCCAGCCAGCCCGTGGCCTCTGTGTTTAATTAACCTAACAGAGATTCCCTTATCTGTCCCGTGGCCAGATCCTGATGGCACTCTTCCAAGTGGAGTTTTCTACACTCAGCAAAAATGAAGGGCTTATATTCATATCTTTTTTTTTAAATCTTTTTTAATGTTTATTCTTGAGAGAGAGAGCACAAGCGTGAGCAGGGGAGGGGCAGAGAGAGAGGGAGACGCAGAATCGGAAGCAGGATGCAGGCTCCGAGCTGTCAGCACAGAGCCCGACGTGGGGCTTGAACCCACGAGCCGTGGGATCATGACCCGAGCCGAAGTTGGACGCTCGACTGACTAAGCCACGCAGGTGCCCCTATGTATTTATCACTTTTAATACACTTTATACTTAACGCTATGTTTGAAGCACGCAAATTGTGGGGCATCACATCTGGGAACTCGTCACTCAACCCTAGGCTGTTCTCACGCGTTTCTCTTGACCCCCTTCCCCCAGCCATGACTCCTTTCTAATTTTGTGTTTATTTTCGTTTATTTCATACCTTTATTGCATATATATGGGTTTAAGCAATGTGTTGTATCTATTTCTGAGCTTTATAAAAATGATCTTCTGTATATAATTTTCTGAGATTTCTTTTTTTAAATGGGTAACCAATTACCCTAGCACCTTTGTTTGAAAAGCCTCCTTTCTCCACTGGCCCACAATTCTCTCTGCTATATTTCACAATCGTATGTACGTGTGGGTTAGTTCAGGGACTCTCTCTCCAGCTCCGCTGGTCAGTTTGACCCCCTGTACCAAGATTACACTGTCTTAACAGTGATAACTTTAAAATAAATCTTAGGGGCGCCTGGGTGGCTCAGTCAGTTACGTGTCCGACTTCGGCTCAGGTCATGATCTAGTGGTCTGTGAGTTTGAGCCCCGCATCGGGCTCTGTGCTGACAGCTCAGAGCCTGGAGCCTGTTTCAGATTCTGTGTCTCCCTCTCTCTCTGACCCTCCCCCATTCGTGCTGTGTCTCTCTCTGTCTCAAAAATAAATAAACGTTAAAAAAAAAAAAAGAAAAAAATGAAAAATAAAATAAATCTTAGTTATCAGAGAGATCAATGCCTCTTTATTTTTAAGTGGTTGCACAGTTGCTTTTCCATTTTAGGTCGGGTTTGGAACTGCATTGAATTCAAATATGAGGGGTGAATTGATATAGGCTATCTCTCCATATATTTAAATGTCTTTAACCTTTTGTCGGACATCTTCAAGACCACCATGGAGCTAGATGATTCCGTCGGATCATGCCGAAAAGCTGTTGTAGTCATGGTTATGGTTTATCGCAGTGGGAGGGTGTGCATGTGAATCAACAGGGGGGGGAAGGGGCTGGAGCAAAGTCCCGGAGAGAATTAGCTTCAGCTTGTGAAGTGTCCTCTCCCGACCGAGTCCCACAGACATGTGTGAATTTCCCACCACCAGTGCATGATAAGTGTGAAGTGACATCATCCCGGGAATCTCACCTGAATCTTGGTGTCAAGGGTTTTTGTTAGGGGTCAGTCACGTGGTCACACAACACCTGTGTTACCAAGAGCAGGGGTTCAGCATAAAGCACATTGTTAACATAAGTTATCTCATCAGACAGGGATTTAACGCAAGGCCTCGACATATAAAACGCTTATCAAACCGCGTAATTCAGAGGCTCGGAACTCCTTTCCCAGGAGCTGGCCACCAGCCAGTCCTCAAGATGAGCCTTTCTTGGGAATATCCAGGGTTTGAGCAACCCAAGGCCTCCCGAGCTAACCCTTTCCCGCACAGATCTCCGTAAAGAAAATAATTTTGTCATGTTTTTGAAAACCTTTTTTCAGATACAGGAGTGCTGATGCATAGGGGCACTTGTACCCCAATGTTTACAGCAGCACTCTCAATAGTAGCCAAATTATGGAAAGAGCCTAAATGTCCATCAACTGATGAATGGATAAAGAAATTGTGGTTTATATACACAATGGAGTACTACGTGGCCATGAGAAAGAATGAAATCTGGCCTTTTGTAGCAACGTGGATGGAACTGGAGAGTGTGATGCTAAGTGAAATAAGCCATACAGAGAAAGACAGATACCATATGTTTTCACTCTTATGTGGATCCTGAGAAACTTAACAGAAACCCATTGGGGAGGGGAAGGGAAAAAAAAAGAGGTTAGAGAGGGAGAGAGAGCCAAAGCATAAGAGACTCTTAAAAACGGAGAACAAACTGAGGGTTGATGGGGGGAGGGAGGGAGGGGAGGGTGGGTGATGGGTATTGAGGAGGGCACCTTTTTGGATGAGCACTGGGTGTTGTATGGAAACCAATTCGACAATAAATTTCATATATAAAAAAACAAAAATAAAAAAAAAATAAAACCCTTTTTCGGAGACACAATTTCAAACGGACAGAAAAGTTGTCAGAACAAAAACTGTTAAACATCTTGTATCCAGATACCCAATTATTTCTATTTCGCCCCACTTCATCAATTTTTTCCTTCCTCCTCTGCTTCTATAATTTTCTTCCAAATCACTTGAGAGCATGTTGAAGCCATTGTCTCACAGCATTTTAAATATTTTCGTGTGTCCTCTGCAAGACAGGGAGCATTCCCTTGTATAACCACTGTGTAGTTACTGAGAATCGGTGTATATGTCCAGAGAGAGATACATGCGCATATATGGCATCAAATACGGTAATAGCGTTACCTAATCCGCAACTCATTGTAAATTATGCTGGTTGTCTCGATAATGTCCTTTACAGCTAAGCGTCTTTGCAGCCTAGGGTCCCATCCAAGATTACCCATTGCTTTTTGTCCGCCTCTTCCTTTAATGCCTTTTATCTGAAACAGCACCTTGGTTTTCTTTGTGTTTCTCAGACTTGACACTTTTGAAAACTACAGGCCAAGTGTTTTGCAAAATGTCTCTTAGTTTGGGTTTACCCGAGGAGGGGTAGAAATTCTAGTTTTTCCCTCACATTCACCTCCAATTCTTTTGGAATTTTCTCTTTTTTCTTTATCCTCTGGTTTAATCTTCATGATTATATTCAGATGATGAGTTTTCCACAAGAATATCACAAAAGTGACGCTGTATAATGAGGAAGAATGAAATCATGCCATTTGCAGCAACTTGGATGGAACTGGAGGGTATTCTGAATGAAATAACTCAGAGACAGATATCATATGTTTTCACTCATATGTGGAACTTGAGAAACTTAACAGAAGACCATGGGGGAAAGGAAGGGGGAAAAATAGTTACAAACAGAGAGGGAGGAAGGCAAACCATAAGAGACTCTTGGATACTGAGAACAAACTGAGGGTTGATGGGGGGAAGGTTGATGGGGTGGGGGGGGAGAGGGGAAAGTGGGTGATGGGCATGGAGGAGGGCACTTGTTGGGATGCGCACCGGGTATTGTATGGATGCCAATTTGGCAATAAATTATATTCACTAAAAAAAGTGATGCTGTGTTGTTCTCCGTGCATCGTACTGGGAGTCACGTGTTGTCAGTTTGTCCCGATATTAGTGGCGTGACCTGTAATCTCTCGTTCAACGCAGTCTCCACCAGAGTTCTCTGTTGTAAAGTCAGTATTTTCTCTTTCTCGAAGGGTGATCTGTTGAGATGAATGCCTTGTCTCTCATCAAATTCTCGCTCTCCAGTTTTAGGATCCATTGTTGCGTTTCTAACTCCATCATCCTTGCTGTAGATTGGCATTCTACGTAAGGAAGGGATCTATTTACATAAAACTAGATTTCGGTAGTGTAGATTCTATTTGGTAACGTTAGATACTCTAATGTTATTTTGATGTTTACATCATCACCGAATTGGTCAGTGGGAGCTGCTGTCATCTGGCTCCCCTGTTCCTCTGACATGTCTCCATTATCCATTCGTAACTTTTTTTTTTTAATTTTTTTTTTCAACGTTTTTATTTATTTTTGGGACAGAGAGAGACAGAGCATGAACGGGGGAGGGGCAGAGAGAGAGGGAGACACAGAATCGGAAACAGGCTCCAGGCTCCGAGCCATCAGCCCAGAGCCCGACGCGGGGCTCGAACTCACGGACCGCGAGATCATGACCTGGCTGAAGTCGGACGCTTAACCGACTGCGCCACCCAGGCGCCCCCATTCGTAACTTTTTTACACACCAGCCCTCTCATACTTCTCTCGTACTTCCCCGGTGCTGGCCCTCGAACCAGTCATTTCTGCAGGGAGCTCTGATACCCTTTGGTGGCGGATGGTATTAGAAACCGAGATCTGGATATTGTCATTGCTTGTAATTAGTCTTAGACTCTCAGTGGGGAAAAACAACTAGAAAGTGGGATGTGTGTTGGTGTCTGCGGATTAACATCTGCATCTTAAAATCGATGATTTCACGACGGTGTCTGCAATTCAAACTGTCTCAGAGTATATTCTGATGTTGCCCCTTTCCATATTTATAACTCCTGTCTCCAGCAATAAGAAACCTGGTTCATATTCTCAATATATTTGCACATTTGCTCGTCTAATATACATAGAAAGTTGTTTCTAAATTGCTAACCTGTGCCACGTCAAAAACCAAACCTACTAAATGGAATTTAGAAATGTTCTATACATTTATCTGAGCATGTGCTTTTGCAATACAAATGGACTGTATTCTGTGTACTGTTATAAACTTGCTTTTTCGTATAACAATACATTTGAGATGCTTTTACAAATCAGTATATGAAGATTTATCGCATTCATTTGAACAACTGCGAATTGTAGAATAAGAACATAGTGTAATTTATTTAACCTATCCTATATCAATGGATAGTTCAGCTGTTTGTGGGTTTTTAGGCATATTCTAGAGAATCACTCTTCATATATAATTGTGCACTTCTGGGAGCATATCTACAGGCTACCCTCCTGAAAGTGAAATTCTTTGGTCAGTGATATGTGCATTTAAGGACTTAATAACTATTGCTAAACTGAAGCCAAGGTAGGACATTTGTATACATTTGGCGGAACTGAGAATGCTTTCTTACCCACATTTCCATCAACTGTGGGCATTGACCAATTTTTCTTCAGCGTTTGGCAAGATGATAGGTAAAAATGCCGTTTTATTTTTTTCTTTGAATTTTTATTTCTCTAATTATGAATGAGGCTGAGTATCTTTTCATATGCCCGTTAGTCATGTGTACTTCCTTGGCTGTGAACGTCCATTGACGTATCTTGCTCAGTTTTTTGTATCGTATTGTCATTTTCTTATAATGAGTTCTATAATAGGGAAATATGCCTTCTATCATACATGTTGTAGATCGTTTTCTTCCATTTATCATTTTTACTGAGCTTACGGGTTTCAAATTTTATTAGTATTATATTTATGTGTGGATCAGGGCCTCCCTGACTACAAGATTGTTTTTTTAAGTATCCCTATTTTCATTTATACTTTTTATGTTTCAGTATTTGATTCATCTGGAATTTAATTGGTTTTAAGAAACAAATTTAGAAATATTTCTTAAATCAGATATACCTTTTATTATTCCCGATAACTAGGCATTGTCTCAACACCATTAAAGGGGGAGCAAAATTTGCCATCCCAAAATGTCTCTCGGGTATGGGGATTATTAAAAAAATTTTTTTAATGTTTATTTATTTTTGAGAGAGAGACAGAATGTGAGCGGGGGAGGGGCAGAGACAGAGGCAGACACAGAACCTGAAGCAGGCTCCAGGCTCCGAGCCGTCAGCCCAGAGCCCGACGCGAGGCTCAAACCCAGAGTTTTGAGATCATGACCTGAGGTCTATGCTTAAGCAACTGAACCACTCAGGCACCCCAAGGGATTATTTAAAACTGGTTATTTTTGGGGCGCCTGGGTGGCGCAGTCGGTTAAGCGTCCGACTTCAGCCAGGTCACGATCTCGCGGTCCGGGAGTTCGAGCCCCGCGTCGGGCTCTGGGCTGATGGCTCAGAGCCTGGAGCCTGCTTCCGATTCTGTGTCTCCCTCTCTCTCTGCCCCTCCCCTGTTCATGCTCTGTCTCTCTCTGTCCCAAAAATAAATAAACGTTGAAAAAAAAAATTAAAAAAAAAAAACTGGTTATTTTTAACAGCACACGTAGGTGGAAACTGAGTAGAATTTGCCCTTTTGTAAAAGACATTTGCATTTATAAGGGAAAAGTCCATTTGTAAGGGTGTCTCCCTCACTGTACCAGGAAGAGGGGAATGACTCACTCTGTTTAAAGTCTCATCAGATCTGCATCACATCCTTAGCCTTATTGGCTGTGCTTTTCATGGTCACCTCCCACTATCCCCCCCCTCCCCCACATATTCTTCTGTCTTAGGCTGAAAAAGGTATTTGAGATGATGGCTTCATTTATTTGGGGGGAGTACTTAGTTTTCCTGGGTGTTTCTCCGATGCATACAGGAGGTATGTATGTTGTTAAACTTTTTTTCCCTCCCATTTACCTGTTTCATATCAATTTTATATCAATTATTAGGCCAACCAAAGAACTTAGAAGAGGGAAAACCTTCTGCCCCTATGTCATCTATTAAATAAGAAAAACATCTTGCATCGTTACTCTGTGATACTACTATATGCTGATCCCACCCCCCACCATTCTTCTTCTTTGGAGTTTTTCTAGTTATTCGCACATTTAACAATTAATGGTGCTTTTATCGATTTCTTATTTGTATTCATAGAAATTTAAGGAGAAGAAACATCCTTAGTTTTTACAACTAAGATAGTTTACAACTAAGATATCCGTTTGGATAGACGGAGCCTGTCTATCCAAAGTGGGATTTAAAAGGAAATGCTTTTAGGTGTTTCACAGAGGTTTAAAATCTTCTCCATACGGAAAATGCCCATTTCCTATTCCCATGTATTTGCTGTGTTTTGTTTCATTTAGAAGTGGGCTACTTCCATTGTATCTTCTAAAGAGCTATTGTTTTTATCACTTATCTTTCCAGCTCATTCTCCCTGGCACCCTAATCCAAAAATTTCTCAGTTTATAAAGTCCTACACTCTATACCTGCGGGTGTTTATATCGTTCTCAGGGGCTCCTGCCCTGAGACTGCCCTGGCTCTTCTTTCTTTCCTCCCTCCCCTGTTAAGATTCCACAGACTATCATTTTCCTTGTTGCTTTGCATTTACCTTTAATTCACTTGCCCCTGTTTTACCTGGCGTAATACCAGCTTTGGTTGAATCAAATGTTGCTTGTGGAGAGCACCTGGGCAGCTGAACTTCACTGGTGAAAAATATGTTACTATTGTCACGCAATTAGCATGCGTTTGCTCCCTGGTAAGTCACACATAGAAACGACACCGGGTGGAGGTGTCACACAAAGGGAACTTTATTTGCAACAAATAAGGCCATCTCAGGGAATAACTTGCAAAACCACGCCTCCGCCCCAAGGGAGGGTGAATGGGGTCCTTTTATGTAGGATTAGGATGAACATTTAGAAAGGGGATCCTTGTCCCTGTATGTAGAGGCGTGCATAAGGTCGTGAATGCACCTAAGGAAAACACGCCTGTTTGTTAATGAGGCGTGTGTTCCTCCTTGGGCGGAAATTTTAGCATTAAAAGGAGGTAAAGTTCTTTCCATGTGTCCCTGCGCGGTCCATCTGTGCAGGTTTGAGTTGGCTGTTGAGCTCAAACTGGTCTGGGGCTCCTCACGAGGGCAGTCGTCACTGCTTGAGGGATAGTTTGGATTTCCACCACCCCCAGATGCGATCCCCAGCCAGTCTCTTGCCTGAGTCAAAAGATGAGCTGGAGAGAAGAGCTTAAGGGAAATGTGGGACAAAGGTTGGTGGGCACATGCAGGTGGGTGGCAAAAGTCAGGTTTTGGGGTCTTGCTGGTGACGCTGGTAACTGGTTGCAATACTGTGATTTGAACGAACATATTTGGTCACTGAGATCACCCAAGTTCATTTCTCATACGTATTTGGTCTTCCTCCAGGCTTCCTGGCTCACAGCTCCCCAAATCCTCCAAATCCTTGAGCAGTTAGAGCAATGGAGACATCTTTTGCAATATTAAAGTAATACCTGGTCTCTTGTCCTTGGGCATCAGAGCCAAAGGGTGAGATGACTGTCTCAGTAATCATAACGAGCCCCTTTCAACCACAGCTGTATTTATGTTAACGAGGTGAGTTTTGGAAAATACCTGAGGATTGGGGCTAGGTGGCCGGAAACAAGAACAGGGGAACCAGCCGTGTGATTAGACACTTGGAACGTTCAATCCCCATGACCTCTCTGGAACGTTCAATCCCCATGACCTCTCAGGAGGGGAGAGTTCCTGGAGATTGTTTGAGTCACCAATGGTCAATGCGTTAATCAATTGTGCCTGTGTAATGAAACCTCCATAAAAACTCAGAAGAACGGGGTTCAGAGTGTTTCCAGGTTAGGGAATGAGAATATATCCATGTGCCCCTGTGCGGGGCCCCAAATTCACGAGGACAGAAACTTCTTTGCTCAGGACCTTGACCTATGCCTCTCTTCATCTGACTGATGACTTGTATTCTTTAACATCCTTTGTACTAGATTTGTAGTCTAGTCAATAAACCAGTTTCCTGAGTTTTGAGAGCGACTCTAGCAAATTAACAGAACCCAAGGAAGGGGTCGTGGGAACCTCTGATTTATAGGTGGCCAGGTGACAACCTGGGCTTGCGATTGGCATCTGAAGGAAGGAGGGGTTCATCTGGTAGGACTGAACCCTTCGACCTGTGGGATCTGATGCTGACTCCAGGTGGTGAAATCAGAATTGAGTTGAATCGTAGGACACTCAGCTGGTGTTGGAAAATGGCTCAGGGGTGTGGGGAAACCACCCCCCCACACACACATACACATATCAGAATTGGTGACCCGAACCCCTTTACTGCTCTTACTTAAATTTCATGACATTTCACAGTAAGTGGGGTATTGATGTTGGTGAGCAACGTGCTATATTTCCCACCTACCATGCGCACGATCTCCGGTCCTCCAACTTCTGGAGGTTCTTCCTTATCCTTGTTTTCCGCAGATGATTTGATGGAGGGAGGCAGACGGGGGATGGGCTAGATGGATGATGGACATTAAGGAGGGCCCTTGTTGGGACGAGCACTGTGTGTTGTGTGTAAGGGATAAACTGAATTCTACTCCTGAAACCAATGCTACATTGTCTGTTACCTGGAATTTAAAATAAATGAATGGGGGCGCCTGGTTGGCTTAGTCAGGCATCTGACTCTGGATTTTAGCTCGGGCCATAATCTCACAGTTTGTAGGATCGAGCCCGTATCAGGCTCCGCACTGACAGTGAGGCCTGGTATATATTCCCATCACCACATTCGCCCGCTGTGTGTGCCTGTGCTCTGATTCGGAGCCGAGCACACCCTCCCCCTGGGGGCCACTGCACGCCCCCCTGGCTGGATGCCCGTGTCACAGCCCCTCATCTTCACTCAGGACCTTGGCTCCGCGGTTCTCCCCTGTCTCCTTTGACTCATCAGGTTTGTACTAGCTCACTTTCATTTACAGACTTCTGTGTTCTAATTCCCGTTGCGCTAAAAGAATGAAAACAGACACAACCTTCTTTGATCCCACATCCTTTTCCAGCTACAGGCCCATTTATGTGCTCCCCTTCTTACCAAAACTCTTGGAAGGAATTGCATTGTCTTCAGTTTCTCTATCCTCTAATTCCCACTAAATTGGCTTTTTCACCATTATATGCTACCAATACAGATTTTTTTTTTTCCAGTGGGACTAATCACCCCATTTTGCCAAGTCTAATGGTCAATTAATTGTAACTCACCCTACTGGGCATGTTGGCAGCATTTGACCCAAATATGTGACTTCTCTTTCTTGGAAACCGGTTTTCATGCAATTTCCAGTACATGCCCTGAGTGTTAGTACTTTTCACTTTGTTTTTGTTCCCCCACTGTTCCTTCTCTTTCCTCTTCTCCTCAGTCTCTTGGTGTTAGCTCACCTCAAGATTCAGCCCCAGACCACTCTTGTGTTTATCCTCACCTCTTATGTTTATCCTCACCTATCCTTGGAAAGTTTAAACACTTTCCGAATTAAATCTCTACTCCATACTGCTTTTCAGGATGTGAAGTTGTATGTTCAACAGTCAGTCCATTATCCCTGCTTGGATGTCCACTTGGCCTCTTGAATAGAATGTGCCCCCGGCTGAACCGGCCAACTCCTCATGCAAAGGCACACCTTGTTCCAAGCCGCCGTCACCTGTAACATGGGCCTAGCAACAAGGTCCTGACTGGTTTCTCCTTGTTTCCCCTCTGGCTCTGGGAGTTGATTTTCCACGCAGCCAGAATAAAGATTTTTTTTTTCAAGTTTTATTTATTTTTGAGAGAGAGAGAGCATGATTTGGGCAGTGGCAGTGAGAGAGGGAGATGCAGAATCGGAAGCAGGCTCCAGACTGTGAGCCATCAGCACAGAGCCTGACGCGGGGCTCGAACTCACGGACTGCGGGATCATGACCTGAGCTGAAGACGGACGCTCACCTGACGGAGCCACCCAGGTGCCCCCAGAATAAAGATTTTAATACATAAACCACATCAAGTCGTCGCTTGCTTAGATGTTCCTGCAGTGACTATCCATCCCATTCAGAGTCCCTGCCATAGCTTGTGAGACCACAGTGTGACTCTCCCCCGTCATCCTGCTCATTGTCTCCAGCTGTGCTGGCCTGTTTAATGCCACAGCTAACCCTCCTCGGACCCTTGGCTCTGATCTCAGCCTGGAGTGCTCTTCCCCCAGGTCCTCCTACGGTTGGCTCATGCCTTCATTCCATGTCTTTTGTCCTTTTTCGCTTTATCTTTAGACACTTGCTACGTACCAAAATGATGCAGATCACCTACACACTTTTGAAGTCAGCTACGATCCTCTTGAAGTACACGCTCCGCGACAGCAGGAACGGTGTTTACAGCCTATTTGTTTTCATTTGTGCTTTCCGCTCTCTTCTATTTAGTATTTTGCCTGGTGTATAGTTTTCCCGCCCTTATAGCCAACCTTCTTATTTTGTGTCAGATAGCTAGCGATGAGTGCTAGAAGGACCATAAAAGAGCTCCTGGAGAATGTCACTGGTGTGCTTGATGATAAATGAAGTGGTCAGGGAAGGAGCACATGAGCTCGTCTCGCCGGAGGCCTGACTGATGGAGAAAGAACAAACGAGAACGTGGAGAACCTGCACTCTAGACTGAAGGAATGGTAGGTGTAAAGGTCCTCAGAGGGAACAAACCTGCCGTGTTGATAGATGTTGGAGTAGCGGGGGGTTTGCAAGAAGAGATGACGCCCTTCTTAAAGCACGGGCGGCAAGGACAGGCAGAGCTTTATAGGCCATCAGGAGGAAGGTGGATTTTATTCCGGGTGCAATGGGGATCTGTTGGATAGTTTAATGAGGGGAAGGGTGTCATCGGATTTTCATTTTTAGAAGATCACTTTGCTATTTGGTCGAGAATGGAATGGAAAAGCACAAGAATAAACAAGGAGAGTGCATCGTGAGAGACTCTTCCTGGATCAGAGTAGTTTTGGTGGAGATGGGAGGAAACGGATAAATTCGCGTTGTGTTTTGTAGATAGGGCTGACAAAGCTCGTCAGGAGATCCCAGTCTAGATGGCCCCAAAGGCTCATTTTCTCTCTCCTTTCAGTAGTTTGGCAAAGAGCTGACACAGCAGGTCTAAGAAATTTCAGTGGAAGGAGAGGCCGACGCCAGCTGCCAAGTTCTCGATGCTGCCCTTCTTTGTAACAGGGCTGTTTCCCCCTGGGAGCTCCTGCTGTTGGATAATCACTTAGATAGTCCCTGTTTCCCCTTTTTTATAAGTGTGTCATTCCCGTGGTACACCCAGCCCACTTGTGCACAGCCAAAGCTATGGGTTAAGGAGAGTTGGGAGATTGTGTGTCCTCGTGAATATTTTCTCCTTACAACCTTGTTTGGTTTAACACCCCGCGGTGCTAGCAGGATCTTGTCTTTTTCTTCTTTTGCATAAAAATGTGCTGACCGATGCCATTCTGGGGAGGAGGAGGAAGGAAAAGATAGGATTCAAGATAGGCTCACTGGGTTTTGGATCAAGCAACTGGGTAGAGAAGGTATCATTGGCTAGTTTGGGGAATGGATACTAATTTTGGATGTGTTTTATCTGGAATAATCCTACACCTCTAAATGGAAGTGGCGAAAGTAGGCAGCCAGTTAGACTAGCTTGGATCCGGGAAAGACCACAGCTGGAATTATAAATTTGGGATTTCCCCTTATTCTTCATAGCTATCAGCATAACGCAACAAGAACTAATCTAAAGCGACCTTTTCTTTAGAAAACGTTGTAGAGGGAGTGGTCAGAAACCTTTCCCTTCACAACAAGAGTCCCAGCTCCAGATAAATGCTAGGCTATAAAATCATGTGGTGTGAAGTCAGAGGATAATTCTACCAAAACTTTAAGGAATAAATAACCACACCAGTCTTTTAAAAAGGTGGGAAGGCTAGAAAAAGAGGGAGCCCTTCAAATTGTTTTATGATGGGCATAGCATTGAAAACAAAGCCTGATTTGATTATCACACATACACTGGACGGATACGCGCGCGCACACACACACACACACACACACACACACACACACACACGTGTTGGGGAAGACGAATTTATTCTACCCTTGAAGGTTTTTCTAGCTGGACTAAGAATCAGGTTGATGAGACAGATTAACAGAAGAAAACCCAATTTAATAGCAAATGTGTGGAGAAGCCACACAGTCCCGGAATTTCAAAGACAGGCAACAATGTGAGCTCAGGAGAAGGGTGGGGTCTGAGGATACAAAGGGGAAGAAGATGGTTAGTGGGAAGGTGAGAGCAGCTGTTTGGAAAACAAAGGTGCCCTGTTATGCACAGAAGTTTCTTAGGTAGCAGGAATCTCTGTTAATAGTGCTCTTTCTGGTACTGGCATACAATTGAGGGGGAGGTAAAGAGCTTCTCCTGAAGCTGCTGGGTTTTGATTGCTCAAAATAGCCTATGTGACAAAGTAACCCATCTTGGGGCTGCCTGCTGTACACATGCAAGTAGACAGAAAATACGGATTTCACTAAAGTAAATAAAGAGCAACCAGTACCAGATTAAAATAATAGTATCCTGTGGCAATGCATCACAGCCATATTGCGTGTGATCAATGGGAAAACCACTGGATCCAAAACTCTTGGGATTCAAAAACGCGCTTCATCACTTATGGACTACGTAATCTTCGCCCTGTTGTTTAACCTCTAGGCGCCTCAGTTTCCTTTTCACCAAAGTTTATATAACAGTCGTACCTATAAAGTGGGGGTAATAATGGTGTCTACGTCCCAAGGTTATTTTGAGAATGAAACTAATTAGCAAACATCCTTAGGAAAGTACCTGACACATGGTAAGTATTCAGTATGTTCCCTATTATAATACCAGTAATACAAGCATTCTGGATGTTTCAATCTATTAATAAATTTAATAAACCATAAACCATATAAATAAAAAGAGGAAAATTATATGCCTCTTTCTCTAGATGCTGGAAAGGATATCCAATAGAATGTAACAACCATTCTTCATTTAAAATAGCCAATTAAATAGGATAGATGAATAATTCTGTAACATAAAAATGAGAAACACTCCCATTAAATAAAACAAGACAGTGGGGCGCCTGGATGGCTCAGTCCGTTAAGCATCCAACTTTGGCTCAGGTCGTGATCTCGTGGTCTGTGGGTTTGAACCCCGCATCGGGCTCTGTGCTGATGGCTCAGAGCCTGGAGCTTACTTTGGACTCTGTGTCTCCTCTTCTCTCTGCCCCTCCCATGCTCATGCTTTGTCTCTCTCTGTTTGTCAATAATAAATAAACATTAAAATTTTAAAAAAAGAGAGACAAAATGGTCACCATAACCATTACTGTTTAACTCCATTATTGTTGTGTACTGACCAACAATATTACATCAAGAGAAAGAGTGAAAAGGTATAAAAACTGGAAAGGAAGAGGTAGAATTGTATTTCCCAGGTAATATAATAGAATACTTGTAAAATAACCCAAGAGAATTCACTGAAAAATTATTACATACATTAAAATTATTCCACAAGGACTCTGGGTTCAGGTTTATCATTTTCCTAGCTACACGGGAATAAAAGCCAATTAATAATATAATGGAAGAAAAGCTATTTCCAATTGCAAAATTATAAGAAATGTCAAAGAATAAACAGAAATGTGCAAAATCTATAGAAAAACAAATTTCTGGTACAGATAAAATGGTATAGATTCATTTCTCTTCTTAAGTACAACTATAGCCCCTGGAAATAACCCAAGAGGCAACCAAAGGAGAACTCTGAGAGACGGGGAGAGGAAGCCAGACGTGTTTTGGACCTCAGGCCTACAGAAACAGCACAGTGGCAGGAAATCTTAACCTTCCCCATCCCAACATAAGGTCACCTTGGCCCCTGTGTTTCCTGCCCATCGACCTGGCTCTTTTCCTATCCTGGGTCAAAGAGGAGTCCCTCCCACAACAGTTGGCGAGCCTAGCACCGCCACCCACTAATAAGTAGCCAGGGAAAGTGTGTTCTCTCCCTGCAGGGCCTGTAGCTCCCCTCCCTGACCCAAAACATTAGGGCTACTGATCCACCAAGAAACCCAGTTCTGGAAGCCTCTTTGACCTTGTGAGGCTGATGTTTCCCTCCATCCTCCAGAGACAGAGTATAGGCATGGGGAGTACTAGTAGAAGAGACGCTCCATTCCCACATGTGAGGAGCGTGTGACCCTAACAAGCCCTTGCCTAGAGAAGCCTCTGTCCCCAAGGCTCAGACTCCCCTCCACACCAGCAGCCCAGCCTGGGGAAACCCCTGGTAACCCTCAGGCAGCACCGGGAGGACCATCTCAACAGCCCCAAATAAGCCAAACACACCAAATAACAGAAAATGTTCTGAAAATTAAATATCACTAGAACCACAGGCAACAAAAGTAGGCCAGGCCCTGCATGCTAACCCTAAAATGGGCGACTGCCTGCTAAAATAAAAGACTTAAGTGGGATCTTGAGTCTTCTCACATAATAAACAAAATGTTCAGGATGCAAACCAAAAGTGAGTAACAGAAGGACAATAGGAAAACTTTCTAAAAACATAAAAATTAAGCATCCTGCTTCTAACAAATCCATGGGTCAAAGACCACGTCTCAAAGGAAATAAAAGAATACATAGAAAGGAGTGAGAATCAACGTAGGATGTGTCATACATGAATGTGGCTAAAGCAGTGTTGCTGGGGAGATTCATAGCACTGAATGCTTACATTAGAAAGGAAGGAACTTCTCAGATTGGTAATCTAAAGTTCCTGCCTCAAGAAACTAGAAGAGAAAATAATCCCAAAGCAAGCAGAAAGAAATGGTAAAGAGCAGAAGTCAATGAAATAAAACAATAGGAAAATAGCAGAAGAAAATCCACGTAACAAAATGGGTTCTCTGAAAAATCAACAAAATTGATAAATCTCTAGAAAGACTGACAAAACTCGAGAATACACAGGTCACCAACATCAAGAATGAAATGAGGGTATCACTACACATTCTGCAGCTATTAAAAAGGATGATATGGAAATACTGTGAGCAACCTTGTTTCTAAATCCAGCAACTTGACAGAAGTGGATCAAGTGCACTTGATCAAGTGCATCCTCAAAAAAAACCAAGCTACCAAAACTCAGCCAGATAATCTGAAAAATCCTATAACTGTTGGATAATCTGAGTCATTTTAGAGCCATTAAAGAAATTGAATTCATAGTTTAAAAACTTCTAAGAAATCTCCAGGCCTAGATGGTTTCACTGGAGAATTCTACCAAACATTGAAAGAAAAATCAATATCAAATATGAACAATCTTCCAGAAAACAGAAGAGGATAGAACACTGATCAACTCACTTTAGGAGTTCATAATTTATGAGGCCACTCTTGTTATTACACCACGTAAAGGCTGTACAGATAAAACTGTTGATAAGTATCCCTCAGGAACTTAGATGCAGAAATCCCTAACAAAATATGAGGAAACTGAATACAACAATGTATAAAAAGAATTACACTCCGTGGCCAAGTTGGGATTTATTTTAGGAATGCAAAGCTAGATCAATGGTCACAAATCAAACAATGGTATCCACCAGATTAACAGATGAGAGAAGAATGATCATATAATGACTGACATCAACTACAAAGAAACACTTGATAAAATCCAGCACTCATGACAAAAATTCTTTGCAAGAATAGAGGGAAATTACCTCAATGTGACAAAAAGCATATCTGAAAAACCTGTACTCAATGGTGAAAAACTGAATGGTTTCCCCCTTTCACCCCCACAACATTAGGAATAAGGCAAGGATGTCTGCTTTCACCACTCTTATTTAACATAGTAATGGAAGTTCTAGTCAGTGCAATATGGCAGGAAAAAGAAAAGGCATACGGATCAGAAAGGAAGAAATAAAACCGTCCTCATTTATACAGATGACCTAATCGTCTATATAGAAAGACCCAGAGAGTCTACCAAACCCTACCCCCAAAACTCCTAAAATTAGTGACTTAAGCAAGGTCATAACACACAATATCAACACATTTCTGTAAACTAACACTGAATGTATGGAAACCAAAATTAAAAGCACGATATCATTTACCATTTCTCCTAAGAAAATGAAATGCTCAGGTATAGAATGTGTGTAAAATTTGCATGCTGAAAGCTACAAAATGGTGATAAAGGAAATCAAAGAAGACTTAAATAAATGGAGAGACCTACTGTGTCCATGGACTGGAAGATTCCACATCATAAAGATGTCAATTCTCTTTAACTTGATCTATAGATTTGATACAATTCCTATGACATCCCAACGACGTGCTTCATAGTCATAGACAAGCTTGTTCTAAAATTGATACAGAAATACATAAGACTTAGAGTAATTAAAACATTCCTGACAAAGGATAAGAGGACTCACTTGACTCAATATTGAGACTTGCTCTAAAGCTGCATTAACCAGGACAGTACAGTATTGGAAAGCATAGACACTGACTGCAACAGAAAGAAACCCAGAAACTGATCCACAGAAATATGCTCAACGGACTTTTGACAAATGTGAACATTCAGTTCAGTGGAGCCTGATTGCCTTTATTTATTTTTTTAATGTTTATTCTTGGGAGGGGGGAGGGTCAGAGAGAGAGGGAGACACAGAATCTGAAGCAGGCTCCAGGCTCTGAGCTGTCAGCACAGAACCCAACGCGGGGCTTGAACCCACGAACCCACGAACTGCGAGATCATGACCTGACCTGAGCCAAAGTTGGATGCCTCACCAACTGAGCCACCAGGTGCCCCAGATGATTGCTTTTAAAGATTGGCCTGGAGTAAGTAGTTATCTGCAAGCAAAAATCAAACTTTGACCTCAACCTTAAACTTGAAACAAAACTAACTCAGGGTGTCTGGATGGCTCGGTTGGTTAAGAAGCAGACTCTTGATTTCAGCTCAGGTGATCTCACACTTGGTGGAATCAAGCCCTCCATCAGGCTCGGTGCTGATGGTGCAAAGCCTGCTTGAGATTCTCTCTCTGCCCCTCCCCCCCCCCCCGAAAATAAACTTAAAACAAACTCAAAATAGATCATCTAAATGTAAAACATAGTACTATAGAAGTTTTAGGAAAAAAATAGAGAAAAATGTTAAAGTTCTCTCTCAAAATAAATAAACTTTAACTCAAAAAGAGATCATTTAAATGTAAAACATAGTACTATAGAAGTTTTAGGAAAAAAATAGAGAAAAATGTTAAAGTTCCTGGTTCCAAAGGAGACTTGAGCCAATGGAGAGTAACGCTATGTTTTTGAATACGGAGACTCAAGATCATTAAGATGTCAATTTTCCATAAATTATAAATGTGGTAGGATTCCCGTAAAATAGTGCTGGGGTGTGATTTGCTTGTGTGTGTTTAACCGTGTGGAGAATGCTGTGTGCCTTTGGGGCGGGGGAGGGTGGGTTGTAAATTGAACAGACTGCTTCTAAGACTTATGCGAAGCAAAACATCCAAAAAAAAAAAAAATTCTAAAGAAGAATGGCAAATAACTAGCTCTGGTAAATAAAACGTTGAAAAAAAAATCCATGATAATTAATGTTGTGGACACACGGAATAAACACATAAATGCGACAGAATAAAAATCCTGCCTTGTTTTTGCATTTCCCATTCTTCATTTCACAGGAGTTTCATTCGCCCCAGGGTAAACCTGAAAGAACCCAGAAAAAAAAAAAAAAGTCCATTGAATTTCAAAAAGATCTTTTTTAAACTCTTAACTAAAGCATTTGTCTTAAAAGCCGAAAGTTTTTAACTTCAACAAACTTTTCTAGAGAGGAAAGCCTCTTTTAGCTTACAAATCATGGTTCTGAATATCAACCTCTTCATTACAGGGTCAGGGACACAGCTGAGTGCCTAGATGCCTTCAAGGAGGGGCTGAGAGAGGTCCAGGGGCCCCAGAGTAGTCATAAGGAAGGTGAGGTGCACGGACCACATTGGTTAAAGAGCACGAGACCAGGGTCCTCTCAGTAGATGGCACCTGGGGCACCTGGGTGGCTCAGTCGGTTGAGCGTCTGACTCTTGATTTCGGCTCAGGTCATGATCTGATGGTTGTGAGACTGAGCCCCATGTCGGGCTCTCTGGTGAGCACGGAGCCTGCTTGGGATTTTCTCTCTCTGCCCCTCCCTCCACCCCATCTCTCTAAAGAAATAAACTTAAAAAAAAAAAAATAGATATCACCAAAGATGGCCACTGGGGGTCATGTATCTCCATAGGATCCAACGCGGAGCAGTTAGAAGTGACCGTGGACTTCTCTGTGGTAAGACTTCTCTGTGGTTCCCTCCTCTGTGGTAAGGAGACTAGAAGCCTTGAGCAGAACTTGACTGATTCGCCCCGAGGAGAATGGGGGAACAGGGGGGAGCAGGAATTGAATTCAATTATGTTTACTCATAAAGTGACTTAGTCGCTAAATTGCCCCAGTGTGCATGGAAAGGACTCGAGGCCTTTTCTTTTATCCGTCCGATTGGGAGCTCAGAATGACCAAATAGATTGAATTGTAGAACTTCTAAAAGTTAGGTGTTTATGCACCCGCATGTGTTGGGTTTAAATTCATAATCACTTAACACATTTTGATATTTCTGCATTTCAAAAGTATTTTGCAATGAGAATACTGTATACTCATGTGTTTATTGTGTCTCTTTACAAATAGCTCAGGAGAGTAACTTTGACTTGCTCAGCAATTACAACTGCTAATCACCGTGTTATTCAACACCTATTTCGTCTCACAAGTTGAGTCTGAAGTTCACCCTCATTGTTTTATATATTTTTGAAGCGAATAATGGTGAATAGTCTTTTATTATTACACATTGAACTCAGTTGCTTTGTTTTTATGGAAGTTTCATGTCAAAAATCCTTTACTGTTGACTTTTTTTTTTTTTAGCTTTCCAGGAGTAATAATATTAACCTAATATATCAGAAAGATATTTTGTTGACCCTTTTTCATATTTTCATTGAGCTTTATTTCCTTGCCTTTGTGACTGGGCTTGTGAAGGGCTCAAGACCCAATGTGAAGGACGTTTTCTGAATTCCTGCCCCCTGCCCTGACCGTCCCCTGGTCCCTCTGCCTTCTCTTACTCTCCTCTCACTGGAAGCTCCCATTTGGATCTGCCTCTCATTTGTCTTTCTTCTTACTCAATTTCACAGCGTTCTTTGAGCAGTCTGCTCCCTGAGCCATCTGTCTGCTCTTCCTCTGAGCCCCTTGGTCATCCCGTCCATGGGGGGGTGGGCATTGCTGTCAGCCCCACAAGGACTTCTTTGTGTAGCTTGTGTTCAGCCAGAGGAAGCAAAGGGTCAGACCCAGTCATGTGCGCTGTTTCTCTGGCCAGAGCTTCACGACTCTCACATGTGGTTAGGAGTCCCCTGTGTGTAAATTCCCTTCTCCTCCACCCCCAATTTCCCTTCCCTTGAAGCCCCATGTGTGAGTTACAGGAAACTTGCAGGGTGTTGCTAGAAAACCTTCTCTCTAGAAGGTTTCTAGCTCATCCCAAACCCATTTCCTGAAAGATACCTCTCTTTTTGCTTCCCTTATCTTCTTAAAACACAAGGTGATTAGTTTTTGGCCCAGTCTCCATTTTAATAACCACTGGTTCAAGCATCCAGTTTATGTTAAAAGGAGATTCAGTCAAGTGTGATTTTAAAGTGGTTTATACTTCAGGGGAGTGGACTGGTCATTTTAAATGGAAGCTTTTGAGATGAACACTAGATCACGCTCTGACCTTGCAGTTATCTCCTGGAATGGGGCCAATGGGCATCTGTTCACAGGCCTGCAGAGTGACTTATGTTTTTGTTATGTTAACAAAGAGGTTGAAGAAGTAAGAATCAATTATTAGAAGCTGGCCCCCAGCCTCACTTTTGCTCTGGCCCTGGCTGCGAGGA
Organism: Puma concolor; assembly: GCF_028749965.1. NCBI lineage: Eukaryota > Metazoa > Chordata > Mammalia > Carnivora > Felidae > Puma > Puma concolor. Next base: position 4,171,612 of record NC_141683.1, on the reverse strand, counting down.
GTGAGATTTTGCCAATCACTTGAAGCCGTGGCCGTGTAACATTACCTATAAGCTCCCATGCGGAAGATACGCATGCCTATTTGGGTAGAGATTTCATCTTAGGGAAGGGATTTCCTCCCCACCACTCTCCTCAGAGCATCCTGGACTTCTTTGTTTCTCAGACTGTACACAACAGGGTTCAGCAATGGTGTTATCACAGTGTAGGTCACTGAGATTAACTGGTCCTGATCCTTGGTGTTCTCTGACTTGGGCTTGAAGTAGGCAATAGAAGCACAGCCATAGTGGATAATGACCACCGTGAGGTGGGAGGAGCAAGTGGCAAAGGCTTTCTTCCTGCCCTCAGCTGAGGCAATCTTGAGGATGGTGGAGATGATGAGGACGTAGGAGATGAGGAGGAAAGTGGCAGGGGCTGTGATGGCCAAGAGGCTTATAGTTAAGGTCAAGATATCATTAACGATTGGAGTAACACAGGCTAAATCCAACACAGGTCGAACATCACAGAAGAAGTGCTCAATCAGTGAGTTACAGAAAGGCAGTCGGAAAATGGCCACAGCCTGAACCAGAGAGAGCAAGAACCCCGAGGCACAGACCGAGGACGCCAGAATGGTACAGGCCCTCCAACTCATGACGATTGAGTAACGAAGTGGGTTGCAGATGGCCACGTAGCGATCAAACCCCATGACTGCTAGCAGGAGGCAGTTGGTGATGGCAAAGCCGAGGAAGAAAAAGAGCTGAGTCCCACAGCCCACCAGGGAGATGGACTGGCTCAGACCCACGAGGCCGGAAAGCATGCGTGGGATGATGACCAGGGAATAGCACATCTCTGATGTGGAGAGAACACTTAGAAAGAAGTACATGGGGGTGTGGAGGTGGTGGTCAACACGGATAATAGTCACAATGATGACATTGCCGGCCAGAGTTAAGAGGTACAGGGTTAGAAACACGGCAAACAGTATGAGTTGATGTTCTCGGAAGTTGGAGAAACCTTGGAAAACAAACCCCCTCACCTCTGTGTGATTGGCTGTCTTCATTGAGGACGTCAGATGAGAAGGGTAAAGAGAAGGTTGACACTATCCCTTTGCACCAAAGACCACCACGTCCCCTGGTGAGCACACAGTCAAGAGCAAAGATTCAGTAGCTCAAAACAGGTTCGAAACTTCATGAATCAACCACCTTTCCCAGGGACGTGGAAGACTCGGTCCTAGAACTGAAGTAAAGATATCAAAAATCTGAGCAACAGTATTTGAAAGTTTGAAGGAAAGCATTCTTTGCAAGGACACCTGACCCTGTGGATGGCCCATGAAGTTGGTCTAGATTTTCTTAAAATGTTGACCACATCCTCAGGGGACAGTGTGATTAAGTTAGAGACTATGAGATAGACACACAAAAAAGCTTGAAAAATTGGAAATGTTTGGAAATCTATAGTTCAAAGAGGAACTTAAAATGGAAGTTAGGAAGTATTTAGAATTAAATAGTAATGGAAGAACCATATAGCAGAACGTACACTGTGCATTCAGAATGTTATCAGAAGAAAGTTTATCATTGAAAATGCTTATTTTTTTAAAACTGAAAATTGATGAGAACTCATCCTGAGAAGTTATAAAAATAACAGAGTAGGAGGGAAGAAACAGGCGCCTGGGTGGCTCATTCTGATGAGTGTCTGACTCTTGATTTTGGCTCCGGTCATGATCTCATGGTTTGTGAGTCTGAGCCCCAGATGCATTGAGCATGGAGCCTGCTTGAGATTCTCATATTCATTCATTCTCTCGCTCTCTCTCTCTCTCTCTCCCCCCCCTCTGCCCTTCTCTCCCCCCTCCCTCCCCTTCTCCCTCTGCCCCTCTCCCCTGCTTGTGTGCACACTTTTTCTAAAATTAAAAAAAAAAATGAATAATGATGAAACAGATGTTAATGATAAAATATAGAAGATCCACAAAGGTAAACTTTAGGTAAACCCCTGGTGAAAATCTGATCAAGAAAAACAAGTGAAGACATAAACTGGATTATGAATAAATGAAGGGACACGGTTACATAATCTTCAGACACAGAAAGATGAACGGTAACATTATGAACAACTTTATCTCAATATTTCTAAACTTCAATGAAATGGATACATTTCTAAAAAAATTATCAACTTTGAATCAAGAAGTAGAAAACCTGAAAATGTTTTTAAGAAATAAAGACAGTAATGGGGCCCCTGGGTGGCTCAGTCGGTTAAGCGTCCGACTTCGGCTCAGGTCATGCTCTCAGGGTTTGTGGGTTCAAGCCCCACGTCGGGCTCTTTGCTCACAGCTCAGAGCCTGGAGCCTGCTTCGGATTCTGTGTCTCCCTCTCTCTGCCCCTCCCCTGCTCACACTCTGTCTCTGTGTCCCAAAAATAAATAAACATAAAAAAATTAAAAACAGAGCAATGAAAAAAATCTATAAACAAATCTCTAGGACAAGGTAAATTTACCAGTAAGTGCTATGAAACATTACAGGATAAGCTGATTTCAATACGATACAGATTTCCATGTTAGGTAGTAAAGGAGAAGTCCTCCTTACCTCCTTTTACAAAGCTGGAATTATCCTGACGACAAATTTAACAGGCCGATCTCACAGATCTAGGTGTAAAACTCTTAAGCAATTATTATAAAGCCAAATCCAGCAATGTATACAATGGGTACATGACCAAGTTGGTTTTGTTTCAGAATGCGAAATCTGTTTAACATTAAAATGATCCAATAATGTATTTCCTCAAACTGTTTAAAGGGGAAAAGTCATGTGATTATTTCAATTGCTGCCAAAAAAGCATTTTTTAAATTGAGTGTCTACTTACAAGAAGAACCCTGAGCCAACTAAGAATACAAGATTTTCTTTAAGTTGGTAAAGCATGTGTACAGAAGTTCAGCCAACATACACTTCGTGGTGAGATTGGGAATGAGATAAGGGTGACTGCTTTATCCACCTCCTTCAACATTGAACTGTACGTCCTAGCCAACCCAATAAGCCATGAAAAAGAAATTAAAGATATAAGGATTGAGAAGGAAGAAACTCTTTACAGATGATGTGCTTGTACACACAGAAAATCCAAAAGAACCTACTGATAAACATTATTAAGAGAGTTTAGCAAGCTTTCTGGTACAAAATTTATAGAAATCCATTGAATTTCTGTACTTCAACAAACTGATAGCAAATTAAATTTGAAGAGGCTATCATTTATAATAGCTTAAAAATATCAAGTACGTAGGAATAAAGGCCTTCACCAAGAAAATTACAAAACCTTAATGAGGAACACTAAAGAGAACTGAAGTAATGGAACAATGGACCCCACTGATGAGTTGGAAGATCTAAGATTTTGAAGATTCCAATTCATCAGAAATCTATGAATTCCTAGATCTGTGGTTGACAAATCAGTAGAGTTAAATCAGAATCTCAAATGGATTGCTGTTCGTTGGTTGGTAGCTTCATAACTGATACTAAAATTTATATGAATGTACTAAGATCTGAGAGAAGCCAAAACACTCTTGAAGAACAGAAGATTGGCCTTTCAAATATTATTACTTATTAGGCAACAGTCATTAAGAACGTGTGGTGTTGGCACAGAGGTGAAGAGTCACTCTCGTGGAAGAAAACAGAGCTCTGAAATATGGGAACTCTTCATGCCAGGGCTGGCACTGTAGGTTGGTGGATTAGTCAATGATTTTGGAATTGTTGGCTATCTGTATGGGGGAAAATGAAATTAGATCGCACCATAAAAACATTAATTTCAAATGTAGTAAAAAACCTAGGAAGAAGCAAAACGCCCTATGAAATGTTTAGCAGATAATATATGAGAATGTTTATAAAGCTCTGGGTAAGAGATACAAAACATAAAGGAAAATAATGATACATTCTGTTGCATAAACATTAACTTCCATGTTTCAAAATAAAGTACAAGAAAAGGGCGGGAACAAGTAAATATATATATTAAAAAACCACAAATAAAATACTAGTATCTAGAGTATCTAGAGTTTGAAACACCAAAAAGAAAAAAAAAGATCAGCTTAATATAATGATAGATTTAGCAAGTGTATAGGAATCCCACATCAGACACACAGATGACATGTGAACAGGTTTTTAACGTCATTAGTAGCTAGGGGAAAATAGACCACAGACCACAATTTCACACCGATCAGGCTGTGAAAAAGTCAAAGCTATCACAAATAAAGAGCACTGGCGGTTCTGGTTCCCTGCTGGAAGGAGAGCGAATTGACACAATCATTTTGGAAAACAGTTTGACATTACCTGTTCAAGTTGCAAACCAACGGCCCTATAGGAGCCAGCCATTCCACCATGAGAATTTAATCCAGAACAACTAAAGACACACAAAGTTAAGACAGCTTTGTTTATAATAGGGGAAGCAAAACAAACAACAACCCTGAAAAAACCAAACGTTGTTAAAAAGCAGAAAGGATAAAGTAAACCCTACAATATATTATGGAACAGCAAACGAATTAATTATAAAACGGGTGTGCAAACACAGCCCAGGGGCCAGTGGTCTGTTTTGTAAATAAAGCTTTATTGGGACCCAATCACACCCACTTGTCTACATGTTGTGTAAATTGCATTCACACTGTAGCAGTGAAACTGAGTAGCTTCAGCAAGAGACTGTATGGCTCACAAAGACTAACATGTTTACCACCTGGTCCTTTACAGAAAAGGTCCACGGTGCCTGTGAAAGATTCCTAAGGGCACTGGTTACAGTTTCATGCTCCAGCATAGATGAATCTCACAACCATAATGTTGAATAACAGAAGCCAATCACAGACACGTGTGTGTGTGTCCCATTGATGTAATGTTCAAAAGAAGGCACGACTAAATAATATATTATTTAGGGATAATCTGTTTCTTTATAAATGTGGGAATACTTTAATCTAAAATTCATGATCATGACTATTTGGTGAGTATTTGAAGTATTTGAAAGGAGCATCTATGAGGCTTCTAGATTTACAGTGATCTTTAGTTTCTTAGCCCGGGGAGAGGGTAGCTAGGTGTTTGCTATTTTTTCTTAAAATGCACATTTGTTTTATATACTCTAATGCATACCCTATTCTACAATAAAAATTTTAAATTATACGTCAAGGAAAGTGTTCATGATATTGTTCAGTGGGGAAAATATTACAAAACAGTAAAAGTCATATGATCCCAATTTTGTAAAGAAAGTAAAGTTCTATATTCACGTGTATGTGAATATGTATGTATACAAAAAAAATGAAAATTAAGTAAATGAGAGGCAACTGGGTGGCCCAGTTGGTTGGGCATGTGACTCTTGATCTCGGTTCAAGTCGTGATCCCAGGGTCACGGGAAGAAGTCCCACATCTGTGCTCGGCTCTCTTTCTCCCTCTTTCTCCTCTCCCTCTCTCTCCCTCCTCTTCTTTCCCTCCCTTGCTCATGCTCACTCCCTTGCTCTCTCTCTAAAGAAATATAAATATGTATAAATGAATATGTGTGACATTTGTAAACAGAAACTAATAGGGTATTTTAAAAATCTGTACTATGTAGCTTTTAAATGATACCCTGAAAATTATGTAATTCAATGGGAAATAAGTTATAAAACAGGATATGATATATACAAAATTACCTCAGTTAGATGAAAATGTGCCCAGAAAAGATGCTGAATGGAAATCCTCTAAATGTTAGTAGCGTGTGATTCTGCATGGTAAACTTATGGGTGAATTTTTGCTGTGTCCTGAATTTCCCGAAGTGTCCATAATAAATATATATTATGCAGTGGGGTAAGGTAGCTTCAATTTCTTTTAAGCCTCCCTTGGGGTAATTCTCCTCACCCTCTTTCCATCCAGGCATCCTGCCCATCTTGGTTCTCTCAGGCTTTCATTCATTTGTACATGATAACACTTGTCACATTCAATTGAAATGATTTATTATCTCACTTTTCAACTAGATTGTAAGTTTTTTTGATGACAGATCCTACTTACTCGTTTCCACATACCCGGAACTTGGCTCAATTTTTGCTGTACGTCAAGCCTTTGATCCCTGTGTCAAAGGAACTGATGAGGAAAACTCTGGAGGTACTTCTGGTCTGAAGGAGCCCCCCCCCCCCACCTCTGCCAGGTACTTCCAGCAGTACTGACAGTGATGGGTGGAAGTCAGAACAGTAGACTCAAGTGAGCATCTCGACCTCAGAGCTGGAGAGAGGAGAGGTGGGGACAGGACTTGCCCATCAGGGGGGCATTGGAGACGCATGGAGCTTGTGAAGCAGTCAAGCAAAAGATGGACATGTGGCTGACAGGCGGACAGGAAGGGAGAGAATCTGCAGGCTCACTGAAGTTGAGAGGCTTCCAGGGGACAAAGATGGAACTCTATAGGAAGACATGGGTGGCTGAGCTAAGTATTGGCAAACCATTATCATCAACATAGACCATTGATCTTGGGTTAGTTTCCCAAATCTCAGTCTGACTTTTGGTGGATAGCTCTTTTCTCTAAAAAGATTGTAGAAATGTATATGAGTTTTTTACATTTGACAGTTTCCTTTGTTTGTCAAAGTAATAATGCACCTACTGCTTAGAAGTAACTCTGGGGTAGAAATGTGGGGACACTTAATCCCCAAAAGGATGCAGGACGCCTGATAGCACTCATCTAGTTCACGGCAAAGATACCCTGGGGGCCCAGCTCTTTTTGCCCAGTACTGAGTCCTTTGCTCTTGAGAGAGAGTAATACTGGAGGACCTTACTGTCCCAGATGAGATACCGATAGGTGTAACGCTGACACAGGAAGCGGGTGAGTCTTCTTAAGGAAGACATTAAGAAACAGGAAGTCACTGTATCTTGTTCTGGGTTGTTTTTGATGTCTCTGTGAAGGGATGCGGACTTAATAAATATTACCCAATTTCCTTTTAGTTCCTAACGTAGCTACTAACATCTTGTTGAGGGGGGGAGGGAGGCAAGGCTCAGGGGGATTTGGTGTTCCCTTTTTTCCTCTTTTTCTATCTCAAGGACAGCGTCTCCTCCTTTAGAATCTCCAGCCCCAGCCCAGTTCACGTCCGTGTCTCTTTCTCTCCTCCCCCCAACACAGATTATGCCAAGCATATTTTTCTGGAAGCAGTGATCTGATCTGGATGCCCCGTGTTACACTGACAAACGAAAGCAGGGCAGAGAACCTGACCCAGAATTAAGCATTATAAGTAAGAGGAGTCAAGGCAGGGTATAGACCTCAGAGGCCGACGCAGCAATAAAGTTGTCTGGGGTCATTAGAAACCAAACTGGAGAAACGAACATCTGGTTAAGATACCTGCCAGCCTGTGAAGACAGACTACATTGTTTGAAGTTTAGCTATTACCCTACAAAGAAGTAAAATACTCATTTTATCGGTGGAGAATCTGAGGGTCAGAAGGACGAACCACTTATCATACGTTTCTAGTAATGATAAGAGCAGGTGTGAAACACAGGTCTCCAAATCCATTCGCTCACATTGAATCCAAACTGCGCCGAATGAATGTTCAGACAAGAGCTTCAGGTTATGGGGAGGGAGGTACCAGCTGTCGGAAAACTGCCTGACCCTCAGCCTCATTCACTCGAGACACCAGGGACATCGGTAGTAGATGACAGCTCTGGGATTATAGAGGTTGTCTTATTTTTCTCCCCCGTCCACGATTTTTAATAGGTTCCCTCATTATTTACTTACGGGCAGGAGAACAGTCTCTTCCACTTTATAGGCTCCTGGGCTCAGTCGGCAAAGTGGGAAACTCTAAAGTTCAAGAAAAGCATCAGAAAACCAGAACAGGAAAACGAAGAAGCTTAGAACGTCTAAAATCAATTCTCTCCTGGGTTTTTCTACCGACAGCCACTTACTTCCTGCAAAGTTGGCAAAGGAGGCAAATTCTCTGAGTTGCAGATCTACCTTAACTTTTTAAACAAAAAACTCAGAAGAGGACTCTTCACAAGGTCTGGGGGGGTGGGGAGGAGAACTCGAACCCCAGGCCTAGAAGTGCATCATTTCCTGAGTGTCTAAAGGAAGCTCGGGGTATGGTGACGGGCTCAAAGCCCGGAGCATTGATTCCTCTGGCCTCAGAAGATCCTCCTGCAGAGCTGAAGCCTCTTTAAAAACCCCAGATCCGGGCATTCAGTCTGTGAATTCCCAAATCCTTCTGATCCAGGACTCCAGGGACATCCCCTTGAGAATCGTTCCAGGGCACAGAGGGCAGCAGAGAAAGAGTTTGAGGCTGTATCCCAGGGGACTGATTAGGAGCTTGGGCAATTAGTAGAACAAAACTCTACTTTTGTTGACTGATTCGCAAGAGCGGTTAGCCTCGTAGAAACAAATACGTTTTGCTAAAACTCTAACGAACGCAGGAGACACGGGCCAAATGCGTGCCTATTATTCTACATCTGAGGACCGGGCCTTCATTTATTGAAGTAACAAAGATGTAATGCACGGTTCCAGGCACTGTGCTGGGCATTGGTGGTGCAAGTGTGACAAAGACAGTCACGGCATTTGCTTGCATGGAACTCATCATTAATGTATTCATCCACTGGGTATTGTGCAGATTAGTAAAAGGAGCCTCCTCTGCACAGACGCAGCCCGTGGGCACCCCTCTTGTTGAGGAGACAGCGTATTTTGGCAGCTGGTAGAAGTGCATCCCTTCACGTGGACGGCTCCATATTGTGATGTACCACTGGTCGAGTGATGATGGGCTGCCTTTATCCCTCCCGCTGTCCCTTGGTTCGGTATCTTTGTATCGTCTATGGCGGCCACACCAGGCAGGTTTCAAACATCCAAGGTCACAAATAAACACGTTATTACAAACAGCGACACATGCCACAAAGGAAGAACAGAGTTTTGCGAGAGCACAGAATAAAGGGGGTGACGTTTTGCTAGTCTGGGAAGTGTAAATATTCCTCTGAGCGGTGATTTTGCGCTGGGGTCTTTAAGATGAATGAAGGTCAACTAGATAGAGTTAGGGAAGAGAACTGGAGGCAGAGAAAAAACAGGAGGGAAGGACTTGATAGATTATTGATAATGCGTCGTTTCAAGAACTGAAGGAAAGCCCAACTGTGCACAGAGAGCTCGAGGGAGAGATGAATTTGGGTGTGAGGATGTGAGTATACAGGTCACACAGCACTTGGTGCTTATGGGGCAATGTGGAGCCAGCAAAGCTTTTAAAGAGGCAATGGCACAGTCCGATGTGCTCTCTAAAGCATCTGGTTGAGAACTGGGAAATGAATTGGAGACGAGCAAGTTTGGGACCGGGTTAGGCGGCTGCCACGGTTGTCCAGTGCGAACACAACAGGAGCTAGGGCCACGGCGGCAGGCACGGAGTCACCGACTCCCTGGGATAAGAGAGACCAGTTCACAACAGGCACCCCAGGGGGTGTGCTCAAGTGACCTGCCTCCTCCAGGACTCAGACGTGATTCAGGAAGCATTTCTCAGAAGAATGCCCATCTAGAGAAGGAAAGTATGATTTTTTTTTTAAACAAAAAATCTGAGGATTCTGTGCTGTGATCCTCCTCTTGAGGCTGGACAGAATCCTGACTTCATTCATTTTAATGGAGAATAAGTCACCCAATTCCCAGACTGGAGACAGTTCACATTCCCAGAACTCAAGTTTGTGTGTGTGTGTGTGTGTGTGTGTGTGTGTAGAATGGCAGTGATCGCACAAATAGGGAATCTCAAATAGAAGCTATAGAAAAGGAGCAAATGTAAACTCTAGGTTTGAAAACTATAATAACTGGAATTTCAGGGATCAACAGTAGATCTGAGCTAGCAGAAGAAAGAAGCGGGAAGCCTGAAAATCAATCCTAGAAATCACCCAGCCTTCAGAGCAGAAATAGAAGCATGAAAACAGAGGGAATCTCCCAGACCTGTGGGGACAAAGGAAACATCCCAGCATTGGTGTGATGGGATTCCCAGAAAATAAGGCAGAAAAAAAAAAAAAATAATGGCTGAAAACCTCCCAAATCTGATGAAAACCATTAACAGATTCAAGAAACCCAACAAACCCTGAGTGGGATAAATGCAAAGAGAACCACATCCAACTGCTGAAAGCCACGTACAGACTAATCTTGAAAACCGAAGAAAAGTGACTCACCCTCATGTACAGAGAAAAAGCAGCATGATTAATAGTGACTTCCGGACAGGAAACAAAATTGAGACCAGAGGAGAGTGAAATGGCATTTAGATTGTCAAGGGGAAAAAACAATTAACAACGACAACAAAATCTGAATCTAGCAACAATATCCTTAAAAAGATGAAGGAAAATTAAGGTGTATCTAGATAAAAAGATGGAGAGAATTTTTGCCAGCAGACCTACCCTACAAGAAATACTAGAAGTTCTTTCGCCTGAAAGGAAACGGCAGTTGACAATAACTCATTTCCATAAAGAAGAACGAATAAAACCAGAAATGCTGCCTATCATAACATGTATAAGTAATCATATGAGAGTATGTATGTGTGTGTTTATGAGTCCACATTTTTATGTTCCTCCTGTAGTAATGTTTTTAGAGAAAAACAGACCATCATTCGAAGCGGTCGTATTGTTATAATACTGTATGGATTTATAAATTGGATTTATAAAAATAAAGATGTTACATGACGATAGTGCAGAGGCATAAGAGGAAGAAATGGAGGCGTATTTCCATATTGCCGTATTTCATTGAAATCAACTTTGTATTAACCTGAACAACATTGTGATAATTTAAACATGCATAGAACAAGCACTCAAAAAAAATATCCAGTTTTAAAATCAACAAAAGAATCAATACGGTACAATAAAAAAGTTGTTTAACAGAAAAGGCAGTAAAGGGGGAATAGAGGAATGTAAAACACACGAAATTTGGAAAACAACTAGTGACATGGAAGACAGTGCCTCATTCACACTGTTTATTACATTAAACGTGAACGCACCGACGACTCTTGGTTTCTGTTCAGGTCCTGATCTCACAGTTTGTGAGTGCGAGCCCTGCATAGGGCTCTGTGCAGCCAATGTGGAGCCTGCTTGGGATTTCCTTTCTCTTTCTCTCTCTCTGCCCCTCCCCTGCTCGCTCTGTCTCTCTCTCTCTCTCTCTCAAAATAAGTAAACTTAAAAAAAAGGTGAACACATTGAATCATCAAGTCGAAAGGGAAAGATTGTCAGAACGGATTTTAAAAAGCAAGATGTAGTTGACCAGTTGTTTACAGGCAGTACCTTTAGAGTCAGAGACACAGATACTTTGAAAGTCACGGTGGTAAAGAGGTACGCCACGCAAACAGTAACCACAGGAGAGCTGTGTTAATATCAGACAAAATAGACTTTGAGACAAGGGATGTTACAAGAGACAAACATTTATGATAAAAGAGTCACTCTGTTAGGAAGATAAAAATTATGAAGGTATATGCACCTGAGAGCAGAGCCCAGAAATCCATGAAAAGGACAGATTGAAAGGAGAAATAGACCACACAACAAATATAGTTGGAGAGCTCAATAATTCTACTTTATTAATTTATAGAACAATCAGAGAATCCACAAGGATGGAGAATACACGAACAACATCACCAGACGACTTGAACTGACACTTCTGGAAAACTACACATAAAAAGAACAGAATGTGTATTGTTTTTGAGTACATGCGGCACGTTCTCCAGGCTAGACTGTAGGGCAGGTCACAAAATAAGCTTCAAATTTTTAAAAATGGACATCTTCTTTTCTGATGTTTACATAAAACATAACTTTCTTTTGATTAGTGTTTGCGTGGTATTTTTTCCATTCTTTTATATTTAATCTTTCTGTATGCTGACAAGGTATGTCTTCTATAAACAGAATTTTGTTTTCTTATCCCGTGTGACAGTTTTTGTGCACTAATTGGATTATTATTTTGCATTTAATGAAATTTACATTTTTATATTATAACAAAATTACCGATATCTTTGGGTTTTACGTGTGTTACCATTTGTTTTCTACTTTTCCCATTTTTTAGATACCTTTCCTTTTTATCTTATTTTGGAATAATCCAGTATTTTTATTCCTTTTATTTTTTCCTTACACATCACTTTAATGTTTACTTTAGAGATTAGATTTCAAGGACCATGCCACGATTATGTGAAACCTGAATTTGATTTATCCCTATCTTAATGTTGTTACTGTGTATTTTCATTCCACAAGTATTTAGACGTTCACAAGATATTAATTAATTGGATAATATTACGTGTAATATTAATTTACGCTTTCCATACGTTTATCTTTTATGCTGAAATTCATTTTGGTTATTTTTTGTTTTGGTTTCTGTCTGGCATGAATTTTCCTTCCATCTGAAGAACCCCGGGGGCACCTGGGGGGCTCAGTTGGTTAAGTGAAGAACCCCAGCTCATAGTTCTTTAGTGCAAGTCTTCCGGTGAGGAATTCTCTCATTTTTTCCACTTCCGAAGCTGTTTTTATTTTGGCTTTTCTTCGTGCATGATACTTTCCTGGAGTCTAGAATTCTCCTTTGGCAGCTACTTCCTTCCAGCCCTTCGACATCATTCCACGGATTTCTCTTTCTTATTACTGCTGTTCAAAAGCCAGTTAACAGTCTTATTGTTATTCCTTGAAAATAGTGTATCTTTTTCCTCTACCTACTTTTAAGCCTTTTTCTTTTTTGGCCATCTTACACGGTATGTGTGCATGCATTTTGTTGGGGTGGGAGGTGTGTGTGTATATGTTTTGCATGGAGTTCAGCGTCCTTCTTGACCCTCTGTCCTGATATTGTCCTCGGGTTTGGAAAACTGAGAACATGTTTCTGCATCTGTTGCTTCTGGTACATTCCATCTCTCTCTCCTGTCTACCCATAACTCCAATTACACATACGCTAGACCTTTCGCCAGGTTCTCTATGCCTCCTGTGCTCTTGAATATATATTACACATTCTTTCTCCCTCCCTGTGCTTCTGCTTGGATATTTCCTACTGACATTCTTCTCATTCAGTGACTTTTTATCTCTAGTTTTTTTCTTTTTTATAGTGAAACTTTTTAAAAAGGTTTATTTATTTATTTTGAGAGAGACAGAGACAGCATGAGTGGGGGAGGGGCAGAGAGAAAGGGAGAGAGAGAATCCCAAGCGGGCTCCACGCTGTCAGCACAGAGCTCGAGGCGGGGCTCAAACTCATGAATCGTGAGATCATGACCTGAGCCAAAGTCGGATGCTTAACCGACTGAGCCCCCCAGGCACCCCTATCTCTGGTTTCTTTCTAATGTGCTGTTAAAATATTCTATTGAGTTCTTAGTTTCAGTTATTATAGGTTTTACTTCTGATGTTTTCACTCTATTTAAAAAAGTATATTTTCCAGTGCTCTGTTGTGGTTCCACAATCTGCCAGCTATTTCCTTCAACACAATAAAAATTAGTTTTTTATTGCTTCGCAACAAATTACCACATACTTTTTTTTACATGTGGCAAATTTACATTCATTTTCTAATATTCTGTCTCAAATAACCACAGATTTAATAGCTTGTAACAACACAGACATGTTATGTCACAGTCCCCACAGCTCAGGCGCTCCGGGTCCCCGCTCTCTGTCACGGTCCCCATAGCTCAGGTGTTCTGGGTCCCCTACTCAGGGTCTCAAAAACCTGAAAGCACAATGTCAGCCCAGCCGCATTTCCTTCTGGACCTGGGCGTTCTCTTCCAAATTCACATGGTCGTCGGCGGATTCATTCCTCGCGGTTGCAGGACTGAGGCTGTGTTTGCTCACCGGCTGTCACCGGAGATCAGTTCCCCCAAGTGCCCACATTCCTTGCCGCATGGTCCCCTTGGGAGTCCTCTCAAAACGTGGCCGCTTACGTCTGCAGAGTCAGCAAGGGAGGGTCTCCGTTCTGCTGAGACAGATTTTTACGGGACGTGATGTAAGCGTGAGAGTGACATCCCGTCACCTGTCTGTCCTCTGTTGGGAAGAGGCAAGTTACGGTTGTGCCCGTGCTCAGGAGGAGACGATGGTCCGGGGGTTTGTATCTCGGAGTTCTCAGAGCTTTAAAACGGGAACTTTTTTGATGAATCTATTTCTATTGAGTGCTTTCTTTTTTCCTTCTTGATCTTTAGCCCTGTGGTCTTTTCTCCTGGTACAGTTAGTGCATCTTCACGGCACCCTGCATGCACAATATCGGGGGTCCTCCAGCCCTCCCCGCCCCCTCCCCAGAGGGGGCCTGGTAGTAAATAATGTAGGACTTGTGGACCCAAAGTCTCTCTTGCATCTACTTAATGCTGCTGTGGTCGCGTAAAAGCAACCACAGGCGGCATGTGGGGGCGGGGTGGCTTTTTTTCTTTTAATTTTTTTACTGTTTATTTTTGAGACAGAGACAGAGCATGAGCAGGGGAGGGGCAGAGAGAGGGAGAGAGGGGCAGAGGGAGGGGCTCGAACTCACAAACCACAAGACCGTGACCCGAGCCGAAGTCGGACGCTTAACCCACTGAGCCACCCAGGTGCCCCGGGAGTGTGGCTTTGATTAAGAAACAAACACAACTTGAATTATGGTCACTGAAATATGACTTTCATACAATTTGCACGCCACACAATGTTATTCTTTAAAAGTTCTTTCTTTCGATCATTACAAAATATATGGCCCATTACACAGCACGTAGGCCGTGCAAAAACCAATGGTGGGTTCATGGGCCGGCAGGCAGTAGTTGGCTTACCCTGCTGTAAGTGCAAAAGCAGTGAAGATAAATTGAGGCTCTACGTTATATTATCTTCCTCTGTTTTACTTCCCAGCGGGTAGTTAGACGATGGGCAAGAACATATTAATAAGCAGGGATTACGTGAAATTGAAGCTGGTTTCAGTCTTTGTGAGGGTTGGTTTCTTTCTCCTTTACCTCTCAGTGGAAATACAGCCCTTAAGCATGTGGAGACCACGAGATGACCAGATGCTCTGCTCTTTTTCTTTTTTTTTTTGTTGAGTGTTTGGACCAAAGCCTCTGAGCAACAAATTACAGTTCCTTGAAGAAATTGCAAACAGTGGGTGTCGGGCTGACATTTCTACATATCCTTTCTTTATGGAATCTTGGCCCCTCCATTATTCACCGACTTAGAAGCTACACCACCTCTTTCTTTATTTTTTTATTTTTTTAATGTGTATTTATTTTTGAGAGAGAGAGAGAGACAGAGTGCAGGCAGGGGAGGGGCAGAGAGAGAGGGAGACACAGAATCCGAAGCAGGATTCAGGCTCTGAGCCGTCAGCCCAGAGCCCGACGCGGGGCTCGAACTCACGGACCGCGAGATCGTGACCTGAGCTGAAGTCGGACGCTCAACCGACTGAGCCCCCCCAGGCGCCCCAACGCTACACCACTTCTTATGGTCATTAGAACATCGTTGCAGAGATGGAAGAGAGATAATTCCATCCTTCGATTGGAGGCAGACGTGGAGAGTTAGCAGTGGGGGTGGGGGGAGGAGGGAGGACCCTGGGAAGGGCCTCTTATTTCACTTTCTGATTGAACCTCAGTTTCTTCATTTGTAAAGTGGGGATAGTAATATTGAATATTTACCTGCTTCCTCATGTTATTGCGAGTCACCCAAAGCCACGTGAAGAGTGCAGAGCGAGAGCAACTTCCGGGGGGACGTCACCGTCCTCCCCGTCGCCACACGCGACTCCATCACCCGCAGGCGCGTCAGGAGGCTCGGGGTCAGAGGAGCATCCATCCAGACGCCAGTCAGATTCGTGGCAGATCTGGACGCTGAACCTGGGGAAACAGAGCCCCTAGTCTAATGCTTTTGCACCATCACCAGGCTGCCTTCCTGGATTGTCCTCGCCCGCGGCACCGCCGTTGAGCGCAATTTCAAGTTAAATTCGGTCTCAGCGGTAGTCACGGAGAATTTCACCGTGTCCAGACGTGTGCTACTGTTTCTCCTGAGGCCAGATTTCCCGGTTGGAGTCCTGGTTCCTCATGTATGAGCCCAGTGTCCTAGAGAAAGTTCCACAACGTCTCTGTGCCTGTTTTCTCTCCTGAAGAGGAATGTAGCTACGCTCGCTTGTAGATTTATCGCTAGGATTAGATGAACTAACATATGTACACTGCCCAGTTTAGTACCGAGCAGATAAGAAGCACGTATCATAAGTGTTAGTAATTATTTTGATGAGTAGCAGCTGTAAGTACCCTGAGAGAAAAGATGGAGAGTCTCTAAAGATGCTTTGTAATTGAATTACGGATGTGAGGCCAATGTGAAGAGTATGACTAAAGAGTTAAAAATATGTGACGCTTGAGCGCTAACTTTTGCCTAGTTCAAAGCCGTTGACGCTCACTAACGTCTGTGTGGGCTGTGGGTAGTGACACGGATGTACTTCGTGGAAGGTGGCCTGGGAAGGCGGAGGCCTTGGGCGGAACTGGGCCAGAAGTTCCAGAATGATGCAGGGTGTGCAGCGAGCAGAGCAGAGATGGGCAAGATTGGTTAAAGTAGAAGAAGTCACGGGATGGAAGGGAATACAGTCCGTGGTACCGTCATAGCGTTGCGTGATGACACGTGGTGGTTACACTCGTGGTGGGCGTGGCATAACCCACAGAGTCAGGTTGCACGCCTGACGTCGGTGTCACGTCGTGTGTGAACTATGCTTCAATTAAAAAAGGTATAAAGGTGAGAAAGACAAATACCATATGATTTCACTCATATGTGGAGTTTAAGAAACAGAGTAAGTGAGCAAAGGGAGAGAAAAGAGAGGAGAGAGAGAGAAGCCAACCGAGAAACAGACTCTTAACTACAGAGAACACACTGCTGGTCACCAGAGGGGAGGTGGGGGGCGGGGAATAGAGGGATGGGGATTAAGGGTGTACTTGTGATGGGGGTGCCTGGGTGGCTCCATCGGTTAATCGGCCGCCTTCTCTGCTCGGGTCATGATCTCGAGGTTCGTGTGTTCGAGCCCCGCGTCAGGCTCTATGCTGACAGCTCGGAGCCTGGAGCCTGCTCCGGATTCTGTGTCTTCCTCTCTCTCTGCCCCTCCTCCGCTCATGCTCTGTTTCTCTCTGTGTCTCAAAAAATGAACAGAAACGTTAAAAAAATTTTTAACAATAGTGCCCTTGTGATGATCACCAGGGGATGGATCTAAGTGTTGATTCACCATATTGTATACCTGAAACTAATATTACACTGTGTGCTAACTATGCTGGAATTTAAACAAAAAGGTAAAGGTAGTCTTACAAGAGAATTCTAGGCATGGATTGGATTGGGGATTGAACCCTGGGACTTTAAACTGGCTTCCAGCGCGGGGTATCTGAAGGTCAGCCCTCTGCGGACCTGGCTGCAGGGTTCCATGCTTAAATCCTTCTTGGCAGTCGTTGCTTCCCTTCTGCCACACATGAAGCATCCTTTCCAGAAGGGCCTTAAGCTCCTCAGCTTTGGCACCAGAGAAATGGACGGAAAGTATAACACGTACCTCGCGGGACCATGGCCCAACCTACCAAGTTTTCAGATCAGCCTTTTCCCCACAGAGATTTCTCCTAATTGCCAAGCCAGCTCTACCTTTCAAAATGTTAATCCCAGGATGAGGCAACGAGCTTGCTGGGTAATGAGGTCTCTTGGCGCTCTGCTGTTTGGATTGTGCCCTCTGCTACCATAGGTCACTTGGGAGTAGTAGGTGCTGTTTTGGGGAGAGAGACCCAGGAGTCTGAACAGGAAGTCCACACCTTATTAAGAAACCTCAAGCCAGAGTTATTATTGCTTTGTGACCCAAAGAAGAGCTGCTGTCCGAGGAGGTTGTGGGAATCCAGAGGAACTCAATGTGACTTTTCCTGTCTGTCACTCATAGGCTCAGGCACTGAAGACTGGGCTGTGTGTCCTTCCCTTCCTTTCTAGTTTCTTTTCGGTATCCCCTTCTGGGAAGTATCTCAAGATGAGCCAGTAAAGGGGGGAGTTCCTATGAAACCACAGCTCTGCTCAGTAAGACGTTAGTGATCATCAGATAAGAAAATCCGTAGACTTTTGGTAAAATAGCGCTGGTTTTGCACAGTGACCCAGACTCAAGTAACTGATGGATTTAAAATAATCTCGGGAAGGGCATTGACAAAAATCTGGGAAATGCTTTGTAACTGTTAGTACAAATCCATATGTATTGTTGCAGGCGTTCGGTGTCCCGAGTGGGCGGATGTGACTCTCAGAAGACCAGAGAAACAGGCTGCTGGTGAGTTTCACTTCCTTGTACTCTGGGACGGTGCTTGTTGATTGTAGCGTGATATTCGTTCATCACGGAGTCAACGGTGATCTGTAGAAGGGGGACCACGATCTCTCATAGACAATCTTGTGCTTTTTATCCTTTTGGAAATGTGTATGTGTGAACTAATGTAAGGAGGAGGGACGTAAGACTTGAGGGCTCTTTATTTGGGTCCTATACAAAAGGCTGTCCAGAAATCTAACTTCCGTGAGGGCACGGACCCTTGCTTGGTTATCTTTGTGTTCCTGATACTAGCACAGCACTCACTTCGTGACGTACTCAGCACATTGAACTCCTGGAGAGATGGTTTTGCTTGCATTCAAAACAAAATTGTATTATTTACAGTAGACTTAAAAAAAAAAAATTGGAGACCCAACAAGACAAGTAAGTTCTCTTCCCTGGAGAAAAACTGTAAGATTGGGTCAGGGACAGGCTTTGTTTCCCTCTTTGTGTTGTCATTTATTTGACAGAAAGAAAGAATATTAACCCCAAAGTCCACTACGGTCTGAATTTCGAGGTTTCTGTCCATCTGTACCCTCCCTACCTTTTTGTCTCTTTCCTTCCTCACCTCCATTTCTTACACCCGAGATGAGTAGCCCTCTTCTTGCCATCCCGTCTCCCCATCCCCCCCTGCTCCCCTTCCCTGGTGGCTCTCCTGGAGTCCACCCACATAGTGGTGCTGGGCTAGAGTCGTTTCAGGTGATAGTAATTTAGAGCAGGTTAATGGTCTGGAGGAGGAAGAAAACAAATATTCTAGGCTACAGGCAGGAGTAAAATCTTTTTCCAGGCAAGTGGAAGGGAGTTATAAGAACAACCTGGATGCATTTCCATGTACGTGTGCAAATATAATAAGACCTGTGGTTGTCAATGGATGGGTTCCGAACTATCCGTCAAAACCCAAGAACACAACTTGGATGTCACTACAGACTATTCCCGGCCAGCAGCTGGATGGGCCACTGTGATCTAAGGGAGAAAGAAGATGTTGGGCATCTCTGGGACGGGAGTGCAAAGCAGAACTAAACATCTCATTCTACCAGGTCCACACCCATGTTGGGATAGTACATGGGGCACTACATGGGTCTGGTCCGTGCACCGCGAGAAAGATGTTAAAAGCGCGTGATGAAGTTTGTATGAGCAGTTGGCAGGGAAGTGATAAGAGTTATAAAAATCAAGGCTGGTTAATCACAGGCTTGTTTACAGATCCTTGAAAGCTGGGCTGAAGCCGATTAAAAAATTCTTTGTAATGTTTATTTGTTTTTGAGAGAGAGACAGAGCGCGAGCAGGGGAGGGGCAGAGAGACAGGGAGACACAGAATCGGAAGCAGGCTCCAGGCTGTCAGCACAGAGCCCGATGTGGGGCTTGAACTCACGGACCTCAAGATCATGACCTGAGCCGAAGTCGGATGCTTCACCGACTGAGCCACCCAGGCGCCCCCAAGTTTTTATCTTACTTCCAGTCTAGTTAACCTACAGTGTTGTATCAGTCTCAGTTGTGCAGTATAGTGGTTCAACGATTCCATTCATTACCCAGTGCTCATCAATGTACCTGGAGACTTCACCCTTTATCCCCGCCACCGGTTTCTCCCACCCCCCACCCCTCCTCTGGTGACCAGCAGTGTGTTCTCGATAGTTAACAGTCTGGGATTTTTTGGTTTGTTTCTTAAATTCCACACATGAGTGAGATCATACGGTGTTTGTCTTTCTCTGGCTGACTTATTTCGCTTAGCATTGCACCCTCTGGATCCAACCATGTTGTTGCAGATGGCAAGATTTCATTCTTGTTGATGCCCGAGTAATATTCCATTGTGTATGGAATGAATATACCACATCTTTACCCATTCATCTATTGATGGGCACTTGAGCTGCTCACATAATGTGGCTATTCTAAATAATGCTGCAGTAAACATAGGGGTGCATAAATCTTTTCGAGGTAGTGTTTTCATATCCTTTGGGCAAACACCATCAGCAGATTTTTTTACCATTCAGGGGGCTCGCTTGGAACTTGACTGAGGTTGATGCAATGAGGGACCTTGGTTGGGAGACCGTTGCAGTCTCTGCAGAGAATGACATTGTGCCCACAAGTTGGGTGCTGGTAGAAAGCGCAGGGAAGAGGGGACACAGAATACAGCATTTTGGGAAGGACTGTTTTCCGCATGGAAAAGGATGATGCTCAGCTTTCTGAATGGAAGTAACGGATAACCATGGTGTGTTCTATCGGGAGTAGACACGGGTTGAAAGGCAAGACTAAACCTGCCGCTGTCCGGTCTCCAGTTCTGAGCTCACATGAGATGAGCCCATTTCTATCCCTGTCTCAACTTGAAATATGCAAAATTGAAGGGAAAAATAGAATATCTGGTCCTTCTCTGATTAGGTGAATTTTATCTCTGCTCTCACACTAGGAAAACCCAGCCCCTTCTTGAAAGGATCTCCTCGGATCTGTTCCATCCTGTTTTCTGCTCAAATTCAAGGAGATAAACCATACCCCTGCAGTGCCTTATCAAACCTTTTCCATGGCCTGAGAGGTTATGTGGTGCGGGGCTTTCAGGAGGACCAGCTCTTAGAAATGCTCCCTTTTCTAGTCTTTCATGATCACAGGGGATTTTAGGCGCTGGGCTTGGTGAAGTGACTCTGAGAAGCAGAAATCATTACAGGACTCTTCTGAGCCATTCGGCAGTGACAGTGCCTTCTGACAGGTGTTGAAAGGATATCGGCCTCAGATATGTTCTGTCTTTTACCTCGGTTACTGTCCTCACTGGATCCTTCCCAGCAAATTCAAGAGTGTTTGAGGACCAACTTCTTCCCTGACCTGGACTCGCCTCTTCGATGTCTGGGCAAATTATTTCTACTGATCTCCTCTGTACTCGGCCTCTGCCTTCCCTCTGGGATCTGACTCTGCCGCCGATCTCAGGGTCCTGGGGTGGAGCCCAGGAAGAGGTGCATAGAGGCGATGACCGCAGCTGACACTGATGACCGTCGAGGTCCAGGGCATTTGCTCAGACGATGGACACACTTTTTACCCGAGGCCTTGGGTTAGCCTGTTCTCTTGTAAAGTTGGCTCATCACCCCTGTCCTTTGCCCAGAACCACACCTCCCTCAGTGCCAACACCAAACTCTACTGCCGTGGTCGAGTTCCTCTTTGAAAGGAACTCGGGTGGCCGCACAGGCTGGTCTTTGCCGTCTTTCTGAGTTTGCACCTGCTGACTCTGTCCAGCAATATCATCATCATCGTGACTGTTATTCGTCTGGACCATCACCTCCATACCCCCATGTACTTCTTCCTGAGCATGCTGTCCCTCTCTGAGACCTGCTACACTGTGGCCGTCATCTGTGCTTTCCGGCCTCCTGAGTCCCCACCAGCGCATTTCTGTCCAGTCTCCTCAGTCCCCAATGAGCCATCTCCATCCCAGACTGTGCCACTCAGCTCTTCTTCCGTCTCACCTTCGGCACCAACAACTGCTTCCTGCTCATGGCCACGGGGTATGACTGCTACGTGACCACCTGCAATCCCCTGTGGTATTCAGTCGTCATGAGTAAAGAGGCCTGTGTCCAGTTAGCAAGTGGCTCCCTGGGAACTGGCCTGGGCGTGGCCATTGTCCAGGTAACATCTGTGTTTGGCCTGCCCTTCTGTGACTCCCTTGTCATCTTTCACTTCTGTGACGTGAGGCCCCTGCTGAAGCTGGCCTGTGTGGACACCTCTGTCAACGAGATCATCAACTTTGTCGTCAGCGTCTGTGTCCTGATTCTGCCCACGGGCCCGGTCTTCTTCTCCTATGTCCTCATCGTCTCCACCATCTTCAAGATCCCCTCTGCCCAGGGCCGGAAGAAGGCCTTTGCCACCTGCACCTCCCGCCTCACTGTGGTCATCGTCCACTATGGCTGTGCCTCCGTCGCCTACCTCAAGCCCAAGTCCCGGAGTTCCGTGGGGGCAGGACAGACTCATCTCTGTGACCTACACCGTCCTCACTCCCCTGCTGAGCCCTGTCGTGTACAGCCTGAGGAACAAGGAGGTCAAGGATGCCCTGCGCAGAGCCGTGGGGCAGAAGCCCCTTTCCTCTTAACAAGGACAGATTATTGGAAGGCTTTTAACTGATTTTGTTTAACGTGTATTAATTTTAATGCTGTTTCAAAAATGCCTTTAAATATGGGATCAAGAAGGATGCTGGGATGGCTCGGTCGGTTAAGAGTCTGACTTCAGCTCAGGTCATGATCTCATGGCTCGCGGGTTCAAGCCCCGCTTTGGGCTCTGTGCTGACAGCTCGGAGCCTGGAGCCTGCTTCAGATTCTGTATCTGCCACTCTCTCTGACCCTCCACACTTGCACTCTTGCACTCTGTCTCTCTCTTGTTCAAAAATAAATAAACATTAAAAAAAAATTTTTTTTTTTTAATTTTCCAGTAAGCTCCTAAACCTGCAGAGGTTAATCTTGAGAAG
The DNA here is from genome assembly GCF_028749965.1 of Puma concolor. NCBI lineage: Eukaryota > Metazoa > Chordata > Mammalia > Carnivora > Felidae > Puma > Puma concolor. Next base: position 4,149,069 of record NC_141683.1, on the reverse strand, counting down.
TTTCTTCTTAGATGCTCCCAACTTAAAACCGGACTTAAAGCCAGCATTCCTGTCTGAGCATCACAGAAGGTGAACACGTGCGCTCTGGTGCAAGGCAGGGTCCTTTCTCCCTCATCCTTCTGTGCACTCTGGCCTTCTATGGCAAGGACTGAGCATACCCTGACTTCCAGACGCAGCTCCTGCAATGCCCAGAATCACCCCACGGGGTGACCCTGCGTGGGCAAAATATCACTTGTGAGAGTGTCACGGGGTCTGCTGGTTATGAAGGGTGGGGCAAGGCAGTGGAAATGAACAAGTTCTCCAAGTCAAGTTAACCTGTCTGACTTTGCACAAAACACTAGCTAGCACGTGAAGTCAGCCTGCAGATCAAAGACACCTTTGCCTTCATGTCCAGATTTCTAAACATAATAGCACCAGTGCCTTGCTATGAGGATAGTCAAAATTATTTTCAAAATGTTTGGCTTAGTCATCCTGCTTAAATCCAGATAAAAAGCCATTAGGTAGAGATCTGACGGCCGGGGTCTCACTCTCTTCTGTCACTTGTACTCAGTGGATGCTGTGCTACCCTACCTGGATTGCTTACCTTTGGGCCCCACACATCTGTTCCCCCAGCTGCTGGGAGGCTCTGAGGCAATAGAGGTCAGTTGAGTGGCTCTTCGGAAATTGCTGTTGGTGAAGAGCTACTTTCTCCAGAGTCTCACACCTTCTGCCAGGGCAGACTGGCCGCAAAGACTTGCCTACTTCGGCTGTAAAGACTGGCCCCCATCCCTCCAACTAAGATGATTAAAAAGGGCCCTCCTGGCTCCAAGGCTCTCATCTGTGAGCCGGTTTGACATACATCACATTTCAGCTACTCCCCCTGCCAGGGTCCGCTGCCTTCACTCTCACACGGGTGTTGATGCCGAGGGCACTCTCTGGGAAACCTGTTACATTTCAATCAGTTTCAGAGTCTGTTTTCTTTTTCTTTCTTCCTTTTTTTTTTTTTTTTAATGTTTATTTATTTTTGAGAGCGAGAGAGTATGAGCAGGGGAGGGGCAGGGACAGAGGGAGACGACAGGATCCGAAGCAGGCTTCATGCTCTGAGCTGTCAGTACAGAGCCTGACGCGGGGCTGGAACTCCTGAACTTCGAGGCCATGACCTGAGCCGAAGCTGGACGCTCATCCGACCGAACCATCCGGTTGTGCCCATCAGAATCTGTTTTCCGAGGATCCTAATCTGCAACAGTTTAGCATCCCATTTCTAGAACAGTCCTTGGCAAGAAGAGAGCCCAGATTTTTAGCCTTGATGTATTCTAGTGAAGGCAGGAGGCCAATGGCTTCTATATTTTAATTAAAAAATAATTTCACCCTATTAATTGAACTATTACTTACTTGTGGCTCAATTTGGTTGGTTGGAAACTGGTGAAAAAAATTTAAATGTGAACTTTTCTCAGAATCCACAAGAAGTTATTCCTTTATCCTCAGCAATTTTCAGTTGCATGGCAGCTTTGAATCCCCTTTCAATTACCTTGCAGTGAGATTGCTGACCACTCTTGGTGATATTTTTAAAATTTCAAATACAGGAAAGGCTAAACGTGAGGATATATCATTCCAGTGTTCAGGGAGGGAAAGAGTGTGGATGCTCTAAGTGATATGGACAAGTCAACTTGCCCTTGATTCTGGGCACATTTTTAGGTAGAAGTTTTGGGACGGGGATGCCATGGAGATTGATGAAGCAGCAAATGGGATTTGGACTTGGTAAGTAACTGTCCAGAGCAGGGCCGACAGCTTAACATAGGAAGACAGCACTGCTCTCTGAGGTTATCTAGGGACCCAGGCTGGCAGATGCCTCTGGCCTTCTCAACATAAAGCTCCCATCTCTGGGTTCAAGGACATGATCCTGTTGTCCTACTTCCCATTTCGTGAGAAGAGAGAAGGAGCAGGCTCTGTCTTCAAGCACTCGGTTCCCCAGCATACTGATGAGGTGGGTCTTTTGTCTGAGTTTCCATGCTTGAGGTGACCGAGGGAATATGTCTTTCATTGGCCCCCAGTAGGGAGTTAACTGACTTGATTTTCAAAAAACCAATCTCTATTGAGGATTCATGATTTGTGGCAGCCGATTTGGAATAGCAACTATGGGAGAGAAAATTTGCTCTATGAACTGGCTTCGACCAATTTGGTAAGAGACTGGAGGTAGCAGAGGAGGCCCTAAGAGTGAAGGGGGGTGGATTATTTCCATTTTAATCACCTGTAAGATATACATGCTCCCTCTCTGGTATAGACAAAGTATTTTATGTATATAGAAATAAAAACGTCCTTTTATTTTTTATTTTTTTAATGTTTTCATCTAGTTTTGAGAGAGAGTGCATGAGCTGGGGGGGGGGGGGAGTGGGGGGAGCAGAGAGAGAGAGGGAGACACAGAATCCGAAGCAGGCTCCAGGCTCCGAGCTGTCAGCACAGAGCTCAGCGCGGGGCTCAAACTCGTGAACTGTGAGATCATGACCTGGGCTGATGTTGGACACTTAACCGACCGAGCCACCTAGATGCCCCGAAAGCATTCTTTTAAATGCCATATTTTGGAGCTCCACTAAATATTTAAGCCCTAACTCTGTTCCACATTTCTTACGGAACAAGAGATGTATGAAGAAGAAGGAAATAGGAAGAAATGAATGGTAGACATGAGTCTCAGACAAACCTGAAATTCACATCCATGGAAGAGTATGGTGAAGACCATGTGTGGAGGATGAAGGAAACATTCACACTAAGAGCTTCTTGGGGATGCGTTCTGGGCCTTTGAGCCTGTGTAGTCACCACATGGGAAATAGGCTTCCAAGTAACGGAGGACAGAACGTCTGGGCTCAAGGGAGCTTAGAAGCCACCTAGTCCAAACCCTCTCTTTTTACAAAGAAGGAATGGAATCTTAGAGATGGGCAGGCGGCTTGCTCTAGTCACACAGCTAGTTCATGGCGGCTTGAACGTCCAGGTATGTGCTCTAAGCAGAGCTCTTGCAAGCTTGGGTGGGGATAAGAGGGGAGGTGAAGGTGAATTGTGATCCTCCAGAATCTAGAAAACGCCTCAGAGGTTGTGTCTCAGGCTGATCAAGCCTGGACTTTCTATCCATGTGAAATATCCCTCAGCTCTTAACTCTGGGTCACTTGGCCTCAGATCCTCAGAGGAGTAAGTCACTTGCTCTTCCGTCTGATGTGTACGAAGCTGTGTGTAGGACACTGTGATGGAAGAAGTTGTTTGTGACGGTGGTGGCAAGGCCATGGTCTCAAGGCTGTAGCCGAAAATGGATCTCCCGTCTTTCCTTAAAGGCAAGGGAAGTGCCTAGGACAATACCAAGGGTCCTCCCGTGGGGAATTTTCCTGTTTTTCCTCTTTCTGTTGCAGGAAACTCATAAGGCCTGTTGACATGAAGCCAAGTGACTAGGCTGTTCAGTGGGAATCTGGTCGTTTCTTACGTGTCTGAAATGATTTGGGGGAGAAAAGTAGAAGTGGTATTAAGGAGGTTCATCCCAGATACCTATATTTAGAAAAAGAACAAAACAAAAAACACCAATAGTTCTCTCTGCTTCATGGTCCAAAAACATCTTTTGGAGAAAATGGGACTTGTCAATCTCATGGGTGTTTGTGAACCATCCCCCAACCCCCACCAGATTCACTTCCTCCTGATGTTAGTAATTGTTCTAAAATATAGTGAAGTTTACAGGTGCTCTGATCTCTCGTTGACTGTTGTGAGCTCACGGTCAGTACTGCTAATATACGTTGCCTCTCTTCCCTAACGCCTCCTCCTGGCACCCAGGATAAGTGTGTCCGCGGCAAAGGTGGTGTGGGGGCGGGAGAGCGAATGTTGGGTCTTTGCCTGAGATCTTTCTCAGTCCTGGGCTGTTTTTCAGAGCTGAGAGTTCCGGTGATTCTTATTTGCTGGAATTTCTCCAAGTTCAGGTGCTATAAGAGGGTTTTCACAACTTTGGGAGATAGCAGAGAGAGAAGCAATCACAGGGAAATCTTAGACTGAGCCTCATCCCCAGGGTCCTAAGGCTCAGGATTGCCCCAGCTTCAGGGCAATCCAAGAGCTAGAAGCTCAAAAAGGGTAAGTCGAAGTGGGAGCAGAAAAGTGAGTGATCTCACCGGCATGCTCCCAGGTCCTCATAGGCCTGGTCCAGATTTACGATAGTCGGGAGAAAGCCTTCCTAATCTGGGACTTTATGGTTCTTGCCTCTAGAAACAAAAAAAGAAACTAGCAAGCCTCAAATACTTAGATGCACCGTGTTACCTGGTTTCATACCCCTTTTATTCAAGTTGGACTTCTCTCTTACAGACGCTAATAAATGAATATATTCATTCTTGCGTTTAAGTGATGTTTATTGAGCCCTTGCTGTTACATGCCATGTAACCAGTTTCAGCTGGTTTAATAAAGCAGGTCTGTAAAGCCTTGCGTCCAGACGCTCCTGTGTGCGTTGCGAGCTGTGTTTGACCACGGAGAAGCAATCGCTGATGCCAGAAAGAGGTTGCCGTTGCACATGTTTCCCAAGCAGCAACATCAGTTCTTTTTGGGGTCTGGCTTGGGACGTGGGTCCATAAGGTTTCTGCTCCTCCTGGTCATCTTAATCTTCAAGAGCAGGGTCAGCTGCTGCTGGGTCGAGATAAACAGCCCCGTGTCCGCAGCAAACAGAAGCACCACCAACGATGGGATCACAAATTGTAGCCAGTAGTATTTGCTTTGGTGCTCCGGAGGGGAATCTGGATGCAACAGGAAACATACGTCATATGAGGAATTGAAAAATGGGGCTCAGGGCTTCATCATCCCTGAGAGAGGAACCGGGAACGGTCCTCTGTCTTCCAGAGCTAGCATGATATGCTGGCTGGGACCCGAGGGCAACACTCATGGACTTGGGTTCCTCTGCCTGTGCTTCCTGGAGCCCCAGGACTCCTGAGACCTTCCCTCAAACCCCAGCCTGTAGCTCCTCTAGCCAGTGTGCCCAGTGGGGAAAGTCATAGGAAAGGCGATCTCTTTATTGGGGCTCACAGGTGCAGTGGCCCACGTCTGACTTGAGGGTGGAAAGGAGATGGCGAGGCTGGGGAGGGTGGAGGTTCACCAGTGCCTCATTTCTGAATCGTTCATCATTTACCGCGTGCCCGTTGGGGGAAATGAAGACACTGGGCCAGAGCCTCTTTAAGCTGCCTTCCAGTTTCCCTCTCTTGTTATTCTGGTTACAAGATACTGATTTTTGTGATGATCCTAGAATTATAGAGCTCCAGAATATTACAGCCAGAAATCCCGTAGAGATCACCTAGACCCGTGGCTCTCAGCACTGGCTGCACAAGACCGTTACCTGAAAGGGCTTTTAAAAATACTGATGCTCAGTCCTCCAAACCAATTAAATCAGAATCTCAAGAGATGAGATGCAAACGTCGGTATTTTTAAAGTTCCTCAAGGGACATCTAGACCAAGCCCTTTATTTTACAGATAAGGATACCAGAAGGCCAATGACAATTAAATAGCACTTAGGTCTCAGGCTGGTTAACAGAATATTGACATTAAAGCTCAATTCTGGCTTCTGGTCCCATGCTTTTTTAGGCATTAGTATGAGCCACGTCTGCCGAGCAAAAGGTCTAATTTCCTCCTTGCAGGGCAGGTAGTCCAAAGGCTCCCTCTCTTTTTAGAGTTTGGAAAGAGCATCTTCATATTTGGCCCTAGAGGCAGTGCACCTGCCGGGGTCTCCTCATGAGGCTCTGTCTCCTCACCACCCAGTCACACAGCCCACTGGTGTGTGGGTCTCCGTCCCCAGCCCTCCTCCCCAAGCGTGGCATCTTCAAGCTCTACACCACCTGCATTCCTCCAACACTGAGCCTCCCTTTCAATTTGATAACTAGAAGTGTTCTCCCCCGGAGCCACAGAGGACTCTGGGATTGAACCATTGATCATGATCCGTTATGCTTGGGTGGTGCTTATTAACAGGCTAGACATCCGTTTCACAAATATCCCCTCATTTAGTCTTCATGCAAATTCCACCAGAGACTGAGAGATGTGCTGCCCACCCGGGGCCTCCTCCCTGCAGGCCTGTGGGCTAGACAAGGTGCCCCGGCTGTCCCGTTCTGCATGCTGCAGCCACTTCAGGCTCGGGTGTCCTCCCTCTCCCTTCCCCTGCCGTGGGCTCCCCTCCCTCTTTACCATCTCACCTTTTCTCACAACGATGTTGAGGAAGTTAGAGGTGTGATTTTTCTTCGAAATCCAGCCCGTGCAGTAGTAGGTGCCGCTGTCTGTTTCTGTGGCATTGTGAATGGTGATGTTGTAGTTGTCGTACCAGAACTGGAGGAACTTGCCATTCCTGTAGTAGGTCACTCTTTTGACATTCAAATTCCTCCAACTGTGGCACCTGATGAGGAAGGACTCACCCTCCAGCACCACCTCAGTAGAGGCCTGAAGGAGCAGCCACTCTGAAGAACGGTCGTTACGTTATTTAACGGCAAATGGATGGAAAGACACAGAGGGGCAGAAAAAATAGGAGCGGTCATGCAGAGTCTGCGTCAGGAACCACATTTTATCATTAGCCCGTTTCTTGGCTCATAAGGGCAAGAAAAAGGAAAAACAAAATCACGCTTCGAGTCTGTCCTCTATACTGATGAATCCTCTCGCCTCCTGAAAAGGGAGTCTGGGGCCATGAAACCACTCGGACATCTCTGCTGAGCCTGTCCACGGAAGGCTCGAATGCCAGTATTCCCTACAGCCCTGTAGACGCCAGTTCTGGTCACTACGGGGTAATAAGACTATTCTGTCCAGGGAGTCCTCGCCTAGGGGCAGGTGTCTTTCGTCCTCCCATCTCTTAGGGGCTCCCTAGTTCTACTGTCAATCATAGTTGGCTCTGAAAGTTCCCCAGCACATGCATGCCAATATTAATTATGTGTGTAGTTACTCACTTAATATCCTCTTCCTCATTTGGCTCCATACTGCAGGAGGCCAGGGACCATGTCTGATCCTTACATTATATCCCCAGTGCCTAACACAATTACTTCAGAGTTGGTAGGTACTCAACGAATACTTGTTAACGAGGAGTCTGTAAAGTATAAGAGTTGGGTCGTATGGCTAATGTCACCGTGAGAATTGAAAGGCATTCACTGAGGGAGAATTTGGAACAAAGATCTGGCTAGGCTGTGCAGGGCACAGTTTATTTAGTAGTGATCCTTAAGGATTTTCTAGAATCCACTCCAAGGAAATAAAGAAGCTATCCCCTGCTGCTTTCGTTGGTGCCTGGAATATGCATAGGGATGTCACCACACCTCTTTTCACTCAAGAGAAAGACATAAAGTAGGCTTATCCTTTAAAGTATGTTTGCATTAAAAAATGTAAAGCCAAATATATCCATGACCTAACCATTTAAATGAAGTCATTCTTTGGTTCATCCAGCATTTACTAACTAGCCCGCATGTGCCTGAACGTGCTGTCCTAGTGGTTGGCAATAGCAGTCATGAAATTGGGGCAAACATAACATTTGTTCTTTAGTAAAAGTGGAAGTCATGAGGGATCTACGTGGATGTCTTTCAAAACTAAGAGAGCAACCTGATATCCAGGTCGTGGCTCGTGGAAACGGTTGACCAAATTTGACCTTTTGATCCCATTTCAGATGTTCAGCTCCTTGCAGTGTTCACATATCCAACATGCCGTGTGAGCATATCGTATACATCTGCCCCAAGCAGGGAAAGAGGGGTGAGGTAGACTGGAAGGATCCCACTGGGAGATGGGAGATGGCCAGGACCCCGAAAGGAGGTGGGGCCATGCAGGAGTAGTAGTGGAAGGAGACAGGCAGGTCTTGAGACAGAGACCCTGAGTCCCACCCCAGTGCACCAAGCCCCAGAATAACTTGATCTCTCCCCATCTCCAGACGGGCCATTCCTCACATGGGGGACTCTATCTTTCCATAGTCCTGGAACTTACCACTGAAGACTTTTAAGGACACAGGTTTACTCAGGATGGATCCTTTGTTCTGACACCTGTATTCCCCACTATCGCGGGTTTGGGCTTTCACGATGTCCAAAGTTAAAGTTGTCACTCCCAACCTGGTCTTGTTGTGGAACCACACAGTAGAGTCGAGTTCAAGAGAATTGTTCTCTTTACATGTAAGAGTCACACTGTCTTCTTTCAATATGGTAGTCCACGGTGGATTCAAGGACACTGTAGGTTCCCGGGTGCCTTTGAGAAGATCAAATTGTGGGAAGAGATATAGAGGGATTGAAAAGGGCTCCAGAGTACAGATATGGCAATAGTCAGACAGTTAGTGGTCAGTCTACCCTTGCACGGCCACTAATAAGAAACAGGAAGGAGGAAACAGTGTTGTGGCCCCAGGGAGTCCCAAACTAGGGGGAAAGACGGGACACGAGTGCAACATAGGGTGACCACTTCAGTCCTCCTGATTTCCATGCCAGTATCTGTCAGCGAGGACTACAGCCTCTGGTCAGGCAGAGACGATGTCTATCCTGTTCAGCCCTAGCTCAGCACAGTGGCTGCTACAGAGGACATGTTCATTAAATATTTGCTGAGTGGATGAACGTGTGAATAATGGATGAATAAATGTGTTAGACTAGCTGAAACAGTCTCTCCCAGTTCTAAATTTTTATGACTATTTAACTGTGAGTGGATATGGAGTGAAAAATCCACATCAATTCTGGAAGGAAGTGAGAAGCACCGAGAGAATCAGTCTTAATAGGTTTTCTGGAACAAAGAGATGTGGTACAAATTTGACCAAAGCCTGGGAAGTGGCCAGTGGCGATGAGGTACAGAAACAGAACTGGACTTGGACCCCAGGGGATTCTGTTAGAAGCTGGCCCTTGGTCAGCTGCGCGACCCCCAGCAAACACTTAATCAGGCAAAGCCCTCAGTTATAAAATGGCGGCAATACTAACCATGATGATGATGCAAGCATTGAATGAGGTTGTGTGGCAGTGCCTGGGCAGGGGTGGGGCAGGCTGGGCAGGGGTGGGGCATTTAGATGTTCCACTGACATGGTTGTTGGCATAGAAAGGGGTGGGGTGCCTCGAGACAATGAGGTGGTGTGTGAGCAGGTGTTGAACGGGGGAAAGAAGGCAGGCGGGGAGGGAGTGGGGCTCAGGTTGGTCAGGGAGGGACAGATGCCTAATCATTAGAAAGCAGAGGTGGTGGGGTGATGGGAAACAGTGTAGGGGGGAGTGTGCCCAGCCACGGTGAGACTGACGGAGCAAGGACTCACTCACCTGCTGACATGCCATCTGGATCTGCAAAAGTTCAAAGAGGATAAGTTAGTGTCTCTGCCCAGTCTTCTGGGACTCCCGAGGATGGGGATCTGGGGGTGGTGATGAGGTCTACATCCTTGGAGTTTGTTTGTTTGTTTGTTTATTGAGAGAGAGAGAGAGAGAGAGAGAGAGAGAGAGAGAGAGAGAGAGAATAAGCAGGCTCCATGCTGTCAGCATAGAGCCCAACGCAGGGCTCGATCCCATGAACCGTGAGATCATGACCTGAGCAGAAATCAAGAGTTGGACACTGAACCGACTGAGCCACCTAGGCGCCCCCAACATCCATGGAGTTTTAAGGGGTCAGCCATCTTGTCAGGAACCTGACCCAGGGAGAGAAAGAACTTCTCTCTTTCCTCTGCCCTCCCTCCCTTGCCCTCTGGGAGATGCCGGAATGACTGCAAGAACAGGCTTCTGGCTGGCTCCCCCTTAGGTCCTGCTCAGCCCAATTTGCTCTGCTCCCAGCTTGTGTCCACTAGAGTCCCCGCGAGATGCCCTGTGGTTTGCACAGAGCCCAGAAAAGTTCACCACGAAAACTGCCAACGTTCCTACCCCGGCCGCTACCCAGACCCACGTCGGCCCCTCCAGGAGGGGCCACCGAGCCTCTACTTACAGAGGAGGAGCAGCAGTGCTGTCCACAGCAGAGCAGGGCCTCCCAGGAAAACCAGCATCGCCTCCCTGGCTCCCAAATGCCGACTCGACGGGAGAGACCTAACGCCTTAAAATAGACTTAAAGCCAGAAAGGAGAAGGAAATGTTTTCTGTATCATATCTGGTTAACTCATCAGCTGCGCCTGGGTTTGCTTTCTTCTCTGGAGATAATATTCAGAGTAGCACCTAATTGGGCAATTTCACATTTGCCTCCTAGCACACTCCCTTACCGGGGCCAGAAATTGCTGACGTTCGGTCGTGGTTCTCTGGAGCCACCATCACTCTTGTTACCTAATTTCCTGCTGGTCCACGAGCCCGCCAGTCCTCCCGTTTTCATCCGATTCCCTGAGGATCCACTCTCTGAGCAGCCAAACTCGGGCTGTTTTCAGAGACGCCTCTTCTACTGGGTTTTGATGGGGCTCACAACACAGGATGACAGATGTGAGACCATAGCTTCCAGGGTCTGTTCTAGAATTTATTTTCTTTTCCAGCGTGTATCCATTTTTATGCTTCTAATCTTCCAGCATGACCACCCTTTCCCCTTTCAGCCCATACCAGCTCTCTTCCCCCCGGGACCCCTTCGACCAATTACTCTGTGTTTTAGCTCTAGGCCAGAGATGCTCGCCTTCTCGCAGGATTTGGTATTGTTGACGAATGCTGGAGATGATAGCTCCACAAATGTCTGTCGTCTTTGACATTCACAGGGTGAATTTTATTCTATTTTACTTTATTTTATTTTATTCTATTTTACTCTATTTTATTCTATTTATTTTATTTTATTTTGTTTTATTTTATTATTTTATTTTATTCTATTTTACTCTATTTTATTCTACTTATTTTATTTTATTTTATTCTATTTTACTCTATTTTATTCTATTTATTTTATTTTATTTTATTTATTTTATTCTATTTTACTCTATTTTATTCTATTTATTTTATTTTATTTTATTTATTTTATTCTATTTTACTCTATTTTATTCTATTTATTTTATTTTATTTTATTTTATTCTATTTTACTCTATTTTATTCTATTTTACTCTATTTTATTCTATTTATTTTATTTTATTATTTTATTTTATTCTATTTTACTCTATTTTATTCTATTTATTTTATTTTATTTTGTTTTATTTTATTATTTTATTTTATTCTATTTTACTCTATTTTATTCTATTTATTTTATTCTATTTTACTCTATTTTATTCTATTTATTTTATTTTATTACTTTATTTTATTCTATTTTACTCTATTTTATTCTATTTATTTTATTCTATTTTACTCTATTTTATTCTATTTATTTTATTTTATTACTTTATTTTATTCTATTTTACTCTATTTTATTCTATTTATTTTATTCTATTTTACTCTATTTTATTCTATTTATTTTATTTTATTACTTTATTTTATTCTATTTTACTCTATTTTATTCTATTTATTTTATTCTATTTTACTCTATTTTATTCTATTTATTTTATTTTATTACTTTATTTTATTCTATTTTACTCTATTTTATTCTATTTATTTTATTCTATTTTACTCTATTTTATTCTATTTATTTTATTTTATTACTTTATTTTATTCTATTTTACTCTATTTTATTCTATTTATTTTATTCTATTTTACTCTATTTTATTCTATTTATTTTATTTTATTACTTTATTTTATTCTATTTTACTCTATTTTATTCTATTTATTTTATTTTATTATTTTATTTTATTCTATTTTACTCTATTTTATTCTATTTATTTTATTTTATTTTATTTTATTTATTTTATTCTATTTTACTCTATTTTATTCTATTTATTTTATTTTATTTTATTATTTTATTTTATTTTATTCTATTTTACTCTATTTTATTCTATTTATTTTATTTTATTACTTTATTTTATTCTATGTTACTCTATTTTATTCTATTTATTTTATTCTATTTTACTCTATTTTATTCTATTGATTTTATTTTATTTTGTTTTATTTTATTATTTTATTTTATTCTATTTTACTCTATTTTATTCTATTTATTTTATTTTCTTTTATTTATTTTATTCCATTTTACTCTATTTTATTCTATTTATTTTATTTTATTTTATTATTTTATTTTATTTTATTCTATTTTACTCTATTTTATTCTATTTATTTTATTTTATTACTTTATTTTATTCTATTTTATTCTATTTATTTTATTCTATTTTACTCTATTTTATTTATTTTATTTTATTTTATTTTATTTTATTTTATTTACATGCAGTATTTATTCTATTAGGTCCTTGCCGAAACTCTGAAGCAGGTGGGAGAGTATGAAGTTAGCTAGGCCCACCTTGCTAACTTTCTGTCCCACCATGCTTTTCCTTACAGACTGTTGGAGGAAGTCTCCTGAATCAACCATAAAGATCCTCCGCAGGCCGACCTAACCAAAACGTCTAGCTTCTGTGGCATTAGAGAATTTGGGGCTACAAAGATTCATACGTAGAAATTTCCAGATAAGGGAGGCTGGTGACTGGTTTTAGGCCACGTGGTGGTTTAGTGACAGATCTTTAAAGAAAGCAGCAAGTCATTTTGAAAAAAGGCAGATTGTTTGGGTTTAAAGATCTGAATTCAAATACTCCTAGTATTTGTCATTAAGGTCCCTATAATATAGGGACAATAACGGCCTCAAGGTCACAGCTTTATTGTCAGGTGTAATAAGCTGATAAACACGTGAAGTACATCACCCAGTGTCTAGCATGTAAAAGAGGCTCCATAAGTAGGTCTTCTCCTTCTTTAGTACCATTATTAAAGACTTTTAAAGGGAGCCGGGGTGGCTTAGTCCGTTAAGCATCCGACTTTAGCTCAGGTCATGATCTCACAGCTCGTGGGTTCGAGCCCCTCGTTGGGCTCTGTGCTGACAGCTCAGAGCCTGGAGCCTGCATTGGATGATTCTGTGTTGCTTCTCTCTTTGTTCCTCCTCTGCTCGCGCTCTTTCTCCCGCTCAAAAATAAATAAATATTTAAAAAAAATTTTTAAAGACTTTTAAGAGAAACCTGCATTTCAACTGGACTAAGGCAAATGGCCACCCTCCTTTGTTTGATTGGTGGCATAGTTTATTTACATAAAGCAAGCTCATTCATCTTCATAATCATGATGAAGTGAGCGTGATAAGGAAAGACTTGAACACAAAAAGTTGTTCAGTGGGGGTGGGGAGGAGGTGAAAGAAATGGGGACGAAGCTGTTTTTTATGGTGCCGTCAGAGCAACATTTGACTAGCAAGGTCCTGGCAGAGAGAGATCTACTTTATCACGCTGTTGAGAGTTTGTCCAGGGCACTTATGAGATATTGCTTTTTCCTAAGACACTGATCTGACCATGACATTGCCCTTCGGAGACACTTTCCTGTGACTCACACAGTCTGTTTGAAAGCTTCCTCCTGAGACTCTACCCTGTCCAAACACCTCCTTCTTGAATGGGGGGGTGAGGTGGGCCCGTTGACCTGCACTGTCTCCTCCCGGAGACAGTACAAGCTTTGGGGGTGAGAGAGACCAATTTCGTTTGCTGTGCCTCCTGAAACTTTTGATTCGGTGTCTGCTGTTGAAATGAAGGTAGTGTTTTGGCAGTAGTGAGAGCGAACGGTTTGCAGATTCAGCAAAAGCAGTTCGTGAGAGCTTCAAAAACCAGCCAAACCACCCTGTCCATCCAGCCCTGAGACAAAAACAAAAGTAACAACAAAACCAGCAGCATCAACATCAGGAAGAATAAATCATCCCCATGGTATACAACCACAGGTACCCAAAGGAACAGATCAACACTAAGATAAGGCAGTAGCTCCACTCCACCCTGGAATAATGGGTTGATACACCAGTTGAATTCCACAATCCTTTCCCTTACCTAAAAACGAAGTCCCCTAAATTTGATCCGGTCTCTGGCTGGGATGTGCGTTACTTCCTTGTATGTCCCGCCTGTCGATATCAGCAAGTATGCTCACTGACATCAGTAGACTGGGTCTTCATCTCATTTCTTCCCACAAGCCTTACAATCTGGGTATTCCTAGACAGCATCTGTATCCCATATTGTGACCTATTGTTGGTTCTTGGAAACCTTAGTTGTATTTATTTCACTTGGGAGCAGTGGAGAAGGGAAAGGCCAATAGCCACACGTGAACGACGGGGCCGTTGAGCTGGGGTTCATCTCTGCGGCTGGATCCAGACTAAAAGGCTTTCGATGGGGACTTTTATGATTTGGGACATGGTAGCAGAGGAAGGGTCGGCCCATCGGGTCTCTGGGTTTTTGTGCCCTTCTCCAAAATTGGGAAGCAGACCGAGGGCTAATTTGTTGGCTTTTTCTTCTCTGTGTTCTCCAGCACAAGGCAAGGTCCATGTGACATGGGAATGTAAAATGATGAAAGACCAAAATAGCTGTCTGCTTGGGGTGTGAACGCACGTGGTAAAAACACCGATCTCTCCCCAAGGACTAGGTACAGGGCTAAGCACACAACAGGTCTGATCTGTTTTGCTCCCACCAACTTTATGTGGTTAAAAAATGAGGAAACGAAAACACAGGGAAGGTGGGTGATTTGTCTAGTCATGCAGCTGCTAAGTGGAAGAATTAAGATTTGAAACTGGGCAGTCTTGCTAAAGAGCCTGGGCTCACGACCACTTCCATATGATGTCTGTCGATCCAGTCTACGCAGCGTGCTCAAAGTACACGTGGATTCATGGGCCCCGCACAAAATTATTTGGATTTCCAGGGATCTGGAACCCACAAATGGGAAATCACTGACCCGGTCCAACCTCCTGTTCTACAGTTTCTTTTCTTGGCTTCACGGGATGACTTCTCCATCCGTAGTCACACAGTGCTGTTGGCATGGTCACATATTTATTATGTATATTTCATAGATGTGTCTGGAGAGAAGCGAGAGGGAGCCGTACCTTTTAATCTAGATTCTTAAGGCCAGGAGGTCATCAGCTCTCTTTGCCACCAGGACAGGAGTCTGTTCAGGAAAGCAGATTCAATAGCAGTGCTGGCCGCCTGATGGATTTTCACAATAAAGGCAGTGGTGTTACCACTTTTTTTTTAATTCATGTCTTGACCTGAACAGTTCCTTGCTTTGGGTAGATCCAAAAGAAATAAATGGAAGCTCCCAGGACTCCCGAAGTGAATACCACTGAAAAGGAGATGGGGACAGGGCTTATGGAAGCCACAATTTTGCATGTGGACAGAGGGTTTTTTTTCCCCCAAGAAAAGAAAAATAAGACTTCAGAAAATAATCTCAAAGATGATCTTTTCCTTCCGTCTTTAGAAGACTGAGACGAACTGCTTTCTGACATGGAAGGGACACTCAGTGGGATTTTTCACAGAAACATGGATTTGAATGGAGACCAGCCACGAAATATATTTCTAGTACCTGATTTTGATAGAATATGCTCTTGCTCTAATTCAAAGGTGATCATAGTATTCGGATTTTATATAGTGATACGGCAAGAGCTAATATCCTATAGACTGTTTATAGGTGAGTCCTACCAGATATCCAGTTAAAGGCTGCCAGCGGTCGAAGGACCTGGCTCAGGTGCACGGTCATGCTCCTAGTCGTAAACATTCGGTAGACTGGGCAAAGGCTTCCTAACTAGTGTTACATCTCTTGGGTGTCCCCTAACACCATAAAATACAGAGAGAAAGCCCTTGAATCAGTCTCCTAACATTTCTTAGGGCTGGACCACTGCCTGAGCGTGATGTGCCCTGTGGGTATCTGGGGTACCGTGCTGCCTGTCTTTGAGATGCGTAACCAGCCACTCATTCTCCAGATGAGGCATCTCGGTGGCATCCTGTAGTTGGGAAGCAGTCTGAGCCACGACGTGTGCTCAGGCAAACTGACCACGAACTTCGCCTTATAAATGCTGGGTTCCAGCTCAGAGACCCAGAGGCCCTCAGACTTGCCTTCCTGACTTCCAAAAAATGCAGATCAGTTGAAGTGACCCGAGTTTTCCTTCCGAATGGGGAGAACAGAATTATTCACCTGTTAAGGAATATTCTCAGAGGGCATGGTGGTGTTAAAAAAAATTGTATAAAATGTTAGACTATTGCATTAAATTTTAAAACATAAAGTGTAAAAATAAATTATTGTCCACGCATATTTTACAGAGATTATGTGTAAGACTGATGAGAGAGTGCAGCTCTGAACAGGCTCTGGGGTTTGATTCTCAGCTCAGACCACTTATGACATGTGACCCCTGTCAAATTGCTTGGCGTCTCTGTGCCTCAGCCTCATATCTGGGAAAATGGAGGCAGTGCTGGCACCTGTTGCTGTGAGTGTCACTGAGTTGATGTCGCGAAAGGTTTAGAGAGACGTTGGCAGAAAGGAAAGCCGTAGGTGTGATTTATTGTGTGAGTATTGAGCAAGGAGCCTTTGGACTTGCGAAGAACAGAGACAGACCCTCTCATGCGTCCTTGGGCAAAGAGCTCGAAAGACCACTGGTGGGTCCAGGAGGCAACACTGGGTCCAAGGACGCAGCTCCGTGCCCACGCCAGGTGCGCATGGGGGAGCAGACCGCGCCTCCCGCTCGGAGTGGGCAGGGGAGCTCGGGGCGGTTGCTCGCTGGGGGTCCCGGTCCCTTCCCAGGCGTGCTTGCAGACAGAGAAACCTCTCTTGCGGTCAGCCCTCGAGTCAAGTGTAGTGTGGGCCAGTTTATGTCAAGCTTCCTTACAGAATTACACAGTTAAAGAATGGAAACAGCCTTCTCTTAAAGGAAACCCTGCAGGCTGTCAGCAGATAAGGACAAGAGGTCTTAGCTCAGCCAAGGATATTTGCATTTTAATAGGTAACTTCTGCAGCCCTAATCTTTCAGGACCCACCAGACGGTACTGTGACCAGTGTTTCTGGGGGTGATGATGTGTACAGGTCGGGGTTGAAAAATGAGGACACAGGGAGTCGTCTGCACCTCTCAGGTCATACTCCCTGAGTCTGTCATCCCTGCCACAGGCTGTCAGGAAATGGGTGTGTGTGTGCGAGAGAGAGAGGGTGTGTGTGTGTGTGTGTGTGTGTGTGCGCATGTGTGCGCGACCGTGTGTGTGTGCGCGCGACCAGGTGTGTCTGAGTGTGTGCACAAGCATGTGCGTGCGTGAGCACGTGTGTCTTAGTGTGTGCGAGCACGTGTGTGTGTGAGCACGTGTATGCATAAGCACCTGAGTATGTGCATGTGTGTGAACATGCGTGTGTATACACAAGTATATGTGTGTGTGCGTGTGCAAGCATGTGTCTGTGCGAGCATGTGTGTGTGAGCATGTGTTTGTGTGTGTGCACAAGTATGTATGAGCATGTGCGTGTGTGTGTGTGCGTGTGCACAAGCACGTGTGTGTCTGAGTGTGTGTGAGCATGTGTCTGTGAGTGTGTGCGTCTGTGCACGAGCACGTGTGTGCCTGTGTGTGAGACCATGTGTGTGTGCACGAGCATGTGTGTCTGAGTGTGTGCGTGTGTGCACAAGCATGTATGTGCACGAGTACGTGCACAAGCACGTGTGTCTGACTGTGTGCATGTGTGTGCAAACGTGTGTGAGTGTATACGCAAGTGTATGTATGTGCATGCGTGAGCATGTGCGTACGTGCACGAGCATGTGTGTGCACGAGCATATGTGTGTGTTCATGTGTGTGAGCACATGTTTTGAGTGCACAAGTATGTATGAGCACGTGCATGTGTGCGTGAGCACGTGTGTGTCTGAGTATGTGTGCGAGCATGTGTGTGTGTGTGCGTTTGCACGTGAGCACATGTGTGTCTGAGTGCGTGTGTGCAAGCATGTGTGTGTGAGTGTGTCTGTGCATGAGCACGTGTGTCTGAGTGCATGAATACATGTGTCTGAGTGTGAGAGCATGTGTGTGTGCACAAGTATGTGTGTCTGAGTGTGTGCGTGTGTGCACAAGGATGTGTGTGCATGAGCACATGTGTGAGTGTGTGCACAAGGATTGTGTGCATGAGCACGTGTGTGTGTACTCAAGCACGTGTGTCTGTGTGTGCATGTGTGTGCGAACATGTGTGTGAGTATATAAGCAGGTATATGTGTGTGTGCGTGCGCGAGCATATGTGTGTGTGCATGTGTGTGAGCATGTTTGTGCACAAGCATGTATGAGTATGTGCATGCATGCGCGAGCACGTGTGTGCACGAGCATGTGTGTGTGTGTGAGCACGTTTTGAGTGTGCACAAGTATGTTTGAGCATGTGCATGCGTGCATGAACACGTGTCTGTGTGCATGTGCACGAGCACGTGTGTGTCTGTGTGTGCAAGCATGTGTGCGTGTGTGCGAGCACATGTGTGTGTCTGAGTGTGTGCGTGCAAGCGGTTGCATATTGCTTGCTGCAGCAATGTCTACAACACACATTGTTCGCTCTCAGGAGGCACCAAACACCCCACAGCACCCAGGACGGCCTCGTGCGGAAGAAAGAATTGCCCTGTTTCTGCACGACTTCAGAATGTCCAACCAGCCCTTTTATCATTATTTGCGCCTTGAATCTGACTGTTTGACAAATAAATGCAAAGATTTCTTTTTTTACATTTCTTCCTATATGCTGGATGGTCTAGGGGAAAAACCCGTGTATGCCGAGAGAAGGTGAGTCCCTTCTCTTCCTGGAACAGCATCCTTCAATCATGCACCGTGTGACCGAATCAGACCCCCAGCAACCGAGCTTCCTGGTCATTGCCTCACCCGCCGCCCCCTCCTCTCCACCTGCGTGGGGGCTGGCACACTCATCATGAGTGTGTTTTCTTATCATAAAGTTGTTCGGTTTTATGTAGGTTAAGACTTCCTGTGTGTACGAGAGGTGGGTCTGGCTTCAGATGCCCGCAACTTCCGCAGTTTGGACCCTCCTTAAAAAACTGAATAGAAGATTATGAATACGATATTAGATATTGGAGTGACGATTTAGAACAAGAAATTCTATCACAAAAATTATAAAATATAGAAAAGGTGAAAAATGACGTGAATGTTATAAAGGTCCAGAAAAGATAGCAATTAATTTGCTGCCAGACATTCCATTCTAACTCTTCTTTTCCTCTGTACCTTTACTACAGACTCTTTGATCTCCTGTTCACCAGTGATACTGTATTATCATTTTTAATAGAGAAATTAGAAATACAATTCATTCTTTCCCCTAGCATTGCTGATCAGCAGGTTTTTCTTTAAAAAAAATTTTTTTTTTTTTTTTTTTTTAAATTTTTTTTTTTTTCAACGTTTATTTATTTTTGGGACAGAGAGAGACAGAGCATGAACGGGGGAGGGTCAGAGAGAGAGGGAGACACAGAATCAGAAACAGGCTCCAGGCTCTGAGCCATCAGCCCAGAGCCTGACGCGGGGCTCGAACTCACGGACCGCGAGATCGTGACCTGGCTGAAGTCGGACGCTTAACCGACTGCGCCACCCAGGCGCCCCTAAAAAAAATTTTTTTAATGTTTGTTTATTTTTGAGGGAGAGAGAGAGCCAGAGTGTGAGCGGGGGAGGAGCAGAGAGAGAGGGAGACACAGAATCCGAAACAGGCTCCGGGCTCCGAGCTGTCAGCACAGAGCCCGACGCCGGGCTCGAACTCACGGACCGCGAGATCGTGACCTGAGCCGAAGTCAGACGCTTAACCGACTCAGCCACCCAGGCGCCCCCAGCACTTTTTTCTGTTATTGGTACTTGGGGCGCATAGCAAGTGCAGTTTCTAGGAGGTGTCCACGCTGTTTGTGTTGCTACAGGTTTGTGCCTGACAAACAGAGGAGTCCTGATAAGTTTTGTTTTGTTTTGTTTCGTTTCGTTTCCATGCCAAAAAAGACGAAGCGTCACGGTGTGTTTATAATTTTGTATTTCACTTTACCGAAAATGTTCCTGGAGAGAACCTCCGTTTTCACTAGACACGGAAAGGTACCAAATCCTCTGCGTACAATTTTACACACAGCTGACGCTTGGGAAAACGTTCTGGCAAGATTAGCTTCTGACTCCAGATATTTCAACAGGGGTGTTCCTTGGCTGCCCACAAATTTCCAGCGCCGAGCGCCGGAGGATGGGATCACGCTGCAGCCTGACCTCTGCCTCCACCTTTGTGTCCCGAAGCCAAGACGGTTAGCTCTTTGGTGGAAGCCACTCCTTCCACGATGGCTCAAAGCGCCTCGCCTCGTCTTACCCCACCTGGCAGGAACTGCAAACCGCGTGCATCTGTTACGCTGAACCAGAACCCCCTCAACCCACGTCCTCCTTAGCCGGATGCCAGAACCTTCCAGCAGCTACCCTCATGTTGCCAATAGGCGAGGAAGCGGGGAGAGACAGTGGTCTTGTCCAAATGGGGCTAAGTTATCTTACTTCTGGAAATGTTACAGGAGCGTATGGCTTCTTGCAGGACCTTGGAGGGGCCCACGCCAGTGAGGGGCATGACGGCTAGCTTTCCTCAGTGCCCCCTCCACGCCCGACTGCATCCATAGGTGAGTCCATGGTCCATGCATTCTCATCAGGATAGCCAAGAAGGTGTTACCAAATATGTGGCACAAAATGGGTTCTGATGGGATTGAAAAGTACTGGTCTGGATTTTGAAGAAGAGAAGGTGACCAAGTGAAGGTGAACGAGGTGCCTGGTACCAGGCAGGCTCCAGGGAAATCTTCCTTTCCTTCAAGAAAACCTGTGAGTATCGAGTGTCTGACCCAAAACTGGAACATACGGTCTGACCCGGGATGCGAGCAGCGGACTGAATATTGGAAACAGATGCAGCGTCAGAAAACTCAGGACATTTTGGTAGCCATTCCTATAGGCCAACGTTTCTCATAGGATTTCTCAAGGATTTGCAAATTCTTTAAATGAGAAAACACGTACAGTTTTCATTGGTGATGCTCTGAACACGTAAAGTAAGTTACGGCTCATTCAGGTGACCATTTCACAAGTGAAATCTCCACTTGATTTCAGCGCCTTCGTGTGCGTTTTTGTTTACAAGTCACAGCTGCACCAGTGACTGTCAAGTCATTTTGTACCCCTGAAAGTGGGTTAAAAAAGGGAAAAGTGGAAAGAAGTTTCCCCCAGCACACGGACCCCCACAGAACGGGCTGCTGAAGACACAACCACCTTCTGTTTCCTTGGGTTTGGTTAAATTGAACTGTAATCGACAGAGTGATTTGACATTTTTAAGCATCACCAAACGATCCCTACAGTAAGTCTAGTTATCTGTCACCTTGTCAAGCTGTTACCGTTTTATGGACACTGCTCTGTGCTGTACGTTACATCCCCATGACTTACTTATTTTACAACTGGTAGTTGACGCTTCTTAATCCCCGTCAGCCGTGTCAACCTCTCTGGTGACCACCTGTTTCTTTCCTGCATCTGTGAGTCTGTCTCTAACACAACCCTCTCTATCACAGCTCCTCCGACAGTCGTGTTGCAGAGAGATGTGTGAAGATCCTCTCCGCACACAACCCATGGGGCAATGGTTGATTCGAAAATACAAATAAATAATTTTTGTATATTCCCAATACCAAAATTAGATTTATACCGATTTCTAATATATTTCAATATGGTCAAAATGTTCGCCTTTTACCATATGTTTTCACCCCTATGGGGATCTTGAGAAACTTCACAGAAGACCATGGGGGAGGGGAAGGGGAAAAAATAGTTACAAACAGAGAGGGAGGGAGGCAACCCGTAAGAGACTCTTAAATACAGAAAACAAACTGAGGGTTGGCGGGGGGTGGGGGAGAGGGAAATGGGTGACGGGCATTGAAGAGGGCACTTAGGATGAGCACTGGGTGTTGTATGGAAACCAATTTGATGGTAAATTATATTAAGAAAATGTTCACCTCTAAGAGAAAAAGAGAACTATGCAGGGTTATCACGGGCTCCTAGCAGTCAGCATTGAACATAGACTGCTGGTAGGGTTTTGGTAAATTATATGCTCTAATTTCCCGGAGTGAACAAAAAAATCTTGAAGTCGATTAATGTCATTTTGCACGACATGCTTTTCCAAACAGGCAGTCCCTGAAGCTGAATTATTATGACCATTAATGAGGTCATAGGAATGACTTATAGATATAGACCGAATACTTGATCATCTTACCATGAAACCCCACACACAAAATTTCGTTTTGGCACAAAAACATTATTCAGCCTATTATTTTCCTTTCTTTATTCAACAAACATTTATGTGCTAAGCCTTCTGTAATGTGCTGGTAATGCAAATGAGAACTAACTACATAGAGCAGACTTCTTCCCTCACGGAGTGAAGATTCTGTTGGGAAAGACAGACATGACACAAGTAAACAAATAAAATGGGAACAGCTTGTAATTAACGTTTGGAAGAAACAAATAACATTGCTGGACAGAATTACAGGGGTCATTTAGATAGGACGGTCAAGAAAAGGCCTTTCAAGAAAAGTGGTTTAGAGCATGAGATAGAATGGACCAAGCAAAAAGCTATGGCAGGTTCAAAGTCCCCCAAACAAGAAGGAATTTAGAGAATTCCAAGAATTCAGAGAAGACGAGTGAGACTGAAGCACAATACAGTAGCTCAAAATATGATTAGAGGTGTATATAGCGGCTGAGTCCGGCAAGTATCAGGATTTTATTTGCAGGGCAATGAAAAGCCATCAATCAAACTATTTGAACAAGAGAACACACACACACACACACACACACAGAGGCATTTGTGTGTGTGTTCACCTTTAAACAGCTTTTAAAAACTAATTTCAAATTTTTTTTAAATGTTTATTTTTGACAGAGAAATAGAGCATGAACGGGGGAGGGGCAGAGAGAGAGGGGGACACAGATTCCGAAGCAGGCTCCAGGCTCTGAGCTGTCAGCACAGAGCCCGACATGGGGCTCGACTCACAAATGGCAAGATCATGACCTGAGCCAAAGTCGGAAGCTCAACCGACTGAGCCACCCAGGCACCCCTAAAACTAATTTTTTAAACATTTATTTATTTTCGAGAGACAGAGACAGAGAATGAACAAGGGAGGGGCAGAGGGAGAGGGACACAGAATCCGAAGCAGGCTCCAGGCTCCGAGCTGTCAGCACAGAGCCCAACATGGGGCTCGAACTCACAAACGGCAAGATCATGACCTGAGCTGAAGTCGGAAGCTCAACCGACTGAGCCACCCAGGCGCCCCACCTTTAAACAGTGTAATGGCAGGGCTCCCGGGTGGCTCAGTCAGTTAAGCGTCCGACTTCAGCCCAGGTCATGATCTCACGGCTCATGAGTTTGAGCCCCACGTCGGGCTCTGTGCTGACAGTTCGGAACCTGGAGTCTGCTTCGGATTCTGTGTCTCTCTCTCCTTCTCTCTCTCTCTGCCCCTCCCTTGCTAGTGCTCTTTCTCCATCTCAAAAATAAATAAAGTAAAAAAAATCTGAAAAAAATAAACTGTTTGATGGCTTTTCGTCGATTATGAGAATGCACACATCTATGCACACACACATGCACATGCACACCGCAGCTGTGCATGATGAAGATGTGTCCAGTGGCAGCTGGGAGATGGTCAGGACGCAGTAGGACACGATGACAGATCAGCCTGCAGAGGGAGCAGTGCGGGTGACGACGAGTTGACGGAGTTCAGGCATATGTTGGAAGTGGTATTAACAGGACTTGCTGACAGATTGGAGCATGAGGGAAGCATAAAATAGCATTCCCAAGTTTCTGTTTTTAATCGCTGGGTAGACAGTGATAGCACTCATTACATGGCGAAGACTGACGAAGTGCCAGATGTAGGGAGGAAAGTCAAGTGTTCTGGTTTGGAGATGCTTCAGTTTGAAGCGTTTCTGTGACAGCTACGTGTTTACGCTCAACAGGCAGTTCTAAGAGCTGGGAGACCGGAAGAAATGTCTGGACTAGAGACACAAAGTTGAAAATCGCTGGCATATGTTTAAAGCCACAGGAGCAAGATGAAATCAGCCAAAGAGGGAGAAGGAGCCGCTGGGAAAAGAGAATGTCCCAGGACAGAGCCATGAGAAAATCTGATATTTAGAGGATGGGGAGAAGGGGAAGATCCAGAAAGAGACCAGTAAGAAATGGCCAGTAAGGAAGCACAGAGAACCGTGTCACTAAAGGTGAGGAGTTGATTATATTGAATTTTATTGAGAGGTGAAGCAAGACAGTAGAATTATTCTTTGGATTTAACAATATGGAAAGTTCTGGAGCCTTAACAGTGGCAGTTTCAGGGGGACTGGTGTGTGTGGAAGGCAGCTTGAAGTGGGCTGGAAAGGGACTTGGGAGCGAGCATGCCTGTCTGAGTTTTGCTGTGTGACAATGATGCAGGGAGACACAGGGTCGAGAGAGGGTTTGTGTTTTATGGGAGATGCTAGATCCTACTGTTAGCAGATAGGAATAATCCAGTAAGTGGAGACAGACAATGAGGGAAGGCAGAGTCAGGTAGTGGAAAGGGTGAAGTCCTTGAATCAGCAAAAAGGGGAGAAATGGTTTCCATTCATTCAATTCACTTAAGAGTTCTTGAACATAACACAGGTGCTTCTGCTATCACATCATATGCATTTATTTTAGCCAGTCCTTGCATTCTGTAAAAACACACACTAAAAATAACAAGTCTTTTGGGAAAAAAATGTCGTGGCAGGTCACGCAAAACCTATAACCAGAGCATTGACATAAACATTAGCATGTCTGTGAAATAAAGTAAACCGTTTTAAGCAAATGTTAAATGTCTAATAACGGAGTCCAATCAACAGTAGGTGTAGAACTTCATCTTCTTCAAAGGTAAAGGAAGGTTGATGGAAGGCGGTGACGAGGAGGAAACACACAAAAGCCATCGATAGGAGCAGACCGTCCGATAAAACGCTCAAGACAGACGCACGGTAAAACTAAGCCCCCTTCAAGCAAATGGTCTTCGTCCAGGGTCCTCCAGCCCCAGCTGTGCTCCACTGAGCTAGTAAGATCTCTGTCCGGCCGCTCTTCCTTGGTAGTAAACATAACACGCTGGGAACATTCTCCTGAGAACGAGCTTCTACATCATATTGACATGATTCCTGCGGTTACCAATAGTATATGGAACGTTTGCATTCCAGAAACATGTGCTGCATCGGCACAGAAACTGTAGTGCATTTCGCGTTAAGCAGCTGCTGTGTGCGTAGCAATACACCAAGCACTGTGTAGGGCGCAAAAGTGCAAGAGAAAGGGTGTCCCCTCACCATGTTGGACTTTGTCAAACTCCTGATTTCCGCAGGCAGAAATAATAAAGGAGAGACTGGAATGTGTTGCAGTAAACATAATAAACATGGAACAGCAACAATAATAATTGTTGACACTTAACGGAGCACGGGCTCCATGGCAGTGGTTTCTCCCATTTGACACCCACAAGAACCCCATGGAGTGGTACTGGTAACATCCTTATTTTTCACCAAGTAGAGGGGTCATACACGCAGCGAACGGCAGAGCCAGGATTTGAAACTCAGAGGCCTGAACGGCTGGGTTCTTAAGTAGGGGGAAAGAAGGCATTCAGTGCGGTGTCCCGGTATTTTCCCCACAACATTTGGGATCGTTGAATCGTTCAGTCCATCTCCAACAAGTTGAGAACTCATAGCCATGTTTTGCATTACAGCCGATGAAGCACTATTCTGGAAGAGCGCCTAAAGCTGGTGGGGCTGCAGGAAAAGTCTGGGAAAAAGGGATTGGAGCTACAGAGCAGGTGCTGGGAGTTAGTGTGGTCACCATTTCACATGGCAAGACCAAGCTTCTGTCCCATGGGTCGGACAGGCAAACAGAAGGTGATAGAGGCTTGAACCATCTTGCCCCACGGGGCCATTGTTTGGGTGGGTGATGGGGACTCCAATGGCATGACGCTGTGGAGTGGGTTGCTTCCAATGACAGCCAAAGGAGGTGGAGCCTTAGATGGGCAGGCGGATGGGACAGAGGCGCCTCTGAAAACCCTACGAAGGCCCTTCTCTGAGAGCACCTGCATTTGGCTAACAGAGAAGAAAGAACCAATCAATGTTGACAAAATAGTGACAACTAGCAAAAAAGAGGACCTCACCACCAGCGTCCCTCCACTTACGAGGTGGTAGTCGTGTGCAGGAACAGCAGTTACGACAAAGGCAGGAGCGACCGCGCCTACACTGTGGGTGACCGTTGTCTCATTCCGCCTTCTCCCCTCTCCCCCCAACAACGAGGGGCTGGTGCTAGAAAGAGAAAGGGGCATGGGTGGCAAGGTCACCATCCTTCACCTCCCAACACACCTCAAGCCACTGAAGCCACAAACCCTGTTCCATGCTCGGGCAGCAGGGTAGGCGTGGGGGGTGGGGCATGGTTAGGTAGAGGAGGAGGGATGATGGAAACCAGAGGGAATTTCAGCTAGAAGATAAAATTAAAATTTGAGAACACAGGATTGTGTGTAGTAACTTCAATGAGTCTGTGTTAGTAACGCAAAGTGATGAAAAGTTTATGAAATTGGTGTAAGATGTCATTAAGGGAGCATGCTGTCCAGCAGGAATCAAGCCACAGGAGTGGTTATTGAAAAAAAAAAAGTTAACAATTTCATGTTTATATCTCACAAGTTGAGACTCCTTTCAAAACAGTTGTGTCCCTGAAGTGGAAAGGTTGGACCACATGAGCCGCAAGGTCCTCTGCAGGTCTAACATCCAAGCATTTGCTGGCAGTCGGGACCGGAGGAGTTCAGGCAGCTCAGTTACATGGACGGTGTCGCCCTGTGGTGTTTGGCAAAAGGCAGTGGCTGCCGCTGCCTGGCCGACGAGTCCTCGGTTCTCCTCTCCGGTCCGCCAGGTGGTAGTTCAGGACGTGTCGTAACCTCACCTTCTGTGATCTTGTCTCACACTGGCAGAGGTGAAAGGAAAAAGCAGGAGGCGGTGATAGGTTTGAAAGTGGAAGTGACTGGAAGGATGCGGTTGAAAGCACAGTACAAGAAGGAAGGTAGGATTGATGGTAACCATGGGGTGTCTGGTAGAAGAAGTGACTCGGGGGACAGATGGTACCTTCGGGCTCCTAATCGGTGTTATCCTAGGTCCCATGGTAGGGGGAAATATCATACGACTTTAAAATAGGAAAGCACCTTAGAGACAATCAATTTAAAGTCCTCGTGTTAGGGAGCCACAGAACGTGGTTTGTGTGCGTTTGTGTGGCTATCTAAGACATTGATCGGAGGCAAACACAGGACAAAATCATGAGGCTTCGTTGGTTTGTTTGTTTTGACTGAAGATTCAGACTGAGAAAAGTATGAGCGACCCAGGGCTCCTAAGGACTGTCCTCGTCCAGTGTGGGGAGAAATATACTCAAGAAATGAGCAAATAAATGAGCTGAAGCATCCCAGGTAATAGCAAGACAGAGTCAGAGGGATGTGATAAAGCGAGCACGGGCGGCTAATTTGTGTATCTAGGTTAATCACAGACCGAAATGATAGCGGGGCAGTTGGCTCTCAATCTGGAGTTCGGTGAATCGCCACACTAAATGACACTCACCCGCAGCCCTGCCAAACAGACTGGCAGACGTGTACCTTTCCCTACGCGACCGTGGCTGGCGAGCTTCTCTTTAGGAGAAACCCCAGCACGTAGAAGTGTCACTGAATCAGGGCTGAGGAGAATTCCAGGACTGGCAGTGATTCACAGCCCTGAACGCATCCAAATGATCAGGGAGGGGAACCGAGAATAGCCCCACGAATTCGCTCATTTGAAAATCTTGGTGTCACCCCCATCATCCGGGGTTTGTGTCTCAGCCACGCAAACTTCAGATCTCAGTGGCAAACTCTACAAAGCTGATCAGTCTCTGGGACGTCACTCAAACTCACTAGATGACCCCAAATGCGAATTCGTCCATTCTTTGCGGTATATATATGAGACCAGTCATACCTTTGTGGCTTTTGCTTCCTGGTGGATAGAAGTGACTAGTATATTAAAATGCATGCCGGAAGATTTCTTGT
The DNA here is from genome assembly GCF_028749965.1 of Puma concolor. Classification (NCBI taxonomy): domain Eukaryota; kingdom Metazoa; phylum Chordata; class Mammalia; order Carnivora; family Felidae; genus Puma; species Puma concolor. The sequence goes on along the minus strand of NC_141683.1, from coordinate 4,121,338 downwards.
TGTTCCCATATTACTCTGTTCCTACCCTATCAAAGAACGCGTCACAATAGATGAACAGCACATCTTTTTTGTCTGGTTCCTCATCACATACCATGTGTGTTTGATTCGTTCTCTTTACGTGGTGTTCAGCACAGCTCAGGGCACGTGTAGGTTTTCTGTAAATATTTATTAGAGGCATAAAGGAGCAATTAGCTCATTGATTACCTCTATCATGATATTGCAATCTAAGAAATTATCCTTCTCTTCCTTAGAGACAATTTTCTAAAAAATAAAAAAAAAATCTCTCAAAGAGCATTGGGCACATGCTCAACCCCTGTGTCTCCAATTGTTCATCCCTGGTAGGAACTGTGAATCTCATCTTGGCCTCTGTGTGAAGGAAAACCAGCGCGCAAGAGTTTCCTCTTCAATTCGTTCCTATGGTAATACCGTCAAGTGTTTCCTTTGATGACTGATGGCTTGCCAGGTCTGCTGAGATATATGGAGTGTGGGCAAGATACAGCCTCTGATTCCCTTTCTGTTATTAAAACCACAGGGTACTTCACTATACATTTAACTAACTGGAAAGACAGGATAAGAAAGTCAGTAACTGAGGGGCACCTGGATGGCTCAGTCAGTTAAGCAACCGACTTTGGCTCAGGTCATGATCTCACGGTTTGTGAGCTTGAGCCCCGCGTCGGGCTCTGTGATGACAGCTAGGAGCCTGGAACCTGCTTCAGATTCTGCGTCTCCCTCTCTCTCTGCCCCTCTCCTGCTCACGCTCTGTGTCTCTCTGTCTCTCAATAATAAATAAACGTTAAAAAAATTTTTTTGAAGAAAAAGAAAGAAAGCCAATAAATGAAAAGGAAGGTGACGTTCATCGTGCTGCCTGGCTCTGACCTGTAGGTGCCCTTCACCCCGGGCACGCATCACCTCGCTGAAGAAGAGTCTCCTCTGACCTGCCTTTCAGGGTGTCTTTGTGGCAGAAACTCCAGCTCTTCCAGAAACCACGAGGAGTTTGATCTTCTATGACACGTCCATGGCCGTGTGCGTGGATTATTCTGAAGTGTGCTACTCAGACCTTGGGGTGAATAAGAGGGTGTACACCATCCTTTTCTCCCTTGGATCTACCACCGACCCCTTGTTTCTAGAGCTTTTGTTTCTTCTGCTCAGAGAATCATTTGTGGGTCTGCTTCCGTTCGCAGACACCGCTCCTACCTTCGCGCTATGCCCCATCTCACGCCTCAGCTGAGGTGACATGGGCTGGCTGTGCTAGGACTGTGTGTGGTCCTGCATCGCCCACATGTCAAAAGGAAATCCCTCCCCTCCTACCACTTCCCCCCCCCCACACCGGATATAACGGAACACGCACTAGACTCTGATTAGAGGGTCCAAGTTTGGATTCTATTTCTACCCAGTCCTACCTCACTCACTGCCCTAATGGATGAGAAGAAACTTCCGTACACAAACAGTTTCACAGAATAAATATAAGAGAAGTGACGTGACGAGGAAAGCACTGTTGGCAACTTCTAATAAAAAATTGATTTAGACAAAAGTCATCAAAAGATGAAATGATAAAATATTGATGGGATCGATTTGAATAGAGCACCGGGCTGTTGCTCCCTGAAATGCTGATCAATTTTGCATTGCTTACGGTGGCATACCAAATAGTATGTGCCTTGTGGTTGGGCAGTCAGATAAATGTAGGATGCCTCGCTAAATTTGAATATCAGATAAAGAAGGAATCATTTTCAGGGTAGATATGTCTCATGTAATATTTGGGACATACGTATCCTAAAAAACTATTTGTTGTTTATTTAAAATCCAAATTTAACTAGGTATCTTCTATTTTTATTCGTTAACCTGGTAACTCTACTTGATGTAATGCAAAGCTGTGTGCGGTGCGTGTGTGTGTATAGTTTAATAGACATATAATGTATATATAAAGTGTAATATAGTATAACGCAGTTTATGGTATATATATTTTAATACAGTTTGTGTCGTTTAATAAGGTTCACCCAATTCAGCCTTTAGAACTGACTTCCAATTTACAGGCAATACAGGGCATAGAGAAACAAATGATACGATGTGTCAATGATATCCTGAAGGTGAGATTGTGACCTGGTTTTTATTTTTATTTTTATTTTTTTTAAATGAAAGGAAATGTTTCTTTTTTTTTTTTAAATGTTTATTTATTTTGAGAGAAAAAGAGAGACAATCCCGAGCAGGCTCTGCACTGTCAGCAGAGAGCCCGACGTGGGGCTTGAACTCATGAATCTTGAGATCTTGATTTAAGCTGAAATCAAGAGTCAGACGTTTAACGACTGAGCCACCCAGGCACCCCTGACCTGCTTTTTGAACATGTCAATGAAATGGAAAAAACTGGGTGGGGGATGACGGAATGCTCTAGACCACAGATACTCAACGAAGGATGGTTTTGCCCCTCAGCAGGTATTTGGCAATACTTAGAGGTGTTTTGGTCTCCCCCAGTATGCTGCAGGGAGGGGAGACGATGCTGCGGGCATCTAGTGGGCAGAGGCCAGGAAAGCTGCTAACCATCTCATAACACGTGGGACACCCCCGCCCCCACCACACCGCACTAAATATCGGGCCCCAGATGACAGCAGTGCCACTGTTAAAAGAGACCCCGATCTGGACTAAAAGAGCCTTTGAAGACTCTACAACTGATTGCCATGCACAGGCCCTTCTGCATCTTGACCCCACACTTCACATACAGCATGCCTACGATGGAAAGAAATTTTCCATCTAATTAAAAATTAGGCAACTAATTAAAAATGATAGGGTATTGGGGCGCCTGGGTGGCTCAGTTGCTTAAGTGTCTGGCTTCGGCTCGCATCATGATCTCTTGGTTTGTGAGTTCAAGCCCCGCATTGGGCTCTGGGCTGACAGCTTGGAGCCTGAGGCCTGCTTCGGACTCTGTGTCTCCCTCTCTCTCTCTGCCCCTTCCCCATTCACGGTCTTTCTCTCTCTCAAAAGTAAACATTAAAAAAAATTTTAATTAAGGGGGCTCCTGGGTGACTTGGTCGGTTAAGCATCCGACTTTGGCTCAGGTCATGATTTTGTGGGTTCGGGGGTTCGAGCCCTGCGTCGGGCTCTGTGCTGACAGCTCAGAGCTTGGAACTGCTTCCAGTTCTGTATCTCCTTCTCTTTCTGCCCTCCCCCACTTGTGATCTGTCTCTATCAAAAACAAATTAAAAAATTTTTAAAAATTTAAAAAAATGATAGGGTACAATAAAGCTTATTTACGTGGGAAAGGCTCACAATACATCACTGAGAGAAAAAAACGAGCCAGATAGAAGGAAGTTTGCACAGCATGACCTCATAGAATTGAAAGGGAGAAAGAGCTATAAAAATAACAGTCATTCTGCTTCTGCTGTAAACAGAAGGGTGTGTGTGTAAACAGATACACACATATGAACGCAGAGAGAAGCAATTAGAGGGTTAGTCATCAAAATATTAATAGTGTTGGTATTTCTAAGTTGGAGATCATCGTAAGTGATTTATACGGTTTTTTTTCCTCTTTTCCGTGTTTTCTATGATGAACATCCATGACTTTTTTCATCAGAGTGGAAACAGGATTGTTTTGGAAAGGAAGGTCTTGGTCTGGGTTGAAGGACGGAAAGACAGCAATCCCTTTCTGCAGCGCAGAGCTGAAATGGCTCCTCAGACATCTCCCATGCCTCCAGAGAACCTTGATGGAGATGGTCATGCTGAGCCAGAAACTAAATGAACCGGAGAGCAGATCTGCTGTGTCATTCTCTCCCCAGCAAGATCCAAGAATGAACCAAGGGGAGCACAAGGAATGGGCCTGACAGAAGTCTCTGCCCTTTCCAAGTGTGGGAGCTGGGTCTCCCTCGATGGGAGTTAGGCTGGGATGTATGTCCAGTGAGCCTTAAGGAAAGTGGCTATGGGCTAAAGCCGGACAAGACAAGACCTGGCCGCCATACCCCTCTGCTTGCCCCAGTCGTGTTTGGATATGCTTCAAGAGGCTGTCTGTTCTCTAGTCCTGAGAAACTAGAATGTAGGGTCTTTTCTTTGTAAGCTCATCCAGTATTCCCATGGGTTACTTAATGGAACTCAATGCACTATTAGTTCCTGAAACCCCAACAATCCCCAACAATGAGTCAACAGATGAAAACATCTCCCTCATCTGCTACCCAAGTTCCTAACGAAACTCTCGAGACAAAGCCCTAGGGCTCTCCCATCCCTATCTCTTGGTACCTCAGAGAGAATTTCAGAAGCATGGTCCCAGGAGACTTGGGGCAAGGGAATTGCTTTTCTTGGGGTTGATAAATATCCAAAGCTCTAAAGTCTGGAGTTTATGAGATTGAATTTTTTTTTTTTCCTGGGCCATTTCCCAAGCCAAAGGAATCGCTGTCCTCAGCTTCAAGCAACATGGCAATCATTTGAGGTTTTCTCTGATACTAGAGAAGCCTGAATTTTCCTTGCTTTGTACATTTTAGCTTCCCTGGTACATGGCTCTTGAACACAAGGTGTTTTTACTGGCTTCCTTTGAGTAGATTCAGCCCTTTTGATGACTTTTAAAAAATCACTGTCTGGAAAGTGATTCCTTCTTCCTTTCGCCGAGGTCAGAAGCAGTGAGTGGCTGCGGGTGGGACTTCAGTGAAAATGGAGTGAGTGGCATGTGTGTTTTCTAACTTGTTATTATTTTCCAAGTTTTTCATTATTTTTTGACTGTATTGATTCTCATGCCGCTAATATTATCTTTTCTTCATGCTGATCTTGCTGTGGTGATGGATTCAAGGACATGAGAGAGGACATGACAGTAATCTTCCACTATCGGGCTGAAAAGGAAATAGAAGGTGAGATATTGTAGGGAGGTGGCACATTGCAGGGAGACAGACATCGAGTCAAGAGAAAGTGATAGTATCTAAGAATTAAGGCCACTCAAAAATAGAATTGATAATAGTATATCTATGTGGATCTGTATAGTCGGGGAGGGTGCACCGCTGGTAACGAAGATTGGGATAGATTGACTCCACTGTTATGAAGAATATTCAAGGTATAATATTAAGTGAAAGAATTGGTATGCGCAGTTTAATTTCTTTGGGTAAAATTGAAATGATATGGAAATACGCACAATGGTACTTAAAACTTTCTAGACAAAATTTATTTTATTTTTTAAATCTTTCTTAAAATAAATATTTTTTTTTGAGAGAGAGAGAGAGCACACACAAGCAGGAGAGGGTCAGAGAGAGAGGGAGAGAGAGACTCTCAAGCAGGCTCCGTGAGGTCAGCCCAGAGCCCAACGCGGGGCTTGAACTCAGGGAACCGTGAGATCGTGGCCTGAGCCTAAATCAAGAGTCGGCTGGGCTGCTTAATCAACTGAGCCACCCAGGTGTCCCTAGATGGAAATTTTAAAAAGAAACAAACGTGAATCATGTATACCCCTGGACCAGAAAATGCAAAGCACAGAAGGGGAAAACTAACTTTCTCGTTTATACCCTTTGTACAGATGGCAGTTTTTCCCCTGAAGCATTTTTATAATACAAAAAACCTAGTTTTATTTTTTTGAGTAAATTTAGTATCTTAAAAAAAAAGAGTGGATGCTAACTTGTAAGATAATGAATTTCCAATCAGTGGAAGCACTGAAGCAGAATTTGGGGGAATATTTGTGAGGAATGCTTGCTTTTAAAATTACCTCCTGGTGCTAAGGTCCCGTGATTCTGTTATATTAAAGGACTTAACGCCACCAAGCACGTGCATTTTCCCAGCTTGCTTCCCCCTGGAAAGACTTGAATAATGAAATGGATAAGATTAACCCATTGTCCAGGATTGCTTGTCAGGTGGAAACAGGATATGATTTCTCTGGAAGGAAATATTTGACTTTTTTCAGCATGGAGGGATGTTTTTGGCTAAAGATCCAGAATCCAAGAAAACAAAAGGGCTGTAAAGTGTTGCTCTTCTCAGTGATATGGATTCCACAGAGGTAGGCTGCCATTTTGTTTCTGCTGTCATGAGCTTACTATCCTCGTTAACACTCATCAGGTCTTTACCGTCTGGATGAGTCCTTGTTTTCCTGAGGGGGTAATGAGAGAAGAGATGACATTCCAGGGATGCACAAGCTCAATTCAGTCTTTTCTCTTCTCTACCTCACTTACCTTCTTATCCCCCTTAGCGGAGGTAGGATTGACTTTCCAGTTGCCTAAGATTGGGGTTTCACCTTGTTCAGTAACACATCATGAATCTCAGTTAAATAGCAGTGGTTAAAGACTAGCCTAGCACCACCTCTCAAAGGAAAATGAACACATACTTTGCTCTCCACTTTTCCCTATATTTTGCAAATACTTTATATTTTCCTGTTCTTCAAAAATCTGTAGTAAGGAAATTCCAAAATCTGCCCTTACTTAGCTGCTTGCATCCCATGGTGGTGATAGTCAGAATTGATCCTGCCTTTTTCTTTTTAACATTACTCTCTGTTTTAAAATTTTTTTAAGTTTATTTATTTTTAGACTGAGAATGAGAGCACAAGCGGGTGAGGGACAGAGAGAAGGAGAGGCAGAATCCCAAGCAGGTTCCCTGCCATCAGCACAGAGCCTGATGGAGGGCTCAAACTCACAAGCTGTAAGATTGGGACCTGAGCCAAGATCAAGGGTTGGACGCTTAACTGACTACGCCACCCAGGCACTCCAGATCCTGCCTTTATTTAAAATTTCAATATTTTGATCATCATGGATTTTTGCTTAATTAGCTTTTTAAAACAATATTGCATTAAAATTGTCTTCATCTTGGGGCACCTGGGTGGCTCAGTCAGTTAAGTGTCTGACTTTGGTTCAGGTCATGATCTCGCCGTTTGTGAGTTCGAGCCCTGCATCGGGCTCTGTGCTGACAGCTCAGAGCCTGGAGCCTGCTTCAGATTCTGTGTCTCCCTCTTTCTGCTCCTTCCCCGCTTGCTCTCTGTCTTGCTTCAAAATAAATAAATGCTAAATTTTTTTTTTTTAATTATCTTCATCTTGATTGCTGAGTATTTTTGGTGCTCCCTTACATTTTGTGCCCGAGATGAGAGCCTCATGTACCACATTTCACTTCCAGCACTGTCCAAAAAGGTTTTTTTTTTTTTTTTTTACCAACTACAATCTTTCTTTAAAAACCGAAGTTGGGCACCTGGGTGGCTCAGTGGGTTAAGCGGTTAAGTGACTCTTGGTTTCGGCTCAGGTCATGATCTCAAGGTTTTGTGCGTTTGAGCCCTGGGTCTGGCTCTGCACTGGCAGCAAGGAGCCTGCTTGGGATTCTCTCTCTCCCTCAAAATAAATAAATGTACTTAAAAAAATAATTAAAAATAAAAAAAATTTTAATGAAGTTAATCTCCTCTGGATCTGGCTGTTGGGTGCCCAAATTTCTATGAAGTGCCTGTTCAGAGACCAACTTAGTCTCATGTGAGACTGTCAGCTTTCTCTTCTCTAGGGTCTGTTAACCCACTTTTACCTTTTCTCTTCAATCTTCTGCACAACCTCATTGTAGGGTCTCCCTGGAAGAAGAATTGAACAATTAGCAAATTTTTTGGTATGTTTAGAAGAGAAACTGTTAAGAAGAAAATCTGGATTATAATGGAGAGTATAAAAAGAAAAAATAATTTGAGATTCTCCATTTACTATCCAGAAAAAATATTTTTAGCATTTTGGTATATTTACTTCCAACCCATTTTTAGTGGTGTGTGTACCATTCCATGGGTTTCCTTTCTTTATTCCTTCTTTTTTCTTTTCTTTTTCTTTTTGAAAAATTATGGACTGCCTATTTCTCTTTTTCTTTCTTTCTTTCTTTCTTTCTTTCTTTCTTTCTTTCTTTCTATCTATCTATTGTATAGACATGTATATTATGTGTGCACTTATTAGACATGTATTTGTTGCATAATTCCTATCAGATGGATATATTATAATTCATTCTTCTTTATTTGTATTGTTTTTCACATTATTATAAATAATCTCCTAAAAGCTTCTTATACATATATCCTGATACGTATCTGTGATTATTTCTTTAAAATAAATAATTGGAAGTAGAAGTATTAAGTCAAAGAGAATGGACACTCATTGTCACTAATATGCTAATATTCCATTTACTTACCAAGGAAAACATCCTAAAATTTTTTCCAGTTTCCCAGTGTTTTCCAGATTTTCTATTTTCTCCCCCATGCAAACTCATTCCCAGAGTGAGGAAAATGCATTTGCTCTTTCCAATAAGAAATCTGGGGAAAAAAAGCGGTCTTCTTTCTCACCTGTTTTGTAGCCATGAGGCTACTTTGGGCAGTTGTGGGATAGGACAAATCACATTGTCTTTCAAATGGGAAGATTGGGTCTATGATGTACTAATTTGGGGCAAACCACTGAACCCTAAGTGTCTTAGATGCTCCATCTGCAAAATGGGAATAATAGTTATCTAATATATGAGATTGATATGCCATTAAATAATACATACAAAACCTCTTTATAAACTAGAAAGTGCCATAAGGGACCATTCTTGTCTTCTATTATTATTAGCATTTTACTACTCTTTTTTAAAATACTGGTCTCTTAAATTCCCCAGATAGGGAATAGGGAGAGAAGGCAAACTGGTGTCTTCAAAGGTCCCCAGTTTATAATTCTGAAGGAATTAAAAAAGAGAGGCTCGGCGTCTACTCATGAGTCAGCCTACCCGTGAAAATTCACAGCCAAGCTCAAGCTGGAAAACACGCAAATACACACGGGACTCGAGAACCAGTTAGGGAACAACATGTAGCGACTGACCTACAGTGGGCGGGTGCCCATCGGCAGGGCCTGGCTCCATCCATGCTGAAGAAACAGGGGAATGTGTCTGGTTGAAAACTCCTGTCGGGAGGCAGTCAGGTCTGAAGCTGTTGAATGATTTGTGAAAAGATGCAGACAAGTGCACCAGGGACAAAGCAAACGCTCGGACCCCTCGGAGCAGAGAGCGATGTCCCACTTGGCAACGCAGAAGCTAAGACCTTGAAGAAGATGGTCGAAATTGTGGCTTCAGCGAGGTAGAAGAGGTTGACAGATTTGTTTCAGGTAAACAAAAATCTGAGGTTGTAATTCATGAGAAAGTTCGTCTCAAGTTGATGAGTTTTCTATTCCTTTAGCTCCAGCTCCCTCCGAACACCAAACTAGGACACCTCTTCCAAACTTGCCCTGGGTGTTTTCCGCCTCTCACCTACAGGCGCAGGAGGCCCCATTAACCTGGCACATCTGAGGGGCAGGTCCTTGTTGCCCCTTCTTCTAGTCCTGAGCGGGCGCTGGGTGCTGGCCCGGTCTGACTGACTGAGTCTCCACCCCTTAGACACAGCATTCATCGATGAAGAGAGAGAACCATACCGCGGTGGGTGAATTTGTTCTCCAGGGTTTTTCCAGCTTTCGTGAACACAAGATCATCCTCTTTGTGATATTTCTTACCTTGTACCTTTTAACTCTGGCTGGCAATGTCATCATTGTGACAGTCATCAGCTTTGCTCGTCACCTGCACACCCCCATGTACTTCTTCCTTGGTGTTCTTTCCACTTCTGAGACTGTCTACACACTGGTCATTGTACCGCGGATGCTTTGCAGCCTCACAGGCCTGAGTCAGCCCATCTCCTTGGCTGGCTGTGCCACCCAGATGTTCTTCTTCATCACCTTGGCCATCAACAACTGCTTCCTGCTCACGGCGATGGGGTACGACCGCTACGTGGCCATCTGCAACCCCTTGAGGTACACGGTCATCATGAACAAGAGGGCCTGTGCCCTGCTCGTATCAGGGGCTTGCAGTATTGGGCTGTTTGTGGCCATAATTCAGATTTCCTCTGTATTCAGACTGCCCTTTTGTGACAGAGAGGTGGCCCACTATTTCTGTGACATCCGCCCAGTTATGAAACTCTCCTGTGCTGATACCACTCTACATGACATAATTAATTTTATCATCAGCTCACTCGTTATTGTGGTTCCCATGGGCCTGGTCTTCATCTCCTACGTCCTCATCGTCTCCACCATCCTCAAGATCCCCTCCGCCCGGGGCCGGAAGAAGGCCTTTGCCACCTACGCCTCTCACCTCACAGTGGTCGTCGTCCACTACGGCTGTGCCTCCGTCGCCTACCTCAAGCCCAAGTCAGAGAACACCAGGGATCAGGACCAGCTGATCTCGGTGACCTACACCGTCATCACCCCCCTGCTGAACCCGGTTGTATACACCCTGAGGAACAAGGAGGTCAAGGATGCTCTTCACCGTGCTATTCGCAAAAACCCTCTTGCTTAGGATCTATGGCAGTTTGCCTGTCATCTTCTGGGTATTTCATAATCTCAAAAAAAAAATTGGATTTATTCTCTACCCAGAAAAAGTTGCAGGATGTGGTGGTGGCTTCAGTGAGGAGTCTAGAGTTGCCCTGACTTGAAGTTAATTTTCATCATCATGGTCCCATGCCTTCTACTAATCTCGGAGGTTACCTCCAGAGGCACTGCTCGGAAGGTGGAGAGCTGGTCAGGAACGACAACGTAGAGGGTGGCTCATCATTACCGGTTTGCTGATGGAAGGAACTGGGCTGTATAATACCTATTTGGAGTGAGGGGTTGAGAGAGCCGCCTGAATGCCAGGCAGATCCTGAGCTCTGGAATATCAAGAGAGCATGACTGGTGCACAGGATGTGCTGGAAACACAGTCAAAACTACGTTCCCACTTCTCATCACTTTTCCTCTGCTCAGTGACAAGAGTAACAGACCATGACATTCCAGAAGAAATATCCTCTGCCTTAACATGCTCGCCTGTCTTGGAGACCCATGAGATTTCTTCCGGTTCTACTGAAGCTTGCACTAGAGCTGTCTCCTTGGTGAGTCTCGTATATCCACATGTGCATAAGGAGGCTGACCCATCCGGCCACCGCATTCCACCGCCTGTGAAGTGACACATACGTGCCGCATTCACGAGTGTGGGGCTCTCTGAAGACCTCTTTGGGGAACTAAATGTATCAGCTCCACTTCCCAACTCACTTTGGCTATCTCGGATCTGGGTAATTAGCATGTGTGAAGCCTGAGCAGAAACATGTGTCTTGCCTTCCCTTCCTCATTTCTGCATGGCTGAATTCATTGTCCGTCAACAGTTGGGTGCCTACTTCCTCAGTGTGATCACTTATCCAGATGCAGTCTGGATACCTCCAAGTTCCTATCACTACGGCCTTCTGAAGGGGGAAATTGTACTGATTTGTAAGAAAGGTGTAAGGTTTTAGGGATATTTGGCCTCGTGTGGAAAAGGGGCAGAACTTGCCAGATGTCTTCCTGTCTGTGAAAGGGTGACATTAAATGATCATCATTAGCCAGATTGGGGAATCTGCCAATTCACCAGCCAGCCTTCTCCCGCTCCAGGGCAGTCCAAGTGGTGGCTCCCTGGTGGTCTAGTGGTTAGGATTCGGTCTCAAGGGCAGTCCAAGTGTCCCTACTGAGGATGGGTTGAGAGTGTATGTCCGACAGGCAGCTCGGGGAACCCTAATGGTAGAGGAACCAAGAAGGGAGATCCTCATATTTACAGAGCATTACCTGAAAGAGTGAAAGCTTTGCCTCCTCGCTGCAGCTGCCTTATCTTTGGCCTTATCTGGCTTCCCTGAGAACACCATGGAATCCCATCTGGGCCATGAGGTTCAAGGAAAACACTCTCATGGGTCTGCTTCTCAGAAAGCCCCACTGGAGATCCTGTCTTTGGGGGTCCTGCTCACTGTAGCAGGCCCATTCCCTAAAGCTGTACCCAATACGACTCATTTTTATAGATCTCTGAATTTTTGCACATATTCCCCCTGCCAGGACATTCCACAACTGTCCAGGGCTTTATAAGATTGGTGCCCATATTGAAAACAGTGGGTTCCCCTGAGTTCCTATAGTTCGATGCTGCAGAAAATTATGGGGTGATTTTCCCAAAGTAATGTTTGCAACAATAAAGAATGTGTGTGAACAGTATACCCATCCTTTGTCTTTTTTTAAAAAAAATGTAGTTTAAGGGTGCCTGAGTGGCTCAGTCGGTTAAGCATCCAACGCTTGATTTCAGTTCAGGTCATGATCTCACAGTTCATGGGCTTGAGTCCTGCATTGGGCTCCTTGCTGTCAGTGCAGAGCATGCTGGGGATTCTCTCTCTCTCCCTCCCTCTCTGCCCCTCCCCTGCTCTCTCGCTCTCTCTCTCTCTCTCTCAAATAAATAAACTTAAAAAAAATTGAATGAAAAATAAAATGTGGTTTATACCATTATAACAGAGCCGGAAAAAAAATTAAGCTAGCGCATTTAATTTCAAAGAGAATGTGTGACTAATTCTCACCCAACACAAATCATGTCTGAACAGAGTGAAGCTGAGGCCCACACCTTGGGCTTAGTCACCGCAGCGTAGCCATTATCTTTAGAAGTCAGCGCCTACCAGGTCAGGGCAGTAACACCAGGCTCCCAACTCCTTTAGGGAGAAAGCTTGATCCCAAGGACCCATCCCTTCTCTCCCCAACGAAGGATTGTTTTGCGTCAGAACATCCCTCAAAGGAATCCTTCTCTTGTTCCAGAATGTTCTTTGCCTCTGTAAAGACACAGAACCCCCCTTCTCACACCCGTCCTCCTCCTCCCCATCCAGAGTTCAGCCATCCTGGAGCAGGCTCCTCGCTGGCACAGACATGGAATCGGGCACGAGGGGACCAGCTCAAGCTCAGTCACTATAGAAGCACATGTTGTGTGAAGGCGCAGGTTTTGGCACAGCTGTCCTGCTAGAAGAGGAAGTGTCCTACATCAACCCCCGTTTCCATCTTCTCGCAGATCTCATCCGTGTACAGGCAGCAAACACTAGTCGTGGAACAGGAAACCCAGCTGACTCATCCAGGGTAACTGATAACAGCCCAGAGCACCCCACATCCCCCACCGCCGATCACGCTCTGTGACGTCTCCCACGGGACACTTGTGTCTGCAGTGAGGGCATTGCAATGGCTCTTCCGGAGCCACGGCTTGGCTGTGCTGGACCCGTGCTCTGAGCCAGAACACATCTGATGAGAGGAACAGTGTGCATGCCCCGAGACCCCCTCCTCTGCACTCCCCTTGTGCAGCTCTTGGGTCCAGGACCAGCTTCCCACTGCGTGTCCCCCATGGCTGCAACGTCAGGATCCCAGGATTACTTACCATAGACTTATTTCCACTTAAGCCTCCTGAGAGAAGAGGGCTTAATCATCATAAAATCAACTGTTTTTCTCTCTTGCTTAGGAAAGCAAATTTAACAAATATTATGGTCTGGAAATAAATTAGAGAATAACGGCTAACTTAATCAAGGGAGGCACAGTCTAGAAGCTCTATGAAGTCCTGAAGTGAGTGAGTTTTGCTGTATAGTAGGAAATGGGAAAACAGCATGTACTCTTGTTTCCTTAGATACAAAGGTTTCTTAAAATTCTCACCCTAGACAAAGAATAGGAAGAGCGAATTTAGGGAGAGGGATCTAGGGGGAGATTATAGACTTTAATATTGAGAGAGAGAAGGAGAGCACCTGTTGGGAGTGGGGAGGGGTGGGGAGAGGAAAGGAAGGGAGAGAGGGAGCGAGCCCTTCACTCAGTACAGCAGGAATTAGGGGAATGACATAGTCCCTGTGATCTAATTATCCCCTGTGTGTGATTTGTGACCTTGCTAATGTACGAACCTGGGGCAAAATAGCGTGGTTAGCCCAAGAGTGCTTTGAATACCTGATCAGCAGTAGTGACATGATAGAGAGGGTGAGCGTCTCGAACTTGAGAAGATGAGGCTGTATTTAATGGCAGGAATAGGAAAAAAAAAAACAAAGGGTGCCAGGACATTTAACGCGTTGTTTTTGCCGCTAACGGAAACTAACTTTCTGTAACGTTTGCCCGTCACAAAGTCCATTTTGCTTTTAACTGGCCTCACCCAACCTTCAAACCAACTCTTTGTAGACTCATATGATTTTTAATCCCTATTTCATAGGTGGAAAAACGGAGGATCGGGGTTCAGTGACCTCACAAAGCTCCCTATGAGGTTTTGTATTCCTTCCTCCCTGCCCTGTGACCCAGACTGAAGGATTGAGAAGGATCATAGACGGAACGCCCCAACCCCACAGTAACTTCTCTTTTTCTAGCAAAAGCTGCCCGTCCCTTTTTGTCCCCTCAGCTCAGAGGCAATGGTGTTCCCACCCAGTAAGCACCCCACTCTCCTTTCTCTATCCTGGGCCTTCCTTATGCTAGGCAAATCCTTACTCCCCAGCATCTGTGGTGGTTTTAAAACTATGTCCCAAAATAACTCTCCTCTCCTTGATTGTGGGTTAACTCACTTGTACTGGGGGGAATACAGCCCAACCAAGGTGCATGGTTTCCAAGATCGGACTGCAGGAAGACTGACTTCCATGCTAGGCCCTTTCCCCCTCTGTGCTGGTTGCTCCCTGTTGGGGAAGCAGGCGCCACGTGGTGTCGAAAGGCCCGAGTGGTGAGGAGTGAAGTAGCCGGTGAGGATCAGAGGCCCCCAACCCAACAGAATGGACCCTGACGATGGCCACATGGGCCAGCGTGGATGCAGGGTCTTCTCCTGGTCAAGCCTGAGGTGAAGGTCCTCCCTGATTTTTGACCCACAGAAAGCGTGAGATACGAAGGGCTTGTGTTCAAAGCTGGGGGGTTTTGAGGGGCTTGGCCTGCAGCGGTGGGTAACTTCTAAGTCATCCTTCATTCGCATTTTCCTTAAAACAGCAGCAGCCACAGCAAGACCACAAGGTGCCATGCTCCTGTCCCCCTGGGGATGTCAGGAAATGTCTTCCCAACAAGGCTTACCACCTGCCTGACTGTGTCACGTCTCCTCCTGGTGAGGAGCAAGGCACCCACAGGAAGCTTCTCCACCGAGCTCTCCTTGGGTCTCAGGAGCAATGCCCCCCACCCGTCTGGCTCCCTAGTTATGTGTTTAGGGACACCGCCTTTGTTCCAGCAACAGAGGACAGCGTTTTTATTGATTTAATTACCTGAACCGGGATATGATTAGAAATAAATGTGTTTACTTCGCTATGTCGTTTCAGTCGTACAGTCCTTCCTTTCTCTTTTAACCGTTCTCCTTCCCGCTGAGCTGCCCTGTTCATGCCTCCAAGGAAAGAGAAGCTACACCCTCCTAAAGGGACATTCTGTTGCCTGATGTGTGTAAGGAATTGTGGCACTGGGTTGTTTGTTCTGTAAGCTGAGCATCGTTGCGGAGCTGCTGGAGGAACCGTTCCCTTCCAGGCTTAGGGCTGGAGTGTCACCAGCAGACCAAGGACAGTCAGTGGTTCAAGTGGTTGTGGATTTCGAAACAGTGTGAGATGGAGACTCTGTGGCCTGTGGCAGAGTGGAGATCCAGTTCTCTGGTCTTGAGGAAGTTGCCAGGTTGTCAACAAAGGAAGTCCTGGATGTTGGGTGTTGGGTGTTAGAATGAAGCCCTTCCCCTGGAATCAAGGCATCCGCTAGGGAAATTAGGAGCTCAAAGAAGGTATCTGCGAAGATGGATGGATTGAGCCCATCTCAAGAGGACACGGAGTAGGGTTTGACACTGGGAACAAGCTAGCTATGTTGACCGGAATCTGATTCACCAACCTATTTATAAGCGTTTCATCCTAGTGTTTGTTCCTCCGTCTCCAGTAAAAACTTTTCGTGTGCTGCTGTATCAGTTCCCCCTTTTTTGTTGATCACACACTATAAGTAAGACTTGAAAGTCCAAGAACATCTGGGGCTGTGGCTTCCCCCACAGCGTAGTCTCCAGCATCTATCCCTCTGATTGATTCATAATGAGAGCCGTAAAACTGCTTACAGAATGGAGGAATCCTGGTGGATCCAGGGTCATGAGAAGTCCAGGAAGTTGCCTGAGTTAGGGCTCCTGGTCGTGAACAACAAAAGCCACTATGGCTACTGTGGCAATGTGAGCGTTCACCTCGACTTAACCATGCCGTGCAATAAACCACCCCAAACTCTGTGAAACAGTAATCATTTATTTAGTACATGAGTCCATGGGTTTGGAGGTTTAGGGAGTTTATTTTTCTGAAATCTCAACTAGTGATTAACAGCAAGTCAGCTGGGTTTTAGACGATAGTATCATCTGAGTCACAAATGGGATGATGGGAATTAACACATTTTAAGATCTTTGTCTTATTTGTATAATTTTAGGTTGGCCTAAATCAATTGTGTTGTCTCTCTCTTTTAATTCTAAAACTCCATTAGTAGTAACATATAATATCAATAATTCCCTGAGTAGTTTTTAAAATCATTTTTCACAGTATATTTTTGCATAATATAAAATATTTTCCATAAAACATGTTACTTTAGATCAATATATTACAACTAAAGGTTACATTGTAAGTTAATCCTATAAAGTCTTTACTTATTTTTGGGGGGGCGAGAGCAGGTGGGGGGGAGGAGCTGAGAGAGAGAGGGAGAGAGAGAATCTTAAGCAGGCTCCACACTCAGCATAGAGCCCAATGCAGGGCCCAATCCCCTAGAAATGTGAAATCATGACCTGGGCTGAAATCAAGAGTTGGATGCTCAATCAGCTGAGCCACCCAAATACCCCTGAAAGTCTTTATCATATATATGTTAGATATATATCTAATATATATCTAAAAAGAAAAATTTGACTTGTCCACATTTAATAAGTGCTCCATATTATTGAATTAACTTTAAAATAATTATGTGAGAAAGAACATGATTTATGGACAGATTTGTAATGACATTTTATACACTTATTTCATTAAGTGATAAAAATAGATGCATTAAAATGAAGATTGAAATTTAACTACTTTTTGCTACATCAGAAACACACAATTCCTTTGATGGTTTTGATTTATGGCTCTGAGGGTTAGAGTCTAAGAAAACCCCACATGCTGTTGTTTTTTTTTTTAAATAATATTCATGCGTAGTTTCCAAGTACTTACTTTCCAAAGATTTACTTAATTGCTGAAGACATCTTGATGTTCTATAGAATATTTATTAGATTAGGATCCTTTTGGTGATCAATATGGATAAATTTCAAAACTAGAATACAGATGTATATTTAGAATAATACCATATAGTTGTAAATATAGACATATGTGCTAATGTATAAACAGGCTAAGGAATAACAGGCACAGCACACAGGAAGGAAGGGAAGGATGGGTGAGTTCCTGATTATATCCATAAATGCTATAACCTTAAAAAAAGAGACAGGAAAGGGGTGCCTGGGTGGCTCAGTCGATTAAGTGTTCGACTCTTGATTTCAGCTCAGCTCATGATCTCGTGGCTCATGAGTTTGAGCCGGGCATTGGGCTCTGCACTGTTGGGATTCTCTCTCTCCCTTGTCTCTCTCTGCCTTCATCCTGCTCAAGCACTGTCTCTCAAAATAAATAAATAAACCTGAAAAAGAATTTTTTTAAAGAGATAGGGAACAATTATGACAAATATGGCATAGAGAACACATGACACTTGACTTGTAATTTTGTAACTTTTCTCCACTTCTTTGTAAGTTTAAACTTTTCACAGTTCTTGTCTTTTATTTTTAAAGAGTCTTCAGGTGAATCCTGAGTGATCGTTTTTATGTTCCTCACTAGCATGTGCTATTTCAACATGAGCGTTCCTTATGAACCGTAACTTTCACCCGTGACTTACTGTGGATGGAAATGAAACAAATACATAAGCAAGAAAACAAAAAACAACTACGTAAAATGGGATAACGGTCAAAAACACCAGCTCATCTTGCAGTGATAAGCTCTCAGAGTGGTTGAGCCATGAGCAGGCATTTCTGAGCTCCACTAACCACTGGCCCTGCTCATCTGCTTTCCCCCTGAGAGGTCTCCAGCGGGCTCCATTTTAAAGGAACGAGGCCAAGAAATGGAAGGCCTTCCTGCTGGCTTCCGTTTCAAAGCACCCGCCCCACCCCCACCCCCACACACACACCCTGGTGAATGATGTCAGTCATCTGGTAAGTACCAGTCCTTCATATTTCCATGTTGAACCAAGACCTGGAGACACTGACAGTAAATGTCAGAGGCTGTACCCTCATGAAGACAGAGAGCCTGTCTCCTTGTCTGACACACTCAGGAGAAAACAGCAAAAGAGAAGCTAAAAAAAAAAGAAAGAAAAAAGACTGTTGTTGGAGGGAGAGGGTCAGAGGCTGGGTGGTGTGCATCTCCCCCCTTGCTCAGACCCCTGCAGCTCTGGAGGGTCCCCTTGGCCCTGAGTATTCCCAGGGGAGGGAGGCACATTCAGGTAGGTACCCAGTCCTGGGTGGAAGCTCCCAAGCTAGAAAAACAGGGAGACATTAGAAGTTTTTTGCTCTTGTTTGTTTGTTGGTCGATGGGGGAGAGAGACATGTACGTGGAGCCAGGAAGAGGTGGTGGGAAAGTGGGAGAAGTGGTTTTCTGAGCACCAGGGCCAGAGAAAGGAGAGTTGGTGTGGCCGGCTGGACGGGAACACTGTTCCTTTTGGTTCAAGAGAATGAGAAATGGTCTTGTGGGTTCACAAACCAGTTTCCTGTACGCAAAGGGAGGGAGAGACTGAAGAAAGAGGCAGCGACTCCAAACAGGAGGGTGGCAGTTTTCCTAAAGCAGGGGAATGAGGGAGCTCATCTGAGAGGCTTGTCCAGGGCGGACAGAAGCAAGATGAGTAGATCCCTGCACCTGCTCCCAGAGTCTGAAAAGTGTACAGAGAATGCTTAAGTGGGCTCAGCCCCATGTGCTGCCTATATGCTCTCAACACCACATCTGTGTCCAGACTGTGCCCTTGGAACAGCCCCCACTGTGCAAACAGGAGGCAGAGCATTCGGGACACAAGGAGCCTCTGATTTCCTGAGTCCTGCTCACAGGTCAAGTGGTGTCACCTCTTCCTGAAGACCTCCTCCAAGATTTCTTCCCCCAGAAGAGAAAATGCTGCCCGAGTATCTAGCTGGACTGTCCTCATGGCCTGGGTTATGTTACTTCCACGTGAAAAGAGCCACCATGGAAAGAACCCCAGCGTTGTTCAGAGATCCAGCCCCCCCCTTCTTTCTGTGTGCTCTTCAGTTATATAGTCCTTGTGCCTCAGTTTCCTCATTATAAAATAGAAATTAAAGACAGCCAAGCTACCTCATAGAATTGGTATAATGATTGGATGAGATTAATTATGAGGTCAGGTATTTAAAATGTTGTAAAAATATTAGTAGCTGTAAAAATAAAAGCTCTTGTCTCCCATAGTAAGTTTCCCAAAGCAGGCACATGTTCTGGTTTTTCTTCACATGTGAGTTCTGACTAGGGCACAAACTCTATAGAGAAATGATTGGTAATGTAGAAGAAGAATTAGGATAGTCTGAAAATTCCATTTGTGACGCTCTGGTCTTGGGAGATGAGGAAAGAATATCCTTAAAATCTTATGACGATGATCTCATCTTGGGGAAAAGAAAAGCAAGTTTTTCTGGATGTGCTTTGTTTGAAAGGTAACAGTCAGTAAATTACAGGTGAATGTGTATTGTCAGTTATACTTGTCCAGAGGCTTTTATTCCTTATATCCTCCTACCAAGGAAGGAAGGAACAAAGAAGGGAGGGAGGGAGAAAGGGAGGGAGGCAGGGAGGGAGATGAATATACAATGGCTAAACTCCCATCTCCATCCTATAAGGAGGGAAGTCCATAGGATTTGGATCTCAGCATCTTAGGTGACAGCTGTAGTGACATTGAACCAGTGGAGGTATGGCCCTCCAGGTGACTAGAGGTTGGAAAGGGTGTGACACAAAGGAGGTGTTTTTCATCCACCAATACAAGTTTTCTATTTCTTACTCAAAGAGGAGGTATGATAGGGACTCAGGAAAATCAAGACATCGTCCAAAAGAAATATTTAACACCACATTTGTTTATTATCAACACCAAATCCAAATCCTACATGGAAAATTCTCTCATTCTGAGGGGGATGTTGAGGCCCAGGGACCAGGTAAGAGAGAAAGGGACAGACAGGGCAGCACAGCTTTCATTCACGACTCTCAATACATCAACTTCTTTTTTTGTTTTTTTTTTATTTGTTTGTTTTCTACCCTCCCCACCCCCCCCCCCCAGAATTGAGTTGATGGAAGCAGCCAATTGACTTAGCAGAAACAACTTACCCCATGAGCTCTTTAATTTCTCTCACGTACAAATAATATAACTTCTATTTGGAACTCCTGTGTAAATTCCAGTAAGCTCTATGTGCAGCTAGAACATGTAAACGTAAATCAGCATGAAGTTGGTAGGATAATTTTTATCTTGTCTCTTATCTACAGACATTGCTTCCATGTCCCGATTCTAGAGAAATCCTACACATCAACCTCACCTGTGGCTAAAGCCTGTTGTGACTCAGCACCTAGCCCAAGGCAATAAGCTCTTCTATATGCACATAAAATTGGGGGGCATAATCTATCAATTGGACAAGGAGAGGGTGTAGTCAGGCTGCTCTAAGCCCTTCTGGCCTCAGTCCATTTGCGCCATCTGGAGTCAGCCTCTGGCACCATGAAACTCCTAAGTAGAGGAGAAGCCCCAAGTGAGAAAAAGATACTCAATTGGATGGAGAGAAAGTTCACCTGGGCCAGGAGCTGGATTCCTTAGGGTGCAGATTTCATACAGCTAGCCCTTTGATGAGGAGATCTGGGATTAGTTTTATAGGTCTACATGCTCTTCTCAGAGGAGATATGTACCACCTGTTGTGATGACGGCATCCTAAACTAGCAGGTTCTGAGGTTTCCTTTTTATTCTTATAACTTTGTATTTGGGCATAATTTTGGACACACAGAAAAGTTTCAGGAATCATACCAAAAAAAAGTTTCCATGTACTTAAAAATATGGTGGTAAAATACACCTAGTAGAAAACTTACCATTTTTGCCATTTTTGAGTGTACATCAGGGGTATTATGTACATTCACAATGTTGTGTAACCATCATCACTGTGTATTTCCAGAGTCTTTTCCTCATTCCAAGCAGGAACTCTGTCCCCCCTTAAACAGTAACTATTTGCCCCTCTTTCCCAGCCCCTGGTAACCTCTGTTTGCTTTCTATCTCTGTAAAATTGCCTATTCTAGGTACCTCGTATAAGTGGAATCATTTAATATGTGTCCTTTTGTGTCTGACTTACTACACTTGGTACAGCATTTAAAGGTTTATCCATGTTGTAGTGTGGATCAGAATTTCGTTTCTTTTTAAGGATGAGTAACATTGTACGTACATGCCACCTTTTGTTTATCCATGCCTCTGTTGATGGACATTTGGGTTATTTCCACCTTTTGGTTATTGACTATGTTATGACCATCGGTGTACAAGTATCTATGAGGGTTCCTGTTTGTAATCTTTTGGGTATATACTTAGGAATGGAATTGCTTGATCTGTGTTTAACTTTGTGAGGAGACACTGAACTGTTTTCCACAGTCCCTGCAATATTTCACATTCCTATCAGCAGTAAACAAGGGACCCTCCTAATGGGTGTGAGCTGGTATCTCATGATGGTTTTGATTTTCATCTCCCTCATGGTTAGCCAGTGATGTTGAACATCTTTTCGTGTACTTATATTGGCCATTTGTTTATCTTTTTTGGAGAAATGACTTCAAATTCTTCACCCAGTTTTGAATTGCCTTTTTTTTTAGTTGTAGGAGTTCTTTATATATTCACAATACCAATCCCCAATCAGATACATGATTTGCAAATATTTTCTCCCATTATGTGGGTTGCCTTTTCACTTTTTTGATAGTGTTTTTGATGCCCAAAAGTTTTTAATTTTGATGAAGTTCAATTTATCTATTTTGTCTTCTGTTGCCTGTGCTTTGATGCATATCCAGGCAGTCATTGCCAAATCCAATGTCACAAAGATTTTTCCTATGTCTTCTAAGAGTTTTTTTTTTAAGTAGACTTCACACCTAGCATGGAGCCCAACATGGGGACTGAATTTATGACCCTGAGATCAAGACCTGAGCTGAGATCAAGAGTCAGACACTTAACCAACTAAGCCACCCACCCAGGTGCCCCTTCTAAGAGTTTTATAGTTTGAGCTTTTGCATTAGGTCTTTAATTCATTTTGACCAGGGACCAGGTCAAAATTTTTGCATGTGGTGTATAGTAAGGGTTCATCTTCACTCTTTTGCATGTGCATATCCACTTTTCCCAGCACCATGTGTTGAAAAGAGTGTCCTTTCCCCTTTGAATGACCTTGTACCCTTATTGAAAATCAACTGGGCTCTCTGGTCTATTTCATTGGGCTCCACTTTTGTCCTTATGCCCCATATACTTTTCACTGGGATTTACTAAATGTTAATATTTTACCATTTTTGCTTTCTAGCTCTTCTGTACGTACACACACACACACACACACACACACACAAACACGTGTGAATGTGTGCATAGATATACATGTGTATTTTTTATCTACTTTTTTTTTTGAACTGCTGAGAGTTAGTTGCAGACATGATGCTCCTTTACCCCTAAATACTTTAGTGTGGATTTCCTAAAAGCAAGGAAATTCTCTTATATCATACATTCTTAGTAGGGGTAACACCACCCTCAAGGGGGCAAAAACTGATTATATGGGCAAAAAGTTTTTAGATATTATGAATGACCTGTGACTATCCAAAGCTCAGCCCTACCCAACAAAATCATATTTCTTAGTATTTAATGTACCTTATTAGGGAGAGATTCATTTAACTATCACTTAATTAATTAATGTTTCTCCTTTGGCTGTCCAATAATAAGAAAAAGTTAAGAATTGTCACATACACAACAATTCTCAAAATCAGGAAATTAACATTGATACAATAATCTATAAATTTTATGCTGTTCTATTTTTACATTTCACCAGGAACACCACAGAAGTGATGTGTTCATCATGTGCCCTTTTTCCATCTTGCCCTTCAGAGTAAAACACTATTCTAGGCACTGGGCATACAGCAGAGAACAAGGTATTGCTCACGTAGCTAACATTCTAGACGGGAGTTTACTAAGCACTGAGAAAGGATTGCCCATGGGAGAAAAAGCTTAGGGGTAACACTGGAACAGACTAGCCTTGCTCTTTACAGCCCATTTGATTGAATAAAGTCTGTAGGAAACAGATTTATTTCCAATCTAAAGAACACACACTCTCTCTCATACACATGCTTGCGCGCGCGCGCGCACACACACACACACACACAGTATTAGAGATGAAGTGGGTTTCTCAGGGAGAAACTTAGTTTCCTATGATTCAAAGGACTTACCTATGAGTCAAGGGTCAGCATTTGACCTCTGCCATGACAGCCCCCCCTTTCTTGAATATTGAGCTGGTCTCTATGCCTTGAACAAATAAAAATTCTATCAACTTCACTATTCTCATCTGAAAAATGGAGAATAAAAATAATACATACTTAAAGAGTTATTGTAAAAATTAAATGTAGTAATGCATGAAAGAAGCATTTAGCATAGTGTCTAGCTGAATAATTATGGATTATTATATTTTTTAAGAAAACACTATTCACTTAACTTATTATTTTTCTAGAAGATTGTTCACTAAACAAGGCTTTTCAAAGCAAGGTCAGTGTGAGGAAGCTTGCACTAACTCTATTAACTAGTATTTCAATATGTCAGTTTTTAATTTTTATTTTTCATTCATGAATGTCAAGGTTGCATACACAATGGTTTTCTATTTGTGTAACCGTGCACCTGGGTGCCTTATGTCAGGCCAGTTTGGGAGAAGTCTGATTTCTATTATGATCATGTTTGTGTACCTGCCTGAGCTCCAGATGAACAGAAAAGAGCTCATGGCATTAAGGTTCTGTTTAGACTCAAGGGTGGATTTACTGAGAAGCTAACGAAACTTAAGCTTCGCCCTCATTTGCACAGAAAATAAACATTCATTTTCATGGATTCAGAGCCTGAACCCTCCCCTAGTTACATGCCTATTCACAGAACCGAGGTCAAGTTCTGGCCATCTGTTTCACTCGACAGGAAAAATCTTGGTTTTACGATCTCATCTCAGCCTCTTGCATCAGAATTTCAGAATTTCGTGGTGTGACATACAACTTTTCCCTTGTCTCTGGAGCACAGCCTCTATTCAATAACAAAATGCCTCTTTAGACCATTTGCATCACAAGGTCGAGTTCCCACCTCCTCTTCTCTTGGAGGCCCCAGGAGATGGCTTGCTGAGGGACACATAAGCAAAGAGATTCAAAGCTGCTGTGCATTTCTTATGCCCTGAATGTGGGTGGCCCTCTGGAAATAGAAGAGAATGGAGAAGGCGGAGACAGGGTGAGCAAGATGCCATAGACAGTGACCTATAAAGCAGTGTGCAGGGGTACAGTGACGAGGAGTGGGGATTGTTGAAGGATTTAAAGAAGAATGATCAGATATCAACACTGACACAGTTTGCCATGTGGTGCTATATATATAATGGAATAGTTCTCCATCCTCTCCTTCTGTTAGTTCTTCTTGTGCTAGAGGAACAAGTATCTGGCAGACTTGCGCGTTTGTGGCAAATTAGAGAAATGGGCTGGATTCCTTTTCTGTGTTGGTACGGGATCAAGAAAAGACAGGAGCTAGAGGAAGGAAGGGCAAGGCAGAAATGGAATCAAGAAACTAGAGTTAAGAGCAAGCCTAAAAATAAGAACCCTGGTGAATTTGCAGAAATTAAAACAGGGTGTGGGACTTCCCATCAGACGTAGAATGGTAGGCTTGAGTCGATTTTAAGCAGTTATATGTGCATGTCAAAGGACAGATTGGCCCAGACGTCTGGGATAACTGTATGTGGAAAAGCTGGCAAACATTTGACTAATATATCTAGTAAATCTTGAGATTACCTCTCCTGGGTACCGGGGCTTTGGGGAGGACCAGTGGCCATTAGTGGGAGGGGGAGTTTGTAAGCCTTAATCCGTGTGTGCCTCCAATTGGTTGTCCCTTTGAGAGAGACAGAAGCAGACCTGCAGAATGAAGAAACAGGATGGACAGTGGAGGGAATGCCGTACTCACAGCTGTGGGTTCACGGGCCACCTCTGCAGTGACTTCTACGTGACTCTGGGCTAACAGGTCACTTTTTAATTTCTTTACACACCAGCCGTTCAAACCACTGTCTCTCAAACGCAGATCAGTGTTTTAGGACTGAATCCTCCAAGTTCTCTTTCTTACAAGATGCCCATTTCGGTTTCATCTTGCTTTGGGCAGGTGGCCTATTCCCTCAGTCATCAGCGAATGCTTTTGGTGATAGCTATGACTACACCTAATACCCTGGGTTTCCAGTGTCATTCACAACATGTTGCCTTTTTTCCCTTCCCCCAAGGAATTCTCCTTAGTATGACTTTCCCCTCTATCCAGAAAGGATAGTCATTCTTCAGAGTCTTTCTTCCTGATTCTTCACCCTAATTAAGTCCCAATCAGTGATGCCTGTTGCCACTAACTCCTACTGGCAGAGTCATCCCAAACTTCAGAGATAACTACTTCTCTCGATTATCCAGAAACTCCTACCATTTTCTTTTTCCATTCCAGATGCGTTTATTGGCTTTTGAGGGGGTAGAGATCAGGAACTCTTCCAAATGAGGTTGGTGGAGGCTGGCATACACACCATACTGATGGCTTCCTAACTGTTAGAACAAAACCCACAGGAAGTGTTGATGAAACAAACATTTTCCAGTGCTGTTAAGATAGAGCAGTTTCAATTGTGTGAGTTGACTGGTTTTCTTTTAGTGGGAGCTCCCTTATCTTTGTTTGTATTGGTCAAAAGAGTTAGATACTAAGTGTTGGCAGTATAATATAGCATGCTTATCAGAAGAATTACCAGAAGAATATAATATCGGTAGCATGCTTATAAGAAGAATACGTTAATTAATGCTTATCAGAAGAGTATACAATAGATAGCATGCTTATAAATAGTCAGGCATTAAGTCCTGGTCATGTAATACGGATAGCATGCTTACCAGATTAGGACCTTAAGCTTATTACCTTTAGAAGGAGCCCTTTTTATTATTTACTGCTAGACCTGCATATTTTTTAAAGGTTTTGGGTTTTTTTTGCCACATGAATTGTATTTCCTAAATAACTCACATTCTCATTAAAAAAAAAAAAAGACTTCTGAAATTCAAAGGCTTCAGAACAAGTGCTACCAAAGTTAATTGAAGTAATTCAAGCAAAAGCAACGAAAGTTGGCATGTGGTTAACCTATACTACCTTACAGAAGGTAAAGCAACAATTTTTGTAGGACATTTAAGATACAGAAAACAATGTATTGGTTTTCACCAGGCACAACCTTTGGATACTATGTCAGAGCCAGAACTAGAGGGCTGAATGGTGTTCACCCCAAAAAAATATGTCCACCCCGAACTTCAGAATGTGCCTTATTTGGAATAAAGGTTTTTGCAGATATAATTAAGGTAAGGATCTCAGAATGAGATTTATCCTACATTAAGGCAGGCTCTAAATCTAATGACAAGTGTCCTTACAAGAGACAGGAAAGGAGAAGTCATAGGCATAGAAGCAGAAGGCCATATGAGGACAAAAGTGAGATTTATGCAGCCACAAATCAAGGAATACCCAGAGCCACCAGAAGCCAGAGCCTTCTGTGGAACGTGGCATTGCAGACACGTTGATTTCAGACTCTCTGTTGTTTTAAGCCACCAAGATTGTGGTAATTTATTACAACAGATTTAGAAAACTGATATAATTACCTTGTTGGAATATTCTAGCAAGAGCTTTAGAGGGCAGCGAACCGGGAAAAATAGGACTAAGAAATCCAGAACTTCATTGAGGAGTTGAGGTTGGCTGGATCTGATTCCAAACATAAAGGATCAGGGGAGGGTTTCTTCTTGGATTGGGATGTACAGGGTGCTGGACAAGGTTTGCTGACACCATTATTTTCCGGCCATGACTCTCCCCATGCCTTTCTCAGCACAATTGAGAGACACCAGCCAAACTTAAAGGGTTCCATGTAGAGATTTCTGAGAAAACGAGGGCCATAATATTAATTGTGAGATTTTTCAATAAGATAGGTATTTCCAGAGAGACTTGTCTAAGATGGGCCTCAAATGGCTTGATCTTATCTGCAGGTTTGGCTGCTTAGACTCTTAATGTTCCCACTTCTCAACAAGAATGCCAGGCCCTGAGCCCTGGTGCCAGCCGGAAATTTCCCAGTGATAGGCACACCATGAAGCTAATCCTATGGAATTAACACTATGATAAATTTCACCCTAATAAACTCCCAACCTCAAAGCCACTCTGGTTCTTCTGCTTTTTCTTTCTTTTTTTGTCAGTAATTAAAAATTTTTGGAGCAGTTTTACATTTACAGAAAAATTGGAAAGACAGTGCAAAGGGTTTCCGTGTACCCTGAATCCAATTTCTCCTATTACGAGCATCATACATTGGTATGTACATTTGTCACAACTGATGAACCGATAGTGATCCACTGTGATTAACAAAGGCCATATTCATTCAGATTTCCTTGGATTTTACCTACTGTCCTTTTTCTTTTCCAGGATCCCATACAGGACACCTCATGGTATTTAGATGTCATGTCTCCTTAGGTTCCTTTTGGCCATGACATGTTCTCAGATTCTTGTTTTTGATGACCTTGACAGTTGCGAGGACTATGGGTCATGTATTTCACAAACTGTCTCTAAATTTGGATTTGTCTGATGCTTAGACTAAGGTTGTGAGTTTTGGAGAGGAAGACCACCAAGGAAAAGTCCTCTTCTCATCACATTACATCAAGGGTACACACTATTACTGTTGGTGTTGACCTTGACCACGTGGATGAGGAAGCGTTCGTCAGGTTTCTCCACTGCAAGGTTCCCCTTTGACCCATTGTGCTATAATGCTAACCTTCAGAGGGATGTCACCATGCATAGCCCGTACTTAACAACTGGGGAGTTATGTTCCACCTCCTTTGGTGAAGGATATGTTCAGATATTTTTGTCCATTTTGTAATTGTGTTGCTGTTTTTTTAATTATTTTTGAGTTTTAAGGATTCTTTGTGTATTTTGCATACAATTCTTTTATCAGACATGTTCTTCACAAATATTTTCTCCCAGTCGGTGACTCTTCCCTCTATTCCTGTAATAAGGCCTCTCAAAGAGCAGTTTTTAATGTTAGTGAAGTCCAGTTTATCAATTGTTTCTTCCAATGGTCATGCTTTGGGTGTTGTATCTGTAAACTCATCACCAAACCCAAGGTCTTGTTGGTTTTCTCCTATGTTTTCTTTTAGAAGTTTTCTAGTTTTGCATTTTACATTTAGGTCATGATACACTTTGAATTACTTTTGATGAAAGATGTAAGGTCTTGGCTTAGGTTCATTTTGTCATTATGGACGCCCAGTATTCCCAGCACCATTTGTTGAAAAGACTACCCTTTCTCTTTTGATTTGCCTTTGCTCCTTTGTCAAAAGTCAGTCTGCTACAAAACGCCCTGCTGGAATTTTGACTGGGATTGAGATCAATCTGTAGAGTAAGGTGGGAAGAACTGATATCTTACCAATATTGAAAGACAATCTCTGTCTTTTCATTGGTGTATTTAGACCATTCACAATTAAAGTGATTAATGATAAAGTTAAGTTTGCATCTACGATGTTTCTGTCTGTTTTCCACTCGCTGCATTTGTTTTGTATCTGTTTTTTCCCCTGTATGTCTAGCTTTTCTGGTTTCAACAGCATTTTGTGTGGTTCTATTTTATCTCTCCTCTTAGTATATCTATTAAAAATAGAGTTTGCTAATGGAGTTTGCAACATACACTTTTACCTCATCGAAGTCCGTGAGCAAATAACATTATTTGCTTCACGTGTGGTACGGTACCCTATGATTGAGTATACTCAACTCCTCCTTCCCATCTCTTACGATTCTGAGTCATTTATTTCAGTTTTCCGTATACCATAATCACCCAATACATTGTGACTATTATTACTTTAAATAGTTATTTTTTAGACACTTTAAAAATAATAAAATAAAAGATTTTATTTTAGCTTTCTTTATTCCCTCTCTGATACCCATCCTTTCTTGGTGCAGATCCCAATCCTGACCTATCCCATTTTTCTTATGCCCGAAAAACATCTCTTAAAATGACTTGCAAGGCCAAGCTCTTGGCAATGAATTCCTTCCGTTTTCATTTGTTTGAAAAAAGTATTTCCCCTTCATCTATGAAGAGAATTTTCTGAATGCAAAATTCTAGGTAGGTAGCTTTTTTCTTTCAAAGCTTTAAATATTTCACTTCTACTTTGTTCTTGCTTGCATGGTTTCTGATGAGTAGTCTGCTTTAATTTTGATCAGTGCTCCTCTAAAGATAAGGCGCTTTTTTCCCCCTTCTCTATTTTTTTTCAAGATTTTGTCTTTGTCTTTGATTTTCTGGAGTTCAGATGATACACCTGGTTGTAGACTTTCTGATATTTATTTTGTTTGGGGTTCACTGAACCTAATGAATCAGTGGTTTGCTGTCTTTCATGAATTTTGAAAAATTCTCTCCATTCTTATTTCAAATATTTCTTCTGCCCTGTCTCTTTATCCTTCTTCTTCTCATATTCCAATTACCCATCTATTATACTTTTTGTAAGTTGTCCACAGTTCCGGTCTGGTGTCTCTCTCTTCATTCTTTGTCTTTTCAGATTGTGCTTTTCTTCTTGCTTTATTGTGTCCTTTGTAATTTTCATTGAAATTTGGACACTCTGTGTTAGAATAAAAACTGAGGCCAATGTGCATTTAAGGTGAGGCTTTGTATTAACCTGGCTAGGAGTTGGCCTGTGTTTAATATTTGCTGTATCTGCAGGTACTGGAGACCAAATTCCTCTGGTGTCCTTGTTTTTGTCTTGTCTATTGACTTAGGGATTCTCTCCTTAGGGAGAGTTTAAATCTTACAACTCTTAATTGTGAACCACGGTCATTATGCGGGAGCCCTGTTGATGTGGTAGGGGCAGGGGTAATTCTATAATTTTATAATTAATTCTCAGTCCTTTAATGGGCCTGTGTCCATGGGACATGACCTTCGCGAGTGTATCTTACCCTCCCTCCCCACTCCTGGGCGAGAGAGCCATGCTAAATGGGCCAGAGTGACAGAAATGTTCTTCCCCAGGTGGGATAAGGCTCTCAGTAAACACTTGCCCCATGAGAGGAGGTCTTTTTAGGGAGAATACTCACATTGTACTTCACTACAGCTACGCTTCCCACACCCCTACCAGAGTCCTGTGGTTCCTTCTTGTCTCCTCACCATGAGAGCCCTGGGGGGCATCCCAAGGCAAGACTCAGGAAGGCGCGGGGGGCCCCTGAAGACAACATCGCCCAGGAGTTTGTCACTCTCAGGACACTCCACACTCAGCCTACAGCAGTTGATGAAAGCCATCTTTTAAGTGTTCCAGTTTATCGCTCCAGCAGCTCCTCCTGCAGTAAGCAGATGTGTCCGTGGCTCTCTGGATTTACCCATGTCCCCAGTGTGGCAAGGACGGTTCACTCCACAACTTGAGTTTCTTGAGGCATCCATGAAAATGTGTTGATTTTGTTTTTCTCTCGTCTTTCTTGTAGTTGCACGAATGGGAGTGACTTCCAAGTTCTTCACATGTCGGAATGGAGAAGCATCTAACCTAATTTTAAAGACTGGATTTTGTTCTTAAGGGCACCCCCTGGCTTATTCTCAGGCTGAACTCCAGGTGGAAATATTAGATCTCTACAAATAGCACAATTATTCTGGAGTTTTCTCTTAATATCACCTCTTCCTTGAAGCTTTCTGTGAAGCCTTCATTTCACACTGAACTCACCTTCATCTGAGTTTAAATTCCTTTGTTTCTTTTCTTTTTATATTGATTTGCACTTAACTCAATACTACTTAGTGATGCTTGATTTTGGACAACGAACGGCCTCTTCAGCTCTTTCATGGGAGGAACAATCTTTTATGCAACTGTTATACTCCTAGGTGTACCTGCCATAAGTGTATATTAGGCATATGAGAAATACTGAATTAAGTGTTTAGGGCAGCATGGGGGTTGCTTACCTCTCTTCGACTCTGCTGATGGTGAGGCTTCTTCAGACTTCCAGAACAGAAATATGCACAGGTCCCTACAGTTAATAGAGGCTTATTGTCAGGATAGATGGGAGGGTAAGAAGGAAAGGACAAAACAGCCCAACAGGCAGACCCCACAAGTGAGTGGCACATCGCTCATTACCAGTTTGAGGTACAACAAGAAATGAGTTCATTTCAGAGCAGGGGCAGTGACCCAAGAGCAGTCACCCATGTGGGGACAAGCCCTGTACCTCTGCTTCCCCCTCTCTGCCCATGTTCTGGTTGACGGCCCCTTCTCCTACTCTGTCCATATGTGTCACTGATTGACTGATTTAAGGAAGACCCTCTTGGCCCTCTCTGTGTGCCAGGAACCCTGCAAGGCTTTGGATATAATAAGGAGAAGAAACACACAGTTCCTGTGCACAGAACATAAAGCCCAGAGAGGTCAAGTAGACTGGTCATTGTAGCACCATGAGTGCTGTGATGGGGATCCTGGGCGTATTGTGGGGGCACATAGAAGGAGCATTTCTCCAGTCGAGGGGGTCAAGAAGACCTTCTTGTAGCAAGTGCCACCCAAAGGGAGAAGGAAATGCAGAGGGGATTTACCAGCTGGGTGATTGTGGTGACTCCTTATTACAGGCAAAGGGGGCACCGTGCACGAAGACCTGGGGGAAATACCGTGGTGTTTGGGAGACAGAAAGCTGTTTAGAATGACTGCAGAGTGGAGGATGGGATGGGGAGCAGGGCAGGATGCGGTGGGAA
Source organism: Puma concolor (assembly GCF_028749965.1). Taxonomy (NCBI): domain Eukaryota; kingdom Metazoa; phylum Chordata; class Mammalia; order Carnivora; family Felidae; genus Puma; species Puma concolor. The sequence goes on along the minus strand of NC_141683.1, from coordinate 4,089,700 downwards.
TATAAAAAGATAGTGTCCTAAAGATACGCAGGGCCAGATTATTAGGACACTTTCATCGTGTCAATAAGTGTGAACTCTTTATCCTAAATGCCCCTGGAGGGAAGACACTGGCGACTTTCAGCCATGAAAATGACACAACCCAAATGGCATTTTGGAAATACCATTCTGTTAACTGTTGGAAAAAGCCGGGCCAGGCTTGACACAAAGAGACTAGTTACTGAGCTTTTCCCATCATCTGAGGAGGAAGAGACGATGGGTGCGATGAGACAGACGTGAGCAGAAGGGAGGGAGAAATATTTAGGAAGTAGAATGGTGAGGCCCAGGACTTCCTACATGAAGCCTCAGAGGGGACTGGCCAGCCTTTCGATGTCATGTTTGCCTCAGCACACCATTTCTGGGGGCCGGGCAGCTCGCTCAGGGTGGGGAGTCGGAGGCCCACAAGACAGTGCCATTCTGTGCCTCCTCATCTCTGCCAAGTAGCCCCTGACTTCTAGTTCTTGAGGGTGGGAAGCAATCAGGACAAGGATTGCTTGATCCATCGAAACAAGGAACCAAGAGCAAGGGAGGATTTTAATAGGAGACCGGGTAAGAGTCTTGTTGAGGATGGAAGCCAAAGTAGTTAATTCTTGCCTTTTCTAAAGATTGTACGGATGAGCGGGGAAGATCTAATGCTCTTGTCCACCAGCAGGCAGCTGTTCCTTCATGGAGAACCACTTGGTAAACCGAGGTAGTTAGCTTCCCACTGTCCCAAGTCCTAACCTCTAGCAGCTCCCTGGGAGGACACGAGAGTCACATGGCTCTCTCCAGACCAGGACATCCCTACACTTAAGTAAGTGGCCCTCATTCTGGGGTGATTCCTCGTTAGGACTGATCCTTGAAAGCTGACTTTCAGATCCACAATCTTGGATCTGATTTTCACCTTGTTCATTCTTCTCTGCAAGGAGGTTTCACTCAAAATAACGCTGTGCTATCAGTCTGATTACTGTGTGATTCTGAATGAATACAACACCCACCAGTAGCACCCATGCTGTTGTGTTTATGTCCTGATGGGTTACAAGCGTATATTCTTGAGCTATTATGAAATTATTTCTGGTGAACTAAAAAAGAAAAAAAAAAAGAGAGGAAGGGAAAAGAAAGAGTACTGCTATTTTAAACAACAGCTGCCTTTGGGAGGGTGATGGATTTTGTTAAAAATAATCCCGGGGACTGCTGGTCTTTTGTGCCCCCGATGTCATAGACGGCCCCTTTGCCAAGCACCTTAATGGGTTTTGATGCAAGAAATATGCGCCCGGAACTAACTTTGAGAGTGAAGATTAGAGAGAGCTTTGTTCTGCATTCTGTAGGAAAATAATTCAGAGTTCCTAGGAGGCAATGTGGATATGGGAGAAGTGGCTGAGGAAAAGACGGGAAGATGGGAGGGAGAGGGAGTCAATCGTTGCTGAGAAGCCAGGAAACCCACACAAATGTGCAAACCTGAGCGCTCTTTTCCGTGGGGGCGCGGCTGACATGTTCTGGGCAGGGATGACCAGCATCCGCGTGTAGGTGCACATCTGTGCAGTGACTTCTGTGAACCAGAGCCCTCCCCCATCGTCCCCAGCTTCTCAGTAAAGCCTGATACACATCGTATGTGAGGAGCTGTGAGGGGGATTCCGCACGAAGGTGAGCACACGAATGACGCAGGATGCTGTAGACAGGAAGCCACCTGTAGACCCAACCAACGCACTGGGGACCAGAGGTAAATATGAGAACAAAAACTTCCGCGAATTCACAGCAATGATGGGGCAGGCATCGCACCTTCCATAAATTATGAATCAGGGGCTGAGAAAACTTTTTAAAAACAAGGATGATCCCGGTTAAAAACTTCGTTATCCTATCCATGACTGACCCTAACGTGTGAGCGAGCTGTGGAAAGGTACAGAGGGAGTCCCACATAATCTAAATAGATCTCTTATAAATCAAGTGGAAAAAATGGTAAATAAAATGTTCTATTTTTTTAATTAAAAGAGAGAGAGAGAGAGAGAGAGAGACAGAGCAGGTGTGCATGTGAGCAGGAAAAGGGCAGAAGGAGAGAGAGAGAGAGAATCCCAGGCAGACTCCATACCCGGTGTAGAGCCCATCTCGGGGCTCGATGCCACAACCCTGAGATCATGACCAGAGCTGAAACCAAGAGTCGGTCACTCAACCAGCTGAGCCCCCCAGGTGCCCCAAAATATTCTAAACTTTTACCTAGACAAGCATATCTTCATACTGTCAAAACTAAAAATATGTATAAGGCTGGGTAAGAAATGAAAAAGACACAGAATTAATAAAATATATGTTTATTTCAGGAAACGTAGTTGTCTTGCCCCTAGTTCAGAAAAGTCATCAATTATGTTCTTTTATCAATATTTTCATATAATATTTGTCTTGTTCAAAGCAATGTCAAATTAGATCATTTTTCTTGAGCTGTTGTGTTCATAGATACTTTTTATTAATTTTGACCTGTAGAAAATTTGCAGCTGGAAATTTGCAGCTTTACACAAGAAAATGTGTAAAGCAGTATTTCACTGGAAATGAACTATAAATTTTATATATTATGCTTGAACATTGTGATGGGGTCAAATATAATAAATTACTGCAGAGTATGTTACCAAATGTTTAGATTTTATCATATAAATTACTATCACTTACACCATAATTTTTTTTCTTTTTTGCTAACCTTTAAAGCAATAGCTAGATCCATACAGTCCTTAGTTCTTTCAAAAATGTCAGTGCCAGAATATTATTTAAAAAAACAAAAATGGCAATATGTAGTTATTTCTGTTTAGTTGAAACTATACCATTATCACTAATGGACTTAAAATTGTCTCTGTAGAAACTAATAGCAGAATTTTTTATGTATCTTTTCCGTCAGAGTTATGGAAACGCTTTTATTTTCTTTTTCTAATTTTTTTACATTGTTGGAATACCACTTTGGGATTTACTATTTATTTCAGGATCTTCTTTCGTTTCCCTTCATTCTTCCAGGTCCTCACTTTAACCTAAATGTAATTATTTTAACAATGATTAGTAACATTCCCATCATGTGTCCCACTGGCTGTTTTAAGATCAGATTGTTAGGCATTTTGTCAAAATCTTTCATCTTTGATAAGAGATCCAGAAAATATTGCATGTAATCTTGGATTTGTTCCGAAGAATGTCATTTCTTTTGGCACAGTTGGGTGCATGTCTTATAGTGACAGATTCACACTATGCAATTTGTATGTCACCAAGGAAATCTTCTGAATTTCTGCCTAAAATTATATCATAGGTACATGAATTTGAATTGGATTTTGTTTTGCTCAAAATATTCCCAGCAGGTCAAAATAATGCAATGGCCATCTTCTAAAATCTTCACCCAATAAAGTGCAAGAGGTTTAGTCTTTTCCTCAGCTATGAAATTTGCCAATGTCATTAATGTAATTTCCTTCATCTTCAGATGGGCAGGTCAAAATTACATTTGATGTTTCCAAATTGTTAGGTTTGAGTAATTCTTTTTCATTATCATTGTTTTTTATCAGTAATTTGATTTTCACTTAGTAAGGGGTATAAAGTTGTGGGCCTTTCATTTCACCTGTTCAAGTTGCAGATTGGATGAAAATAGTTTTCTTACTCATGTATGTTGTTTCATAAATAACTCAATCTTTCATTAGGAAACGTAATGTCTAAATCACAAATCTTATGTTGGTCACACATGTCAGAAATGTGTTCACCTTCATTGGCTACAGTTCTAAATAGTTCAGTATCTTTTTTTTCAGCTTTTTATTTTTTATTTATGAGCTCGAATTTCCCCCTTTCCTCTAGCTTTGTTGAGATATAATTGACATATAACATTGTGTAAATTTCAGGTGTGCACCATGTTGATTTGATACATTGACATGTTGCAAAATGATCACCAGCCTAGCTTTAGCAACCAGCTCCAACCGTCACATAATTACCATTTCTTTTTTTGTGGTGAGAACACTTAAGATCTACTCTATTAGCGACTTTCAAATATAGAATACAGTATTATTAGCTATAATCACCATGCTGTACATTAGATCCCCAGAACTAATAATGTGAATAACATTATAACTAGAAGTTTGTACTCTTGGACCAATATCTCCCCATTTCCCCCACCCCCAGCCCCTGGCAACCAATAATCTGTTTTCTGAGATTTTTTTTTTTTAATATTCCACATATAGGTGATATCATACAGCATTTGTCTTTCTCTATGTGACTTATTTCACTGAACCTCAAGGTTCATCCATGTTGTTGCAAATGGCAGGATTCCCTTCTTATGGCTGAATAATATTCTGTGTGTGTGTATGTGTGTGTGTGTGTGTGTGTGTGCGCACAAACATCAACATATTCTTTATCCACTGACAGACACTTGCAAATTTCTTAATTTCTTCTATCATATTCTAGACTTATTGACCTAAGAATTTTAAAAATGTATTTCTTAAGAGTGTATAAAATTTGAACATACCCTCATTAGAAATTCAAATTAAAGTAAATGTAAAGGATTTTACAAACAAAATAATTTCTACTTTCAAGAAAGTTATTTTTCTTCTAAAATATTTCTGTGTGGGAATCTACCTCCCAAAACCAAGAGCACGCTGTCTACACCGTATGTTAGCCAACTTGACAATAAATTATATTTTTTAAAAAGTTACAACTGTTTGCTTGGTCACTCAAAAAAAATTTCTGTGTGTTAAAAGGCAAATGTGAATCATAATTAATAAATATAAAACTAAAAATCATTTCAAGCTGAAAGTTTAGTCAATATTTGAAACCTTATTAGAATCATATTGAGTATGTTTATAAAAACAAAGATGTCAAAGCAGTCAATGTCTGTTCACTTGCCTATGTCAAGAATTGGTGCCATGCTTTTTGAATATCGTGGTGGCTGCAAAGGTCTCAACTTCAGAGTAATGTGGACCATTTAACATTGCAAAACACCTTTCATGTGCCACGCATCACCTGTGCTGGTTAGTGAGTCTCTGTGGAAGCTACAAATTGAAATGCAAAGCGAAGCAAGAAAATGGACAATTGGCACTACGGGGAAATGATCGTCTTTTATACAAGAACTCGCTGCATTCGTGTTATCGGAGAGCACTAATGTGACAAGTTAATTTGTTTTGTTCTGTCCTAAGAGCTTCCACCATTCAAACCTCTTTTCACGCTGCAAGTATTCATCGCTTAGCGCCGCGACCTACCGACTTAGTGGTGTTTAGACACAATCACTTTTTATTTTGAGGACAAAGGACAAGAGATGTGGAGAAGTGCTTCTCCGGGGGGAGTAAAAGGTATTAGTTACAAGAGCAGATGTTGGGATTATCCGTCGTTGTTGGACACTGGATCCCCAGGGAAGAAGCACTGGTATGTTGTTTAATAAATTCGCTCTTGGCCGTGTTCATGATATGAGTCCCTCTAAAACACGGGACCTTGGGCAGGACCCTTCGCCAGAATCAAAGTGTTACTGACCCTAGCAGTTGTCTTATATATTTAGTTGAGCATCTTTACAAGGAGACGAGCAGCCATAGTCTCCGTTTGACTTTCCCTCCACTGTCAGCTGTAACATCAACAGCCTTACCCACCTTGAATTTCAGTCCCTTATCCAGTGTGTATGTTCGTTGTAGTTCTTTTCCCTTTTTCGTTTTCTTCTGCTTGGGTAATAAAAGTCTGCTTTTCCAGCCTCTGTACCTCCCCAGCTCCGGGCTGTGTTCAAGGAGATGGAATTTTCTAATCAGCAAACCTGGGTTATCTACTCAGGATGGTCTTGGGAGAGATGGGATCCCACAACCATGCTGGACGTGTGATCCACGTTGGTCCATTGCAGTTGCCTTTTATACCCCAGACATGAGGATTAGTTCAGAGATGGGTACGAGATCCCAGCAGGGACAGGGTTTTTCAGAGGTCAACATGGTCTCTGAGATTTCTCTACTTCAAAATTGTAAGCACTAAGGACCATGTAAGCCTGGAGATGCCACCAGATGTTTTTTGCTGCAACTGGAGAATGCCTACCCGAGAATAAACCAACCCAGAAGATTAAGAGTCAAGAGATTAAGAGAAAGACAACTGGTGACGTCGTTCGAGCCCCTGGACCCAGCCTCACCTACTGGAGTTATATGATCAAGTACATTCTTTTACTCTTGTCTTTTTTTCTTATCTAACCCAGGTTAAATGTTTGCATTTCTAACCAACGTGTTCAAAATAATACACAACCTTCCTTCCATCTGGCTTCTGATTTTGTTCTTCACGTACTTCACTGTAGCGTTTCCGATGTGACTTCCCCATTCAGATGTTTGTGATGTTGAACAAAAGAGTGAATGGAGCTAACAATGACTTACTGTCCCCCCCCCCCATATATGGAAGCATTTATCAGACCTTCCACTGTTTAATTAAGTTCTATGAGATGTGTGTTATTCTCACGGTTACAAGTGTGGAAACATCTGTTCACAAGGTTTGAGCATCTTGTCTAAGACCACACAGCTAGTGGGCAGCTAAGACAAGATTTGGAGCCTGGAAACACTGACTCCAAAACCCACCCCTTCCACCCTCCCCTCGCTCAGTCTCCAAACAAAAATTAAAACAAGACCCCAAAACATTATTTGTTTGGATGCCTTAGATCCAGTGACTTCTCAGTGGCCCTTCTCCTCACGGTTCCATGACCCTGTTCACCATGTCTCCCCACTCCTCTCAAGGAGACCAGTGATGTTTTCCTAGCTGGTTTAATAATGAACGGTTTGCGGGTGCTTGGGTGGCTCAGTTGAGCATCCGACTTACGCTCAGGTCACAGTCTCGCAGTTCAGGAGTTCAAACCCTGCATCATGCTCACTGTTGTCATCGCAGAGCCCGTTTTGGATCCCCCGTCTCCCTCTCTCTTTTCCCCTCCCCCGCCCATACTCTTTCTCGAAAATAAACGTTAAAAAAATAAATAATGAACAGTTCGCATATTTGCCTTTCGTGCCTCTTAGCATTTTAAAAATTTTTTAGTGTTTATTTTTTTAATTTATTTTTTTTACATCTATTCATTTTTGAGAGACAGAGAGAGACAGAGCACAAGTGAGGGAGGGGCAGAGAGAGAGAGGGAGACACAGAATCCAAAGCAGGCTCCAGGCTCCAGGCTCCGAGCTGTCAGCACAGAGCCTGACGTGGGGCTCGAACTCACAAACCGTGAGATCATGACCTGAGCTACCCAGGTACCCCAATGTTTATTTATTTTGGAAAGAGAGAGAGAGACAGAGCATGAGCAGGAGAGGGGCAGAGAGAGAGGGAGACACAGAATCCGAAGCAGGCTCCGGGCTCCGAGCTGTCTGCAGAGAGCCCGACGCGGGGCTCGAACTCACAGACCGCGAGATCATGACCTGAGCCGAAGTCGGACCCTCAACCGACTGAGCCCACAGGTGTCCCAACTCTTAGTATTTTTCAATCAAATTAGATAATCCATGGAAAGTGTTTAGCATAATGACTAGCACATAGTAAGGCCCTCAAAAATGCCTGTTGCTAGTGTTATTAATATAGAGATACTCCGTGTTCTTAAATGAATTCGTTAGGAGGCTCCAGCCCCTTGCTGTTCCTGTCCCTAATCTCTCCCTACGTACCAGTTTGGTAAGGTGACCGACGGCCACCTCCCTTTTGCATGGTTATCTCTCTCATCCCATCAGGGGTTGACCGCTATTGTGCTCGCCAGATAGCTTCAGCTTTTTGAACGTGCCATTTATCCGCGTTTCCAGGGAAATCTGGGGGTAGGACTGATGGACACACCAGGTTGGAATCTAACAGTTAAGGTGATGGCTTTGGCTTCAGAATGAGGTGTGGGCCTGAAGACAAGAGAGGACAGACACCATCTCCTCTGTGACCCAGGGAAGCAAGGAAGACAGCTCTGGATTCGGGGCTGGGGGCAGGTGGGAGGGAGAACAAAGTTAACAGCAGAAAGCGGGCTCAAGATGACAGCAGAGACCAGCTTTATGTGTCAGCAAATGCTGAACTGAAGTAATAAAACTGTGCTTATAACTATTCACCCAGAGAGAGTTTGTACCCTGAGAGCTTTGCACATGGTGGCAAAGCGTCCTTGTCCTCTGAAAACAGCTGTGGGGGAAGGGCGGAGCAGGAGTGGAGGGGGAAGGGTGCGGGGTCTGGGGCGTGATCTTTGGAGAGGCCATTCCTTTCCCCTTGTGTGACAGCGGTGGAAAGGGACTCAGCGGCAAGAGTGGCCACGGAGCCTGCTGTTTGGGGCTGCCCTGGGCACCTGCTTGATCACATGTTCACGGAAGATCATGTGCTCTCTCCAGCCCAGATGGACGCCACCTGTTTCTGCACCAACATCCCGAACTCGTGGGCACTGACCAGCAGCCAGAGGGTCATGTCCTGACTACATCGTAGCTGGGGGCCCGAGCCCGGCCACTGAGCTGAGAACATTGTTTCGTGCCCTTGATTCTGCTTTCTGGGTGGAAAAGCCCCACAGCCCAGCTGCTCTGGTGAGGAACCAGAGCTCCCCCCTGCTCTGCCGGGTTCCTGGCAGGGAGCAGGACGGCCCCTGGGGCAGAAAAGGGGCTCTGTCTGCTTCCGAACAAACCCTTCTCAGAGCGTGGGGTCTTTAAGTGTGCAATCGTTACTTGAACAAAGAGTTGATTCACTGATGGATTCATTAACGAAAACATTGCTTCTTAAGGGTGCCTGGGTGGCTCAGTCGGTTAAGCATCCGGCTCTTGATTTCGGCTCAGGTCATGATCGCACGGTTCCTGAGATCGAGCTCCATGTTGTCAGTGCAGAGCCTGCTTGGGCTTCTCTCTCCTCTCTCCTCTCTCTCTCTCTCTCTCTCAAAATAAGTAAATAAACGTCAAAAAAATTTTAAAAATCCCTTCAAAACTTAATTTTTGGCTTCTGCAAGAAAGATTTAGGACTATGTTTGCCCTGGCACACCCAAAGATAAAGTCCTCCTTCCTCCCAAACTCAAACTCCTTGAGGAAATAGAATATAATATATATAAAGCTCGGGCCCTTATGTAATCCAGTCTTATCTCCAGGTTGCGTTTAAAGACACCCTAAAAAAAGAGAAAATAAACTCAGAAAAAAAATCATCTGATCTTTATCTGATTCTCTCAAAGAACATTTAAGGAAATCCCATTCAGAATCCACAGGCAAAGCATTTCATAAAGCATTTCATTTCACTTACATTTTTGTTATTAGTTTTCATTTATTGTTTTATTTTACAACCCCTTCCCCATGCCCCCCCAACTACTGGGGTGCTGTCCTAGAACCCTGCAGTCCTTTCGTGGGAGTGTCTGTCGTCACTCAACAGACGCACAACTGAATTACACAGAAAGCGGTTATCAGCTGGGAACATGGCTTAAATTAGTTTATCAGACTGGCTTCAGTCACTTACCAGAAACCTAAGTTGGAGAACCTTAGAAACTGGTCAGCAGAGTCTCCCTGGTTCCCAAAGTGAAGCGCACTCAGAGCCAAAGCTTGGAAGGGGCTCAACTTCCCCAGTCCAAGAAAAAAGACAAATGCATTGAATGACGGTAACAGGAACACAGCAACCCACCCACAGTGGATGAAGTTTCTTCTCATACACTTAGAGGAGGTAGCCACCTTGAAATGCCATCACTGTCAAAGAAGATAAATTCGGAGACTGTCTATGTCATGAGGCAAGTGATCTAATACAAAGAGAGCAATCAGGCTCTACCAAGTTATCTCCTCCGAGAAGCATTGAGCACGAAGAATGTGTGCCTCCAGCATCAACTTAGAGAAGCAGTTCGCTTATTCAATTACTGAGACGTATAGCTTGACAAGAGGGTATCATTTCACCAATGAGCAGAAACTTTGTAGCGTTAGTTCTGACGAGCATCTCACTCTTTTACTTCTAAATTCTACAATCACCAGATGGTTTTGTGTTCTCTGCTTGGCCGACTGTGTGACATTAGTCAAGCCACTTAAATTCTGGACCTATCTTAATTTTTTTTTTAATTTATTTCTGAGAGAGAGAGGCTGGGGCAAGGGGCAGAGAGAGAGAGAGAGAGGGAGACACAGAATCCAAAGCAGGCTCCAGGCTCTCAGCTGTCAGCAACAGAGCCCGACGCGGGGCTCGAACTCACGAACTATGAGATCATGATCCTGAGCTGAAGTCGGACCCTTAACCGACTGAGCCACCCAGGTGCCCCTGGACCTAGCTTTCAATACTCAGTGAAAAGCCTGGGCTAGATCATCCCTATGTGACTTTCAAGTGTTAAGAGTTTGAATAAATTAATATCGTTTGTACTGTTATCTCCTGAGCAGAGCAACCCACTACAAAGCTAGTATAAAAGGATTCGTTCTAATTCCTAAGATTCATGCCATGGGTAGCTCTTCCTGTCTAGCTGTGTTGCTACTCCATCTATTTCCTTTAGTCTGGACTGATTGGCCTGCTTCATTAGAACAATATTATGGCTCACAATAAATTTCATTTACTGTTTGCATACTGTACTGTCATTTTGGAAGAGACACCGATACGGCATAATGATCAAAAGGTGTGGGCTCGGGAGCCACATTGCCTGGATTTGATAGCTTCACCACTTCCTTGACGCATGATCTTGGAACAGTTAGCGGTGCCTCTGTGGTGTCCCCCAAACAAAAGGGAATACAAGACTACCTACTTTGTGAGGATTAAACGGATTAATACATTGAAGTGCTTCGGACAGCCACACGGCACGTGGGAAGCATTCGGGGACCGTCAGCCACCGTGTTGATCATGATCGTCACGTCCATTGATCGTCACGAGACCAAACAGACGTTGCCAGTGACCCTTCAGATGCAGGAACTAGAGGAAAAGACAAGTCAGACTAATTGCCAGACATCACCCAAGCCAGAGTGTCTGCTGGTGAGGATTTTCGTTTCCAGGGGCGATCTCTCTGCACACCGGGCTTCCCCTGTGAAACCAAGGGCTGGGCTTTGGCCATCGGCAGGTCAGACGAACTTCATGCCATCAGAACCTGTCCCCCGGCTAGACAGCACACCCCAGTATCCTATCAGCTATCTTGGAGTTCTCAGCTTAAGAACCCGTAAGCAGCACTAGTGAGCTCTATGGTCATGGGGGGTACAAACCAGGGTCGTGGCTTCAAAGACAGCCGCCCTTACACTGTCCTTATGGTTCCTTCCAGTATGGAAGGAACCATCCCCTTATTTGAGAGAGGCCATGTCACTTCAGCTGTACTCTTCGGTAGGCAACGTGTACCCCCCCCCCCAACACAGAGTGCTAAGTCCTACATACAAGTCCAACTTGCTCGGCTACACTGTTCGCTCCTTGAGTAAACTGTCTTACTCTCTTCATACCTCATCACGTACTGTAAAATATTTGCTGCTTGGATGGATGGATGGATGGATGGATCCATGGATGCATACCTGAAGTGTTGAAATATTTAAGGTCAGAATCAGGCCCCTGCACAGAGACAACACTTAATTCAGCTCAAGTAAATTCTGAGTGGTGAAAATGTCCCCGGCACCTTCCCAGATATTTTAAGGGATCCAGAACATATGTTATAGTCTTTAAAAAATTTTTGGACAGGCAAGACCTGTATTCTTGAAGAAATTATACCTGAGGGGGGAAAGAGAGTTGATAGAAGAGTACCAGCAGTCCTTGAATTAGAGGGCTCTTCCAAAAATGCATTTTAAGTTAGTTGTTTGAAACTTGGAGTTCATTTACCTATGGAGACATTGTCATAAATTGTGGTCTGGTCCCATTATTCAGCCCAAGTATTTTGCCAGAAAAGTCAAAGATGAAAAGGACTTCAGAATTTATCTGGTCTAACGTGATTAGACGCAGCGTGACTTTCTCAAGATGGCAGGAAGTGACCTGAGCCTGGAATCTGAATCTCTTGACCCCCTATGAAGTGTGCATTGTCGTAACGGTACTAATGAGAGAAAAGGCAGCCGTCGTGACCGTGAACTGTGTTTACGGAAACACTGGTCGCACGCCCGTCTCATGCTGGACTCTGTGAACGTGCCTTTTCATGCAAGCGCAGACCCAGGCATCCTCCTTGAGCGCCTCACCTCCTCTGCTGCCCCCTGCTCTGATCACGTCCCGCTGGTCTCACCGCATAGGTGGTCCCCAGATCCGGCTCCTCCTCCCCGCCCCCACCATCACGTTCCCAGTTCAGGCCGTGTCTTCCTCGTCTGGCCGATGTAGCAGCTTCCTGTACAACCTCCAAAGTGATTTATCGACAGCTTCTGAAAAACAATCCAGATCATCTCATTTTTTTTTTTCTTTTCTGCCTAAGATCTTCCCACGAGTCTGCGTCACCTCCCGGATAAAATGCACGCTCCCTAACGTCGCACTGCAAACTTCTCCGTGATCTGACTCCTCCCTTCCTCCCGTCTCCTGCCTGTCACCTTGTGCCACCGCAGTGCACATCTGCTGGCCACACTGTGCTCAGACCGCGAGGTCCTGCATGCCCCCCTCGGCCCAGAGCAGCTCGCCCTCACCTGGCCAGTGCCTGTCTGCCCTTGGTAACAGAGGTCCACTTTGCTCTGCCTCCAGGTTCCTTCAGTCCATCCCAAGTACAGGGTCTTGAGCTCCTTACCCCAGGGGTGGTCATAGAAGAAGAGTGAAAGCAATCCTTCCGTGACTTTTTTAGGTGACCAGAGGCATTTGCTGGGTGAGTCAAATTAGAGAACCTGCAATATTGCTGAATCCGTTGCATTGACCGAAATATTGTGATGGCATGCCAGAGGCAGAGGCCAGATTGCATGCAGTGACTCTGCGTCCCCAGATGACAAGAATGGTCGAGGTTCCAGATGCGGTCTGGCTCACCGACCTTCGGGAGGATTGACCCGAGCAGGCCCTGCTGGAATGGTTCTCTAGCACAGGTGCTACTTCTAGGCGGCCTGCACTTTTGTCCCCCAGCCCTGGCCTCTCCTGGCCCCGTATCCCGGATCTATAAACTGCTTTCTCAGGGACTCGGGGCCCTGACACTTCTCTCTCTCATGTCTCCCTCAGGCCCTCCTGCCTCTTCCACGTCTCCAGGACTGATTCCACGCTCCTTACGCAGAAGGCTGTTGGCCCGTCAGGGCCCATACATTTGCCTAAAAGCCTATTAAGGAGGTTATGGTCTGGGCCACCCACAGCTCCTGGGCAATTTCTCCTGTCCAGCCTTCAAACCCAAAGATTGATCATTTTCCCAATGAGGGGAAGACGCGGTGAGTTTTGTGCCACAGTGCTAGCTCTCTAGTTAAACAGGAGTTGATGACACTTATTTACAACAGGGCATTTCACTGAGCTTGAAGACTTCGTTCTGCGTCACCACTGACCAGAAGCGCCGCTGACTAGCAGCCTCCCCATCCCCCTCCCCAACCCCCACTGGGGGGGGGGGGGCAGCTCTCCTCTGTGCCCTGTGGTTGGCAGAGCAACAGCCCCGTGCCTGCACTCACCACGCTGTATTGCAGGGCCTGTTAATGTGCCTATGAGTTTTTGAGAGCAGGGGCTGTGCCTCATTCACTTCGGTGTTCTTTGCCCCAACAACAGCACCCGACACATGGAAGACACTCAATGAATGATTGTTGTTGTGTCACTGCAGTCTACTGACCTCCTCTGATACCTGGGATTCAGGAGAGCGCTGGGCCCCTGCCCTCAACGATCTTCCACCCCGTTTAACGTTCAGAATCATCGCTACTCTAAATAATGACCCTTCCCGATAGGAGGGGTAGATGACATGCCAAGAATTCCTCCGCAGATGGGGGACACACAGAAATATATCTAGCTGACCACCAACTAATAGCTCAGATCAGCTGAACGGCCATCTGTGATGACCCAGCGTCAGTGAGTTGGGCTTATGTAAGTCCAGCAGGAGCCCAGGTGTTTTGCGTTCTCTCCAGGGTTCCAGATGAGGTCCACGCTGTGGAGGGGCGGGAAGTACTCTGACGCACAAAGCAGGGTCAGACACCAAAGGGGTGTTTAACAGATGCTCCTTTCAAAGCAGCTCCACGTCGAGGCAAAATCCTAAGGTCTAGAAAAGAATCGATTTAACAAAATAAATAAATAAGTCTAGCCGTGTGTAAAGAATGCATGGAGTTTGGTTAAGAAAAGGGAGCCTGTCGGGAACTTCCATTCTGACAGAGGAGAGAGGCAGGTGCATGTGCAATTGGCATATAGATATCGCTCTAATCCCTTTTCTCCGAATGGCAAAAATTTGGCAGAGAGGCAAGATCTAGGGGTGATGAGGGACTTCGACGAGCAGGACATCTGCTGAAAGTCTCATGCAGAACATCTGACGAATCCTTGCCTTGCCCTGCTGATAATTCCATCTCTCTTTAGTTAGAAAAAGCAATGAGGGGGAACGGGTACTCAGGACTTAATTATGACCAGTAAGGAAGATGTGGATAACGATGCGCCTGTTACAGGAAACTGGGAAGAAAGTGACTGGCATTTCCAGAAACTAATAAGTGGAAGGATGGCCTCTTACAGTAAAATATGGCAACCACCTCAATTCGTTTTGGGAAACAGGCAATGGATGAATAAATTAATTAAAATATTCAGATCAGTGTACCCCAGACACCAGGAGAGCAGATTTCTAAAAGTTCAGAGCAAAGGATTATGATCTTGTGACCTGTGATGCAAAATTGTAATGGAGCTCCGTTCGTTAATGGGATGGGCACTCCTAAGGCATGAAATTCAAATAAAATAATCATGAGTCATCCTGATAAAAAAGGGAGAAGGCAGCTAACAAAACCCACGGGGCCTCATAAAGAGCTCTTTGATGAGCTCAGATTGAATACAGACCTGCACAAAAGATGTAAGAAGGAAAGCCTAACGCCTAACAAATCCACAAGTTCACATGGTCTGTAAGGGCAGGAAGAACATTAATGCCCAATATTTGTTGAGGATTTCCCGTGTGCTGTTCTCAGCACTTTACGTGTATTAACTCACCGATTCCTCAGAAGCACTGATGGATGAAGTAGGTGTCACTTTTATCTTGTTTTCACAGGTGAGGAATCTAAGGAACAAAGCGGTTAAGTCCCTGGCCCAAGGTCAAACACCAAGACCGAGCAGAGTTGGGATGACAACCCGAGCAAGGGTTCACTCTTGCCGCTTCTGCTTCACAGCATTTCTCAGGACGCTGTGGGCAGGCAAAAGGACCAGATGCGTAGGTCTTTGGCAAAGGAGTAATTTCGTATGGCTTTGAAAGGAGATATTCCACGTAATGGGGTAAAAAAGAAAAAAAAAATGGTCTTAATGGAGGTGATACGGTGGGAACAGACGTCAGAGGAAAGGCAGTCCTGTTACATGCTTATTTTGTTGACATTTTCTGCAAAGCGAAAGATTTTTAAGTTGGAGAAGGTAGATGAAACCGTGCCATAACATTGAAGCCAGAGTAAAAAGGGGGAAAAAGAAAAGCTTCCAGTTCCTCCAAAAGAATAGCTGTCCGAGGATTCTGGGGATGTTAGCTGGCCAGAAAGGAAACCAGACCCACTCGTGCTGTGGTTACAGCATAGAAGTGCCCCCCTCGGGAGGCGCAAAGAGGGAGGTCACAGAACACAGAAGGCAAGATCCCGAAGACTGCCCTGTGCTGCTGTTGTCCCCCTTTACTCCACGTGGTTGGTTACTTCAGGCTCCGTTCTGGGTATGAAATTTTGCAGGAAGCGTTCACCACCATTATTCCATCCACGTCCAGAAGGGTAAAAGCTGATGGATGACCCAGTCTTCAGTGGACGCCGTGTGAAGGTCTCCCGATGGCCGCCAGGCCCCCGCCCCCCCCCCGTAGCTACTGCCACTCACGTGGCACTTCACGCCCCCACACGGGTCACCTTCCTCGGTCCCCATGACATCGTTCCTCAGTAGATGCTCCTAGCTTCTCCAACAGAAGTTTGGAGGAAGAACCCAGCATGCTTCCAGACCCGGAACGGAGTTGAACCGTGGGCTCTGCTGTTTCAACCATCGGAAGGGCGGTGGTGCGGACGCGGAGGTGGACGTGTCCTGGTGGCTCTGCTCAGGGCCGGGACGTCCCAGCAGACGCAGCGCCTGATGCTGGGAATGTTCAGGTGCAGCGGAGGCACCGTCGTGCACCGTCACCCTCCTGCTTCCAGGCTGGTCTGATAGGCAACGGCTTTCGGATTTACACGCCCTGAAGAGAACGCTAACAGCAACAATGATAGTACACGGAGGGCTGATGTGGGAGGAACAACCCTACCCTCTGCCCGGCATCGGCCCACGGATAGAAGAAAACAACGCCAACGGCAGACCGTCCGCTACGACGTTGCCTTTTGCTTTTACGCTTTACCACAGACTGGTAAAAATTGTGTCACAGACTGGCAAGAATCCATAGACCGTTATTTGGGAAACACTGGCTTCGGGGGGTTTTAAGGTTCTTTCTAATTCTAAAAATGGCCCAACTGCAAATCGCTTTTGTCGGCACCTAATTACGCCTTTCTTCTGTTTCATCAAACGTCTAGAAAGTGCACTCGGTGCCAAGCGATACGTTAAGTCCTTTACATGCCAACCAGTCTACTCCTCCAAATAACCCTCTGTGACAGGTACTCGCTAGTCTGCTTCCAGGGGAAATGGAGACTTGGAGACGCTCTGGGGCTTGTCCCAGGTCACGCCATTGGGAATCCAGCTTTGGTCTCTGCCTTCAGGAACTGTACTGTCAGTGACTGTATTGGACCCCTTCCATTATTAAATACTCACACGATACCCCAAGTGTTTCCGTAGACCCCAAGTTCCTGGACGGCAGGGTCCGTATGTCATCGATTTCTGAGTCCCATGGTACCCATTAGTGTGGTGCGTCCACCGCGATCAACAGAATCAGCAAAGTATTCATTGAATCCCCGCTCTGGGTCAGCCAGGGAGCTCGGGACTTAACGGAAGACACCCGGAACATATTTGTCGATCGGTTGATCAGCAAATTTGCACGGGAGAGTGATGCATCTATGGAATTGGTAGAACAGTGCTCGCGTTTAATTTACATGCCGAGTCTTCAGACTCACCGGATTCAGCAGCAAACTCGGTCTTTTCTCTGACTTAACAACCCGAAGAAGAAAAGTCCCGATGTTTTATTGCTTCTCAGACTCCTCTCGGTGCCAGGGAGCACAGAGAGGACCCAGCCTGCCCTTTCTTTTCCTGTGTTCTCCATCCACCCAGCCAGGCCTGCCAATGGTTTTACAGCCTGAAAGACCAAATGGGCTCCCCCACCCCACCCCCCGGGGTCTCTTGGAGCCTTGGCACCATTAAAAGTGGTGGTGGGGGTGGGGGGGGGGGGAGTAGTGTAACGTGAGCCAAACAACAGGAAAAACCAGTTCTGAGAAAGTGAGCGGGCAAGATTCTGGGGGACTGACGCCCTGGGCTTGACTTCCCAGCTTCTGCGCACACAGTGCGCATCCCTGGCCACTGTCCTGCGTGCCCAGGGGGCTGAAGTATTGCGCTGCTACAGCAACAGGGGCCCAGCGTCCCCGCGGCGAGGTTGTCACTTGGTGTGAGCCCCGCAGATGTGACGACGCAGCCCGAGGCGGCCGGCCTGGAGGCTCAGGAGCTGCCCTCACCTCCCCTCGCTCGCCACCCACCCCTGGCTGCTGCCACACTGCCCTGCACACCACAGGACACTCGCACACACGCGTGCAGAGTCAGGGCTCGGGGCCTGTGGGCTGCGGGTGAGAAGAGCAAAGTGTCTCCGTGACAACCTGAAGGTGACAGTAATCACATCTACTTGAAAATTGCCTGCGAATGAACCGCATGTTCTTGTGTGGCTATGCAAACACATGCAAATGTATGTAAATGTGCGACCCTCCTAACTGCTTTCTCCATCTGGATGTGGCCCCTGCGGTGAGGCCAGAAGGCAGTGGGCTCCAAGAGTTGGATTCTGTCCAGTTCTCCCTGCGGGCTGAGGGGGTGGCTGGAGAAACATCTTCGTGCTGCCGGCCACCTTCCCCCCCCCACCCACCCCGCTGTAGCTGCAGTTTGGGGGGCGGCCTCATGTGCAACAAATATCTGTTGCTTTGATTCAGCTGGATCTGACCTGGACAAGGTGGGCTCTGTGTTCCCTGTCCCCTTCCTCATCCCCAGCCCAGCCTGTGAGGCGGTAACACGATGGTCCCGTCACATTCCTGGAGGGTCACAAGGACCCAAGGACCGGGGAAGCCCCCACATCCCTGAGGCTCAGCCACCAGCTGGGAAACAAGAGGGCCGAGCCCGATTCGCTTCTAGGTCCCGCCCAGAAGCTCAGATCTGAATGTCTGGAATCTCTGATGGAAAATATAGCCACAAGGCTGAGCGGCTATGACTCACCGCCAGCTGGATGCCAGGGAAGGGAGAGCACACTTCGAAGTCATTCTGGAACACAGGCCTGGGTTCAAGTCTTAGATTTTGCTGGATCCTAGCAATTCATACTTGGACAAAGTGCCTCGTTTCTGATTACAGGGCCCCGTCTTTTCCCTTTTGGTACTCGACCTCTGTCCTGCATACGTGCGTTAATAGACCCAACAGACGTTTCAAATGCAAACTCTGTGCCCAGCTCTGGGCTAGGTTCTAGCAACCGAAAGATAAGGAAGCCCTGGGCTCCTTAAGACATCTAGCCCAGACACGCAAGGACAGAGGTAGAATAACAAGGGCGACGACTATTGTGCCCAAGATGCTTTGAGGGCACAAAGCAGGTGTTTCTAACTCAGCAACCCGGCCCAGTAGAGACACAGGGGACGCCTGCAGCTGAGGGGACACCCGAGCCAAGTCTGGGAGAACAAGTAAGCCTCGGCCAGACGAAGGGCAGGTGCCGAGAACATCCTAGCCCAGCGGAGCCGCCCCAGGCAAAGGGACGGAGGCCTGACAGAAGGCAGCTTGCTTTGGGGAGCATCTTGCCGCGCATCGTGTCTGGAACTGAGCGGGATCGGCACGGCTGGAGAGGCAGGTTCAGGGGAAGGTAGGGAGCGCCTTATGCGCCATGCTACTCTGGGATGATGGGAAGCCAGTGACTCTCAGAGGATCGACGTGGACAGACCGGCACGTTTTCGGAATCTTTCTGGCTGCAGGTGGCGTTGTCTCGGGGTGAGCCAGGCTGGAGCCTGAGGGACCCGTCGGGAGGCTGGAAATTCTGGCTCCCCTCTCGCCCCAGAGAAGTGAATCTGTGCCATCCCAGCCAACAGCCTGCGCTGTGAGCCAGAACTACTCCTCGGCACAGAGAGGCAGGGAAAGGCTGGCTTGCCCTCCCCCCGCCCCCCCCCCCGCCCCCGCCCTCCCGTCTCTGCTCCTTTTTCCACTTGATTCCTTGTTCCTCCTCAGCTGCCTGATTGTCTTCTATGACCCTTGATGTCCTTGCAGCAATATCTCTGATAAATGAACTTGCACTTACGGTCTGTTATTTAATTCATGGCCCCTCTTAGAGGAATTCTGTATTAAAAGAGGAACACAGGGTGAGGGCAATGTTTGCCAACGAGAGGCAGATGTCTAATGGCAGGCATTTCAGGAATCTGTGGAGGGGGGGATGGGTAGCAGAGAGTGGGCTACGAGGCCTTCCCGCAGCCCCCACCCGCACTCGGACCACAGGGCGGGGTCGCCTCCTGCGGCCCTGAGACAGGCTGCCGGGGTTGGGTCTGGGCCACCAAACGCAGCCAAGGCCTGGCCCTTGGGAAGAAGGCAGCATGGCCTCTGCGTAAAGGACCCGGGGCCCAGACACAGGGTCCAGAAGCTGGACGCTGCGAGCGGCTGTGCACACACACGCACGCACGTGAGTGTGCCCGCCTGCCTCGTGTGTGTCGTGCACAGCGTGAGACCCTTGTACCCTGTGCTGCTCCGAGATCTCTTTGCTACCTAGAGGGAGAGATGCGTTTCCTTCCTGTGGCTCGGGGCAAGCCCTGGACACTCAGTCGTGCCTGGTCCTGCGTTCGCCTCTCACCTGACCTCCTGACCGTTTCCCTCGGCCGCCTTCCTAGGGACCCCGCTCCGCCCGAGCAAGAGAAGGACAGAAAGGGAGAAAGGTTGTGTTCCCCATCACCCTGCCCTCAGGCTTGTGCCCTGGGGGAGAAGACTGGAGGAAGGTCTATGCCCCTGGGGCTGAGGGGACCAGGGAAGGAACGGGAATGTGGTGTTTTTGGTTTTTTTCTTAGTTTATCTAAAGCATGGGAACTTGGCGTGGGCGGGGCCTGCCCCACCACCCCACAATGCATGGTGAGCCCTGAATGTTGAAGTAGAGTCTGGAAGGCAAGGAGACTGGAGAAAAGAAAGGTTCCGGAAGCCAGGCCTTAATCTGCTGGGGGCGGGGTGCTGGTGGAGGCCCTGGATGAACGCCGGGGTGGGTACCCACCAGACTGTGCAGTGCCTCTCAGACTCCAGTGCTCAAGTGAATTCCTGGGATCCTGTTAAAGTGCAGTTCCTGGGGGCACCTGGGGGGCTCAGTCGGGTAAGCATCCAACTCTTGATTTCGGCTCAGGTCATGATCTCGCTGTTTGTGAGTTCAAGCCCCACATCGGGCTCTGCGCTGACAGCGTGGAACCTGCTTGGGATTCTCTCTCCCCCTCTCTCTGCCCTCCTCTTGTCACTCTTAAAATAAATAAATAAGCTTAAAAAAAATAAAGTGCATGGGGCTCCTGGGTGGCTCAGTTAAGCATCTGACTCCAGCTCAGGTCACGATCTCACGGTTCGTGGGTTTGAGACCCGCGTCGGGCTCTGTGCTGACAGCTCAGAGCCTGGAGCCTGCTTCTGATTCTGTGTCTCCCTCTCTCTCTGCCCCTCCCCTGCTCATGCTCTGTCTCCCTCTCTCTCAAAAATAAACATTGAAAAAATATATTAAAACAAAGTGCTGTTTCTTTTTTTTTAATTTTTTTTTTAACATTTATTTATTTTTGAGACAAAGAGAGAGTATGAACAGGGGAGGGGCAGAGAGAGAGGGAGACACAGAATCCGAAACAGGCTCCAGGCTCTGAGCTGTCAGCACAGAGCCCAACGCGGGGCTCGAACCCACAGATTGTGAGATCGTGACCTGAGCCAAAGTCGGATGCTCAACCGACTGAGCCACCCAGGCTCCCCTAAAGTGCTGTTTCTGATGGAGCAGCAGGTCTGGGGTGGGGCCTGAGAGTCTGTATTTCCTGTGAGCTCCCAGGGCATCCCAGTACTGTGATCCGTAGCCCATATTTTGAGTGGCAAGGGTGTAGACTATGTGACGTTAATTTGTCCCCAAACGGCTGGGGGAAGCTCAGTGCCTGCCTGCCGAGCAGACAAGTTCTCCCCACCACTCCGCCTCCCGCCACAAGGAGCCTCCGAGGGACGCCGTCTTCCAAGGGACCGACACCCTAGGTGGCCCTGTGAAAAGAGCTGGAATATGGTCATTTTAGGGTCCCTGGGGCGAGGTTCAGTACAACAAACAGCATGGCGGAGCATCGGTGCTCTTTGGCAGTCCAAGAACATTTTAGGCTCTGCCCTAAATAATCCTGTACTGCAGCCAAAGCCAGTTCAAATGCCAGCAAAATGCCTGCACCAGCCCCCGTTATCACCCTCCCCGGGCCAGCCTCTTTTAAAGGAGCGCTTCCTTGGAGCTCCCTGTGACGCTGTCTCCGGCACATTCCCTTAGCCTTTGGGTCCCAGGGCTGAGTGGAGACACAGGAACGGAGCTGGAGGGAGGACGCCCGTCCGCGGAGCTGGCGCATCACTGCCTTTGCAGGAATTTACATGTGGGGGGAGTGGACGGCCCAGAAGGCGTGGACACTTTGCCAGCTGCCTGCGGGGACAGACTCTCCTTTAATGCTAATCGTGGCGCTCTTCTCCTCGCCTTGGCTCATTTTACAGCTTCCGCATCTGTCCGTTCGTTGAATCTTGAAGTCAGATCTGTGAGCCAGGCAGGGCTGGCGCCCTTACCTGCTTCTTCTCAAGTGGGAACACGGAGGCTCAGAAAGACGAGTGGCTGAGCTCAGAACGCCACGATCCAGCTGTCCAGCTTCACCCAGTGCTCTGTCCAAACGCCCAGTCCTCATACACATACCCCGTGTACTTCCTCAGGGAACAGAGACGACCTTGGAATCCCTGGCCGATGGCTGGGCGTCCTGTGGAGCTGTCTACTCTGGTTAGCAGGAGGTACCTAAATTAAGATCATCCAGGAGCATCTGGGTGGCTCAGTCTATTAAGCGTCTGGCTCTTGACTTCAGCTCAGGTCATGATCTCACGGTTCGTGGAGTTCAAACTGGGCATTGGGCTCTGCGCTGACAGTGTGGAGCCTGCTTGGGATTCTCTCTCTCCATCTTTGTCCCTCTTCTGCTTGTGCTCTCTCTCTCTCAAAATAAATAAATAAGCTTTATTTTATTTTCTTAATTTTTTAAAAATATTTATTTACTTTTGAGAGAGAGAGAGATTGAGAGAGAGAGCATGCGAGCAGGAGAGGGGCAGAGAGAGAGGGAGACACGATCCAGAGCAGGCGCCAGGCTCTGAGCTGTCAGCACAGAGCTGACGCGGGGCTGGAACTCATGAACTGTGAGATCATGACCTGAGCCGAAGTTGGAGGCTTAACCGACTGAGCCACCCAGGCGCCCCTGAATAAACTTAAAAAAAAAAAGAAAAAAAAGACCATCCAAACACGGCAACAAGGGGCAGGGGGCAAGTAATTGGTAAGCACTTCCTTAGTTCTAAGTTCTACTTTGTTCTTAGCTCTATTTCTTAGTGCCAATTCTAGGGAAGAGCTTTCTAAAATCTGTATTTCAACTTCTCTGCTTTCCTTTCAAAGTGCCCCTTCGACCTTATAGAGCAGATACCATCTAAGAATTCAGGGCCAAACCAGGGTCTGGAGAGAAAGGGGAGCCGAAGTGACAACTTCTGACCACTAGAGGGACCCCAGGCACCAGCTACAGGTTTTTTTAGTTTTGGGGTTTTGTTTTGTTTTGTTTTGTTTTTTGTTTTCTGTTTTTTGTTTTTGTTGTTTTGCAGCAATCAAGTGCTTGGAATGGTACCCACCGCTTGGAAAGATTCAGGTCAGACGCATATCTGGCTAAGAATCCCTTCATTGTTCTACAGACCAGGTTTGCAAGAGACTCAAGTATCCCAGCTCGGAGCCAGGGGACTTTAATTCAAGGATCCAAGCATAGAGATTAAAATCATCACCAGGGGGGAACACAGCCACCGGCATCAAAGAAGAGGCATTCTGGTCTAGCTCTCTCATTTAACCTATCATCACGGATTCTCACAGAGTCTTCTGCTACCAAATATCCTGGTTCAGAATATCTCGAATCGAGTCAAGGACTACTGAACGCCTCTCCCCAGACAGCCCTGTTGCCCGGTCCATTTGGAGGAAAGCTGCTGCACTGGTTCTGGCTCTGTCCCAGTGCATGGGACACCCCTCCACTATGTCTGAGGATTCGTTCCTGTTCGGCCTCAGCCCGAATCCTTTCTGGAACTGTGAGCTCATAACTCAAATCAGATCTGTCCTCTTACTCTCACAGGGTAGGGGCTCTGTCTTCCTGTAACAGCACTGAACGGCATGCACGATGTATCTGTGTGTGTGTAGGTGCATAATCTCTATTTCTCCCATTTGTCTCCAGACCCCACAAGGGCAAAGCCAAGCTTGGATATGTTCACCCCTGTAACACAAGAGCACAGAGCGGTGCAGAGTTCTGTGTGTGTGTGTGTGTGTGTGCATTATTTACAATAACAGGAATGCCACAGCCGACCCCTGTAAGCTGTCATCCGCTCGTGGAAAACCTTTCTTAACATTCAGTCAAAAGCAGTCTGGGTTACTTCTCCCCGTCCAGTGTTCCCAGTTCTACATCTGCAGCTGCACTCTGACCTCAAGCTCCTCTCGCAGGACAGCCATCCGGTTACGTGAAGCTAGCTGTGTGTTTTCGACATTTTCCCAGAGTTGGGGGTCCCACCCACCTCCCCTGCTCCTTCAGCCCGTCCGTGGAGAAGTAGCCTTGTCTCCACATTGCTGTCATTTTATCCACTCCCCTTTATTTTTTTAAGTTTATTTATTTATTTATTTTGAGAGAGAGGAAGAGAGAGAGGATCCCAAGCAGGCTCACCACCAGTGAGCCCACCAGCACAGAGCCCGACGCGGCACTTGAACCCACCAAGTGCGAAGTCGCGACCCGGGCTGAAATCGAGAGTCGGACGCTTAATGCACTGAGCCACCCAGGCGTCCCCACGCCCCTTTAAAGAGCTCTGATTTGTTAGCGTGGCCCCCGGAGCTGAGCCCTCCATTGCAAAGCTGGCCTGGGCAGGGCAGGAAGGCGCGTTGGGGTGCCCTGCCTTGTCCTGTACGTTGCGGTTCTCAGTGCAGCTTGAGTCTCATTCGCTTTTTGGCCGCCACGCACACTATTGAATCATCCCAAGCCTGTGGCCAAGGAAACCTGCGAGGTTGTTTTTTTTTTTTTTTTTTTTTTTTTTAATAGATAAGAACTTCTGTTGAGTCAGGTCTCTTACATCCTGTTTTTGTGCAAGTGATTTTTTTAAAACGCAGTTTTGCCTTAATTTCTATTAAATTGTGTTTAATCTCTGCAGTTTCTGCTACCCCGGTGGCCTCCCCTCCGCTGATGAGGGGCTTTGGGATTTGTTAAGGGTCTTTAGTTGTGAAATAGAAGCCTGGACTGAGCAATCAAGGTGACCAAGGTCTCGTGGGGTTTCTGTGTGTCCATTAAGATTATTAAGGAGAGGGCTGGGAAATCCTGAGAACCAAGGAAGGAAGGGGACAGGAAGGGACCAGATGGGTCCAGGGAGATGTGGATGTCTAGAGCTGTGTGAGTCATTTCTATGTCTGCTGGTACCTGTCCCAGGGTCCTGAACTTAGTAGGCACTCAATGATACATCCTTTAGGGGCGCCTGGGTGGCTCAGTCGGCTAAGCGTCCAGCTTCAGCTCAGGTCATGACCTCACGGTTAGTGGGTTCAAGCCCCGTGTCAGGCTCTGTACTGACAGCTCGGAGCCTGGAGCCTGCTTTGGATTCTGTGTCTCCCTCGTTCTCTGCCCCTCCTCTGCCCGCACTCTGTCTCTCTCTCTCTCTCTCTCTGTCTCTCTCTCTCAAAAATAAATAAAACGTTGAAAAAAAAATACATCTTTGAAACGAAATGAGTTACACACCCCTAAGTGCCTTAAAGGGTTAACCTGACTAAATGCCCAGAGTTTCAAGAAAATGAATTGCCACAGTGGGTGGGGGTGGGGCTATCGGAGGTGAGAGAAGGAGCCAGAGTTCAGAGGTCAGGAAGGGAACGGGGGTGGGGGCAGCTGGGCTGGAACTGAAGCTGAGGAGAAGGAATGACAAGGAACAAATGGCAGAGAGGCCAAAATGTCTCTGAGGCCCACAAAAAGTGTGGGTTCCCTCCCTGAGGGTGATCAAATCTGAAGAGGTGGCCAGGCTCCAAATTTGATTCTGAGCCAGTGGAAGACAGTCTCCTTGAACTTGGGGGCCTCTCTGGGGACTCCCTTTTCCTTAGGTAAATATGAAGGATGGCAGTCCTCCTGGCTCGCCCCTGCTGTCCAAAGCTGCACTGTCCCGAAGAAAAACAAGCATCACTCCAACCTGAGGTTCAGGGACTGTGGTGAGTCCCCTGGCTGCCACTGGCCCAAAGTTGACAGAGAAAACAGGTTCCCAGGCCAGAAATCTTGTGCGACAGTCCCCCAGTCTCTTCAGCCCCCAACCCTGGCCGTGTGTAGCCCTTGGAGGCCCGGACGGATACCCTGGGGGGGGGGGGGGCTTCTGGAGAGGAGCTGGGGGCTCTGGGGCTGTTTACTTGCTCCTCTTTCCTAGGAGCTTGGAAACCCTCCAGGGTGGGAGTCCACACTTGATTCATATGAAATTAATTCATTCACATATTTAGCACACATTTGCTGAGCTCTATGTTCCAGTCACAACAGAGAAAAAGCTCCCGTACTCTTGATGCTTGCTTTTTTGTGGTGGTGGGGGTGGGGGGGGGGTGCAGATCAGCAGTAAAGTGGTAGCAGACAAATGAAGAAAAGGGACATGTGCAGTGTATGACGCATACACATTGGAAACCTCCTGGCGAACTGGTGGAGAATAATTGGGTGCGTGGGGGTGGCGGTGGGGCTACATCACACTGCATGTCAGGAAAGGTCAGTCTGGGAAGAGGAGATATTTGCATTGAGACCCCAGGGATGAGAAGGGACCAGTCCCATAAAGTGCACAGGGAACAGTCCAGGCAGAAGGGATGTCGTGTGCAAAGCCCAGAATAGAAATGGGATTTGCCCATCCAAGGAACAGAACATTCTTTAGGTCACTGGGCCTCAAGCTTGGGGAGCAAGGGGGAGGTGAAGCCACAATCCATCACAGAAGTCGTGCTCGTGTGAAAGCCCGGAGTTAAACTCCACGGGCAGTGGGGAAGGACTCCATGCCAAACTGTGGATGTAATATTCTGTTGTCCCAAAGAGAGACTTGGGAACTTTCATCAGATTTCCCAAGAGACCTATGATCCCCTCTTCCCCAAACACTAGTAACACCCGACTTCGAGGGAGAAGACAAGCCGCGGGCCCTTCAGAAAGACGCAGTTTGCAGGGCTCAGAACATTCTCTGGGAATCTTCGGGAGTAGTAGGCAACATTGAGTGCCCCCCAAATACGGTGCAAACAAAAACAAAGAAACGTGGAGAGACATGTCGGCGTTGGGACAGTTGGGGCTCTCATGCTACAAAACCCAGTTCCCAAACACCTGGGCGGCCAGTTAGACATGCTTAAGAATTGTGAGGACTTCTTCCTCTCATTTATACAAACGTGTCTAGAAGGTTTCCGAAATCTAAGTGTTCCACACAGACAGCTGAAATCCCCTACAACTGTGCCCCCACTTCCCCTAAACCAGTTTTGCAAGGGGCTCTGTGTCCTGGGGATCCCCTCTGTCCACATAGGCCCCAGGCCCCAGAGGCGACGCCCACTTTTGCGGGGAGCTCCTTTCTCAGCCGGCCCCGCCCCCTGCGTGCCCCACAGCCCTCCCGCCCAAATCACCCCAAAGATGTGCGCGGTCCATTTGGAAGGACTTGGACTTGTTAATTAACCTGAACAGTCACATTGGTCTGCAAGGTGCTTTGTTGTTAATTAAAGCTGAGATTCTCCTTGTGCCCAGACGGCGGCTGCTGTTGTCAGAATAATTAGATAGCATGCGATGGTTTTCATGCAAATCCCTGGCAATTAGAGCTGGCGAGGAATTGGGTTTGAGATCCCAGGGAAGTCTTCCATCAGAATTCCTCCGAGGGCCGCCCCTGGGGGAAGGCGATGATGATGATGGGGCTGTGGGGTTCGGGGTTGGGAAAAAGGGTGTGAGGTCAGGTATCTGTTTCCTACATCTTCTGGGAGGGGCCCCAGCCCGGACTGTATGAACCGTGGGCCTCAGTGTTCCTCAGTGTTCCTTCCTGAGGCAGTGCGGAGGGATCCTCCCCAGGGCCTGGCCTGCTCCCAGAGCTTGCCTCCTGCTCCCCTATTTCTGAGAGGATTGTTCCTTTAGCCCAGGGGCCCAGTAACTCATACACGGCTAACGTCCCTGCCAACCCTAAGATTAAATTCTGAAGGGTTCTAAGGAAACAGGATCTGGATGCTTGAGGGGTCGCTGAAAAGATGCCACATTCAGAGCAGTTTGGGGGAGGTTGGCAGCATGAGGTGGGTCCAATGGCCTGGGGTGGCAGGACTCCAGGAGAGCCTTGAAGAAATGGCCACGGTCAGGATCAGGCTCACGGAAAGCGTATCCCAGGGCAGTACACGGTACCGGAAGGGCCGCCCAGAGGGACTGGGTTGGGATGGGCCGGAGATAAGTGTGGGGAGGCCGCTCCAACCTCCCAGACCTCTTATCAGCCACCGGCTTCTGCCTCCGCCTTTGCTTGGTGAGAGATGTGATGGGGGGGGGCCTGTCTGGGTTTCTCTCCAGCCAGACCCAGCAGGAGCCGTTTCTGTCTAGAGGCCCGGCCGGGGCTGGAGGGCACAGCCCCGGGGGCTTAAAGACAGCCTCCACGTGCATCAGATTACCCTGGAAGGCTCAGCGAAGGCAAACACCCTCCCCTGCCTCTCAACTAGGTCAGCCTGGCATCCAGGGCCCCGCGAGGGGCTGGGTGATGTCCAGTAAGATGGGGAGAGGGCAGGGCTGGCGGGTCCCCAGGAGCCGCTGCAAAGGGGGTAAGAGAGAAAAGCCTGTGACGTCTTCACGACCGGTGGTTGGAGGCCTTATTATAATTTAGGTTTGTAAATTCTCTGGTTTTCCTGCATTTTTCTCGTCTCTCCTTTCGGTCTCCAAACGCGCCTCCCGCGGCTCCACCGGCCCTAAGTCCCGCCTTTCCATTTAGGATGTACCAATCCGCAGCTATCCTGGTGGTTGCTAGGAGACAGGAGATTGTGGGGTGGGGGGCGGGCGGATTTCGAGGCTTTGTCACGCACCCACCCAGGAAAATTCCGGAGCCTGTCTGCCGCCTGCCTGGGCTGTTCTAGCTCCCGCCTGCTTCTCTCCTGCACTCTCCTATTTATCCCCGAGCCCGGAGAGTCCGGCAGAAACGGTGTAGGGGAAAACCAGGGTAGCCTGCGTCTTTAGGAAGCGGAAAGGCGGCGTCCGGATTCAGACAGGTGGGGAAGGTACCCTCTCAAGTTTCCCCAGCTTTGAACTGGGTTGGAGGGAGAAACTCGTTTTTGTGTGTGGCATCTTGGGTGGAGGGTGAATTTGCTGGTGGCAGAAGTTGTTCTGCTTATCCAGTGGCTTCTGACCATGGCCCAAACTTGGAGGAAAAAGCCCCCAGGGTCAGGATCATGCAGCTGGGGCGGGGAGGTGGTATCTGGAGGAGAGGCTCCCAGGGCACCGGGGTGTGGTGTAGAAGGTGGAGGGAGAGACTTGCGGGGCGAGAAAGGTTCATTTCAGGAGCCGGGGTTTGAAAGGGAAATTTGGGGGATTCTAAGCAGAAGATGAGTCAGATCAGGCCCCTCCCTTTGAAGTGTCTCAACCTTCTGGACTTCTTGATGTTTCGTTCCCGCTACGCATCCCACACAGAAAAGACTCAGCACAGAAGCCGGGGGAAAGAAAACTCATTTGGGCAAGGACTGAGTCACAAATCCTGACTCCACGTCCTGAAAACCAGGACGGAGAGGGGGACAAAGTGGAAGGAAGGGTCTGAGAGAGGTCAGAGCTGGCACACAGGTGTGTGTGGTGCGGACACTGATGGGCAGGCGAGCTGCACGCGGACGAGTGGTATCTCATGCCTGCACCCAGCATGGATGGGTCCCTACAGATAGAGACAGATGTACACCCACGTGAGCACACACGCACGCACGCACGCACACGCACGGGGATTAGGGGCCTGCCGAGAAACAAACTTCAGAGAGATGATTCCTGGGAAGTGGCTTTGGGAATTCTCTCGAATGAACGTTCCCGGACTAAGTGGGGTCCCCCAGGATGCTTCTCTCCTCCTTGCCCACCACCCTGATCTCTAAGCAAAGCCAACGGGTGTCGGAGAGAAGGCGGAGAGGAAGGCGGGACGAGGCAGCCAGGGTGGGGAGTCACGTTCTTGGCTCGCTTTCACTCTTCTCCGTTTTCCTCTCTCTGGGGCCTATGGTCTCTATCCCTGCTCTTCCGCAACACTTTCTCTTCCTTCCTCATCTGCTAAGCCATCTCTTTGAGTTTTCTCAGGGGTAGCGGTTCCCCTCATTCTCTGGTGCCTCTTCTCCTTGCCTTTGAGATAGCAGTAGCCTCTAGAGAGAACATCTGTGCGCCCTGAGGGTGTTTGCACACTTTCTCCCCAGGTCAGCTAGAGAAACAGACGCTGGCCGGGAAGTCCGGTGTGAAATCCCTCCCTCTCTCCCTCTCCCTTTCCATTCTCCTTCCTCTCCTCTGCGTCCCCGGATAAAACGAGAAACCAGCAGCTCGGTAAAAGTAGCGTGGACTTTAATTCAGGTTGACAGGTGCGAAGGGAGCTGGGACTTGCCTCCCGGGGGGTCCAGATGAGAAGGCCGTCTTACCGAGAGAGGCAGGGAGGGCAGGGGCGTGCGGGTGGTCTGGTGGTAGAACAGGGCCAGGAGCAGGGGCGTGGCCACACCGTGGAGTATCGCCAGGGCCTCTGCCAGGTGCAGGAGCAGGTCCAGAGCCTGCTGGGCCAGACACGTCGACAGTACCAAGGACTTGGACCTCACAAGAAAGTCCAAGCCCAGAGCCACCCCGTGAGGCCACCAGAAAACAAACCAGACCCACAGGACACTAACGCAGGGACCTGGCCACCTGCCCCACGCTTTCGTCAGCGCCTTGGTACCTATCAAGCCCAGTGGCAACAAGGTGAAGGCGGTAAAGCTGGCCACCACGTGCAAAAGCGGCAGAAACCTGGGGCTGTTGTTGAAGCTCAGGGAGCAGAGTCCACGGGAGGTGTCACTGGCCAGCGTGACGGGAAGCCCCAGGAGAAGAGCCGCTCCCCAGAGTCCCACAGTGAGCCACAGGGTGATGCCCGCGACGTGGCCCACATCCAGTTTGGGGCCCAGGCAGGCGTGGCACCCAATCAGCAGAGCCTGGGCAAAGGCTGAGCCGTACCAGAGCAGGTGTGCCAGGCGGCACAGGGCTGTGCTCTGCACCCCGTTGAGCCCCGGGGCCAGGATGGGCACCACGACACTGAAGAGGGTGCTGCCCACGGCCAGCTGTACGAGGACCGGCCGCTCAGGGCAGACCCGCCAGTGGAAGAGAGGCCTGAGAAGCGCAAAGAGCACTGCTCCCCCCGCAAGGATGCCCAGGACGCTGGCGAGGACGAAGAAGGGCAGAGAGGAGTCATCGAGCAGGGGGCAGGAGCGGCAGGGGGCGGCGGCTTCCACAATGCTGTAGTTGTAGTTCATGTCGTAGGAGTCATTAAACTCTTCCCAAATATCTTCTCCCAAGGTGAACTTTGTAGCGTCCTCATCCGCCACCTGGAGGGCATCCCCAAAGGGGACAATCAGATCATCGGCTTACCCCACTGAAGAGTCCGGGGGAATGAGGGCAGGGAGAGGGGGACAGGTGGAGTGGAAGCAGGGGGGACAGTGGGAGAGGCCGGCACAGGGAGCCCCGGAGCCTGGGAGGGAGGGGCAGGGGAGGGGACCGGAGAGCACCGTAAGAGTTGGACGACGTCAGGGCCGGGGCGGCCGGGACCCGGCTGGAAGTGAGGACGATGATGGTGGGGGGGCCCCAGGAGACCAGAGTGGGAAGGAGCAAAAGGAAGAAGAGGGAGGGTGAGAGACGAGGAGAGAAGGAAAGGCGTATGAAGACCACCGAGGGGCAGACAGAAAGACGATGGGCCAAGAGGTGGGGGGCCGCGGGCCTGGCCCCACACTCACCCGGTGCTGCAGACAGTTCCCCATGGTGCCGCTGAGCTCAGAGCAGGCAGAGGCAAGGGCCGGGGACGTCCTGTCGGTGACTGTGGCTCCAAGATAAGTGCCAGGGACTAATGAAGGCCATCAGTTCTGGGCAGGGCCATGGGCCAGGCGGCGGGGGGGAGCGGGAAAGTCAGGAAGCCTTTGCCCCACGCCCATTGCCTGTCTCGGCCTCAGGCCCGCGGGGGGCACCAGCCCAGGGCTTCCTGTTTTGAGGTTGGATTCCGCCAGTGGGTCCTGCACTCGGGAAAGGAAAAAGGTGGCGACCAGATAGTGGGTATTTTCCCACAGGTGGAAAGGGAGGCTGAGAAGCCAGGGGGCTTTCCAGCCAGGACGGATCCTTGAGGCACAAGGAAGGAAGAGAGGGCCAGGGGTTACGCGCAAGACAGAGATAAGAGACGTGCTGGGAAAGTGGAGGGAAAGGACAGTCGATGACTCTCGCTGCTGCTCCATCCCCTTGAACTGGATCCAGGGCGACATGTTTGTGTGTGTGTGTGTGGGGGGGCGTGTCAGTGGGGCCTGGGGTTGGATCCTGGGGGCGCTCGCAGCCTGAGGGGCCCGTGCACCTGTCTGTGTGGTTGGCTGCGTGCTGTGTGCCCCGCGCACGGATCTGAGTGCTGGGTGTCAGGCAGGCGTCTGGCCGGTCCGGTGTGACTAGGGGAAGGGCTGGGGGGCAGTTGCCCAGGCTGCACAATGAAGCTGCTTCGGGGAGTGACTGGGTGTCTGTCTGGCCACCTGTGGGCGCGGTGAATGCATTCTCCATGCAAGCACCACACACAGTGTGATGAGTCAGAGCAGCCCCTGGGGGAGGATGGGACAGCAGATTTTAAAAATGCTGCCTATGGGGTAATCTCTGTTCATACTTCTGTCGGGGGCCGTCACGCCTCTGGAGCTGCTACACTGGGCTGGCGTCCTACCAAATGTGAAGTTTCTCACAGGGCTGGGGGCTTCGATGGCTCTCGGGCTGGTAGAGGGAAAGCATTCGCTCTACGGACGCGTCCCCCTGAGCCAACGCCTCTGTTCTTCCGCTGCCCCTTCCCCTCCGCCGCTTCTCACGGTCTCTGCTGTTTCGTTCCCCACCCCTGCATTTTACTCTCTCTTGGGTGGGGAGAGGGCCCGGACGTTGGGAGGGGGGAGTCACGGAGCATCGGAGTCAGAAGGATGAGATAGGGGCCCGTTAGGTGACACTATTTCATTCCAAGAAAGCATGGGATGTTTTCACTCAGTTTCACCAGGTGGCTCTTTCTCATCTATATTGGGGTGCGTGCGGCCAGAGGGGGGAAGCAAAGACACACGGGGGGGGTCCCTCACACAGATGGTCCCCATTCCCCCCAGGGTGCCAGCTCAGTTCAGGTTCAACGTGAGCGGGTTGGACAGTGGCTCTGGCGGGGGCTGGGGGGGGGGTCTCTCCTGCAGTGGGGTTGACGGTGCCTCTGATTCCATCTCCTCCAGCACCGCCGGGCAGAGGGCAGCGGGGAGCAGTCCAGGGCCCCACCCCGCACACTCTGGAAGGCACGGACCCAGCCCAAGGGGGGGCGAACACCCTTCTCTCCCTTGGAGAGTTCTGTTGTTTCCATCACAGATGCCCTCGGGCGAGCGGCCCGGCAGGTGCAGGGGACACCGGCAGAAGCCCTTACACGCACACATCCCCACGGGGGCAAGGGCAGGAAGAAGGAGGCAGCCGGACGACACGGATAATCCAGATATATTGAGGGTGGCCCCTCTGAGATCAGCACAGGAGAGTTAGAAAGATTATAAAGATACACGATCCCCTCCCTGCTCCCGTCCCCCCACCCCACAGACAGACACACACAGCACGACGCCCCCTCCCCCCGCCCCCCCGTACAAATATGGCTTCTGTGTAATATGGACAGAGTGGTTCAGCTCAAAGAGGAAAGGTCATTTTCCCAAAAGCGGGTGCTGGGAGACAGGGAGCCCACGGGCCTGGGGCCCTGGGCCGCCTTGCTGCTGTGAGGTCGGGGGCGCCCCGGCTCAGGTGGGGGTGCCTGTGGTGCCCGAGGGCCCTGACCAGCGGCTGGAAGATTCGCGAGGGCATTACCTGAACTGAGGGGGGTGTGGGCAGGCCTCAGGGAGGACGTGCTGGAGCAGGGAGCGGGGCCAAGGGGCTCTGGCTCTGAGGCAGGGCGCCCCCAGCAGGACAGGGAGGGTGCGCAACCTCATCTCCAGGCAACAGAGGAAGACAGAAAATCAAAGGCAGGGGTGGAGATGGGAAGGAGACGGGCTTCAGCCCCAGCGCCCGCTGAGCAGGGTAGCGACTACCCACGGGGCGGGGAGTGAAGTGACCGTGGCCATTCCAGGGTCAGTGCCGGGGACAGGCCTGAGGCGTGCATAGCAAAGGCTGTGGCACTGACTCCATGGCTCTGAGAAGGGAAATCGAGGCAGGGTTTGGATGCTCCGTGTCTGAGGGAGAGACGAGATGGACAGCCGAGCAAAACACATTCTGGGACTGTTCTCTCCGCGACGGGCGGGCACCGAGGGTGGCCTGGGACGTGCGGGGATGCAGCGGCAGCCCAGGCGAGGGACGCAGCCCGACCAGGGCTCCCCTGCCCCCGAAGCCCTTCCTTCGCGCGTCCTGCCGCCTCCCACCCGCCCGCCTGCCCCGGGGCCCTCTCTCTGTCTCTCTTTCACACGCGCGCGCACGCACACACACACACACACACACACACACACGTGCACACACACAGACACAAGCACAGACACGACAACCACACCCCCGCAGAGTTCACATCACTCCCCTCGTCTGGGCAGGAAACAGCTCAGTGCAGTGAAGCTCCTTTTAGTATTTTTGTTGTTATGTCTGCCTGGCTGCTGAGGGGACAGGAAGGGGTGCAGGCGGCACAAGCCGGGGAGGAGTGGTTGCCGAGCGATGCCATGGAGGAGTGGTTGCCGAGCGACAGTCAGGGCTCGGGGCTCGGGTCAGCGCGAGGGGCCCCGGGGCGGCGCCCCTCCCACAGCTGCCGGAGCCGGGAGGGGACAGCCTTCCTCTGCGCCGCCCCCGAGGGGCCCGGCTTCCCCGGCCGTGGAGGGGGCCCAGGGGCCCACGCCATCTCTGCCATCCTTCCTCTGCCTCTGCGAGGTCCTCTGCCAGGACCCACGCCTCCTCGCGGGGGCCTGCATCCGCCCCGGGGCGAGGCCCGGGGTCCCTGCCTGGCTGCCTGCCACCTGCAGGTCACGCCTCCTCGGGCCCCCCCCCCCCCCCCAGCTCGCCCCTCTCCCGCCGTGGTGGAGGAGGGGGGAGGCGACGGGGCGGCGCCTGGTTCCCTGTCCCCAGCTCGAGGTGTGCGCGGCTGGCCAGCAGAGGGAGGGCCCCCTGCGGCTTCCGCCCACCACCTCCCCATCCCCTCCCCGGAGAAAGCCAGGTGGAGGACGCGGGGCTGGAGAGGGCACCCGCCCCCCCACCAGCCCGGCTCAGAGCCCTGTCCTTACCCCTCCGCCTTCGCCCTCCTCCTAACACTCCAGGGCCTTTAGCTTTCCTCACCCCGGGGCCCCTGCCCCTCCAGCCTGGAGACGGATTTGATTTGGGATTCTTATAAAAATAATAATAACCCAAACGCAGAGAAGCCACGGAAAGGGCTGAGGGCAACCCTCCCTCCCCCCCGCCCTCCTCCCTCCCCATTCCAAACCGAGTACAAAACCGCACCCGAAGCAGACATTCTGTACAGGGGGGTGGGGGGGCCGGGGAGCAAGCGGGAGGGGCGGCCCTGGGGTCGCTCTGTACAAGTCCAGGTTGGCGATGGCCCCGGCAGTCCCCGCGGGGCCCCTGGGGGCGTAGGAGGTGGCTGGGCGCCTCTAGATGAAATACTCCTTCTTGTCATCCCCGCCCGACTGCCCGCCTTCTGCGTGGATGATGGCTGTGTCTGCATCTGGGGCGTCATCCGAGCCTTTGGCCTCGTGTGTCAGGTAGGTTCCTGGGGAGAGGCAGTTTCCACACCTCTGAAGCCCCCTGCCCCGGCCTCGCCCACCCACCGCACCTGCTCCTAGAGCCTTCTTCCCCGCCCGACCCAGTTTGCATCTTGCTGTCAACATCCATCACCTGACCACGCCCCCACGAATTAATGAATGCTAACCTTAATTAGAATCTCATTTATAATACAGGCAAAAAAGCGTGCGTGTTAGTGCATGTTCGTGTACGCATGTACACATGCGTGTGTGTGCATGAGAGTATGTGTGTGTATAGGTGCGTGTGTGTGTGCCTGTATGCATGTGTGTGCACGCGAGTATATGTGTGCACGTGTGTATGTGTGTATGCATGTGCATGCATGTCTGCACATGTGTGCTCAAGCGTGCATGCACCTGTGTATATGAGTACGCATGTATGTACACGTGCGTGCCTGTGTGTGTGCATGTGTGTGCACCTGCGTGTGGAATGTGTACCTGTGTGTATGTGTGCATGTGTGTGTATGCACATGTGTGCATAAGCATGTATGTGTGTACATCCTGTGTGCATGTATGTGTGCACCTGCATGTGGAACGTGTACCTGTATGTGTGTGTCTGCATGTGTGCATAATCATGTATGTGTGCACATCCTGTGTGCATGTGTATGTGTGTACCTGTGTGTATATGTGTGTGTGTGCACCTGAATGTGGAACGTGTATCTGTATGTGTATGTGTGCATGTGTGTGTGTCTGCACATGTGTGCATAATCATGTATGTGTGCACATCCTGTGTGCATGTGTGTGTGTGTACCTGTGTGTGTGTGTGTGTGCACCTGCTTGTGGAACGTGTACCTGTATGTGTATGTGTGCCTGTGTGTGTCTGCACATGTGTGCATAAGCATGTATGTGTACACATCCTGTGTGCATGTGTGTGTGGGTACCTGTGTGTGTGTGTGTGTGTGTGTGCACCTGCATGTGGAACGTGTACCTGTATGTGTATGTGTGCATGTGTATGTGTGTACCTGTGAGGACACGTGTGCACACACACACCCTAGATGGGGACAGGGAAACTGCAGCTCAGCCCTTCAGCAGGCAGCCGAGATCCGGGTCCGCCCAAGCACTGGGCTGCTGGCTAAAGCAGTTGCAGAGGGGAGCGCCTGAGAGGAGGGTCTGTGGGCACAGATAAGGGGAGGCGGGAAGAGATGGTGTGGGGACAAGGGGCCCCAGAATCAGAGGACAGGTAGACGAGAAGGCAAGAAAGTGCAGCACAGGATGGGACAGAGAGGCAGTTCGGGCTGGTCTCTGCCTTCAAGCAGGAGACCCTGGAGGCAGAGCGGCGTGGGAGCAGCAGCTGGCTGAGTGGGAAGATCACCGAGGGATCGGGCTCTACTGCGGGGTTGGTGGCGCTCAGTCATCGCAGGGCTGGCTGCCTCCTTTCTTCCTCTCACACTCCAAGGGGCCACTGAGTCTCCAAAGGCCTGCCCCCAGCCCCCTGCTGCCTCCCCACCTGCCCCCCAGCCCCCTGCTGCCTCTGACCTTTGTGCCGGATCAAGTAGTGGCCCAGGAAGATAAGCAGGATGAGAAGCAGGAAGACGATGAAAGCCACGATCCCACCAATGATGGCGTGGTAGGTGCTGGACGACGAGGGCACTGGGCTGGGGTCTGCAGGGAGGGGACGCACACAGTCAGACCTGGGAAGAGCCCTTGTCTTAGAGCATCTCCGGCCATGGGTATCGTACACAGCACAGGACACGGGCCGACATCAGGAGAATGGAGCGCGTCACACGGCAGAGGGGATAAGCCTTATTTTGTACCCTTGTCTGGAACGCAGTAATTATAAAACAAATTACGTCTTCACGAATAAGCTGATAAATCTGCTCACACTCAACCCTTTAAATTGTGTCCGTGGCACTGAAGCTTTGGTCCAAGTAGCTTTAACATTTCCATCATTTCTTGTTCTCTCTCTTGCTTCGACTTTCAGCAGGTATCAGAGTATTCCTTCCCTGTCATCATGCCCTCTTCCCCTCCTGCCTGCTTGATGTCCAGACCTGGCTTCTGTCGGGGGGCTTCCCAGTCTGTTCACCTATTGCCCTGAGACCAGATCGAGGAGGTCTGTCTGGTGGACAAAGCCAAGAATTGGGAACTCTGGCAGCACCTTACAGAAGGCGATGCTGTGTAATGACCAGTGCTCCCTCTTTGCGGAGAAGTTTGGGGTTCCAGCTACATCCCAGTCCTCCAGCATGTCTCATCTGGGAGGTCTGGGACTCCAGCCTCACATCCCAGCATCCAGAGGTTTATGGGAAAGGCAAAGAGACCTTCCTTCATGGATGGCCCCCAGTGCTTTCCTCCCACGGTGGCCCATGTCTCCGCCATCAGATTAGAGAAACCGCCCTCCACTGCAGCATTTACAGAGGACAGATCCTCAGAGCACAGCCTGGGCCACAGGCATGCCAAGGACAGCACCAGCTTAGTCCAAGTCCCAAATATCTGAGGAGACGGTGCCCAGGCCCAGGGCATAGGCTGGATGTGTCCAAAATTGCATTAGCCGTAGATATAAGTCCTCCACCCATGGGAAAGCCACTGTTTTCCCACAGACTCTGCTTGAGTCTTGAGGCCTCACTGACTCCTTATGTATTTTGTCTTTCCTACCATGTCTCCTCAGGCTGGACTGGGCAGCTTTTTGGTTCCTTGCCTGTCTACGCCTAATTTGAAAAGAAAACATTTACGCTCTGGTTTTTTGGTGTTTTTTTTCTGCTCTGCTTGGGAGGGAGGGAGAGGATGGGCCTTGGGGCTCCATGACATGATGGGGTGGGTGTGAGGGTGTTAAGGCGGAAGAAAAGGAGGGAGGTTACCCCTGTCTTTCTCCCAAGCAGTAGGTGATACGGTCCACATTAAAAATAATAATAATAATAATCCTGGATCATTGTTCCAGGGGCTATGGAAGTGGAGATCTCTTAGATAAACACAGCTTCCCACGGCCATCAGTTACAGATCCCCGTCTCTAGGTAGAACTCCATTTCTTCCTTCCAGGCTGGTGGCATCAGGACTGCTTAGGATCCTCCTGGAGGAAAATGCAGGACCCCCTCCTACCACCAGGTGTCAGCACCGAAGCAGGCATGTCGGAGGGACCACTGGTGGGGGTGGGACCAGCAGGAGACCAACCACAGGGGCGCCAGAACTTTCTCTCACTGCCAGTGCCATCAGAGTTGGCTGCGGGAGCTCTGGGGGCCAACACTGGACCTCAGCCTTGCTGCTGTCATCCTACAAGAGCTCTGTCGTGCGGAGGCAGCTCCCACATGCTGAGGTCTGCCCGTGGAGCCAGAATCACCCCATCTACACAAACATCCTCGTCCCAAGGTCTCAGGTCTCTTATCTATGGGAGCGTCAACTGCCATCACCTCGCTGATTTAACGGGCATTTCCAATAAGGGAGTCCCTGCTGTTCCCCCGACAGCGGATCTCCCCTATTCTCAGGAAAGGCTTGTGAGGTTTTCTGGCGGGACCCCACTGCCATTGGGATCTTCCAGACTTCTGCCAACTCTCCAGTAAAGGGACCTCTGTGCTAGCCTGTCACTCCTCCTGAAGCTGGGTTTTGTGGTCACACCTTCGGGGAGAACTTCAGAGAAGAAGCGTCACTAGCGTCTCTGGAAGACAGGGCGTCAGAGGAAATGCCCTGTGCCTCAGCCGAGTACAAGCGGATCTCTGTGTTCTGCCTCGACCCACTCTGCTGTGGCCAAGGTCTGCCGGAAGGAGTGCAGCGGCACGCCTCCCATACTGGTCACGGGAGAGGCAGCCCACTGGACAGGGAAACCCCCACAGCTGCCCTGGAGAGACTCTGGGGCCTCTGCCAGAGTGGGTGTAGGGGTGCGGGGAGGGGGAGCGCAGGGGTGCAATGACGACATCATGTGGGCCACCAGTGCTAACCAGAGACAGACCAGAGCCCGCTATCGTGTTGACTGTCCTGTATTACACATTCCAGAGTGGACCCAGAGACCGAGGCCCAGGCCCTCCCATGGCGGGCTCCTGTCCACTCACTTGGCCCCGTGCATGGTGAGGGGTGCTCTCAGGAGATGGAGAGGCAGAGTGCGGGGTGGACGGAGCAGGGCTCACCGTTCACGTTGAGTGTGTAGTAGGCCTTGTAGCTGCCCATGTTGCTGGTGGCCGTGCAGCCGTAGGTACCGCTGTCGCTCTTGTTGAGGAAGGGGAAGATCAGGGCACTCTCCTGGGTCATCTTTAGCGGGGGCACACTGCCTTCCTTCTCCCACAGGTACTGCTGGGGGCTGTGGAGGCAGAGAAATCACACATGTTAGGGGGAGAGCAGGCCAGGGGGACAGAAGGGGAACAAAAACAATAACTGGGCAAAGGAAGTCAAGAACAGTTTGACGAAGGCTCAAGGAGTTACAGGAGCCACAGACACGAGCTGCTCGGAGGGAGGGTTCGATTGGAGGATGAAGGAGATTTTCTAACTTGTGTCTGACTGTGGCTTGGTGCCCCTGGGGACCTCAGGGACAGCCAGGGGGTGACCTTTTCTGCTGCTTTGTAAGAGAAACAGTCAGAGGATGGATGGTGCTGGACAGGGGAGCAACGGGAGGAGGGAGATGGGGACACTCTAAGGGCAGATCACAGTCTGAGGTACAGAGGTGTGGCAGGGGCAGGAAGAAAGTGGATCTTCTTACACGGGATTTCCGCGACCCTCACAGTGAAGCAACAGCTTCTGGCCCTCACGGGGATGCGGAGGGTCTGGCCTAATCTTCGCCGTTGGTGTGTCTGTGGAGAAGGAAGTGATGTCAGGGCAAAACTGTCCCAGCGTCCAGGAGAGGGCCGCCACCTCACCGTCACCAAGCCGTGTATTACAGCCTTTACCCCTCAGGAGCCTACGGGACCAGGGACGGGGCCTCCGCCCTTTGCCTTTTGCAAGCCAAGTCCACTGTCGCTACTGAACGTGCGTGAGACTCGCACTGCAAACTCGTAGAGGTAGGATTTCTGAAGGTCTGTGCTTGGTGGGACCCGAAGGGGCATCCTAACAGGGAGCTGAGGAGGGTTCACGGGTGCACCTGTGCCCAGCACATAAATGGGACGTAATCCACATTTCTGACAGAACCAGTGAACTTGAACTTGGTCATTTATTGAGCTCACAATCGCTCAATCCTCTCTGCTCTGCACGGGAGTTTAAGCCGGGAGTGACACTTGCACACAGAGCATCATTTTTAGTGGTCAGCCCAAAAGTGAAGGAAGAGCTTTGCAACAACAAGAGACAGGGGTCATATTTTGGCTGCAAAAAGGCACTGACACGATATAGATGGGCTCTGTGACGGAATAATGGCATCTGCCACTGGCACCATCGGGCTGCTAGCATGCTAGGTCCAGATGGCCTCACAGAACAATGCAACCAGATGCCGGTTTAGAACAACAGATAAAGAGGCCAAGCTTCCCCTGAGGACAGAGCCAATCTTAACACCCAGTTAATGGACGTGTTTCCATCAGATCAAACAGGACAAAAAGAATCAGGCCAGATGAGAGAATGGGGGTTCCAGGGTCCCAAAACCACAGAAAAGTCTAGCACAGTGCCTGGGGTATAGCATTTGTTGACTGACTGCTGATCGCAGTTGGGCCTAGAGGGAGTCAGTGCCAGATGGCCTGCTACCTAATAGAGAAGTCTTTGGGGTTCAGACAGGGGAGGTCCCTCGGAGCCCTGGACAGGGACCAGGGCCTGGGGGAAACGACCCCAAGGCCAGGGGTCCCCACGCTCATAACTAATGAGCAGAGAGGGACCTTACAGCGACATAGAAGTTTACAAAGTTCTTTCATATATTTTCCCCTCGATCCTCACATTAATTCCGTGAAGTAAGGGGAAAAGCCACTGAGAGGTGGCGAGCTTTGGTGAAAGACACACAGCTAGTCACTGGTGGCACCACAGCTGGGATCCGGGCCAGCTGCCTCCAGCTTGCGTGTCTGCCCAGCGGAAGTGACGTCACCCCAAACCTGCCTCACGTTCAGCAATGGGCTTCAGCAATGGGTCTAGCAATTAGTTTGAAGAGCACCGATGTCGGTCCTGGATCTTCCATAAAAAAGATGAAGCACTGGAATTATTTTAGGAAAATGGCCCGCCTCTAGATAAGTTAGGACAAGAGTAATTCTCTATCTTCTGCTTTTGTACTTCCTTTCGTCTTAGTTCCTCCCACTCGGAAAAGTTCCAAATCTCCTGAGGTGAGGGTGGATGTGCCCTGTCCGTACTCAAGGCAGATTCCACAGAGAGATGGGGACCCTTGCAAAGGTTCAGGGTAGTGACTGTGAATCCCAAGAACACCACAGCTGGGGCAGACGGGAAGGACCGCCAGGAAAGTCTGGGAAATCACAGTATGTTGGTCTAAGAAGGGGCCTCAGTGACCGCCATGTTCATTTTCTCATGTTACAAATGGAGTCAAGCTCAATGGGGTAAAGCTATTTCCTCAACCCCCATGACCTGGAAGTGGTGGAGGGCAGACTGGAACCTGCATCTTCTGACTCCTGACTTGTCACACGTACACCACAGTTTACAATCTGGCTGCATAAGCCTGGCCTAGATCGGGGCTTGGTAAACTTGCCCTTCGGGCCAAATCCTGCCAGCTCCGTGTTTTTGTAAATAAAGTTTTATTGGAACACACCCACGCTACTTTGTTTACATACCATTTACGGCTGTTTTCCTGCAGCAACGGCAGAGTGGATTAGTTAAGACCACGCGGCCCCCAGAGCCTAACATGTTTGCTCTTGGGCCCTTTACGGGACAGCTTGCCCGCCCTTGGCCTCGTGCTGTCACCTCGTGCTGTCATCTCCTCACTTACCTGTGCCCACCTCGCTTTCCTTTCCCCACCCCCAGCTCATACCTGACCCCGCTCCACCCACAAGCCCACAACATACATAGAACCTCGATGCGCTG
This sequence comes from Puma concolor, assembly GCF_028749965.1. Taxonomy (NCBI): domain Eukaryota; kingdom Metazoa; phylum Chordata; class Mammalia; order Carnivora; family Felidae; genus Puma; species Puma concolor. The sequence goes on along the minus strand of NC_141683.1, from coordinate 4,047,657 downwards.
AGAGGCGGATCTGTCAGCCCCCTTTAGAGATTCGTGGTTCACAGAGCATACGATGTCTGCCCCGTCATCGTCCCGGGAAACCTGGAAGGTCACTGAGCTGCTCACGGTGAAGGTTTTTCCGTTGGGATCCTCCTGGACGCGGGTTGGTTCCCCTGGAGTGCAGAACAGACACGCACACGCGCACACACGGGCGCAGAGTGAGCCCTGACGCACAGATACAGTGCGGGCCCCACGGGAGACGTACAGATGGTGAGTCTCAACTTAGACACACTTAGAGAGTTGTGAAATGGTTATGTACACACAGGGAGAACGTAGCCCTAACACACACATACACACACACGAGTGTGCACGGAATATCTGTCCTTCTCCTCCTGCGGATGTGCACACACACAGACACGGAGACACGCACGCCTCTGTTCCTTTCCCGCCCGGCCACCTCCTCCTGAACCCCAAAGCAGGGGGGTCTTACCGTGGAGCTCTTGGTCACCTTTCCTCCAGGTCAGCTGGGCTGCAGGCTTGCTTCCAGAAGACTGACAGTTTAGGGTGGTTGTTTCTTTTTCCCGTAATGATGACTTATAGCCAGAGATTATGGGCTTCTGTGGGATTCCTGCCATGGAGCGGGAGGGGTGGGGGATGGCCAAGATAGGAAGGAGAGGCACCCTCAGGTGACCTCAGCTCTCCCTGCAGAGATGGCCTCTCTGAGGGTCAGGATACCTGGGTCCTGCTTTGGTTTCGAGTGGGTAGAAGACTAGAGAAATCATGTTTGTCTCTGGCCTCCTCCCTAAGGACCAGTAGGGAAGGTGAGATGCGTGACCTGACACTCCACCGCGCGGCTGGGTGGCTAAAGAGCTGGTGGGAAGCTCCAGGGGGGAGAGAAGGAGATAGAAACATAGGACCCGGAGAAGAGCACGTAAGCAGCTGCGGTTACTTGGACATTATAATCACGCGCAGCAAGCACTTCCCCCGTTTCCCTCCTCCGGTCTTGGGAGGCACGTGGAATGGATGTTAGCATCTGCCTGTCGTAGGTTAGGAGATTCAGGCTCAGAGAGGGTAAGGGGTTTCCCCCAGAGCAAACAGTAAGTAGAGGAGAAAGGGCTAGATAGAACCCAGAGCGCTTTGCATTTCCTTCCGTGGCAAAGGAAGCACGGACTGAACTTCTCCCCGATGCTTGGAGACCTGGCCTGGCCCCTGGCTGCCTCAGGGGCTCACCTAGGAGCTGGGTTTGCCAGGCAGCGAGCTGCGGAGCCCCTGGGGTGGGGAGCCTCACCGAGCACGGTGACGAGGGACTTGGCGGTCCTCACGGGCATGGTGAAGATGGAACAGGTGTACTCGCCCTCGTCCGCCAGCGCCACGTTGCTGATGCTGATGCTGAGCTCGTGCGGAGTAGATCTGACCAGCTGGATCCGATTGTCACGGAGGGCTGGGGAAATTGGCAGAAAGGGGGGCGGGGCTTTCACTGGCACCTGTCATGCTCACCTCCCAGTCCCAGGCTAGCGTCTTGGGGAGAAGGGGTCTAGTGTGGTCGAGGGCAGGGGACACGGCTCCAGAGACTGAGCCGCCTTTATGTCCCAGCCACTTTGCTGAGCCGCCGGGGACAGCGGCCTCAGGGACGCTCAGAACAGCAGACTTGGATCTTGTGGGCTTCCTCATCAAGTCCGTGAGGGCAACTCTGACACCAGCTAAATCTTAGGGCTCCTCTGGGGTGTAGGCATGCCGAGACCCTGTAGGACCATGCACGGCTCAGGTCAGAGCTGTGACGCCGAGATTTCTCTGGAGTCAGTTGAAGAGCCCAGTGTGCTTTCCTGGTGCTCAGCCTCTGGACCGCAGGTGCACCTGCCCCAGCCCACAGTACCCCTCCCCCCTCCCCCCCCCCCCCCCGCCTTCCCCGGAGACAGGAAACTTGGGACACTACCTCTCTTCTCCCCAAAGTAGAGAGTCTGCTGGGCCGGGTTAGACCACTGCAGGGATGAGTCCTCATGATCCTTCACTTGGCACTTGAGCACGACGGTGCCACCAGCCACCACTGTCTCATCAGACGTCCAGGGCTGGCTATCTGCAGGAGCACCAGAGGGTTAGCCTCGTGGGGAAGCCCTGCCCCGCCACCCACTTCCGGGCCAAAGTACCACCTCCTCTAACCCAGACCGTCCAAGGCCCAGGCGTCTGCGTTCTCTGAAGGCGTCGTTGTGGGGCGGGGGGGAAGGAACAGAGGTGGCGGGGAAGGGGAGACAGACCTTATTTCCTCTTGCTTGCAATCCACAGAGAAATAGTCACCTGTTGGATGTTTGCTGAGTGAACGGACAGGGCCACGGCATTTAGAGGAATAGAGGCGCCCAAATCTACACACAGCACTGTGCACGCCTCTTTCCTGAGAGACGGCACTTTGAAAGCACGCACACGCACCTGCCTTCCAGGCTCTCCCTTCCTGCCTCCGGCTGCAGGTGAGAGCGAGGACAGGAGAGGCGCTTGGGACGAATAACCCCGAAACTAAAAGTGAGGAGGGGCCAAGCCAGCCTCGGGTCCCCCATTCGTTGACATAAGAGGGAGCTGAGAAAACTGTGCAAGAAGTAACAAAAAAGATTCAACAAAACAGAAGAACCCAAACATTTTGGCACAGACTTCGCCCCTCCTCCTGCCGTAGCTTCCTTGCATCGGTAACTCACATTTCTTCCAGGGTCAGGACAACCCGCCTCTCAACACACCAATCCGAATCACCCCCCACCCCCTGTGTTATTTTAAAGAGTAAAGGATTAAAATTTTCCCTTCCGTGCGATGGCAACGCTTTCTCACCCCTCTCTAGTCAAATTGAAAAACGACAGAAAGGACGAATAAGGTATCGGATGGATGGGCCATTTGACTCCCAAATGTGCCTTCTAGTTGGCTTCGCCGGGCCCCCTCCCCGCGTGACACTCGCTTCCTCCTCCACCCACCGTGGCTCCGTGTTCCCCTCGGCGTGGATTCTGCTCCCAGGGTGGATTCCCTCGTCTCCGGGACTTTCTGTGACCCCCATGGCAGTGACCCCCACAGAACTAAAATAAACAACGCCTTCCAGCTCTGATTCCCAAGCCTCTGTAGCATCTCTTCTGTGGCACTCACCTAGTTAACCAGCACCATTCTTCTCTGACTAGGAGGCCAAGAGACTTACTTCCTCCAGTCCCTGATTGAGTAATTTTAAACAATCCCCATGTTCCCTACGGCGCTGACCTTACCCCTGCCCTGTCTGGTATTCCTTTCTTTTTTGGCTACTGGAGCTCCATTTCCAAGAAATGCATAATGAATGCTCCTCGCAGAGAAGGGGCCCCTGAGGAGTCAAGGTAGCCTGTGCTGGGGTTGACAACAGGAATCCTGCTCCAGGGGGGCTGTCTACACACGGGAGCACAAAGTCTGGCCGCTGGTTTTCGTGTTTGGAATCAAAACAGAACTGAGGGGGATCTTATGGGATCACGGAATCCGATTCCCTCATTTTACGGATGTAGACAATGAGGCAATGGAGGTGGGGTGATTGCCTATGAGCATCCTAGAATCAGTGATTCCAGGTGGGACTGGAACTCGGTCTGACTCTCTCAGTGCAAGTGGCCTTTCTGTTGGAATGCTCCTCAAGTAACCACCTAACTTGAATCTTAAAACTACGATTTTTAAGATTAGTGAGCCAGAGATGGAGCTGGCGGAGTAAACTGGGACGTGATTTATCCCTGAAATATCTGAACGAAAAGGGCTGGGAGACCTTTCATTTACTGCCAGCCATATACCAAGTTTTGACGTGTAATCCTGTTCTCCCTGGGTCCCTTTGAAGAATTCTACCTCAGTTGTGTCTTCCAGAACCTGTTTATCCTGAGTAATACACGCCTCCTGGCGTCATTTTATTTTTGCAAAAAGGTGTAGAGATGCAGAGGTCTCTGTACTGGAGTAAGGGAAGAGGCGTAGGCGCGAGAGGGGTCGGTGGTGTGGAACTAAGAGCTAAAATGTCAGATGGAGGGGAGAAGGCGCTGTGCGGTAATGAGGGGAGTGGGGACAGAGGGCAGAGGCAGCATGAGTGGGAGATGATGTGAGGATGTGGTGGAGGGAACCGAGGGACATCGGGACGAGGGGCCTGGATTCTCACCTTGACCGGCCAGCATGTCAGGGCTGCTCCAGACTGTGGAGCTGATTGCCTCGCCGAGTGGAGCCAGAGTTCCCAGCTCCAAATCCTGCTCCTGCCAGTAGCCTGGGGAGAGAATCTCCATCAAGGATGAGCCCTACATACTGGCTGCTGCCCTCGGGACACTTGGGTTGCTGGGGGTGGGGAGAGGACAGGCCCCTCTGGAAAGCGGGCTCTCCCGGGATCCCTTCTGAGGAAGCGAGTGAGGTCTTCCTCTGGGAGGCGGGGGATTTGCCAGGAGGGTGCTAAGTGTCACCAGTCAGCCATATAATGTCAGAGCCCAAGGAGATCTGAAAGATCCTCTGGTCCGGTTCTCCCACTCTGCAGGTGAGGACAATGGAGCCTACAGCGGTGAAAAGTCACTCGGTGAGGGCCATGCCAGCAAATGAAAGACTGTTCATTCCTTAGCCAGGATTCTTTCTGCTACACCACAACGGCAGGTTTAATAATCAGGCAATACTTGCACTCTTCATCCTTTTAATAAACCTGTGAAACACACCCGCTGGTCTTATCATTCCTGTAATGCAGCGCGGACGCAGAATGCAGTGATTTGCCCAAGGTCACACGAGCCGAAGGACACAGACTGGAAGTGAAATGCCGGATCCCAAGCCCAGAGCTCGGTTACTTTCCAGCTGAGGCCCCTCCCAGTGCAGACGGGGCCGCGCTGGGCTGGAGGCCGCCACCTGCTGTATGGGGTGCGCAGCTCGCGGTGTTCCTCCTGCCCCGCCCCCTGCCGGCTGGGTCTCCCGGACCCTGCTCCCTGCCCGCCCCGGCACAAACCCCAGGGCCCGAGTCACCGCCTCTCTTCCCGGCCGGCGGCCCTGGGACCCGCCGCACGAGTACTGCACAGAGCCCGCGGGGCCTGCGTCCCCGGCGCCGCCTGAAGAGGCGGAGGGACAAAGGAACCCGCCACGCGAACTGGCCCGAGTCTCCCGCCACAAGCCACAAGCAGCCAATCAGGGACGCAAAGCGCGGTGACGTCATCGGCTGCCGAGCAGAGTTGGGAGCGGCGGCGCGTCCCGGGCCGGGAGTCGCGGGAACTTCTCGGGCGGCGCGGGCGCCCGGCCACCAGACGGGGCACGGCAGCCCGGGGATGCGGGGCGGGGGTGGGGGCCCAGCCCGGGAAAGAGGCCTGAAGAGAGGGGACAGGACGAGGTGGGGAACTGCGAGGTCCGAAGGAAAGGGGAGAAGGGACTGGGGCGGGAGGAGGAGGGGAGGGGAGGGAAGGGGAGGCTAGGGGGAGAAACTGGGCTAGGACCCCGAGAGAGAGCTTCAGAGGGTCACCACCGGCCTCCCCGGACCCCACACACATCCTCCAGGAGATCTGAGAACAGACTCTCCTCCAGCAGGAGAAGCGTTCAGGATTGGGAGGGGGGAGTACAGAAGACAGGAAACCCGGGACCCTTAGCGAGAAGCAGGCAGCAAAGGGGGCGCGCAAAGTGCTGGTGAAGAGAGGCTAGAAGGCTGAGGGTGCCCGAAGGAGAGGTGGCCGCTCAGGGGCCCTGAGAAGCAGCAGCGACTCCGCCGCCTTGCGTGGACATCGAGGCTGCAGGCACCCTGACGCTGGTGAGTGTTTCCTCTTTATTTTCCAGGTTGCGTGTTTGTGGGCGCTTGGACACACGGTGGAGAGCCAGACTGGTTGCATTAAGCTTGGGATGGTGGAGTGGATTGGGAAAAGCCGGGGAGGGCTCAGTGCTCAGCCCCCCAGGACCAGTTCTCTGGGCACAAAGGAAGCGCTAGCCAGGCCTCTGCGCACGTGAACGGGGGCGGGGGGGGGGGGGGCGCATAGCCATCTCCTACTTTGGCACAGGACCTTCAGTCTGCAGGATGGGTCTTCAGCCCCGAGTTCATTTAATGTCAAAACAACCCTGAGGCCCAGGCAACTCGACAGAATCGCTTCGTAGAGAGGAGGTCTTGAGGGATCCAGGGACTGGACCAGCACACCCCTCAAGAATGCTCTGTCTCCCTTGGGGCTCTCAAAGCCTTTTCAACAGCTCTCTTTTCTTCGTGTGGCATTTCCACCCATTGTATTGCCGTCACTTGTTTACCTATCAGGCTAAACCTGGTCTAAACTTCCAGCTGGTTAACAGCTGGGGCCCGACCCACCAACCCACCGACCGTATTCACCTTTGTGTCTTCAGCTCTTAGTGACCTTAGGCCTCTCAGCGCCTTCGATGGGCTCTGGTCTGGTGGCTCATCTGTCACTCCTGGGGCTGTGCTCTGCTGTTCTCCCTCAGGCAGAGGAGGGGCTGCCCACAGTGTAGACTCAGTCCCCACTCCGCATTCCTTCTTTCGTCTGTACTCTCTGGCTGCCTTCTCCTCAGTTGCTTTTCTCCCTGCATATCTTTTTCTCATCTCTCCCCTCCTCCTACATTTTGCCGGCATCTTCTCCCCTGTATAGGATGAACACCTGAAGTGGTCAGGTGGGGCATTCAGACCAGACTCCATTGTTCAGGTGAGGGGACTGATCACTAAAAGGAATAGTCTCCGATAAATGGCATCTGTCGTCCAGATGTCCGTGGAATTCACTCCAGTCTGGTTTGTAGCGTGTTTTAAGAACTTGATGAAGAGAGAGCTGTTTTAGGTGTTTCTTCTCTTTTCTTTTCTTTTCTTTTCTTTTCTTTTCTTTTCTTTTCTTTTCTTTTCTTTTCTTTTCTTTTCTTTTTTCTTTTCTTTTCCTGCTGGGATGATATTTCTCCCTCTAATTCTGAAAGGGACTTAGGATCTCACGTCTCCTCTTGAAACCTATCGGGTGGTATGCCGGAAAGTTTTCTCACTGGGTTTATAACATTGTACACCAGTAATGATACATTCTGAATGGCCACTCTCCTGGTGGCGGACGAGCGATTGCAATGCTATTAACAGAAACATGGGTAACTAGCACAAGTTATGACCCGGGCTGCGAAAGTCTTGGGCCTCTGGGTTCAGATTGTGCCGGCCATTTATGACATCAGCATAAATTCCTCCCCTGGACTCCCGACTGGAAGGGAGAACTCTGGAGCGCTCTGAAAGGGTGGCATGGCCTTTGCAGTGGAATGTGCGAACGTTCTGCTCAGGCAGGGTCATTGGAAGGAAATGCAGACACTGGACCACAGAGCCACCAGTGAGGGGCGCCCAGGCTCCTCGCAGGGAAAAGCAGTGAGGAGAATTCCAGCCAAATGTGCCTTATTGTTTTCCTGCTTACAAGCCTTCCCGTTGTCTGCAGGTCACATCCAGATGTGTTAGCCTGGCCTTCAAGATCCTGGACAGTCTGATGTGACCATGCCCTTCAGCTTTGTCTTTCCTTTACCCCACCTGTATCCCAGACACGATGCCATTCTGAGGTCTTTCTAGAAACCCTTGGCTTTCCTGCCTACATTCCTTTCCTGCCATAGCCCTGCTGATAATGCTCCCCACCCTTCCTTGCGTTAAGCTCTTCCCGTGCTTAAAACCTACTCTGTGTGGCACCTCCTTTGAGCAGTCTTCCCTGATTGTCCCAGATGGAAAAACTTTCTGGTTCCTCTGACTTACAACACTTTATGTACTCGTCTTAAATTACGCATCACTCTGTGTTGTGCTCCAAGTTTGGCTTCCCTCTTAAGTGATAAAGATTCTGCAGGTAGGGTTGATGTCCGTTCGTCTCTGCGTTCAGTACTGCCCCTAATGCAGCATGCTGCACATAGAAGGTGCTTGATAAATACATCGTTAATAAATGAATCAGAGGTGATTGGCATCTTCTGTTGTAAGAACTAGGCTCAACATCTGCCAGTGGAGAGGAAACAGCAAAACCAAACAGGATAGGAAGAAACAGGACAAGGAAGAGGGTGGATCATCCAGAGGCTGAAGCCCTAGAAAACTTTAATGTTGTGCTCTGGTGCGAATCGATATTTACTGATCACCTTGTGTGTTTCAAGATCCAAGTTAGGGCTCTATATTCATTATCCAGAACAACACTTTTAACAGGTGTTGTTATGCATATGTGAAGGATGAGTTGACTAAGACTCAGAAAAGTTCAGTAACTCATCCATATGATGGAGCCAGAGAGCGTGGGGATGGGATGGCTGTCCACCTTAGACCCCTCCGACTGCAAAGCCCAGACTCTCTGCACAGCTTTGCTGCACCACCGCCCTCTGCAGAAGCGTGCATTTCGCGTGTGTGGTCCTGGTGGTGCAGGAGTTATGGGGTCAAGGTTCCTTTCTGCCATCGCTGGCCAGGGGCGGGTCACCTAGACAGTATTCACACTGCTCGCCTGCGGTCGAGCAGAGTAACTGTAGCAAGATGGGCACGGATGCTTGTGTGGTGATAGGATGATTTGTGCCCACTGAATGTCATTGTTAATTGGGTTTCTTCATGTGTCTTCATCTGTACCTCTGGGGGATCCTTCATTCACCCCTAAGAGCCTTACAACGGGGGACTTCTCAGTTAACCCAGCAGCAGATGTGTTTAGTTAAAGCTAACAGAATCCCCTCACGTTTTCCTAGCAGTCTGATGTCTGGGCTGAAGACAAAAAGAGTGTCTTGTTTGCCCTCAGTTGCCTTGGGGGTTCCTTAATTCTTGCTTTATTTACCCAAGCGTTCCAGTATCTTTAGGACTCATAGTATTTTAAAGGACAAAGTAGCCCTTTCATCCCCCCCTCCATGTCCTTCTGATTGATTGTTCCCATTAAGAGCCGCTGAGGTGGCTGTTGGAGACTTACTGATATGCCCTTGAAAACACCCGTGACTCGTGTTGTGCTCATAGCACATGCCTCGCATATAGTAAGTGCTCAAGAAATATTTGTCGAATAAATAGACGAGTGGCACGAATGAATGAAAATGTAGCGTGTCTCCACTCTAAGTGATGCTGGGAGGGAAGTCTTTGAAAAGGTGCCAGCGTATCTACCCCCTGATTGCTTGGTTCATGTCTCCCCTGCACGTCTGCTGTGGGAACCTACGGTGCATTGCCCTTTGGCCTGTGACACGGTCACAGGTGCACGTGCGGGGTGCTGGGACAGGGACAGAGCTCTCTCGTGTGACCGCTGCTGGCCTTGCTGGTGCCTGGGTCCAGAGCTCCACTTCCCTGCTGAGAGAAAGCCAGCTCCCCGAGTAGGAGTTGATGATGGTGATGGTGATGATGATGGTGATGGTGACTCAGCATTTCTGTAACTCCAGAGTTAAAAATACCCTGCGTCCCAGCCTACTTGTTATTCCTCACGACTACCATGACAGGTGGGTGGAGGAGTGTTATCTCCAAGGGAAAAACACGCTGGGGGCTGTGGCCCAAAATACTGAGGGGACCCACTTTTAGGATCGTTTCCCTACACCCTTCGCTGCCCCCCACCGCCCCCCACTCCCCCCGGGCCGGGTGATCTTGCCCTGATTCGTCCCTGACCTGAGCTACGCGGTGAATCCCTGTGTACATTTGGTTCACACACACAAGAGGACGGGCGTGGCGAAATCACATTCGGCACTCAAAAGCCCCTGGAGCTTTTCTCTTTGCCCAGAGCCACGTTTTCCTTAACTGTGAGCGTCTGCTTCTGCACCGGGAGGACGGTGGGCCAATCCCGGCGGAGCGCTGACTTAGATGCTCACTCCAAGATCTGGGGAGCGTCACTTTAGACCACGAGACCCTGATCAGACGAGGAACTCTTTTCGTTCTTAACTTTTACTCGACTCGCAAGTTCCTCTTGCGGCTGCTGGGGATTCTGCTCTCTCCTTCTGCCTTCCATCCCTTTCTAACTGTCCTGCCCCGAGGGTGCCCCGAGTGTGCCCCGAGCGTGCCACGGCTCAGTCGGGCAGAAGCTGGGGCCGCAAGCGGTGGGAGTTACTCTGTCAATTGAGACGGTCTGTCTTTCCAGGTGTATTTCCTGCTCGTCCTGTTGCTCCTTGGGGAGGGGCCTCTGGCCCCTCACAGGCTGCAGGATCTCCTGAGGGGTGCCCCAGCTCAGCTCACATGTGCTGGGGCTCAGGCTTGCTTCAGAGCTTCAGAGCTCGGCCCCGCTGCAGCGACCCGCGGCCTCCCTCACCTAGGCCTTCCCTCCACCCTCTCTCTGGCTGGGCCCCTGGGACCTCTCTCCTTGTTGCCTCCCTCCGTTTCTGTTGCTGTCTGGCTTTTCCTCCTGGAGCCTTGTTTATCTCCGTTCCCTCTGGCTCCCGGCAGCCTCCCGGGCCTGGAAGGCACTATTCTCTCAGCTTTGCTTTACTGTCCCGGGAGGCATGCGGGATCTGTGTGAAAATAGATGGTAACTAGAGGTGGGGAAGAGAGCCTTCACTAGAAGTGGGGCCTGTCGGGCTGATTTGCCCCGTGGCTTGGTGAAGCGTGGCCAGGAGGTTCAGACATACAGAACCAGGAGTCCTGCACTATTAGATAATCCAAGAGATTGGGGCTTGGAAGGGGCTGATCCAGGCTCCGGTAGGTTTATTGCTGAATGTTGGCAGATAGATGCCTTTCGGTTCATTCCTAATCAGGTCGTTGAAAATGAAAGGCTTTTGTTTCCTGGGCTTGGAATGGTGTGTGGCTAAGCTTTTCCAGGCTGAATGAGGAGGAGGGAATCTTTGGGTTAGTTGGCTAGCTGGCCTGCGGTGGGCGTAAGGGTGGGGTTAAAACAAAAAGCTTATCTGTGTGTTAACCCTCTTTTCACTAAAACCAAAAAAGCCCCCCAAAAGAAACAAAAACAAACAAACAAAACCCCACCCCAGACAAATTTAGTTATTCCAAATGTTTTGCTGTATCCAAATGTTAGAAAAAAAGTAGCGAGCTTCGACATGTCATGAATAAATATATTTTGTCTATTTCCGAAAACCCAGCCATCAATTTGCATGTCTGGTCATTTTCTACTGACCCCTAATGGCCAGAGGTGGGTAATCCTAAGATCTTTTTGATTCCATCAGACGGAGGACGGAACTGATATCCTTTCTGATTCCCTACTGCCACACTTCAGTTATTCCTCTCCTCCTTCTGTTATGCCTAATTTTCCCCCAAATATTTCCCCTCTATCATTCTTAGAAGCATAGACTTTTACAGCCGATAAGAATGCGAGGTAGCATCCAGGGCAAATCTCATTTTTTAAATGTCTATTTATTTTTGAGAGAGAGAGAGAGAGAGAGAGAGAGAGAGGGAGAGAAAGCAAGGGAGGGGCAAAGAGAAGGAGACAGAAGATCCCAAGAGAGCTCTACACTGACAGCAGAGAGCCCGCTGTGGGGCTCGAACCCACGAACTGTGAGATCATGATCTGAGCTGAAGTCAGATACTTAACTGACTGAGCCACCCAGGTGCCCCACAAATCTCAGTTTAAAGAAGAAAAATCAGGGACACTTCAATGGGTTGAGCGTCTGACTCTTGATTTCAGCTCAGGTCATGATCTCACGGTATGTGAGACCCAGCCCCACGTTGAAATCTGCCCTGACAGCGGGGAGCCTGCTTGGGATTCGTTCTCTCTGTCCTCCTCTCTCTGCTCTTCCCCCAGCCTCTCTCTCTCAAAATAAATAAATAAACTTAAAAAAAAATAAAGAAGGAAAACCACGGCTCAGAGAGGTTAGGGAACTCGTGCAAGGTCACACAGGCAGTGTCTGGGAGCCGTGGTTAGAAGCCCATCTCCCGTGGCTCCTGTCATTTGATAGCAGCCTTGTGGGCCAATGAATTCAGAGGTTAAGTTGTCAGCTAGTATGATTTTACTTTCCGTGACATGTACCCCCCCCCGCTCCCCAGGGCTCCGTGTATTGCAGTGAAGCCCCCCAGGACCCCAGACCTCAAGGGAGGGAAATGCTCCTAAGTGCCAGGCAGGTTAGAAGCGGAGTGAGGTGGGGTGGGGGCTCCTGCAGCTGTGAAGAAGGGCATCTTCACAGACTCAGGGCCTGACTGGCTGCTTCCGGCTCTCACAAAAGAGGACAGCAAGGGGCAGAAGGCACTGCCATGCCCGGAGCTGTTAAAAAGGCTGACTGAGGACAGGCTGTGTGCGCATGCGTGTGCTGGCATCTGGTGGGGCCGGCTGCGGGATGCTGAGCTGACCGTGAGGAGGGAACCGGCTCCAAGAGAGGAGAAAGCAGAGGAGCGTGTCCTATTCTGGAGCTGAGGAGAGAGAATAATCTGGAGGCAGAAGTGGGCTTGTGGTAGGCTGAGGGGGCCCCTCAGAGGCTTAGTTAAGATTCCGAGGAGCGGAGACTGAGAAGTGGGTGGCAGAGAAGGAGGTGGGGACAGCTGTTGCTTTGATTTGCTATTGAGTCAGTGTTCTCGGTGCATTAGCACTGGGAGGGAGCCCTGGGCTGGCCCCCAACCAAAACAAGCCCCTCCGTAGCCAATACTGTGTTGTAGCAAGAACTGCAGTTGGGAGACAGAGAGGAAGGGGATCTGATCCCCAAAGAGCCCCTTCCCAGCCTTAGCTCTTGTCCTTCCAGGACTAGGCTGTGTTCTCTGGACAAGTGTCTAGTGTTCTGCACTAAGAGGCTGGGAGGGGATGGGGCAGAGCAAAGAGGATGTCTCAGTAGAGCTTGGGGGAGAGTGGCTGGGGTCTGTGCAGCTCGGAAGGCGGGGCATGACATCATTCCCGTGGGTGGTAGCTCTGAACTGTTTTTCGGAGCGCCCTTCGACCCCACCTCCTCATTCCCGCTCACACACACAGACATCAGGACAGGTGCGACCCGGGGTCTGCATGCTGATGCAGCAGTCAGGAAGCCGGGCTTGGTCTGAACTCTTACACGTCCCCCTGAACCAAGCGCAGACACTTCACGCTCCTTCCCTAAATTTACCTTGCTGGCGTAGAACTGGGAAACATTCTCCCATCTTAGAAAATGCTTGGGAAAGGAAATGTAACAGAGGCAGTGTGGGGTAAGTGAAGGCAGAATTCTGTCTAGCTCATGGGAAAATATGTTTACGGGAAGGTAAGGGGCTTTCCCGTAAACTGGGAAGGGGCAAAGTAGGGCAGGGGCGTGGGGGAGAAACAGAGTGGGCGCCCTGGGGAGGAGAGACCGCAGTCCCGGCCGCAGACCCTCCGTGCCTGCTCAAGGGCGTGGATGGACCCCTTTCTCAACAGGCTCAACTTACTTATCTGCTTTGCTCGTTATGTCCTACTTTAGATATTTCAGGCTGATGGCTTGGTGTGTGGGGGGAAACAATGCTGTGAAAAAGTTTAATTTGTTAGAAGTCAGGCAAGAAAGGATTCATCTCTGCTGGTTCTGGTTTTACGGACTTGTTTTTACCGTTTCCCTTCACTGGGTGATCAGAGTCGAGGTGTGGATGGCAGGTTCAGGGCAGCGGTGAGGAGCGTGACATAAAGAAAACCGTGCTCTGCTCCACACGCCTACACCGCTCCAGCCCCCTCCCTCATCCTAACAGATTTAGTCTTTTCCCTTTCCCGTTTCTCACCTAAAAAATGTATTTTCCAGAGGGTGGCACATTGTCCGATTAGCCTTACTTTGTGCCTTCCTGGGGGATTCTAACACTTCTGTGAAACAGACACTTTCTTCCGAGTCTGCAGACCTCACAGTCCCCAGAATGGGGACCCACCGATCTCCTGTTCTTTTCTTAAGCCTTCACTGAGTATCTTCTCTCTGACGAGGGTATGTACTCAACTTTGTTCTCCAAAATGTGTACACATCCCAACCTAGTTACCCTCTTTCTCATTCAGCCTGTGCCCCTCAACACACATGACAGGCTACAGCTTCCACTATTCATATCTGTTTTTATTTTTTTTTCTGACACAAATACACAGCCTTTCTTATGACCCAGATACAGAGCCCTTTTCACAAGCCCATTATTAGTCAGAACCCCTGACTTCCAGAAAACCATATGGCTTAAACTCAGAGATGCTCCCCAAAGCAGAATTCAAGCTCCCTCTTCTGCTCAGACTCCCCAGGAGAGGGACAGAATCCTTTTCTCCCCAGGGCTGAGGCTCAGGCCATCTGTCACTGACACTGGACTCCAGGGCTTGGAAACCAGAAGAGAGTTGGCATGAAGCAGCCGTGGAGGATAAATGAGAATATGTGAGGCCCAGGGGCTTAGTGGTGGTGGTTTTTATATTTGTTTGAGATGATAGGATAGAGATGAGAGGAGAAAACATATAATACATCTTTGGAAAGATTTCATCATCTTGAGGAATTAGAGTAAGAGTTAGTAAGAATGAGTACAGTTGTCCTGTCATTTTTGCATTTGCCGAAGGACAAATGATTAGGAGCAGATGGCCAAACTGGCCCATCGTTTCATAATAACAGGAGAACTTGGCCCTGGGCTCTTCAGAGGTTGATCTAGGCCGTGCTAAGTCTCAGGTTACTTGTCACCGATGTATTTATTAGAGTCTTGCTGGGTTTCTAAGAAGTCTCAGGTATTTAAGTCCGAGACTCAAGAAACCTGTTCACCCTCTGGAGCTTTTGTACCCTGTCTGAGGGTTTGGCTGGAATTCTAGAGTCAGGATTGGAAGCAAAGAATCTGGGCAACAGAAGAAGACAAATAAATGTAGGAAGCTAGGATCTGCATATTCACAAGGAAATCTGGCATGGGAAGTACTTGTTCTCTAGCCTGCCTTGCTAATATCCGGGATTACATGAAGGAAGTACAGAGCTAGGTAGTGGTTAGCTTGGAGATGAATGGCTGAGATAGCAGCCTTCATTTCTTTTTCTTTTTTTCCCTAGGGCAAGGTGATGCTTCTGACCCTTCTGACCCTGAACTGGAAGTAGATGAGCCAAAGGTGCTTATAATTAGCAATCAATACACAATTAGTGCAGGTCTAGCTGGGGTAAGGGAAAATAAACCCTCAGAGAAGACTACATTTTAGTTCCTTGTATTATTTAGCTTCTTATCATTCTCCTGGAGATCTTCAGGAGACAGAGAGATGAGAGGGTTAAGGAATCCCAGAGGTAAGAGCTCACGTAGAAGAATGATACGCATTTTGAAAAAAAATGTTGGAAGACCTGCGTTAGAATCCTTTCTGAAACACGTCTCCTGTTCATGAGAACAGGGGGCTCAGGGAGAAGAGTAGATAGGAGATACTCCAGCTGTTACTGTAACCCAAAGTCTGTCTTCCTGAAGGCTCGCTCATGGAGATAAATCACTTCCATTACCTGTCCTTGAGGAACGAAGTTTCTCCTTGTTTCACAGGAGGAAATGGAAGAAGGGCCCTGGAGATTCATCTTGGAAGCCTGCCCCCCAACTGGATTCTGCTGGAGGTCATTCACAAGTGTTAACTCTTATATGAACTATGACTAAGAAATTGATACGGGGAAATCAGCATTTAGGGGAAGATCGGCGTGTGTAGTTCTGATGTTATGGGAGGAACAGGCTGTCTAGTCTCAGACTGGCAGGGGCTGAGCATTCTCGGCTCCTTGCCGCATTTGACGTCATCGGCTTATTGGCAGATACCCCGAAAGAGTAGCAGAGTCCAGTTTAAAGATGCGCTTCCTGAGATTCAGCCAAGGACTTGGGCTCTGGGATAGGATGGTTGCATTTAAAGCCATTTAGTTCTGTACAAGATGGTTGTAAAGATGGGGGGGGGGGCGTGAGTCAGGGTTTTGATATTTGTTTCCGATGTGTCTCATATATTAAATTCCTCTGTTATCTACTTGGATAACCCATGAGTGTGTATTATCTTTATATTTACTGCTAAGGTTGAAGGAAAAGAGAAAATTAGCACCATGAAAGGACAGTTTGTGTTGGTCATCAGGCTAAGAAGGGCGTACTTAACAAATTGAGTAGGGCTCATTTTGCATCCCACATTTATAGGGTATATGTGGTACACCAGATTATGAGCAATACCATCTCAATCTCAAGCATAACTATGTGTAGTTCTGTTTTTAATTTGTGACTCCATTTATGGCGGAACATCCAGTTCTTTGGAGGCCATCTGAGGTCACTGTAGGCCCTGGTCTCCTGAGCATTTCAAACAGCACATCTTCTCAACCTCAGTATTACTTGCTCGTTCTGTGCCCTTCCTACAGCTGTATAGACGGTTGTGAGGACCTTTCATATCTATATCTCAAGGCTTGCTCCCCTCTTTCTAGTCGAGCAGGTCAGGGATCATAGCCAGGTTCACGTGTGTGCTCCTGGTGGGGGAGGGAAGGAGCTGCACCTTAGAGAGTGGAGGTCATGACGGGTGGAGGGAGAGCAGGACCACGGAGAGCAGCAAGAAGGGCCTGGGGTGGCTTGTGGGGGGTTAGCACCATGGAGAGCTCAAAGCTCCAGTTTGTTCTGCAAAGAGCAGGGGAACAGGGATCATGGGTTAAGGCGCTAGCTCTCCAGGAGTCAAACTGAAAGAACAGACATCAGGACTACTGTTAGGATCATGCTATACCCATCACTTGCTCTAAAAGGCCTCCTTAAGTGCTTTGTTTGAACCTGTCACATATACACCCAAAATTATATAAACAGTCAAGACCGCCACGAGACTGAGTTTGTCAACATGCGCCTTAGTAATTACGACAATTACGTAGGTATTAGTGGCGGTGGAGGGGGTTTTCATTTGCTTTAACCAGTATCTCTTCTAATTAGGGAAATAGTGCCACAAAGTCTGTGTCTCCTCAGAGACACTAGGGCATGAGAAAATCAAAGTGTGCTTATCACCAGATGGGGTATGAAGTGTATCAAAGTCATCGTGCCTTGAAGCACCCACAATTGCTGTGAATAGTCCAGTCTTCATCGTGCATGGAAAAGAGGGGTGGATCAGTCCTCTTAAGAAGGCATTTGTCTTTGGGACATTAGTTGGGACATTTGGTCAGTCTCTTTACACTTAGAGGAATTTTGGTAAAGGGGCAAATGGTTCTCTCTTCAGTACTTGTTCCTTCAATGAAGAATATGTAGCTTTACTAAGCCTCTATTTTGCAAAAATCTCAACGGTTTCATGTGTTCAAGACTCTGGAAATCTTGGTTTCTCAGGGCTAGTTATAACAGGATTCGGTTGGGTTTTTACTCGGGTTATAGGAACCCTGAACATCAGCTGGTTCTGACTTTGTAAAGACTCATCACTACTGCTGATCCTAGAGGAGGAGGCTGGCCTTTGGCTCTGAGACTTATTCTTTTTTTGCTTTACAGTTACATATGGAGTGTTTATTCTTAATTTGATGGAGTTTTTAGAGACCCAAATCTTTCTCTGATGGCTTGCCTCTCCAGGCTCTTTTTCTGATGGTCTGTTTCTCTTGATCGCTCATAAGCATTCCCATGGGGATTGCTATTGTCAGAGTTTATGGATAGACCTTTAGGACATGACTTCATCCAGGAAACAAAATGTTCCAGTATATGGGCCTATAGCCAATGGTGAATCAGGAAATGCTAAATTTTAACATGAGGGATGGAAGGTGAAGATACGATTACCCAAACTTTCTAACGCCCTGGGGATTTTTCACTCAGTAGTCAGTAAGGAGGTAGTCCAGGCCACCAGTTACTTTCCTGGAGAATCTGGAACCCAGGTTACTGTCCTTGGGTGACATTCTGTTACTCAGAAGCAGATGACAACACAGAGATTGTAGAGCCAGTGTGCAGCCTACTGGAGCAGGAAACAACAAAGAATGTGACTACTCACAGCCCCCCAGGGCTCTCTGGTGATGACTATGAAGATATTATTTCTAGCATATGACTTAAGGAAGGACAAGCAGCCTTTGGTCCCGTTCTGCATATCATGTGGACTACAAGCAAGTTGTATGAGCAAGGAGTCCCCAAATCAAATCTAGGGATTTACAGAGCAATCACACAGCTACCCAGTCTGCTGTTTCAAAGTGACCAGAACACCAAAAAGATGCCATCTGTGAAATTTTATGGCTGCAGAACTGTGAGTCACTCTCCAAGTGAACAGGGAATATCTCCAACAAGGCACTCTTGAAATTAGACTTGGGTCTCCAGTCTTCCTCAGTTGGGAGAGGAAGGAGAGAGAGAGAGAGAGCCTGAGGCCAGCGAGCTGGCTCCCTTGCTGTCAGGTTAGAGCGGAGGACCCCAGGCTGGGTGTGGTAGAGCCCCAGGGCATAGGGATTTTAGGCAGTGTTGGTGGGGGGGCAGGGAGAAGGGTGAAAGGGCTACAGGTCTGTCTTCTGTCTTTCAGCAAGAGTAATTCTCCTTTGGTCTGTTTTACTTACGTGATGAAGGAATTTCACATCTTTAAAAATAAAAGTGAGAAAACCACTGTCCTGGAAGGAACCCCAGAAAACAGCAGTGCTGCTTGGCCCCAGAGAGAGCTCAGGCTCAGGGAGGGTAGAGTTCTGGGTGTGGCTCTGGGTAGCCAGTGAGTGAGCCACAGCTTGGGGCCCTGGTCAGACAGACTGGTTCTGTGTGGAGTTAGCTAAGTTCTGCTGTACCGGGGTCTCTCTGAAGGCCTCAACTTCTCTGTGCCAGGAAGAGCACATCTGTCCTTCCCGAGGGCTGGAGTTGCAACCAGGAAGAGCATGGGAACAGAACAGTTACAGCTGCAAGAAGGAAGAAGCAGGACGGTAGAGGCCTGCCAGGCAGACCCGTGGGCAGCTCTAGAGTGAGTGCCTGCTGGACTTCTTGGCACATTGGGCACGAGCTCTCCACTGGGCACCTGGCCAGGGGGCCGAAGAATGGATGGCAGTGGACGGAAGGTCATTGGAAAGGGAGAGATATTCATGTATGGGGCAGTGCGGGACAAGGTTGAATTGCTATGAGCTGAAGCAAAGCAGGCTGTCCACCCATCCGCTCTATGCTAGGGCAACTCACAGGGTGCTGGAAGTAAGTTGACAAGGAAGAACCCAAGGAAGGCTGTGCACAGTGGTGAACGTTGAGCTTACCCGAGCTCAGCACAGGACACATGAAGTTCACAGGTGTCGCATCCAGCAAACCTGGAATTGCCAGCCTCTACCAGTGCTAGTGGAGGAATGTGAGAAGGAAGGAGCAGGTGGGAAACCGAATGTCCAAAGTGGCCCTGGGCCTCTAGCCACAGCACGCACGGTCAGGTTCAGAGATCGTCTGCTGCCCTTCTGTAGCCTCTCAGTCCCTGTTCAGCTTTAGGAACCCTAAAAACCTGATGCTGTACCCTAGGGAGCTATATACCCCAGCCGCACATGAGGTCTCTTTTCTTTCTGCATGGAAAGAGCCACTCCACACACACCCTTGACTACTCAGACATTAGTGTATTAGGGTATCTTGTCCTTAAACTTTCACACCGCATCTCCTTGTTCGGGGCAAACATTATCCGGGAAGCTATGTACTGCCTGGCTCCCTGCCAGGGGACCCAGGCCACATCAGGGGCACTGGGCACATCTTTGGCATGACCCTGGTCAGAATGGCCATCCAGACCACCATCCATGGGCATCAAATCTGTGCTCCCACCTCCCACATCAGAGCTTCTTAGGCCCTTCTTAGGTCTGGAAACTAAGAGGTGGAATTCATTTAGATAAAGATCGTGTGTGGCTGTGTGTCTTCCACATCAGTAAGTCCTGAGACGTTGCACACCAAACGGATGTCCATTATCGAGACAGATAATGCTCTGCGAGGAAAATGAGGCTCGATTTGACTGTTCCTCGGGAACAGACCTCCCTCCCCACCCATCCCTGACTTCCCAACCTCTCCTCTGGAAATTCTCCATTCTAAAGTTAGTGCCTTCCCCTCTTCCCCCTCAAGCACTGCTAGGAAATGTTTATAAATACGAGGACAGAGGATTTCTCTTCCTCTCAACCTTACATCTGGGTGAGGGCTGGGCCCCCAAATCGAGGGCCAAGACGAAATCGTGTGGTTGGTGAAGAGAGACTTGGCCAGGATATAGATTTACTCTGTTCTCCAGTGTTTACATCCTAGAGCTGGAGTGCTCCCAGCTTTCTGGGGTGACTCCTTTCTGTTTAGGTCCCAGCCTGGGGCCGTCAGTCCCCACTGCCCAGCAGGTGCAGTTTGGGTCACACTGTCTATGGTGAACGCAGCTAGCGGGATGAAAAGGCGGGGGCTGCAGCTGGAAGTCAAGGCCTAGAAGAGGATCCTTCTTGGGGCACATACACCCGGCAGCCTGTCCTTGCCGCCGTGCACCCGGCTGGCCCTTGGGACCACCCCCCCTCACCTCCTCAGCCAGTAGGGTCCTCAGTGTGGTCCTCTGGGGAAGGGGGATTCCGCCCAGGGGAGGGGCTGCTGTCTCAGTGGTGACTCCCTTCAGGGTGTTGATGGGTATCTGGTGGAAGGAGTCAGCCAGCCCTAGGGAATGGACCCCCAGGGTGCTCACGCTGGCCGGCCGAAGCTCCTTCATCATGACCCAGACAGGCCTGAGAGCGGAGGTCAGGGGAGACGGAGTGATTCCTCCAGCACCCAGGCTGCTCGCCTGTTTTCTTCAGATGAAATTCTTTACATCATCCTCCCCAGCTTCAACCCCTCCCCTCTCCACCCCCGCCCCGCCCTGGCCCTGTGCCCATCCCTGCTGGCCACTGGGTCCACAGCCCAGGAGCCGCCTCCCCTTTCTCCTCCCCTGCGGTTCTCTCTGTTTTTCGTTGGCATCTGGCCGGGCATAGCCACCACCCTCCCCCTCACTCTCCCCACATCCCTGTGCTCCGCAGAGGTCCCGTCCCCTCTCCCCCCTACCGCAGCCCAGCCCTCCTCTGACTGGTCTGAGGATGCATTCCGTTAGTACCTCCACTGCCTGCCCTCCCACCTCCGGGGACCTGAGGCTGTGAGCCGTGGCTCCCTTCCTGGGCTCCCCACAAACTGTCCCCTGCCACCCCATGAACCGTCAGCTGCCTTTAAGAAAGCTGAGGGGGCCCCCACAGCGCTGACCTACATAGCCGGGTCCTGGGCGGGAGGGGCTCTTCCCCAAGTCCCCTCACCCTGGCCCCGCCTCCCTGCTCCCCCCACTCTCTCCCTTGTCTCTTACCCTTACAAACCCGAGCAGGCTGGAGTTCCCACCTGGGGCAAAGTGGGCCGGGCGAGCTACCCCACCCCAAATCTGGGAAGATCCGTGCTTAGCCCAGGACAGCCTTGGGTTTTCTGGGCATCCTCCTTCCCAAATATCTTGATGCTTCCTTTTGCCCAACCTTCCCCCACCTCCTCCGCTCCTGTCTGGGCTTCTTTTCCCAGCTGCTGCCACCGCTAGGGACACTGCCATCCTGGCACCCCCCCCCCCCCCCGCCCGCCCTGTGTTGTTGTTTTGCTCCAAGGAGAAGCCCCCCCCCTTCCTTGCCCACGCCCCCCTCGGCAGCCTCACCCAGGACCCTTCCCTGTCCACTCGGAGCTGCGCCGCGGGTGGGGGCGGGCGGGGGGGGGCAGCGATGTTTGCATACAGCAGTTGGGGGGGGGGCTGCACCGGCTCCCCAGCCCCTCCAGACATACACAAACCCCGACACACGCCCGGACCGAAACGGCGACAGATCTCACTCCGCCCCCAACACACACTGACACAGACATACACACAGATACTGACACACAAACGCACAGGCAGACACCAACACAGACGCGCACACCCAGACACACGCACACGGGCAACGGCACGGCCAGACCCGGGGCGGCCGCGAGCCGCCCGGGCCCGGTGCACACGCACATCGCGAGGCGGACGGCAGGTGCACAGCGGCACGGATGCCCGGACGGACCCGCCCGGCTACAACGGCGGTGGCGGCGGCGGCGGCGACCCGAACCCCCCGCTTCCAGACAAAGCCCACAGGCTGCCCCCCGCCCCCGCCCCCGCCGCGATCGGAGCCCCCGCCCCGGCGCCCCCACCCCCAACTCACCGTCCTGGGAGAGGTTGGCCCCGCCGGGCGCCCCGCAGCTGGCGAGGAGCAGTAGCAGGGGCAGGGCGGAGGGGCCCCCCATGGCGCGTCCCGGCCGGCTCCCCGCTGCGCGCGCTGGCGAGCCTGGGTCCCCGGGGGCGGGGGGGGGGGGGGGCTGGGCAGGCGGTGGGCGACGACGCTGGCCGACCGGGCGCCCCCGAGCCGCTTCGGAGCCCGGGGCCGAGGCGGGGACCGGGAGGGAGCCGGGCGCTGCTGCAGTCGCGGGGATTAAATAGGGCGCTCGGAGCGAACCATTCGGCTGGAGGTGGAGGGGGGGCGGCGGGGGGCTGGGCCGGTCGCGGGGGGGCCAAGCTGCCGCATTCCCCACTCCCCCCGCCTCCCGCACCCCCTCCGCGCCCTCGTGGTGCCTTCCACCTTCTCCCCCGGGAGCTCCGCCAGCCGGGCGCGGGTGGGGAGCCCGGGGAGGGAGCTGGCTCAGCAGTGGGACCCTGCGCGCGCCCCTCTTAGGCTTGGGGCGGAGGGAGGGGAGCCGGGCAGGGCCTTGGGCCAGCTGGCGAGAGCGGCCACTGCAGGCCCGGGCAAGGGCGTGCCCACCGGCCCGAGATCCTCCCGCCCCGCCCTCCCGCTTTTGGCGACTGGGGATCCCCTATCAACAGTGCCCAGCGACATCTCCCTTTGGGTAGCCAGTTACCCTGACCGTTCTCCCAAACACACACACACACACACACACACACACACACACACACACACACGTCCCCAGTTCCTCTGACCCGAGAGCCCCTAGTCCTCTGTCCAGCAACAGTGTGCGGCCCCGGGCAATTTCCCTTGAAAGGCTTCTTCCTGCAGCCCTCCAGGCCACCAGTCCCCTCAATCCCCTGTCCAGGAAGTGACTCCCCCTCTGACACCTGATTTCACTTCAGACTCTTGCCCAGCCGAGCCATCTACAAAGCAACTCGGAGCGTCCGCCCTCCCCGCCCCGCTTCATCCTCTCTGTCCCCCCCTTCCTCCCAATATTTGTTCTTTTTTCTTAATCTTTCAGAGCACCGTGCCCTTCCTTCTCAAGTTTTAGTCAGTCAGGTTCTTGGGTGAATGGTCTGATCTGCAGACCCTCAGGAAGATGCCCCCTTCAGGAGCAATGCCTCAGTGGCTAGTGTGGCTCTTGTCCCTGAGGCCAATATACAGAATGGGTGAGAGAGGCAGGGGGTTCATGCTTGATGAAGAGAGTCCCACGTCCCTGGGGTTGGCCGTATTCTTTGTGACCTGAGTGTCTCTGGAAGGGTCTTGGTGCATCTCAGACAGAGGCCCCTCGAAGTCAGCGTTGCTCAGCCTTAGCTTTGGGGGTATTCCTAAATTTTAGACTCTCTGAATCAAAGAGTTTTAGATATATTAGGGTTCTGTAAAAATATTTGGTCCAACCCCTTCTTGTACAGGTGCAGCTGAGGTCCAAGGTGGATTAACTACCCTCCCAAGGCCATACTGCCAGTCATCAGTAGAAAACACAGTGGTGGTTAGGTTAAGGGGCGATAGGATCTCTGAAGTGTCTTCGGTTCCCGTGAGACCATGAGTGCATGTCTTCTAACTCCCAGCCCTCTGGGATGGACGTAGATGTCTGTCACCTAGTAATTCAAGGACAAGGATGTGGGAAGTGCTTTGTAACTGGTAAAGCTCCATATAAATGTTAGTCGATGATAGAGAGGCCAGTGCATATTCTCCGGGAAGATCCTTCAAGGTGGTCAGAACTCTGTCCCACTGTTTTTCTGTTTCTAGAATCTCTCTGTGATCTGGGGGAAGAGCTGTGCCTGCCTCTTGCGTGTTTCCTGAGTTAGTTAGACTTACTTGCAGAAGTTTGGGGCTATCACGGGCTGTCTGACTTGCTTGCTTTCCTATTTCAGTGACTCCCTGACATCTTAAAAGCCTCTGTGAGATGACGACGGAGAGAGGAGTGCGGTTGAAGCCTGTGCAGACCAGAATGCAAGAGCGAGGAGAGGCCAGGAAGGGAGCCTGGCCTTTCAGATGGTGGTGGGGCCAGGTTGGCATGAGTTGAGTCGTACAGAGAGAAAGAAAGAGTGGCTGTGTTTTCAGAGAGAATGGGGCTTCAGAGGGAAGGATCAGGCTCTCCTGGTTAAAGGGTCTTGATGGCTAAAGAGTATTATCTTTGCGGCTAGGAGAAGCCTTAGAGATCATCTGGCTGGGCTTAAGAGAGGACAGGTTAGTGTCGCAGGAGTGACAGGGGACGGGCGCGGGATGGGGACGGCAGGATAGGGGATTAGTTCCCAAGCGCCTCCAACTAATCGTCTTTTCCATCTGGTTCTCCACCGCGATCCCCGTCTGCCTGTCCTCACTTAATTCTCTAACGGCTGTTGGTCTGGCCCCACCCTCTACCGTAACCGCGTGGGATAAAGACCAAGGGTAGGAAGAGAGCCGTTTTGGAGACGGCATGAAGAGGTAGCGAATGAGAATGCAACCCTCTTTTCCTACTGGCTCCTTTCCCCTTTTCTGCATCATCGGTATCAGTGTGGCAGCACTTTAGGCCCTGGGAATACGAAGCAGTCATTGGCTTTTGGAATCGTAGAATGCAAGCGTGTGAGAGTTGTAAGCGACCTTCCAGATTACCTACTTCATGCCCCTTGGTGAACGGATGAGGAAGGGAAGGCCCGGAGAAGTTTAGGGACTTCCTGCATTCACACAACTGTGCAGAAAAGGGGCTACCCATGTTGGACCGAGGAGGCAGACAGGGCCCTCGGGGGCCGGAGGAACGAGGAGACTCATGGTCAGTCCTTCCGAGCCGTATACGAATTGAGGAGTTGTTCAGTCCCGTGCGTCTGAGCGGAAGGGTAGTTTCTCCCGCAGATGTGGATGTCTCCGTTGGGAACCACGCCTTGCCTGCAATCATTTTAATGTCCTTTGTGCAAAGCACAGCCCCGCAGCTCACAGGCTCCCCTTCACTAGGAGCAGAGTTTCACAGAGCAAGACTGACCTACCAGGACGATCCCCGTCACGGAAAGAGGTAAAGTCGAAGTATCCATGCTGGACTGTGATCGTACGGTGACTTTCCACTCGGAGACGCGGTGACACACAACGTGCACTTCTAAGAGACTTGCGCAAAGTGTGGAGTGGGTTGTCTGTGGGACTGAAGAGCTGGTCGCTACAGCGGACGCCGGAGGGGAAGCAGGGAAGGAGGGTGGAGCGAAGGCGGGTTCTGGCTCCTCGATGCCCCCGTCCACTCAGCAACGGCCTGGGGAGCTGGGGGTGTGGAATGTGAGGCTGGACCCGTGCTGGGCCGGCCGCAGCTGCGTGGGCCCCAGACATTCCTTTCCCCACGCTGCTTGTGCTCGTGCTCCTGCTATGGGATGGGAGGGGGCCTCAGCCGAGTGGGGTGGATACTAGGTACTCACCAAGAGGGGGCGACCGCACCTGTGGGAAGCCCCTCGGAAGACCGGGCTCGGTTCTGCTCTGCGAATCCTTCTTGTCGCTATGGCTTTTCCTTTTTCCGTACACTCCACGTGGGTTTCCGCGTTGCTTTTCCTCTTAATTTTCCACCCAGCTAAACCAGTGCTCCTCATACTGTTTTCTGCTTCCATTATCCAGTTTTAATCAACCCCATCCTCAATAATAACCTTGGTGTACGTTTTCATTCTAACCTTAATTGAGTTCTAATTTCAATCCTAACCCTAATCTATTACAGACTCTAACTATTAATCCTAACACCAACCCCAAGTTAATTGTCAATTTGAAGCAGCATCTTTATTCTAACCTGTTAAGAGCCCAGCAGTGAGGACAGCAACACACACATAATAGTAATGATCACAGGGGCTGTTCGAGAAAGAACCCTTCGTTTGCCACAGTTTGCACTGGGTCCTTTACACGCCCAGTAGCTGATCGAGGTTCTGGAAATACCCTCGTGTGGTTGGAATTATCAGCTGCCTCACACACATGAGGAAACAAAGGTGTAACGAGATTATGTCATTTGTTAACAATGGGTCCAAATCTGCCGTTTAAGGTCCTCTTGCCCTTAAAACCTGCGCTTCTTCCCCTTTCTGCCCACGAATGCGTTCTGATCATCCCTTTCCTAAAATCCCGACTAAACAATCAGACTCGAATCACTTCCTTTTTAAGACGTTTTTAAAATGTTTATCTTTGAGAGATAAACCCCCTTTGGGGAGGGGCAGAGAGAGGGAGACACGGAATCTGAGGCAGGCTCCGGGCTCGAGCTGTCAGCACAGAGCCCCGTGCGGGGCTCAAACCCACGAACTGTGAGATCACGACCTGAGCCGAAGTCGGACACTTAACTGACTGAGCCACCTGGGCGCCTCTCAAATGACTTCTAAAATACTGCGTTTCTTGGATTATTAGTTGAGGTGGTTGGTTTTTTTTGTTTTGTTTTGTTTTTTGTATTTAGTGACATAAAATGGAAACCAAATAAAGCAACAAAAGTCCAAATCTCCCTGCCCAGAAACCCCACCAACACTTAAAACATCAGTGTATTTATAAAGTTAAAATAATCAAACTATAGAAAGAAACAAACTGAAAAGAAAAGCCTCCTTTTCCTTCCCAGACTTGCTGAATTCCACCCCACCCCCCAACCTCAGGCGGCGGGGACATTGTTGGCATTGAATTTGTCCAGCAGCCCTGCCTCCCACAGCATATCAGAATAACAGACAAAGTCAAGGTCAGTACCTACCCATGAAATCGCCCTGTGTATGCATATGACTTAGGCATGAGAATCACTAGACAATTTGAATTTATGATTAACAGCGACTGTCAGAAGGGCAACCATGTTCCAGGTGCTACACAAAGTTCTTTCTATTTAGTATTCCTTTTGGTGTTCCCGAACGTTCTGGGCAGCGTGCCTTACCCTGAACGCACAAGTGCAGTCGTGTCTGAGCCTCAGATGGAGATAAAGCCTGGGGAAGCCAAGTGACTGGCCCAAGAGCACAGAGACTTGGCTGAGAGACCCGGGTTTCGGAACCTGGTTTGTCTTACTCCAGAGCCTCTGTGTTTAGCTCCTGGACTTAGCCCGGAGGCTTGTTTCAGAAGAGGTCATGAGAGCTCCCTCCCGGCAGGAAGGAGGAGGCATTGCTTGGTATTAAGAGACGAGGCCGACCCGAGAGACAGTAGGAGGACTCGGACGGATCTGGGAGGAGGCAGTGCAAGGGGAGACAGAGCAGGACAACTGGCACACAGAGGGGGACGAGTGCAAGGTGTGCATAATCGGGCTGGACAAGTAGGAGCCGAAACCGGGGACGGTTTCTGTGATAAATTCAGGCCAAAATAAAGTCACGCCGTAAATGTGTGTGCCACTATTGCTTCAGCGACGGGCTGATTGATGTATTTCAGAGACACAGTAGACACACAGAATCATCTGCAAACAAAAATACGTATTTTCGGTTACACGGGTATCTGCAGCTTCGGCAACAAATGTCTCAGCCTCCTTGTCCTTTTTTCTGTGCCCCAGCAATATTAAATGGCTTGTAATTTCCCAAACACGCTATGTCGTTTCAGGCCTCTGTGCCTTTGCACATACTATTTCCTATACCTGGATTGCCCATCTCATGAAGTGCTGGGGTTTATCTATCCAAACTTTGATTAGGTGCCACCACCTCTGTGAAGTTTCCTAGCCAGAGATAATCACTCCTTGCTAGGTGCTATCAGTACGTGCGATATAAACCACCCCCCTCCCGTCCCGTCCCAACCCCCACTGTTACGTTGTGGGTTGCCATGGTTTGTCAGTATGTTTTCCTTCGCCAACTGGGAGCTCTTTGAGGGCAGGAATGATAGTTCATGAATCTTGTTATTCTCAGTGCTTAGTGTAGAAACAGGAAAATAGTAGAACCTCTGTTGATTCTACTGAATTTAGCTGAAGTGATGTATTGATAAACACGTAGGCTTAATGACGTATTTATAAACACATAGGCTTGATAAACCATCTTTTCTCCAGGTGTGTATACATGTATATAACCACATTTCGCCAGCATATCCCCTGCAGTTCTGTATGTGTTCACGAAGACACAATGTGTCCAAAAGAAGGTGAAGGATTCTAATAGGCATGCAACATATTTCCATCCACTTCTTCAAGATACATTTTTGTAATTCTTGGAATTGACTTGAGAGCTTGCCTCATCCTTTTGGGTATATTCAGTTGTGGAAAATTTTCATCCTTGGAGGATGGCTTTTAATTTTGAAAATAGCCGAATGTCTTAGGATCCAAGTCTTATGGGTAAGTGGAGGTTCACATCGGGTAATACGAAAACAGGACTTGGCTGGGAAGTCAGAGTAAATGACCTCCAGGTTGACTAATATGTTGCTTCCTCAAAGAGGAGTTCTAGAAAATTTCTGAGTAGTGGCTCTCTGGTCTATTTGTTAATACAAACAAAATGAAACAAGAGTGTTGTCAATTTCTGCTCACCCTGGTGGACAGCGGTGCTTGGCTATAAGAACACAAAAAACCATATGTCCAAGGAGAGAACTCCCTGATCCTTCCTTCCTTCATTCATTTGTAGTTTCTTGGGTTTTTTACGTCCAACGCGCAATGCTAGTTGAAATCGGGTGTTTTGACCCAGCTGTTTTGCTGCAGTCTATAAAAAAAAAAAATCTGTAAACCCCCAGGTTTTATTTTTCTCAATCACCAAATAGAATGATCGGTAGATGTTCTCACCCCATGTCCAATTTCCACCCAATTTTTGAGCCTCATTTTACTGTGGGGAAAAATGCAAAAGTCAGGGAAAGGAGCGTATCCAGGGATGCAAAATACTTGATAATTAAGACCAGTCTGACAGCAATGGTTTGCTTTTTAGAATCGTAAGATAGGAGTGAATGTTAAAAAATGCTATAACAAAATGTCAGTGTTTGGTGCTGGGCTCTTGAGATGAGCAAGTATGAAGCTAACCTTTAAGGAACTCAGAGTCCAGTAGGGAAGATCGGCGTGTAAACACATAATTGCTACACCCTGGGATAAATACTATGGTGCCGTCCCATATGTGGCCCAGCAGAACCCCAGGAGAGGCAGAGAGTACATCTGTGGGAAACCTTAAGGAAGGACGAGGAGTTGACCAGGTATAGAAAGGACGGAGGCATTAGCAAAAGAGGGGGCGGTGGATGCGAAAGCAGGAAAGCCAGAAGCAGCACGGCCCGCTGTCGCTGGATCGTTCAAGGAATTTATGCCAGAGAGTGTTCCTAATTCTGCAGACGAGGAGCCATCGGAGGGTTTCAAGCGGGGAAATGTCAGCGCCGGATTTGCATTTTAGAGCGATAACTCTGGCAGTGGTGGATGGATGGACTGGAGGGTGCACATCGTTGGACTCAGAAGCCTGACCCTTGTGGGCACCACAGATACAGCACCATGACATCGAGTAGGACCCACTGAGTGTGGGCTTGTCTGATGCTGTGGGCAGGCTAGAGATAACACCCAGAACACTACTGTAGGACCCAGCCATCCGTACGCTGTGTGGACAGTGCCGTGAAGCACAGCACCTTTCGGTTGTGTAGAGGAAGGGCTAAGTACGGTGACCAGCTGGCCTGGCCTGCCAGGGACTGAGGCACGTTCCGGAACTTGCAGTGTCAAGATGGGAAAGTCCTGGACCAACTGAGAAGGGTTGGTCAACAGACCAACCTCAGTGGCACCTGTTACTCGGACCGTCTCCCTAGCAACCAGCTGGGGGGGTCATCTTCAGGGCAGACTGGAGGGGAAGAAAAGCCGAGTGAGTTATTTTATATTTTAGGGGAGGGGAGGGGCGGAAGGAGTCGGGGGTAGTGGTGGTTCAGAATAGCTAGGCCAGTGGAACAGAGAAGAGAGAAGAAAGGCTAAGTAGGAGGCAGAGTGTGGAGGCCGGTATCTGCCCAGGACCCCACCTCCGCTCCCTGAGATCCTGGGCTCTCTGCTGGTGGTAGAGAACATTGCAGACTCAAAAGAGCGAGCGTTGCAAAGAGCGAACATGTATATTTAGCTTTTAATTCATGCATGGAGTTCATATATTCATGCACACACTTGTTCACTCGACATTCACGGAGTGCTTGCTATGTGTCCAACACTTGGCATGTGCTAGATCATTTCGTTCGCACGCACGACTTGTCGGTCGTTATGATTCCCGTTTTACAGATGAGAACGAGGAGGCTCGGGGAATGTGGTGACCTCCTTTGAGCCACACATTAACAGGCAGAGCTGAGATCTTAACGCAGGTGTGGCTCCAAAGTGCCCGCGCATTCCAGCAAGCCCGTATATCCGCCTGTGAAAAATACCGCAGGGGCCCGG
Organism: Puma concolor; assembly: GCF_028749965.1. NCBI lineage: Eukaryota > Metazoa > Chordata > Mammalia > Carnivora > Felidae > Puma > Puma concolor. The sequence continues at coordinate 4,017,689 of NC_141683.1, read as the reverse complement.
GAGATTCTGGGTCTGCAACTTCACAACGAAGATTGCCCGCCTTGCTATTAACGAGTGTCCCCAGATGGTGCCTAGACCCCGATGGCCCCGAGAAACCACACGCCACAGCCCGTGTCTCCTCGCCGACTCGTGAGCGAACCCTACGTGTCAGTGGCTCATTAGAATGCAGGTGTGTAGAAAGCAGAAAATACCTGAGTTTTTCAATAAGTGGTTTTCTTGACTCTTCCTCTGCAGCGATTGCTAACCTTGTTTACAAAGCCCCTGTCCTGGCCCTGTCCTGTCTTTCTGACCCCCTGTAGCCTCCTGGCCACACCGGGTCCCCCCGGCCGGAGTATCTATCTCTAACACCCCCGACCTCTGTGCTGGCCGCCCCCTCCCGAGCTGGAGCCTTGCCTCTGTGCGAAACTGCTTCTGCTTGCACACATTAGCTTCCGTGTTACCTCCCCAGAGGGGCCTTCCTGCTGCCTCGTGACCACCTATCGTGTTCAGTTTCCATCTTAATAATGCATCTTTGGTTTGTCTCTGTCCCCTGTGCCGCTTCTTCTGTGGACAGAATCTCCAAGCAGGGAGGAGGCTCTGTCGGCTTGGAGCAAAGTTGTGTTGCCAGTGGCCAAAGGATATCGCACTGGACGATGTCTGGCACGTGATAGGTGCTTAAGAAACGCTTGACTAAACGCATGGAAGAGAACGGTCTCACTCATCACGCTGAGAGTCTTTGGTTTTACGCTCTGAGTTTTGCAATCAAGAACTTTTTCCTTCGGCCCAGAGTAGATCTCCCTCTGCCACTTAAAGTGTTTCCTTCTGGTTCGCAGAAGAAGGTATCTCTCCCTCTTCACCAGCCTCTGGAGGCCCGGAGACCGTCCGTCAACCTCCCCTCAACCTCCTGGGTGTCAGGTATGAACGTGTCCACACTCCTAACCTCCTGCCAGTTCTTTTTTCATTGGAACCTCTTCTCTGATCCCTTTTCCTTAGATACTTGGGTTCCGAACAGGTCCTCGTAGGTGAATGAGGCCATGCCTGATGGCTGCGAGTCCAACACGAGAGGCTATTCCTAGCTCTTTTGTAGCTTTTTCTGCTGTTCTTGGTTTCAGGCTGTCTCTTTGGCTCATTCCTGGTCACGTGTGGTCCATTTTGGTCCTAATATCTTGGTCAGCCCTCGAAATCCAGAGCATGCTATGGTTAGAGCAGTGTTGCCTCCGCAGGCGACACCACATTTGCCCCCAGATGCCCTGTGGGCGGCTGTCCCCTGGTGCACATATGGACATGTGTCAGACTGACCACGGCTGCTGCTGCTGCTCCTGCTCCTGTGGCTGAGCCAGAAACGGGGGCAGATGCACTTAGGGTATATTCTCACTCCGTTCCTGGGAGCCCCGGCTAGTGTTGGGACAGACTACGATGGGCCAGGAGTGACTGCCTGTCCTGCTCTAGGAGAGTTAAGCAAGTTCTAGGAGCCGTCCCTGGCTCATTGAAGAGACAGTGCAGGAAGAGCAGAAGCACGGGTTTGGAAGCCGGGCTCGCCTGTGCTTGACGGTGGACCAGCTGGGCACCTCCTTTCTCTGAGACCAGGGTATTCATTTGCTAAGCGTTAGACCTACCGTGGACTGCCCTGCCGGCTTGTGGCGAAGGGGGAGGACATTCGTGTGAAGCTCCTGAGAACTCAGTACACGTAAGCTACCTTTCCCTGTGCCCCCTTCACCCCGGAGCAGACGTGTGGGGGGCTTTGTCCACCTGCCTGGCTGGACCGTACGTTCTTGGTCGGTGCCCACTGACTCAATACAAAGTGCTACCTGGAGCGGGATTTTCCCTTTCCGATTCCTTGATGGCGCTTGCCCCGCGCGGCTGTCTCGCCAGCTCTCTGCTGCCCTCGTGTGGCCACCCTGACCCCTGGCCATTCCCGATCCTCTGCTCCCTCGGTGTGGTCGCTTTGCCGTAACGCAGCCTCTTCCCGGCGTCTGGGCCCACAGTGGCTCCTCTGCCCTCCGTGTTTCAGGCACACGCATCAAACACATCCGAGGCTAACCTCAGCCCTCTCTGGTCAGGTGATGTTATCTCGGTTCTTTCCACATCCCTTCGAGTACGCGGCCCATCTGTAAGAGGCTCTGGGGGAGCCGTGGTGAGGGCTTGTGTGCCAGCAAGGCCTCGTCAGGCTTCCGGTCCCACAGTCTGTTGCTTTGCACGACGGCAGGTTCTCTGACCCACGGGTGCTGAGAGCAGTATGTTGCCGGAGGGCGTTTAATCATAGATCTCCCCTCTTTTTTGCCCTTAAATTCGGATCTCTTTAAGTCAGTGAAGGAAAATGCAACTATTCTTGCGTTGCCCAGGGTAATGGGGGACCTTGGATAGACCCAGAGCGCCAGGACTGTGGCGTGAAGACAAGAAAACAAAGGGTCTGTGGGCTACCGCCTTCGAATCGCGTAGCTTGTCTGGCGAGGGGGACGGAGGGTTCAGGATACAGTAAGTGCACTGTTCTGTTTGAAAAACTTTGTGGGTGAGACTAAAGGGAGAAATGCATTTGGTGACCTGGCTCTAAACTAGATTTGAGAGGGTAGGACTTGCATATCAGATACCGAAGAGTCTTATCTTTCTCCCAATGTCAGTGAGAAAAATTTTGTGGCAGGATGTTATGTGATTGAGTCGGTATTTAAAGATTAGTCCTCAGATTCAAAACAACAAAGGCGTTGATTTTTTTCTCCTTCGTCATCTGTAAATTCAGCGCAGTCCCATGCTAAGTCCCGGTATTTTACTTTTATGGGACTTGCCCCATCGATCCTAACATTCCTTTAGAAAAGAAAAATCAAGAATAACCACAATTTTTTTTTTAAACACATAGGGTTCGGGAGGTTGGGGAGGTTGGGGAGGTTGGGGAGAGGGTTTTCCAGCTATGCTAAGTGACTTTAAAATGACAGCAATGAAAACATTGAAGTATTTCCCAGGAATATACAAATAGTCTGATGGAATAGGAGAGGGAGCATGGTCACAAACTAATGTGGGAATTTAGTGTATGAAGAATCATACAGTACCTCATATACTACGTTTGTAATCAATGACTGAGGGTTGGGCTGTTTCAATGAGTGGTATTAGAATAATCAGTTATCTGTTTGCAAGTTGGGATGGGGTAGGTCGAGCCCTCCCTCACACCGTATACAAAAATGAATTTCAGCTGGATGGAAGTACTGAATTTTATAAATAAACCAAACCAAAGGACATTGCTAAACACAAGAAAAATATGTTTACTCTTGGAGTGGCAAAGACATGCCCAAGCCAGACGAAGAACCCAGACTGCATAAAAGAAAGGACTGACAAGTTTTACTGCTTAGTTTTTCTTAGAAAAAAAAAAAAAAAAGATTAATTGTAGAAACCATGAACAAAATTTAAAAGTCAATGACAGACTGGAAACATTTTATTTACAATACATACAGCAAAGTATTACATGGTAACATGCAAAGTATCTAATAAATACACATAAAAAGGCAAACAATCCAATAGAAAATTAGCAAAGGATATGAGTGGGAATTTTCAGAAGAAATACAGTCATCCAGTAAACATCTGAACAACGGTCAGCTGCATTTGGATTTGGAGAAATACAAGTTAAAGTAACAAAGAGATCTGAGATTGTTAAAAAAGTATCAAAGGCCTGTCCGATTGTTAAAAATTAAAATGATGGATCATATCCAGTGTTGGCAAGTGTTTGGGGAAATAGGCAAATTCATTTATTGTCAGTGAAAATGTAAATTGGTACAGTTGTCTTGGAGATGTTTTGGCAGAATGTATCAAAATTAAAAATTAAAATACCGGTGGTGTCGTTTCCACAAATCTGTGCTGTACGTCTAGTCACACACGAGCGCCGTAATTTATGTGCCTGGATGTGAATCATGCCATTGTTTCCAGTAGTGAAAAATGGCAAACATCCTAAGTACCCATCAATAGTGAATTGGTTAAATAAATTATACTGTGCCCGTACTCTGTAATAACACATAACAGTTAAAAAGAATGAGGTAAATTTATACATACCAACATGGAAAGATAACCAAGATGTATTGTTAGGCGAAAATACCAAGAAAATACGCGTGCTATTAGCCCTTTTGTGTAACGGGAAAGAAGCCTACAGCAACATACGTGCCTCTGGTCCGTTTCATCTACGCGTAAATGTGTGTTTAAGGATATGAATTGCTAGCTACTGGCTGTGTGACTTTGGACAAGGTGCTTAACCTCTCAGTGCTTTATTTTCTGTGCGTGGCGAGTAGAGCGGATGATAATAGCACATTTCCCTTAGGGTTGTGTCACGTGAGGCTTAAATAAATGAATCTATTTGAAGGGCTTCGTCTAGAGCCTGGCACATGGTAGCTATATGATGAGTGCTTTTATTGTTCAGATACATATGCAGCTTGGAAAACTATGATATCTGCAGTGAGCGTGAGGTTTAAGGCATACGGGAGGGGGGCTATAATTATTTATATGATGTAGTTCACTTTTTTTTTTTTCCAACGTTTTTATTTATTTTTGGGACAGAGAGAGACAGAGCATGAACGGAGGAGGGGCAGAGAGAGAGGGAGACACAGAATCGGAAACAAGCTCCAGGCTCTGAGCCATCAGCCCAGAGCCCGACGCGGGGCTCGAACTCACGGACCGCGAGATCGTGACCTGGCTGAAGTCGGACGCTTAACCGACTGCGCCACCCAGGTGCCCCTGTAGTTCACTTTTTAAGAGTGACTATGTGCTTCTGTGGTGAGCAGATTTTAGGGGCTCACCCAGCTGGCTCACTCAGAAGAGTGTGCAACTCTTGACCCCAGGGTCGCGAGTTCAAGCCCCACGCAGGATGCAGAGATGACTAAAGTAGACAACACTGTAAAAAACTTATTTGGAAAGCTTCTTCTAAGGAAATCTGTGAAACGATGTTCATAGAAATCCAGGAATGAAATCCAGCAGCTCTGAACTGGGTTGGCGGCACTGGGACAGAAAGGAGGTGCCGTGGCTGGTGTTGGTTGTGGGAAAGGGCAAGGCCTGCTCTCAGTTTGGGGGTGTGAGTGACTGACCTGGAAAAGGCTGAACCACGGAAAGCGGTTGCGGAGTAAGGACAGTCTTCATGGGGTGCAGTGTTTGGGGATGGAGGAAGATTAGTTTTGCTGAAGCTGTGTTGAGGTTAAGCTTCTGGGACCCATCTCGTGGGGAATATTCAGGACCCTGCGTGTAGAGACTGGAGCCCTGGAGAAAGTGGGCCGTTTCAACACCACCCGGAGGCAGAGCAGCAGAAAAAGTCTCAAGCTCTCAGGTCCCCTTCTAAGACTTCCCTTCTAATTTTCCACTATAAAAATTAAGAAGTGTGGTATTCTGGAACAGTCTCCGGGCCAGGAGGACAGAGACCTGTTCTAGCAATTGTTTATTTTCCCCCAGCAAACGTATATTGAGCTGCTAGGACCTGCCAGATAGATGCTGCTCAGACTGACAAGATAGAAGGGGCTGGAGTTCCTCACCACCCCCTGCCCCCCACCCCGCCTGCCCCGGCAGGACACAGCCCCTCGCGCTCTGTGCTTTAAGAGCCCCGTGTGCAAGGGCGGGGACGGTGCGATGATGGGTGCACTCCAGTCTGCTAGGGCAGTGGTGGACCTCGGGGAAGATGGGGAAGACAGAAAGGGAAGTGACTGGGCTGGTTCTTCAAGGAGGAGGGGCGGCTCCCCAGCAGATGCGAGAGTGGGGAGAAGAGAAGAGCATTCTAGAAAGAGGAAACAGCGCATCCCTGGGCCTATCAGTGTGGAACCAGAACAGTTTGGGGGTTTTTGTGTTTTTAATTTTACGGAACTGTAAGTATTTTGGCATTGTGCAACATGAGGCTGGAGGTGGGTGGGGAATGGTAATAAATGAGGTTGGAAAGAGGGGCAGGAATCAGACTTGTAGATGGCCGTCAGGGTCTTCTCGGGGCTCCAGAGGATCATCAAGGGGTTTTACCTCCCAGAAAGATCACCATTGCTCTGTCGGCCATGTGTCAGATGGGTGGAAGGGGAAGGGGCCACTTGCAGAGAGAAAACTGAGGGGTTATTAACATACTCACATAGGGGCGCCTGGGTGGCTCCGTGGGTTAAGCAACTGACTTTGGCTCAGGTCATGATCTCGCAGTTCGTGGGTTCGAGCCCCGAGTCGGGCTCTGTGCTGACAGCTCTGAGGCTGGAGCCTGCTTCGGATTCTGTGTCTCCCTCTCTCTCTGCCACTCCCCTGCTCACGCTCTGTCTCTGTCTCTTTCTCTCAAAAATAAATAAACATTAAACTAAAAATCAGGGATGCCTGGGCAGCCCAGTCAGTTAAGCTTCTGCTCAGGTCATGATCTCAAAGTCCGTGAGTTCGAGCCCTGCGTTGGAATCCGTGCTGACAGCTCAGAGCCTGGAGCCTGCTTCGGATTCTGTGTGTCCCCCTCTCTCCCCCTACCCCACTTGCACTCTGTCTCTCTCTCTCTCTGTCTTTAAATAAATGTTAAAGAAATAAAAAAAAAATAATCAAATACTCGAATAGCCCTGCCTTCGAAGGATGCGCTGTCTGCAGTGGGCCAGAAGCAGCAATGGAGACGGGGGTGCGGGTGGGAGTGGGGGTGTGGGGGTGGGGGTGTGTGCATCTCAGGGCTGCAGAGAGGGAACAGGCTGATCACAGCCGCTGCTGAAATCCTGAGCGTGCACTTGGGCGAAGGCGTCATGGCGGACCCCGCCCTGGATGACCAGTCTGTCTCCCTCATAGTCTCCTCTCAAATTCGTCTTCTCCCATCAGTTCACTGTGTGTAGCCAGTTCTCTTGCTGGGGTGCAGACCTCTGTGATAGCTTACCTTGAAGCCTCCTGGCTGGGCCCTCTCGAAATTGCCTACCACATGCATCCAGAGTGATCTATGTGAAATGCACACCAAAACACAGTTCTCGCTTCCTTAAAACCCTTCACAGCCTCTGGCTTCTGCGGGATTATAATTGAAGTCCTTTAACATGATGTACGATCTGGTCTTCCGGCCACGGGCTGTCACCCCCTGCCTGGGACTCCGGGCTTCAGTGACTCCGCATTTCTTGTGGTTTCTCACACAGGAACGAGGGGTGAGGTGTAGCTTTATCACGCTGTCCTCTCTTCTTGGCGCGCCTTTCTTCCTTGGGGTCCCCAACACACGTGTGCACACACGCACACACATATGCACGTGCACGCACACACGCCCTGGCCCCGCCTCTCCTCTTGCTCCGGTGAACAACTGTTCTGACTTTGTGCAGCTTACGTCCGTGGCTCGGGCAAACCTCCTCAGACCTTCGGACCCACGTTCTCCAGTATCGTAGCATGCTGGACGTGTCTCCATAGTTGGGCAGCTTTGTTTTGGGATTCTGTTTGTTTTCTGTCTCTGACCATGCCCTTATCGAGGACAGATGTGACGTCTTCCGCGTCTTTGTGTTCCCAGTGCCTAGCACGTGTCGTGGCCTATAGCACACATTCGTGGATTTGCAGAATAAATTAATTAATAAGCGAGTAGGTGGATGGTGCTACCATGAAGTAAATTAGGGGGTCATAAAGAGCAGAGGACTTACGAGGAAATGTAAGTTCAGATTTGTACAGTTTACCATCAAAATGCCCGTGAGTCATGTAGGGAGTGTTATGTCTAGGCAACAGAATATTCCAGTCTGGGTGTCAGGTGAGGCGTCTGGCCGTAGGTGTGGAAATGGGCATGTTCGGCTCATCACAGCCAGTGCTTTTTCAGATCATTCGGGGAGACAGGAGAAGAGAAGAGAGGCCACGCATACTTTAGGGCAGTGCTTTCGACCACAACCCACAGAAGAAATCAATTCATTTATTTTCTTGTGACTTAGAACACAAGAGTCTACACAAACACCTGTAGGAGTACTGGAATGAACATTCTGGAAATGATGCACGCTCTCCTTAGAGGCTGGTGCGTTCTTCTGTTCTCTTTCTTGTTCTGTTCTGCCCTATCCTGTCCTGCCATTTCTCCTCTTTTCTACTTAATAATATAAAAATGCTGCTGACAGTCGGGCCAGCGGTCTGATAACCTCTGCTCTTAGGGCCACGGGTATTTAAGAAGGAGGGGGAGGGCCCGGTGAGGGGACAGAGAAGGAGGAGCCAAGGTATAGGAGGAGAGCCCTATAAAAGTATAGAGGAGAGAGCACAGATGTGTGTGGCCCGAAATGCTGCAGAAAGGTGAAGCGACGCTCTTGAACCTGATGACCAGGAAGCGGTTAGTGACCTGAGCAAGAACATCTCGGCACAAGCGAGGTTGGAGTCGCCGAGGAAAGGAGACCTTGAGCCTACAGCCCGGTCTCCGTGAAAACAGAGACTGCAGGCGTGAGGCTCCCTGGGGTTCTCGCCACCTCCCCTCATTTATTCCTTGTAGTGGCCTCCGAAGGCAGGCATTACTTGTGCACATTTTGAAATAAACAGGCAATCTGAGTCTCAGAGAGGTTCATGTAGGTGCTCCTCACCACGCAGTAAGCTGACGCACTGGGACTCCAACCTTGCTCAATCCTGCCTTTGAAGTCTGTATTTTTCCAAGTGGACCACAGCAGTTAGTCTATTTTTGTAATATTGGATAAGTAATTTAATTTCTATGGGCACGAGTTTACTAATCTATGTAATTACAGATGGAGAGGGTTGACAAAAATTATAGACTACAGAAACACACAAAATAAAGAGCAAACATTCACCCACTTAGCATTATCAATTTAATCTCCAAACCAGTTTTTTTTTTTAATTTATAAAAGTAATAAGATCGCGTGGTAAAAACTCAGCTAATACATAAGGTCAAAAATGAAACTTAATTATTTAAAAGTCTTTTTCCATTTTTAGCACTCAGCGATTCCAGGACGAGGCTCCTTGATCCTTTTGGTTGTCCCGTTTCCGGGGACGACTGAAGGCTAAACATACCGTCCCCTTCCCCACACTCTGTATAGAAACCCCCGTTGGAGTGACCCCATGATAGCAAAAAGAGAGCCCTGAAGTAGAGGTCAGCAAGCCTGGGGCTGGGTGCAGCGCTGTGGAAGACCAGCTGGCTGTCCTTGGGCAAAGCATCTCATTTATCTAGACGTTGGTTTCCTCTGTTTTGACCTTTGGTGACTTGAGAGAGAACGAGCCACTGGGGGGAGACCACGGGCTGGGGGGCTCGCTCACCCTCGCTAGGTGCTGCCCTCCATCTAGGGTGCTGCCCTTCCCCCACCCATCCTCCTTGTTGTCCTGTCCCTGGGGCACCTCCCCTCCATCGTAAGGGTAGGGAAGAGACTTGCGGGGAAGGTCCGAGACCGGTGTCGTGGGTGCCCTGTCTCTCAGCAGGTACCATCCGGGGACACCTGCCTGCCTGTGGCAGAGCCCAGCCCCCCGCTACTTCCTGGCTGATGACTTTGGGCCAGCCACGGCCTGTCCTTGATCAAGGTTTTTCTTTTGTAAAAGGAAGATCACGGTCGTCACTCTTTCCACAATCTAAGAGAGTGCTGATGATAAAATGAGATAAATAATTAAAAAAAATTCTTTTATCATCATTATGCCTCCTGCTAATACTGTTTCTTAGACTCTTGACAGACAGCAGGAGGGAGGACCGTGAGAATCCAACTATTTCCTTTGGGAGGAGCCTGAGGGCAACCGACTGGGTTACTCAAAGTCAAAATGCTTCCCCTGCACCCCGTCTTTGGTGTGGGGACAGCTCTGAGAAGGGCCAGTCCTGCGTGGCAGGTGGGCAGTGACCGGCTGCTGGGTAAGGACGAGCTGCAGACCCTTCTGATTTCTCAGACAGAGGCCTCTGTGCGAGGGCAGGTTTGGTCCCTGGGATTGAAATGCTCACGGTCACACGTTTGGTGCAAACTGATGCGTGGTGGCAGAACACCTTTCTTCTCTTGCTGCTGTGGAGTCGCTCTGCTCTACAGGGTGAACTTGATGTTCCCCTCAAGGCTGCTTCCTGGCTGGACGGGGAGAGGAGCTGTGGTAGAGGCCAGAGACCAAGAAAGCCCCTTTACTCCTAACAGTGGGCATAACTGATGTTCTCCCGCCCCTGGGCCTGTGACCAGAGTCATTGATGCTTTAAGGGGCCGTCTTCCGACTCTTTGGCCTCTGGCCTAGAACATCTGCCCTCTTAGGGACCACGTCACTGTGGTAACTGAAGATTAAGTAACCTGGTTGTCAGCCCGTCCCCGTGGCCACTCAGTGCCGGGCGATCAACAGGCCCAATCGGGGCCCCCAGTTTTAAAGCCAGTAGCGCATGGAGCACGGAGTCCCAGGCAGGTAAAGCAGACACAGGTGTGTGGGACGGCATGGAGCTCCTTGGACTTCTGGACGTGGTCATGGTGGAGAGAAGGACCAGCAGGTCATTCTGGACAGGAATCTGGCACCGTATGGACGGGCTGGAAGGAGACTCAGAAGAACAGGTACCGTAGACCGAAGATTTAGGAGGCGGCAGAGATCTGGGCAGCGGGGGAAAGGGAAGGAGCCTGGAGACCGAAACCTAGAGGAAAGGAAGAGAGGGCCTGATGGTGAAGGAGGGAACATATCAAGACTTCAGAGCAAGCGACGAGAGCACAGTGAGCAAGTGCGAGGTTGGAGGAGCTCAGAGGCCTGGGGAGCAGAGAGCCTCATGGCTGGTGGCGCGGTGACAGGGACAGCAGCAGGGGGCTGAGCGTGCTGGAGGCCAGGAGTGGGGAGTGTGGACAGTAGTGTTTGGAACAGATGGACCCCAGATGAGAACAGGTGGGGGTGTGGCCAAGAAACGGGGCACGCCACAGAGTAGACCCAGTGGGGGAAAGATTGGAGAGTGCCAAGTGCACACGGCAAGTGGGGAGAAAGGGCATGGACAGGAGTGTGCAGAGGTACGGACAGAGTGGGAGGGGCATGTAAGTCAGGACGTGACTAAGGGTGACGTGCCCTGGAGAAGACGGGAAATGGAGGCGACAGCAAGAAGACACCGTAAGGAGACGGGACCGGGGAGCTGGTACCGAACGCATGAGAACGGTGGCTTAGGGTCAGAACCGCAGGCGTAGAGAGAGCAGAGGAGGAACGAGGGGTAGGTAGCCCCGGGAAGTAAGTCACCTTTGGGAAATTGGGGCGAAGCAGAGAGAACGTCTCCCTCCAAATTCCCAGAAAGAGCTGGTGGGGCCTGATGGCCCACTGCCTGTCTGTTCATTAAATGCTGCTGGCTTCCTTGTGCTTCTTTTTTTTTTTTTAATTTTTTTTTTCAACGTTTATCTATTTTGGGACAGAGAGAGACAGAGCATGAACGGGGGAGGGGCAGAGAGAGAGGGAGACACAGAATCGGAAACAGGCTCCAGGCTCTGAGCGGTCAGCACAGAGCCCGACGCGGGGCTTGAACCCACGGACCGCGAGATCGTGACCTGGCTGAAGTCGGACGCTTAACCGACTGCGCCACCCAGGCGCCCCTGTGCTTCTTGACCGAAGAGAGAATTTATATCCTTGGAACACACTCTCTAGAATTCTCTACGGTTTCCTGGATTCCATCTCCGGATTCTTCACCATTCCTCAGACTCCCTTGAGGGTGGACCTCTGTGTGGACTCCTCTGACCTTGACTCGTCCCTGGAGGTACGGTCCATTGTCCAGACAGCCTGGGTCCAGGTCTCCCCTTGGGGAGTCTTGAGAGTAACCCATTGTGCTGTGCTAGACTTGGAATCTAGGATGTGATGATTCAGGTAGAATTTGCCCTTATTTGTCCTCTTTTGGCTTGATTCGCAGGCCCACTAATTACCTGGATCATTGCACTTCTTCCCTCTTAGAGGAAGCTCTGACTTCTCAGAGCTCCTTTGCAGCCTCCCTGGAAGGTGCTTAGCAGAGGGGTGAAGGGGGCTAAAATAGGGAGGTTGCTGAAGTAGGGACATACCACTTTTAGAGGATGGGCCCACCGTGGATGTGAAGGAATAGGTTTGGGACAGAGCAGGCACAGCAAGATGAGGCCATCATGGGTAAGGACTGTATGGTCCAAACGTCTATTTCAACTGTCTCATTCCATCTGAATCCCTTAGCATTTAAAACACGGGCTGATCGTTAAACAAAACAAAACAAAACAAAAAAAAAACAAAACAGGTCACGATCTCGCGGTCCGTGGGTTCGAGCCCCGCGTCAGGCCCTGGGCTGATGGCTCGGAGCCTGGAGCCTGTTTCCGATTCTGTGTCTCCCTCTCTCTCTGCCCCTCCCCCGTTCATGCTCTGTCTCTCTCTGTCCCAAAAATAAATAAACGTTGAAAAAAAAAATAAAAAAATAAAAAAATAAAACACGGGCTGATGGATACAGGCACCCTAGGGAAGCTGTGAGCAAGACCACAGTAGGGTGTAGGATTTAATTTTATTTGTTCCTGGGCCAATGGGAGATTTTTTTCTTTTTTCTTTTGGCATTTATCGTATTGTATCCCAGCAACACTTTATGAATGAAATAATGTATGAGCATCACCGGTGTGTCTGTGGGGTCAAAGAGTGGTATTCAGTTAGAGGCGTGAGTAATGTTTGAGTCATGGACCTTTGGAGAATTAAATCAGTGCAAAACATTTTTTGGAAAAGGAATGGACTCATGTTCTCAAGGGTCTGCATAAACACAAATGGTGTACCTAGTTTAAAAGAAGAAGACGTACTGTCCTCAATCATTGGGAATGACTTAACTTCACCTTTCCTGCCTCATTGCAACCACCGCTTTCTTTGATGGTTTCCCTCCTCATTTTTAAATTAAAAATCCAGTTTGGAGACATTATTCACACTTATCAAGAAGCTTTATCTGATTTATGGATGATAAAGTGAAGCTAGATAAGTCAGAGACGTCCCTTATTTGAGAAAAACCTTGGACAGTCCAGAGGATTTTTGTTGATAGAGATCGTGAGGAGAAGGGGTCCTGGGAGGGGGGTTTTGCTAGAATGGGGAGATTGCTGTGGGGGTGAGGGAAAATTAAAGGAAGGTTATTCAAGAGGCAGGGGGCAACTCAGGCACCAGAGGCGAGACTTGTGACTCATGGGACTGAGGCAGAAAGGGGACGACACCTTGCTCTATGAGGTCACAGCTAATCTTTATCCATGGCACTTATCATTGCCCCCAACTCACCCTGGGGAAGTGGAAGGCTGTGAAGTTCGTTTCCTCAGGGATTCGGGGCAAGTCAGCTGCAGTTTGCTACTGCAGCTGGATCTTCGTGTGAACTTGGAAAACTTGACACCTTATTCGGTGGGCCATAAGACGGAGTTTGGCTTTTCTCCTGTACATCTTTCAGAATAGTTCCTATGCTGCAATTTGCCCACAGGGTCCTTGAGGGCGGGACCGTGCCATTATTTTCCCTCATCGCAGTATCCCCAGCACCAAGCAAGAGCATTGCACGCAATGAATGGGACCCTTGGAAAGTGCTGGGGAGCTGGGACTCTTCATTCAGGGTGTGGAGAACACGTGACCTCTTCAGAGGCAACAAACCTTTGGGCAAAGCTCGGGACAGGCAGATTTGGGTATAGGATGCCATCTTTATGAAGAGTGGGGGGCGTGGGTCTGCGCCTAAGAGAACTTTGGTGGAGCCTGATGGGAAATGTCCTGAGGACCTGTTTTGCATTCGCGTGGTTCCTGGCTGGCTTGGGAGGTTGAGCTTCCCTCTACAGGCACCCGAGGCTTCCTGACTAGCCCTTTGACTGGCATCTTGTCACTGGTCAACCCAAGTATTGTGATAGCTGGCCAGCTTTGAGTTCTGCGTGTCATGTTCTTGGAGTAGTCTAGGGTAGGTGTATTAAGAAAGGCCTGTTCTCTGCCTCTAGGTCCTGGGGGCGGGGAAGGCAAGCTTGGTTGGGTGGCTGGCTCTTCCCAGGTGTTGGTCTTCTCCTGGCCCCCTGACCCGACTGACTCACCTTGGTCCCATGCTTGCCCAGATCTCCTCCTTGGGGCTGTGTGAGCTGAACGGCCAGGGGAGGGTGAGTCTTAAGAGTTCTCAGGGCCCTCCGAGATCTTCCAGTCCAAGAACGTTGTGTTGTCACATCGTCCTTCACTTGACCATCAGCCGGCCTCGCGGGTTAGAAAGAATGGCCTTAGACTGTGATGGGAGTCAGTCGGTGGTGTCGAGTGCTGGGAATAGATGCACACACACAGGGAAGGTGGGGGAGTCAGCTCTCTGCTTGTATTGTAACCTTTTAAGTGGGAGTGGGGTGGGGAACACCGAGTCGGTCTTTAAATCATTGCATTGCCATTGGGAGCATGGAGGGCAACTGTCCCCTGAATGTGTCTGGCAGTCAAACGAGAGAAAAAGAGCAGAAGCTGAGGTGGGAATGACTTGGATTAGACATTCAGAAGAACCAGCCCCGGGGTGGGGGGGACACTGTGACCAATAGTGATTAGCAACTGTAGCCTTCCAAGGAGCCTTTTAAAACTAGGAACTGTTTTCCTGGATCTGGGCTGGGTGTGGAGGTCTTTGTGTGTGGTTACGGAGGGCTGGCCCATTTGATTGTCCTCGGATGCCTCAGGCAAGCCCAGCAGCTGAGAAAGCCCCAATCTTTAAATCCGGGGGTCCTGGGAAGAGAGGAGGGCAGACTGGGAGCTAGGGAAGGTGGGGGAGGGGAGCAGGTAGGTGATCGCCGAGGGCTGTGCCAGGACCATCTGTATTTCATTAGGGAGCTGCCACTCTCACCCTCCTCTCTCTTTGTCACACACACACACACACACACACACACACACACACACACACTCACCACACTTCCGTCTCTTCCTCATCCATAATTCCAGGGGAGATGCTGAAGGCATAGCACATCAGACCCTGGCTATCTCTTCCCGTGCTTGACAGGTTGACGGGTGCGGCTCTTAGGGCTGAGAGCTGGACCCGTGTCCCGGAGCCGGCTTCCCCGCCTGGTGCTGCCTCCGCCTTCACGCTGTCTCTTTACGGGAGCAGGTCCTTTGTCTCGGGAAAGGAGGGCTTCCCTGGATCCCCCAGCTCTGCCCAGCCCCTGTCTGAGAGCATCCGGGTGGGATGAAACCACAGCGAGGGAGAGGGGTGGCGGTAGACCTGGTCCCTGGTTCCCTGGCTGGGCTGGGTGAGCTTTGCCTAATTAGCATGAGAATAGAGAGCCTTTCCTGCCTCCTCCCTGGGGATGGAGAGGAAGGGGCCCAGGCTCCAGCTCCATCCTGCCCCATCGGAGCTTCTGGGACTGAAAACGACTGCCGCCCCGGTCCTCCAGTCCTCTGAGGACCCAGGACCCACGGTACTGGGAAAAGCTTTGACGGAGCCTGCGGGTGGATCTCCACTCCAGATTTTCCAGCTGTCCCTGCCCCCCCACCGCTCGAGAGAGCAGGATGCCCGAGATGGCTGGTGATGCAGAAGGTATGTGCTTTTTCAGTTCTGGTGCTGATGCTGTGTGTGTGGTGAGGTCTCTGTGGCGCAATGGACGAGCGCGCTGGACTTCTAATCCAGAGGTTCCGGGTTCGAGTCCCGGCAGAGATGGTCACCTGGCAGGTGCCTCTTTTATTTTGCGTGCTGTCATGCTAGGTTGATAATTACATTTATCTCTCCCTGGAGGCTCTGGGGAAGAGAAAGGAAACCTCTTTCCTTGGGAATCGTGGACCTCCTCTCCTTTTCCCTTCCCTCCCTCTTCATGCTTTCTCTGTTCCTCCCTTACGGATTTTCATTGTCTAGCAGAGGCTCAGATGTCTGCTGCTTCTCTCTGCTCGGCCCGACTGACACAGCCATTGAATCCTTTGCCTCCTAGGACCATCCACGGGCACGCAGGGACCAGGGTGCCAGGGCACGGGTTCGGGGACCACTGCGGTTCCCTCCTTCTCGTCTGAGAACTCAAACAGGCAGACTGACCCATATGCCCCTGAGGAAACGTCCAGCTGTCCTCAATGGTAAGGGTCCCCTTGCCCGGGGTGGCTCAGGGGCGGGTGGGGTCATGCAGAGGACAATTTATTCACCATCATTGTCATTCCTGGAGCTTTCCGTGCTAAAGCTCTTCACCCACTTTCTCGTCTACAAGGTGAGATGTGGTCATCGCTCTGTCTTCGTGGAGTAAACCGCACAGCAGCACACGGATTATCCGTGGCAGACGGACTTGTCCGGGAAACTCCGAGGTCTCCTGCGCCTGGGGAAAAAGTTGGTAGCCTTTCCTGTCTGCAGGGCAGACTCTGAGGGTGGCGTGTGGGTGTTATTTCCGGAACTCCCCGTCGCCATCAGGACATCTCACCCCTCCTCGTCCTCCTTTCCCTTCTGCTCTCCTGCCCTGCCTCATCTCATGGCCACATTCAGCAAGGCTGGGAGCTTGGGTTTCTACTCTGGGCTGGGCGGGCTCTCTCCCCCTGGCGTACTGCAGCTCCAGCCTATTAGTCAGAGCGAGCCGCCCATGCTTGGACGTGACCTCCACCCCAGCTGAACCCAGGAAACCTGAGACACACCACACAGCTCTCCTCCCTCTGCTGGGGTGGGGAGTCAGTATCTCTCTTACGTGGGGCTCTGCACGGGCATCCAGCGGACGCAGCCCTGCACTCAGGCTCCAGGAAGCTGGCGCAGGGTGAGGGGGCCAGTCCACACAGGGTGCCGCCAAACCATGCCAAGAGGTGGGAGCTGATAGGACAGATAGGAGGACTCTGGCGGGAGCCTTTAGGACACCTGCACGTCTGCAGCAAATTGAAACTCCTGAACTTCATTTGAAGTGGGATAGTGCTTTACAGAAACTTAGAATTCTCGCAGGAAGAGCCCACAAGGCTTTACCCTTCTGAGTCCTTTTGGAAGAACACCAGCTCAGGTATTCACTACCTCCAACAGCCCCACGGACGTGCCCTTCGGAGGATACCGGTGTGGACCGGAAATTCCTGGGCAGACCCTTCTGGAGTCTTTCTTTATTGTTAGCCCTGCTCATCCTAGATATTTTTGCTTTAAGCTCTGAGGGGAGAAATTATTGCGTGGGGGATGAGGTGGGGAGAGAGTTTGGCAAAGGGGCCCATGTCACCTTTTTAACCCATGTCCAGAATATTATGTCACCCGGGGTCCCCTTCATCGTTCTGTTGGGACATGGCTGGTCCACCATAAGAAGTGGGAAGGTTGTCGCTCTATCACTGTTCAAAGTTGGGGCAACGGTGCACATGCATTATGGCCGGTTCCAAGGCTTGCTCCGTTCTAGAGGTTTTCTAGGAATAAAGGCTTCATGAAATTGTGGGGGTGAGGGTTTAGGGGTGGAAACGGGGAGGGGACGTGTGCCCAAGTGGGCACTGGATCGAGATTTGTTCAAATGTTTGATCAGGGTGCAATGTAGCCCAGCCCCTCGGGTGAGGCTCAATACCGGTGAGGACTGAAGCCCGTGGACAGCCCCCAAACATGATTTTAGCCAGCCATTTCCATTTCCTACCTTGGAATTAGAAGATCTGAACTTGAACTGCTTATTTATAATGACAAGGTTGCTTTATGTGTCCTCCAGATGGCAAACTGAATGAGAAAGTCCATGGTACGACTCTGCACAAATACATAGCCTATGTCACTTCTGGGCTTGCTTTCTGTCTCCCCTTGGCATGCGGAAAGTGTGCCTGGCTTCAGAGTAGGGAAAGGTCAGGGTCTCAATGGTCAGCCCCTGTCCAGAACATCCAGGGTGGCGGTGAGCCATCATCTGGGGCCGACATTGACTTGTGCTCCCCAAGAAAGAGGATAGATTGGACCTTTGTGCAGGTGGGGTCCTTCAGAGAGCAACCGTTCTCTCTGTGCCTTAGCTGGGAGCTTCGTCTCAGCCGGGTAGGTAGAGGTACCTGCTAGCTCCACCGCTCAAGGGAACTAGAAGCTTCCACTTACTCACACATCACTCAGCCTTCAGCTACCTCAGTCTCTGAGGAAGGGGTGTCCTGGGAACTTGAAGAAGGGTATCATAAGGACTGGGGGGCAAGACTTTTCACTTTGGTAAAAGTTTCTTTATGTGTGATAATAGCTTTTTCTGAATAGGTGGGGGATGACTTCTGATTTATGAATATCATAATGGCTGTATTGTAAAGAGCCTCAGACTCTACAATAGAAATCAGTGGTTTCTTTGAAAGTCACTTTCCTGGAGGACTCAAATGCTTCAGAGGTGCTGGGGGTGGTCATTAATTACAGAGTATGTGGGCAAGATGTGTCTTATTTATTATTGTATTCTCAGTGCCTGAAATATGGTAGGCATTTGATGGATATATTTAAAGAATTAATGCTGACTTAGATTGGCTATAAATTATGTAGATGGGAGAGAAAGAAATGTAGCTTCAGGGATCAGGGGCACAAGCAGTATCTTCATGCATGAATTCATTAACTTTACAAATATTCATCAAGCTCCCATGTCGTGCCACTTCCCATGACCCACCAGGATCCACATTAGCACTGCCTGCTTCCCGCATGGAGTGCGTGTTCCCATGGCAGAGATAAGGGTTGGGTGAGCGAATATTACTATGAAAGAATTGTAGGTCAATGTACCTGCTGGAAGAACCTAACTGATGATAGAAGGTAGAGTGATGTGAGGCGTGGTGGCCACGGAAGACTTTCGCAGGAGGTGACATTGAACGAAGAATGAGTGAAACCAGAGAGATCAACTAGACCAGAGAATGGGCGGTCCAAACAGAGAAAGAGCCACAGCAGAGACCCTTAGGGGGGCGCCAGCTGGATGGCTTTGGAGGAAAGCACCGAGGTCAGTGGCTGGAGCGGAGGGAGAGATGGGGAGGTTGGCTCAGGGTTGCCTATGGGGCATGTCATAGAGGGTGAGGTTCTCAGCCCTGTCACACCCAACTCTGCCTTGCATAGTGCGCCCGGTATTTGCTCGCTTCTTTACTTTCCCGGGATGAAATTCATAGGTAGCGTAACCTTCCTGCGCACAGTAGTAAGTCAGTGTGATGTCTTTGTAATATAAGACAAAGATGAAAGGAAAGAAATGTACAATAAGTGATACATACAGCACACTGGCAGTCTTACAGTTACACGAAGAATCACCTGTGGCACGACAGCTATCACGTATTCACAGACCAATGCAGGCACGCCTCGTGGCTGACTTAGGCATCACGAGGGATGTCACGTACCAGCAGTGTTGTGGCTTTTCAAACTGGTGAGCACTGCTGATAAATTTGTGATCAAGATAAATTCAGTCTCCTCGCAAAGATTGCAGCATTTTGCATTCAGGCGTAATTGAGGACGCTTTAAACCATGCAGAAAGCTCTCTGCATTTGTATGTAAAAGCAAGTGAAATTCTAGGCCCAGATACCATCAGCTAGCTTTCCAATAGGTCTTCCAGAAGAACCTCGCCACAGGAGGTGAATCTCCATTGTGTGAGGTGCACCTGCCCATTACAGGACGTGGGACCCCAGGGGCCCTTTCGTCTACAGCTAGTTCTGGTGCCCGGTTGTTACCAGAAGTTACAGCAGATTCTCAAAACACTTCCTCGGGGCAATTCCAGACGTCAGGCTTGTAGGTCAGGCTCTCCTTTGTGTTAAAGAGAATCATCAGTGGGTTTGAGCAGTTGAGTGCAGGGATCTGGTTTCCATGTTACAAGGCTAATTTTGGCTGTTGATGGAGACTAGTGTGGTTGGGGACAGGGGCGTGTTTGCAGGTCTGCTGGAGGCAAAGCCTTCTGGAAGCGGGGAGGCGTGGCGCGGTGGTTCCCAAGTGCTGGTGCCCGTTGCACCAGCGGAGGAGGGTTTTGGAACAATATCCACCTACAAAAGTGATTTATCAGCTTTGGAGAGCCGAGCGGGCCTGGATCACTTACATTTTGCCTGAGAACTAATTACTTTTATTTATTGCCATTACAACGGTTGTCACCTACTAGCAAAAATGTTCGTTTTGTTTGTGTTTAAAAGGCATAGCAAATGGAACTTCCTCCCCCAAACATTATTTCGGTGTTTACGTCCTTAGCGATTTCTGTAAATTACAATGGAACAGGATGTCTTTCAACTTCTCAGTGTCCTCCTTAGCGGGTGGATCTCTATGCCTCTGTGATGATAATGCTGTTCCACTGAGAGCTCTGAGGAGGGCTCCCTGGAGAGAACGGAGGGAGGACGGGGGATACGATAGGAGGCGCTGGAAGAGGAGCTTAGCGGAAGAGGCGACCGCCTGAGGTCGACGGACCTGGGTCTCTGTCTGAGGTCTGGCTGCTTACCGTCTGTGTGACCCTGGGTGTGCACTAGGCGTCTCGAGCCCTGACTTCCTCATCTGGAGAGCAGCCAAGTAACACCTAGAATGAAACGAGGGAAAATGTAAAAGTGTCTGGATAATTAGGCACACGGTAGGAGTCAAAACACATGCCAGCTTCCTTTATTTGTGGACAGCCATCAGCCTTGTTTCCTGGAGACCGTGGTGAGGATGTGGGGGGCTTGGCCATGGGCCACCTGTTGCTGTCCCTTGGAGATGCCCGGGCATAGTGGATTGCTGGGTGGGGGGGAGGGAGGGGAGAAATGCATAGAGTTGCCCTCCAAGAGCACGTCTTCCCCTGTGGTCACTGTGGGGACCCTGCCTTGTAGCAGTCATTGTGCAGCACGGGGAACAGACCTGTGAAGCCTCTCTTGTGAGCGATGCACGGCCTTGAAGCCTGGGATGAGGCAGGTGTGTCCATCCCCGTGGTGCAGGGAGAAGAGACCGGAACGTGGCCACTGGGGTCCTGGCTGGGGCCCTTCCTGGGATCATTCCCTGTGGAAGACCCACCTCTGGTCTCCGAGGAGCGTCACCTGGGAATCACTCACAGCCCCTCGTTATCTTTTCTTTCTTTTGCTACATCTGCAGGCCGCTTTTGAGGAGAGAAATAGTACCATCCAGGACAGCAGACGGCGTGGAACCAAGTACATGTATCTTGTAGGGATACAAGACTTTTTTTCTTTTCTATTGATGCGCAAACTTCTAACAGTGTTTTCAAAACACTTGTCCCTAAGTGTGCTCCTGACAGCGGAGGAGGGCGGTGGCTTACCCCCAGGTGTCGGGAGCGGAGCCTACGGTGGCTTTGGCCAAGTTCGGCATTTCCTTCAAGTCTTCTGCTTTGTGTTACGTTCTAGTGCAAACTTTGGGTTCTACTTTGTTAGATCTGCACTTGTTAAGGGCGAAAGATAACTAGCCGGTCTTAACTCTGACAGTAAAAGTGATGCCTGGCGTGCCTGAGTTATAAAAGCAAAGAAATACGTTCAGATTAAAAATGAGCTTATGAACTGAGCGTCCACTCAGAGATGAAGGGGAAGAGAATCTAGAGACAGGTTAAGGAGCTAGAAACCTGACGGGGAATAAACACTAATCCATTTTCTCATTCAAAAAATGTGTATTTAGTAACCACTTTGTGCCAAGCATTGAGCCAGGTGCTGGGATACTCTGCCGAGCAGAAGAGACACATTGTCACACATGAAGTTGAGGCTAAGGGGGCATCTGGGTGGTGCAGTCAGTCGAGCATCTGAGTCTTGATTTTGGCTCAGGTCAATATCCCGTGGTTGTGGGATCGAGCCCCACGTTGGGCTCTGCAACTGAGCACCGAGCTTGCTTGGGATTCCTTCTCTCTCTCTCTCTCTCTCTCTCTCTCTCTCTCTGTCTCTCTCTCCCTCTGCCCCTCTCCCCTGTTCTCTCTCTCTCTCTAAAATAAATACAATGAAAAAAATTTTTTTTAAAATTGTGGCTGTGAGTGAAAGGGTGATCCCTGGGGCAGAGCAAGTCTGCAGTGAGGAGCTGACCTCTTCTTGGAGGCCAGGAAAGCTTCCAGGCAGTGACTCTGGAGTTGAGTCCCAAAGGTCAGTAGGAAACAATGAGGCAGAGAATGCAGGAAGGAGCTTCCCAGGCAGAGGAACAGGGGGTGCCAGGGTCTTGCGGTGACAGAGAGCGGATGAAGAGAGGCGAGGGCGGTCACGCCATGGAGGAGCAGGTGGAAGGAAGGCGACGTGGAGTCAGAGAGCCAGAGAGAGAGGCAGGGGGCTGACCCCACAGGACCCGGTAGGAACTACAGCGGGTTTTGTCCTTTTCTGAAAAACAGGGGGAAACCACCGGGAGTTTTAAGCTAAAGAACCGCATGATTAGACTTGCATTTTAGGAAGCGGGCTCCGGCTGCAGGTCAGAGAACAGCGTGGAAGGTGCCAGGAGACAGGGGGAGCTGATGAGAGTCACCACCGGGGCGGCACCGAGGAGCAGTGCCGAGTGCTGGGGCAGCTCTGGCGGGGACGACGATGGAGAGAGAGGCAAGAAGATGGGTTGTGGAGCTACGTGTGAGCTGAAATGTGCAGGATTTGGTGACAGATTGGAAATGATAGAAAGAGGAAGGCCTTGTCCAGGGCGGCTCTACGATTTCTGGCTTTCGTCCCATTGACCAGGATAAGAAACACGGCAAGAAGGCCACGTTGGGGTAGAAAACGGCGAGCTCAGTTTTGGGCTTCTCATTTTGAGGTGCTTCCGAGATGACCAAGAGATGTCGGGTCTGCATGAGGTCGGGTCTGACCTGCTGATCTGATCTGGGGAGTCGGCGGCATGTTGATGGACTTGGGGCCAAAAGCGCCAGTGAGGTCAGCTGGGGAAGGTGCCGCGTGAGAGGGGCCGGGGTCGAGCTAAGACGACTCCAGCATCGAGAAGAGGAACAGAGGAGAGGAGAGGAACCGGGAACAGCACCACTCCCAAAGCCCGGGGAGGCAGTGCCCACGGAGGCGTCTGGGGGAGTGTCACGTGTTACTGACGTGTCCAGAGCGGTCATAACTAACATAACCGTTGGGTCAAGTGGCGTGGCAGTTGGTGGTGGGAGCCGTCTCGGCGTCTGTGAAACATCAAGACAAGAAACCAGACCGCAGCCGACCGCGGCAGGGATGAGCTCAGAAGGTCCAGGCCACTCTCAGAAGTTTGGCCGAGAAGCTGGTGACCTGGGGGGCAGGGGGGAGCCAAAGAAGGAAACCTTTTTTGTTTTCCTACTTTAAGGTGTCCGATTATGGACGCTTTCATAAATAAACTGATGGAGCATCAGGGGGCCGTCCCTGATCTCGACAGCGATCAGCTCACGGCCAGCCTGTATCTGGACCCCCACCCATTTAGTTTGTGGCAGAGACTTGAGCCCCTTGAAATCCACAGGGAAGGAAACTGTTGAGAGGGAGAGTTTGAATATTCGGGAGAGAGAGAGAAGCGAGGCACGGATGATCGCCAGGGTCTGTGAGAAGGTGGAGGCGGATGGATGTCGTGCACGCGGGAAGGGGTCACCTCTGGGAAGCTGGCAGGTGCCCCTTTATTACGGCTCCAGCACAGACAGAGGGTGAAAAAGGGACGTGTGTGCAGATCAGACGTCAGGAAGGTAAGAGATCTCACCTGATGGCGGAGCCAGTCCACGCCATCCTCCCCCAAGTCCTCCTCCTTCTTTTAAATTGAGTTGTCAGAGAAGGTGGGACCAGGAGGACGGTGGATGTTTGAAGAGAGCGTGGAACGATGTTGGGTTAGTCATTGTGAACAGAGAGTGAGAACGCAGCAGGGAGGTGGAGTGTTTACTGGACGGTTTTAAGAGCTCATTTGGAGGAGACGGATTGGCCCGGAGAAACAGACTCCATTCACGTACCTCTATGTGCACATTTGTACGTCGGGCTTGTTAGTGTTTGCTTTCGTAATATAGTATCGTTGCCACTCTTTTGCCTGGCGGGGGAATGTGTCTACGCACGTGTGTGTGTGTGTGTGCGCTTTACGGAGGCCACAGACTCCACAATCTCCCGAGCGTGTGATCAGAATGTATAGATCTCAAAAGGGAGGTGATTTTAATGCTTCCAATGTAGATGTGACTCACGGGCGTGGGCGCCTGTGTTTTGCATGAGTTGTTTGAGGGTGCCACCTGCTGGAAAGCGCTCGCCACGTCGCCAGCCGGGTTTTTCCAGCCTTCCTTCTCTGGGAAGTCCACGTTCTCGCCCGGGGCATGCACCCTCTGATTCGGGAGTGGTGTTTCGTAGATGCTCCTTTACCTTCCTTTTTGTGTTAAAGCAGGAACACCAAAATGCGTTCTTTTCTGCCTTGGTTTTGGCCAAAGACCACACGTCCCCTGTTTCAGGGCATTTGTCGTCTGTAAACCTCATCTGTGATCCATCTTTGAAAGACGACAAGTAAAATGTCAGATTTACCTGGAAAGAGCGTGGGGAAGAAAAAGAGTGTTGGTTAGAGGTGTGGGAAGTCTAGGCTACAGAGGCCAGCTTTGTCCAGATTATGAGATGTGCTTCTCGGAGTTTCTCAGATCTGGGATTAGTGCTCCAGCCCTTCCTACGCCCAACTTCCCTCCTCGTTTCCTTGACTAGATGTGCATTTCTTCATGGTGTCCAAGCTGGCCCTTCAGGGCCCTTCTAGTCGGCTGTAAGTGATCTTTTTTATAGTCTAACTGGCCCAGAATGCCGTGTCCGTTAACGTTTTTTCTCCAGGGCGCTTAGGTCCCACGACGAAACTGCTCCTGGTGTCCAGCTTTTCATTCCGTAATTTCTTTCCTTCAAATTAACTGACACTATGGGAGAATTCTGGGACAGATCGCTCTAATTGCTTCCTCTCCGTTAATTCAGTCAATAACTCTTAATTATGGTCATTTTACATATACAAATTCAGTCATGACTCATAGGGAATTCAGTCAGAGCGACGTACTGACTCATTCACAGGAAAAGCAGTGCTCGTTCATTTGCTCAGCTGGTCTCCATTAAGTGCCTGCTCTGTGACAGAAGTTTTGGAAGCCGGTGGGGGCCATTGGGGGCAACGAGGCGGTCATGACTGGTCTTGGCAGACGGAGCTTGCTGTATAGTGTGGAAAACACTGATTATCATCCCGACTTCTGCTGAGTTCTCTGCTAGGAGAAGTCCAGACGGTGTCACGGACTACCTGGAAGCCAGAGAGTTATGGAGGGCTTCCTGGAAGAAGAGGGATTAACCCATGACCGAAGGCGAGAACACAGAGATGCCGGGTGGGCTATGGGGCAGAAGCCTGAGAGTCAGATTGTGGAGAGGCTGATAAACCTTTTTAAAGTGTTTGGGTTTTTTTTTCCCTTAACAATGAGTCTAGTTGACCTCCATTTCCACACATACCTAGGATTTTTATTTTCTTGTGATGAGAACTTTTAAGAGCTACTCTTGTAGCAACTTTCAAATATACAATATAATAATTATTAACTATACTCACCATGCTGTACATTACATGCTCAGCACTGCCTTCACCCATTTCGCTCACCCTGGCCCCCACCTCTGGATTTTATTCCAAGATTTTATATTAAGAGCAAATACCAGGAGTGCCTGGGTGGCTCCCTCTGTCAGGTGTCCAACTTCGGCTCAGATCATGATCTTGTGGTTCCCGGGTTCCAGCCCCGGGTCGGGCTCTGTGCTGACCGCTCAGAGCCTGGAGCCTGCTTCGGATTCTGTGTCTCCCTCTCTCTCTCTGCCCCTCCCCTGCCCATGCTCTGTCTGTCCTCTCAAAAAACAAATAAATGTTAAAAAAATTTTTTTAAAAATAGAGCAAATACCAACCGATGAAAGATTTTAAGTGTGTATGTGTAAGGGGATGGTGACCACACTCAGATTTCTATTTTGGGAAGGTTATTCTAGCTGATATTTGGAGCAGGATGGAGGGGAGGCCTGATCAGACATGAGTTCGAAAGTATGTGTGATGTGGGCCAGGCTTATATTAGGGCAGTGGAACCGGAGAGAAGTTGATGGATCTGAGAGAGGTTGCATGGGTGGAGAACGCTTGCTGGAAATTGGTTGTAAGAGGGGGATGGGAAGGAGAACGGCCCAGGATGGCACCCAGCTTTCTGTGTTGGGCAGAGGAGGGAACGGACGCTTCACTTCGTGAAACATGGAGTACAGGACAAGACGCAGATTCTCAGAAGGGCCTGGGGGCGAGTGTTCCCCCTTTGGATGTGCTGAATTTGAGACCTGTCACGTGGGGGGGCAGGTATGCCAGCGAGGACCTGGCACTCTGCAGAGAAATCGGGCCAGAGGCACAAGTTAGGAGTCACCCACCTGTCGAGAGTAAATGGATGTGTGGGGTGTGGCCAAGGGCTCGGGGAATGTAGAGCGAACAAGGAAGAATGGCCAAGAAGGAGCCCCGAAGACCCCATCACTTAAGGAATCGTTACAGGAGGCAGAAGCCAGCAAATGAGGCCCGTCAGAGAGGAAGAAAACCAGGAGGGCTGCTGTGGAGCTGGGTGAGAGAAGCTTCTCGAAAGGGTGCCTGTGGCACCATGCAAATGTTGCTCAAAAAAGGACTGGTGTTTTCTGTGGGATTTAGTGATAGGCGGCCTCGTCAGGTGCAGTCCTGGTGGCGAGGCAGAGGGGTTCTGGGAGTTCACAGTGGGGAAAGGTGAGGACGTGGACGCAGGGAGTTTATAAAGCCAAGCTCTCCCTCGTGAATTGGAGTCTGGGGGTGTGGGCGGTGGGAGCTGAAGGGGCGGGTGTGATGAGGGAGTGAGGTGTCAGTTTTGGAAAGGGGGTGGTTGAGAATGTTTCGCTGCTCATGGAAGTTCTCACGCAAAGAAGGATCAAGAGGCAGTAGTTAGTAGGTGGTTGAGTCCCTAAGGAGGCAGCCAGAGTTAATAGGAAAGTTATTGTGCCCTTCCGTATGCGGGAACCATTCTAAGAGCATCGTCTCATTTACAAAGCCTCGCTGAGAGGGACTGCTGCTAGCGTCCCATTTTCTGAGATGAGGAAACTGAGGCACGGGTGGGCTGTGGGAGGAACCAAGGTCCTGCGGTAAGTGCGGGCTGGGAGTCAGGGCCTGGCATCTGTCTTGAGACTTGTGCCATTAACCCCAAGGTCTTGCTGTGAGATCCGCAGCCCAGCTGGAGACTTAAACAGATGTTTCCACCTCTGTCCTTGTAACTGAAGAGAGAGAGGACAGGGTGGCCTGGAGGCAGGTGTTAAGTCGGTCAGTGTTGCTAGTTTCCTAGAAATGCCGTAACAAATTACCCCAAATGGGATAGCTTACGAACCGCAGAGATTTATTCTCCCACAGTTTTGGAGGCTGGAAGTCTGTCGATAACGTATCATCAAGGTGTCACTTTCCCCGAAGGAGTTCCCTGGCTTGGGACTGCACACCCCCAATCCCTGCCTCTGTCTCCACATGGCTGGTTTCTCCGCGTCCCAGACCTCTCTCTGCCTTTCTCTTACAGAGACACCCGCCACTGGGTTTAAGGCTCACCCTAAATCCAGAACGATCTCACCTTGAGATGCTTATCTTAATTGCACCTGCAAAGATGATTTTTTTTTCCGAATAAAAGTCACGGTTCCCAGGTTTGAAGATCTGGGTGTCTACTCTGGGGCCACTATTTGACCCACTGCAGTTAGAAAATTAGATTCTGTATCTTCCGTGAAGTAGGAATATAAGTAATTTTCTGAGACCGAACTCAGATGTAGAGGGATCAAATATCTGAGGACAGTGGAGAAATCTTGACGTAATTATTATTGACATCTGGAGTCAGCCGAGGAGGAAACGCGTGTTTGTGCAGAGCGAGTCTGCTCTCATTGGCTGATAGTTGTGTGACCTTCTCCAGCAGCCTGGGCAAGAGTGGGGAGCGCTGACCGTTGACATGTCTGAGTTACAATCTGGGGAGAGGGGCGTGAATGCAAAGGAAGGGCAGAGGCTCAGGGGGGTTAGCATATTGGCGAGTGGTGGTTTTCTATAGATGGCCGTAGATGTGAAGCCAGATGTGCATGGAAGTGAGGTCAGAAGGGGCGAACGGTTGGGTCAGAAGTCGACAAAACCCTGGGCTAAGTCGGAGAACTAGCTGTAATAATACGCGGTTATTCTCCGAGCACGGTATTGGGCTGCATCGTTTCACATGAAGAAAGACGCTGGCTGCAGCCGAAGGAAAGAGAAGGTTGAGAGAGATGGCAAAGGCAAAGAAGGGAGAAGGCAGGAGTCTGGACAGGCCTCCCGGGTGGACCCAGAGCCCCACGGGACAATGGCAGGGCCGGCTGGAGAAGGCGGCCAAGGGCGTGCTGTCCGACCAGCCCTAGAACTGCTGGGTGATGGCGCAGGCTGTGGAGGCTGGTGTGGTGGTTCCCTTGGGAGGCCGTTCAACAGGGTAGGCTCTCGAGGGAGACAGAACCAGTGGGGTGTGTGTGTTGTGTGTGTGTGCCTGAGAGAGGGAGAGAGGAAGAAAGGGAGAGAGGACAGGAGGGGAGGGGGGAGGGGGAGAGAGAGAAGGGAAGGGAGAGGGAGAGGGAGGGGAAGAGAGAGACAAGGGAGGGAGGGGGGGGAGGAGAAGAGATTTACTAGAAGGAATTGGCTCACACCGTGATAGAGACCGAGTTCAGACCAAGGAGAGCCGAGAGTATGATGCTAGTCTGAGTCCGAAAGTGTGAGAATCAAGAGTCAGTGATGGAAGTTCCAGCCCAAGTAGAAATTCAAAAGGCAGGGGACTGATGTACCGACCCCAAGACTGTCAGGCAGAGAAGAATAATTCTGCCTTAGTCTGCCTTTTGTCCTGCTTAGGTCTTTGACGGATTCGGTGAGGCCCGCCCACCTTGGGGAGGGCGGTGCGCTGTCCTGAACTCATCCTTTCAAACGTTAATCTCATCCAGACACAGCAGAATAATGTTTGACTAAATATCTGGGCACCGATGACTCGGTCAAGTTGACCCATAAAATTAACCATCACAAGCGTCTTGATTACGTGTTTAGTCTTAATATATGGGTCTGAGTCTCAATGAAGGGTGAACAGTAATATTTCTAAAGGTCCTTCTAATTATAATTTGTTTTTGCTTGTTTTCAAAGCTGAATTCCAAGCCCTTGGTGTGGAAAACATCTTAACTGAGTGTAAATCAGAAATGGTACCTGTGAATCCACAGATCTTCGAAACTGATGGTTATATTCAGGGTCTGGCTATTACTCTCTACTTCTGTGCCTCCCCCCGCCCCGCCACCTAATCATAAAGGATTAAATAGAATAACCTTAAAAGGACAGCCACAGAGGCCTCTCATTGACACACAGTTCCAGAAGGTTCCTGGACAGCTCTGCTTCACTGAACGCTGGTGAAGCCGGGACGCTGGAGAGGTCAACTCTGAGGTGAGTTTCTCATTCAGGTTCACGTAGAAAACTTGCACTCAGGGAACGCATTCCAGGTCACTCCTGATGCTTGAAGTCTTTGCCTTATACAGGCGGGTGGCTGTGTCTTATAGGGGGGGCCTGTGTCTTATGGGGGGGCCTGTGTCTTACAGGGGGGGGCCTGTGTCTTACAGGGGGTGGCCTGTGTCTTACAGGGGTGGCCTGTGTCTTACAGGGAGTGGCCTGTGTCTTACAGGTGGGTGGCCTGTGTCTTACAGGGGTGGCCTGTGTCTTACAGGTGGGTGGCCTGTGTCTTACAGGTGGGGGGCCTGTGTCTTACAGGTGGGTGGCCTGTGTCTTACAGGGGTGGCCTGTGTCTTACAGGTGGTGGCCTGTGTCTTACAGGGGTGGCCTGTGTCTTACAGGGAGTGGCCTATGTCTTACAGGGAGTGGCCTATGTCTTACGGGGGTGGCCTGTGTCTTACAGGGGTGGCCTGTGTGTTACAGGGGTGGCCTGTGTGTTACAGGGGGTGGCCTGTGTCTTATAGGGGGTGGCCTGTGTCCTGTAGGGGGAGGGGATGGCCTGTGTGTTACAGGTGGGTGGCCTGTGTGTTACAGGGGGTGGCCTGTGTCTTACAGGGGTGGCCTGTGTCTTACAGGTGGGTGGCCTGTGTCTTACAGGGGTGGCCTGTGTCTTACAGGTGGTGGCCTGTGTCTTACAGGGGTGGCCTGTGTCTTACAGGGAGTGGCCTATGTCTTACAGGGAGTGGCCTATGTCTTACAGGGGGTGGCCTGTGTCTTACAGGGGTGGCCTGTGTGTTACAGGGGTGGCCTGTGTGTTACAGGGGGTGGCCTGTGTCTTATAGGGGGTGGCCTGTGTCCTATAGGGGGAGGGGATGGCCTGTGTGTTACAGGTGGGTGGCCTGTGTGTTACAGGGGGTGGCCTGTGTCTTACAGGTGGGTGGCCTGTGTCTTACAGGTGGGTGGCCTGTGTCTTACAGGGGTGGCCTGTGTCTTACAGGTGGGTGGCCTGTGTCTTACAGGGGTGGCCTGTGTCTTACAGGGGGTGGCCTATGTCTTACAGGTGGGTGGCCTGTGTCTTACAGGGGTGGCCTATGTCTTACAGGTGGGTGGCCTGTGTCTTACAGGGGTGGCCTGTGTCTTACAGGGGGGGCCTGTTTCTTACAGGGGGTGGCCTGTGTCTTACAGGGAGTGGCCTGTGTCTTATAGGGGGTGGCCTGTGTCTTACAGGTAGGTGGCCTGTGTCTTACAGGGGTGGCCTGTGTCTTACAGGTGGGTTGCCTGTGTCTTACAGGGGTGGCCTGTGTCTTACAGGGAGTGGCCTGTGTCTTACAGGGGGTGGCCTGTGTCTTACAGGGGGTGGCCTATGTCTTACAGGTGGGTGGCCTGTGTCTTACAGGGGTGGCCTGTGTCTTACAGGTGGTGGCCTGTGTCTTACAGGGGTGGCCTGTGTCTTACAGGGAGTGGCCTATGTCTTACAGGGAGTGGCCTATGTCTTACAGGGGGTGGCCTGTGTCTTACAGGGGTGGCCTGTGTGTTACAGGGGTGGCCTGTGTGTTACAGGGGGTGGCCTGTGTCTTATAGGGGGTGGCCTGTGTCCTATAGGGGGAGGGGATGGCCTGTGTGTTACAGGTGGGTGGCCTGTGTGTTACAGGGGGTGGCCTGTGTCTTACGGGGGTGGCCTGTGTCTTATAGGTGGGTGGCCTGTGTCTTACAGGTGGGTGGCCTGTGTCTTACAGGGGTGGCCTATGTCTTACAGGTGGGTGGCCTGTGTCTTACAGGGGTGGCCTGTGTCTTACAGGGAGTGGCCTGTGTCTTACAGGGGGTGGCCTGTGTCTTACAGGGGTGGCCTCTGTCTTACAGGGGGTGGCCTGTGTCTTACAGGGAGTGGCCTGTGTCTTACAGGTGGGTGGCCTGTGTCTTACAGGGGTGGCCTATGTCTTACAGGTGGGTGGCCTGTGTCTTACAGGTGGGTGGCCTGTGTCTTACAGGGGTGGCCTGTGTCTTACAGGTGGGTGGCCTGTGTCTTACAGGTGGGTGGCCTGTGTCTTACAGGGGTGGCCTGTGTCTTACAGGTGGGTGGCCTGTGTCTTACAGGGGTGGCCTGTGTCTTACAGGTGGGTGGCCTGTGTCTTACAGGTGGGTGGCCTGTGTCTTACAGGGGTGGCCTGTGTCTTACAGGTGGGTGGCCTGTGTCTTACAGGGGTGGCCTATGTCTTACAGGTGGGTGGCCTGTGTCTTACAGGGGTGGCCTGTGTCTTACAGGGCGGGCCTGTTTCTTACAGGGGGTGGCCTGTGTCTTACAGGGAGTGGCCTGTGTCTTATAGGGGGTGGCCTGTGTCTTATAGGGGGTGGCCTGTGTCCTATAGGGGGAGGGGATGGCCTGTGTCTTACAGGTGGGTGGCCTGTGTGTTACAGGGGGTGGCCTGTGTCTTACGGGGGGGGGGGCCTGTGTCTTACAGGGGTGGCCTGTGTCTTACAGGGGATGGCCTGTGTCTTACAGGGGTGGCCTGTGTGTTACAGGGGGTGGTCTGTGTCTTACAGGGGTGGCCTGTGTCTTACAGGGGGTGGCCTGTGTCTTATAGGGGGTGGCCTGTGTTACGGGGGGGGCCTGTTTCTTACAGGGGAGGGGGTGGCCTGTGTCTTATAGGGGAGGGGGTGGCCTGTGTCTTATAGGGGGTGGCCTGTGTCTTATAGGGGATGGCCTGTGTCTTACAGGGGATGGCCTGTGTCTTACAGGTGGGTGGCCTGTGTGTTACAGGGGTGGCCTGTGTCTTACAGGGGTGGCCTGTGTCTTACAGGGGGTGGCCTGTGTCTTACAGGGGGTGGCCTGTGTCTTATAGGGGGAGGGGTTGGCCTGTGTCCTATAGGGGGAGGGGGTGGCCTGTGTCTTATAGGGGGAGGGGGTGGCCTGTGTCCTATAGGGGGAGGGGGTGGCCTGTGTGTTACAGGGGTGGCCTGTGTCTTACATTTGGGTTTGTCGGAGATAAAGATGGGACCCCCTGGAGGCAAAGGGCTGAGATGTGGCACCTGTGTCTGCTTTGGGCTTAAGGACAGGAGAGCGTCCCCAGGGCAGCATCCCTGTCCTTGGCGCACGCAGGTCCAGCTGGGGTGGGGTTCCATGAGAAGAGCCATGAGGGGCAACGTCTCCTCAGGTCGGGACACTTTATCTTCTCGGCATTTGGAATGTCCTCCATTTCTGCACCTGGTGACTTAAAACATCCTCCGAGCTCCGGACTCCTCTGTGTCACCTTTCCCACCTTCCCTCCCCACCCGGCCCGCGGGGACCCGGTGCCCTCCCTCCGTCACATCCTGTGCGATCCTGACATGGCGTTCCCCGCGCGGTATTGCGTGTCCCTTATCTCTCCGTCCCCCACACAACGACTGACACAGAAGATGCGAAGGATTAATTGAGGCTGAAGTGATTGTATTGTGGCTTCTGATGGGTTTGTCACTTTCTCGCTTGTCACCACCTCTAGCAGCTCTTTCATGCCAGTCACGGTGCTGGCAACCGGGAGAATAATGATCCCCACGACCCACGAGGTCCTGACCCTTGTGAGGCGTGTGTGCAGGTAGCAGAGACTGACAGGACCGACGGGAAAGCGGCAGAAACAGGAAATGGGGCGGCTGCCTTGGTAATTAGTGTGTTATGAAGGGAATAAAGAAGAGACTGACAGCTGTCCCCACTCTGTTTGGGATGAACAGGAAGTCTTTGCCAGTTGGTGAGGCGGGAGGGGACTGGGAATTCTCCAGCGGGAGCACCAGGGCCCCCCAGCCACGGGGTGGGGTAAAAGGGCCACATGAAGGACCACGGCTGGGGAGGCTGGGGAGGCCAGTGAGGTTGTTCAGAGAGACGCGGGCTGGCCCAGAGGCATCATGGCGGGGAGGGAGACGCTGCTGTCTGGGGATAATGGGATGTGGGTTGGAGATGTTCTAAAGATACAGATTGACCAGACCGGCGGATGTGAGCCGGTGTGCGGGTGTGGACGGTGATAAAATGGGAACCGGGCACGTCTCCGACTGGAGTCATCGGATTGCCGTGCACTGATTTGGGGAGATTTGGAGAAAGGCAGGCTTGACAGGTGGGTTCACAAGGAAGACACAGGGCTGCACACCCAGCCATTCTGGTTTCTTCCTGAACAACGAGGTGAGACCATTAACCAGGGAAGGATGCCGTGGCTTCTGTTCTTCAGTGAGATCTTCAGCGGCTTCATGTGTCAGTGCTTCTTGGGTTTCTGCTTCTTTATGACCCCAGTGGGTTCCTACACATCTGTGCTTTTGTTTTCTGGAAGGTGTTAGTCGTGACCTTTACCGGTTTGGGGTTTTTTATTTATTTGTTTTGGGGATGAGACATAAAATTCTGTGTCACTCCCTGTGTCGGCCTGTCCTGTGTGGGGGCGAGAGCGGGCAGGTCGGTGGGCCGCCCGAGGTGGGAGAGTGGATCCTCAGGGTTGACGGAGGGGCTTCCTGAAGGCTCCGGAGGAGCTGGAGATGGGAGAAAGAGAGCGTATGTAGGCGCCGTGCAGAGAAAAGGAGGCCCGAGGAGTGAGTACAGGCCGAGGTCAAGTTCTGCTGTGTGTTGCACAAAAAGTGCATCTTGCACATCGTTGCCATCTGCCACAGGCTTCTGGTCGAATTGGCTCTTCTGTAGAGGCCACCCTGGTGCCCCTGCTGTGCTCAGGGCAGTGTGGAGGAGAGTGGGGGCTGCCCAAGTGGCCCGTGCTCATTTGGGTGACATTAGTTCTTTTTTTATTATTTTTTATTTTTTAATGTTTGTTTATTTTTAGGAGAGAGAGCGAGAGAGACAGAGTGTGAGTGGGGAGGGGCAGAGAGAGAGGGAGGCACAGAATCCGAAGCAGGTTCCAGGCCCCGAGCTGTCAGCAGAGCCCGATGCGGGGCTGGAACCCACGGACCGCGAGATCATGACCTGAGCCGAAGTCAGGGGCTTAACCGACTGAGCCACCCAGGCATCCGTATTGACTGGGATTTGAATTTAAAAAAATATTAAAAGAAAAAGTTAAATGTTTATTTCTTTATTTTGAGAGACAGAGAGAGTGAGCGAGGGAGGGGCAGAGAGAGAGAGGGAGACACAGAATCGGAAGCAGGCTCCAGGCTCCGAGCCATCAGCACAGAGCCCGACGCGGGGCTCGGACCCACGGACCACGAGATCGTGACCTGAGCTGAAGCCGGGCGCTTAACCGACTGAGCCACCGAGGCGCCCCCTGGGTGACATTAATTCTTTACCGTGAAATAAATCATTCACACCCCCAAATGTATATAGAATATAGAAACAGTTTAAAATGTGTACCTACAATCATAAACTAAACACTCAAGTCCCAACCAGTTATTTTGACAACTGGGGTTTTGGCCCCCAGCCCCCACGGGTGACCCTCGTCCCCTTAGCTTTCTGTATGTTTTATCTCAAACGCAGCTAGCCCAAAATAATCAGTTACCTAGTTTTGCTTATTTTTAAACTGAATATACACAGTTCCCTCATGACTCTCTTTGTTCCCTCATGACTGTTTTCTGAGATTTATCCACGTTCTTCGAGGCACAACAGTTTGTTTACGCTCATGGATGTATGGTATGAAGACACCACAATTTATTAATATATCCGGCCTCCGCGGGGCACATGCTTCGTTCCCAGGCTTCCTCTATTATGAACCGTGCTGCTGGAAGGTTCTCGTATCTCCTCGTGCAAGGGTCTTCAGACTGTGTGCTTGGGAACGAGATGGCTCTGTCCTGGGGGGGGGGGGGGGCTCCTATCACCCAGGTGTGCGGCACTGCTTTCACAGTGATTCTACCAATTTTGGGGTCTGAGACCTTGCAGAGGTGGGGACAGACCTACCGCGTGGTCACCCCCACAGAGCCAGCCACGGGGCAGGAAACGGGGGACACTCTCAGGCCAGCGCGGTTTGGGCCGCACGTTTTCCCCGACGTTCTGTTTCTTCCTTCACCGACTCCCATTCCCAGACCCGAGTGTCTCCCGCCACGTGGGTGGAGGAGTTTGGAGGCTCCGCGGAGGCTGAGACTGTCGCAAGCAGGAGGTCTGAAGCGAGGGGCAGGAGAGGCAGGGGGCGCCGGGGGGTGCCTGGCAAGCAGTGCAGGGGGGAGTTTGACTGGCACGTGTTGTGCTGGTGCTTCCTGGCCCAGAGTGGGAGGGTTTTGCAGCCGGGCGCTGCCATAGTCACCGTGGGACTGATGGGAGAAGTGCCGGTTTGGGAATCTCTCGTCCCCAAGGGACACGGAAGTTTGCACTGCCGAGGTCCAGTCCACCGTGCTTCCTGGGGCGCGAGCCCCTGGCACCTGCACACCCTCCCCCTTTCCTCCAGACCGTCCGCTGCCAGCCAGGGACGTTAGGGAAAGACTGAGGCTCGGTGGCTCAGTCGGTTGAGCGTCGGACTTCAGCTCAGGTCATGATCTCGCGGTCTGTGGGTTCGGGCCCCGCATGGGCTCTGTGCTGACGGCTCGGAGCCCGGAGCCTGCTTTGGATTCTGTGTCTCCCCCTCTCTCTCTGCCCCTCTCCCGCTTGCACTCTCCCAAAAATAAATGAATAGAAAAAAAAAAAAAAAAAGAAACAGAAAAAGAGTCTCCAGTCCTCACAAGATCCCTGAAAAGTGGAGGTTGCTCTGACTTTGGCGATGACAAACGTGAGACACAGAGAGGTGGGTAACTTGCCCGGAATCAGAGTTCTGCCTGCCGTGTTTCATCCGTGCTCTTCCTCCCAGTATCTGCCCCTGTCCTTCTGTCGTCTGGTCCTCTATCACCATATGGCCCTCAACAAGGGCTCTAGACGAAAGAGGAACAGGGACGTCTGGGTGGCTCAGTTGGTTGAGTGTCTGACTCTTGATTTCAGCTCAGGTCATGATCCCAGGGTCGTGGGATCGAGCCCCATGTCGGGCTCTGCGCTCAGCATGGAACTTGCTTAAGATTTTCAGTTCACATAGGCTTAATAACCATTCACGTAATGGTGAAAATTACTGTAGGGGTCTCTTACATTCTAGTAAGAGTGACATTTGGACCACATAGGGTCATTCTCCCTTGACATTATTATGGTCTCTCTCTCTTTTTTTTTTTTTTAAGTTTATTTATTTTAAGAGAGAGAACATGGGGGAGGGGCAGAGAGAGAGGGAGAACGGGAGAATCCCAAGCAGGCTCCGTGCTGCCAACGCAGAGCACCTACTCGGGGCTGAACCCACGAACCGTGAGATCATGACCTGAGCCAAAATCAAGAGTCGGACCCTCCACCGACTGAGCCACCCAGGCGCCCCTGTTGTCATTGTTTTTATGTTTCTCTCTTGAATCCCCTCTCGCCATCTGTGGGCTTACCTGTTCTGCAGCTAGCACGTGCCTGCAGTTAGGTGGGTCTTGGCTATAGAACCTGCTTCCGTGTATTGTTGGTTCTCTGCCATTTTGCTCACATCCTATTTGGCAGAGAGCACGTTCCCCTCCTAAGGCTCAGGGTTCTTAGTGAAGGCTTTCCCGGGATATGCTGTTACAAATTCGCACGCCCCCTGGCATAACCAACATCCCCATCCCTGGAGACGCTGCCATCACAACTCCCAGGCTCTTTACTTCTCCAGGGACAGCTCGGCCTGCTAACAGAGGGTTGGGCAGAGCGAGGACGCATCACTGGAATGGCAAAATAGGAACATCGATGTGTCTCCTGGTGAGGCTCCGGGGATCCCACCACCTGGGATGCGCCAGGAGGAAGTTACTTGGACCTTTCTCCCGCACAACCATATCAACTCTTTCTCTCTTCCTCTGCTGGTTGTCCAGTGGACCCCAGATACACTGGCAATGGAAAGGCCGTGATCTGAGGCGTTGTTCTCTATGACCAACCCCCAGACAGTAAGTTGAAATGAAAAGAAATCCTAAACTCTTCTCATAATGGTCGTGCTGCATGGAGGAAAATATCAGGGGCCTCTGGCTCCAGCTCCGGTGCACACTGGTTGCCCTGTATCCTCTGCTTTCAAACTGGGGAGAGGACCTCAGAAAATAATCAAGTTGCCCGAGGATGGCAATAGACGAGAAGTTTTCCAGAGTCTAGAACAAGGGCTGGCAAACGTTTCCAGCACAGGGTCAGGTGATAAATGTTTTAGGTTTTGTGGGCTCTTCTGTCTCTGTGGAACGTACATCATTATGTGGATTTGTAATCCTTTAAAGAAATATGAAAACTGTCCTTAGCTTGGGATCCTCACAGAGTTGTACCACAGGGACACCTTCAATTTTGGAGCCACAAAATATCATAGGACAAATTTCTAGAATTGTAATGTGCTAGGTTTCGGAGGAAGCAATGAACAGAAATAAATCTCAGGATCAAGCATGACCAGTTAGGAAATAACTTCTGGAAAAACAGAATGAGGAAAGGAAAGGAAAGGAAGAACAGAGATGGATGGAAAGTTGTTTAAAGAATTAAGGATGTGGAAAAGAGGAAGGACACGGGATGGGGTTGAACAGAGTCTCTGGAACACATTTGAGAATCTGGGGAAGGAGAGCGGGTGAGGCAGAGAGTGTTTCCGGAGCAAATCCATTTGGGCCCTGCTGTGTGGCTCACTGGGTTGCATGGGAATGCAACAAAGGATTTGCTCCCTTCTTGTGGGTGTAGGTACAGTCCCCTTTCAACCACATCAGGTCACGGGCCCTCACTCCGCCTTCCTGCCCTGTTCAACACCATTGGCTTAGTGCGCCTCCCACAGCTTTCAGGATAAAAGAGAGACAGAGAGAGAGAAAGGGAAGGAGAGAATCATTGCCATGGGGTGCAGGTTGGCAGGGATGGCTGGGCAGGACAGCAGCAACTGTGGGAAGCTGTCTGTGGATTGAGAAATAAAGGCAGGAATACCAACCAGGTAACTTTAATCAAAATGAAAACCATTTTCTCCCCCCAGATCATCAGCAATATTCAAGGTGGAGAAAGAGAAAAATCAGAACATAAACTAGAGGTAATATGTGTCCAAGAGAAAACAAGGGAGGGCACCTCTAATGCAAGACCAGGTTGGAAAACAGGTCAACAGGCTACTTTTTGCTAGAAGGTAACTTGAAAGATTTCTACAGACCCTGGAAATAATCGGACTTCACAAGAAAGGCTCATTTCTCCAGAATTCTGGAAGAGCACTGAACCAGGAGTTAAATTACCTTGGCTTTTGTCTTTTCCTGACTCCTTACTAGATGTGACTTCTAGCCATTTAGCTTATCTGAGTCTGTGTCCTCATCATTAAAATAGGAATAATATGTTTTTTCCTATTTCATGCCATTGTTTGCATTCATACGTGGGTATGAAAGGGCCTTGTAAAGTATTAAAAACTATGCTTGTGACAGGGATATTATTAGTTTCAGTGTTTTATTATTATTTACTAGTGCTTCAGTATTGGGGTTGACTTTGCTCATACATCGCAGGCTGTGTACTGTGATTGAAGGGTTTCCCAAAGACTGCTTGTCAAATTGCTGCCGATTTGGACTGTGACAGCATGATTAAATCATCTTGTGGGATCCAAAGTCTCTACAGTCCT
The DNA here is from genome assembly GCF_028749965.1 of Puma concolor. Taxonomy (NCBI): domain Eukaryota; kingdom Metazoa; phylum Chordata; class Mammalia; order Carnivora; family Felidae; genus Puma; species Puma concolor. Next base: position 3,979,274 of record NC_141683.1, on the reverse strand, counting down.
CAGGTTGTGAAGACAAGAAACATTAAAACCCAATGTATCAAGGACAGGACCCAACTCACCTGTGGGCATCCCCACTCCTGATTAGCTGGTCACCCAGCCATGTCTTCAGGGAATGAAGCAGAGTTGTCACTAGAGGCATCCGGAGAGCTTGGGGTCACTGTGGAAGCAGCAAATGCCTGTCAAGAGAATGCCAGAGCAGAGCAAGGCATTCAGGGAGACAAGGAAGGTCTTCTGCTCCTGACTTCACAGTTGTGACAGAGGTTGATTTGTTCTGCTCAGATGTAGGGTTTTTGAGACACGGCAGTCTGTGACCTTTCTTCTTTTGGATTCCTTCCTCGTGCCATGTTTCCCCAAACACATATTCTTAGGACAGGATCCTGACAAATCCTCTTGAAGCTACTATGACATAGATAAGTTTCCACCAAAAATTCATGCTCCCCATCCAAGGGCCACCTTTCCAGACAGCCTTGTATCTGGATGGGGCTGGGTGCTAATGGCACATGAGTGGATTGATGTGTGTCTTCTAGGGGCCAAGGCGGTTAAAAAGCAAATACATTTTGCCCACTTTCTTTTCTCTTGTCTGCTGCTTACTAGACATGGATATCAACAGCGATGCTGGAAACCAAATCTTGAAGGTGAAATGGCCACAAAAATGGAAGGAAATGGGGCATGTGAGTCCCTGGAGGAGACCTGCCTGGTCAAGACACTTACATGGGACAGAAATGTGAGCAGAAGCTCTGCTGGGATTTGGGGCTTTCTGGGATAGCAACTATTATCACTTGGATTAATATGGCCGCTGCTCTTAGCAAACCTTCTCAGACTATTCTGTTCTCTGCAAGTGGGATCGGCTGGACTTGTCTGTTGAACTTGACCTTTCCCTTCTCTCCCCAGATTTTTTCCACCCTCCTTGGCAGTCCTGTCCTCGGTTGAATAACGACAGTCACCAAGAGCAAACAGAACAGAAGAATAATGGTTGTTTCATTCATGCATTCATTTATTCATCCATTTACTTTTTTTTTTCTCTGCATGGCCTGACTGCATGGTTGTAGCCCAGGAGTTGGATGGGAGCCCGGGACAGGTGTTTACAGGCACCTGGTTTAACGTCTTGTGCTGGGATGGCAGGAAAGGCCATGAATTTCGGTGGTAGGATTTGATATTGACAGCCAAGAAGCAGAGTATTTGTCACCACTTTATACCCACGGAATTTGCTTCTTTTTAATTTCTTACGTTCCATTTGTCAGACTGCCCTGGACACGTAGGATCTGTGGGTGGAACACCCTGTGGTCGTTACCTGGTTTATAAAATTGGCCCCGGATGATCAGAACGTTGTTCCCACCTAAACCCGTGCTGTGTGCCCGGAGCCCAGGTTTAAATACTTGGATAGAAGAGAAACTGAGAGCCCAAGTGTGGAAGAGGCTCAAGTCACCCATACACGGCAAATAAATAAAAATCTAGAAAACAAAACCAAACAAAAACAGGTGCTTACGAAAGCACACCAACCTTGTCCCTGAGACCTCATCATTTTCCCCCCTGAGTGGATGTGCTCACAGGTGCACTCAGAATATCAAGTGGTTTGTACTTAGAATGGTTGTAACTTGAGTAGTAGAATTTGGTAAGCCCGGTTTCTGAGCAAGACAGTCACTCCACAGTCACATAAGTGATTATGTGGCTTAACTGGAATTGAAAATGTGGTGTGAGGGCTCCCCCAACAGCCCCTATGACCAGTTTGTACAGGAAATAGAGAATCCTGCCTGTCTCGAATAATCCTTTCACTTTCCCACTGCCAAACGCCTGGCTCTTGGGGGACGAGCCTCTTACTCGATGCACTGGATTCTGACAAGACGTGGTTGGCCTGACTCTCTCTATGACTTTGGGCAAGTTACCTCAGTTTCCCCATCAGCAACGGGGGTCGTCCTGCGACCTACCACATAGAGTCATTGGAGGGATTAAATGAGCTAATAGGGGTAAATCATCAGATCAATAACTGCTAAATTACAACTGGCCATTGCTATCTTGTTTTTCTGTTGTAGGTTAAACGCATTTCCTCCTTTTTTGAGTTTTTGTTGGGCTGGAACACAGTTGATCGTGCCCTCAGACATTTTTAGTTGAATATAGCTGACGTACAATGTTAGGCTGGTTTCAGGCGTACAACATAGTGATTCTACAAGTCTGTCCATTATGCCACACTCCCCACGAGTGTAGCTGCCATCTGTCACCCTACAGGCTATTACGGCACCATTGACTGTGTTCCCTCTGCTGTGCCTTTCATCCCCTTAACTTACTCCTTCCGTACCTAGAAGCCTGGAGCCTCCCTTCCCCTCCACCCAATTTGCTATCTCCCCACTCCCCACCCCTCCTCTGGCCACCACCAGTTTGCCCCCAGTATTTATAAATCGGACTCTGCTTTTTGTCTGTTTATTCATTTGTTTTGTTTTTGAGATCCCGCATGTAAATGAAATCAAACCGTATTTGTCTTTCTCTGTCTGACACATTGCACTTAGCATAATGCCCCGGGTCCATCTGTGTTGTTGCGAATGTCACACCCTCAGACATTTGAAGGTTCTGACCCAGAACATATCCCCAGCACTGGATGTCCATTACTAGCCTTTCCCCTTCCAGCAGCCACAGCCAGCTTCCAGACTTTTCTCCTGAAGCTCTTTCCGTCTTCCCTGGAATCACGTCCTCACCCCCCTGGAAGTTTTGCATTTGCCAGTCCAGTCGTGGAGATCTGGTTCAGGACTTAGAACCGTGGATAGCATGTACGGACTATCGTTAATAAGGTGGTATTGTATATTTGAAAGAGTAAAAGGGAGTAGACCGTAAAAGTTTTCGTCACAAGAGACAAGTCTGTAGCTGTGTGACTAGACTTCTTATGATCATTGCACAATACATACGACTACTGAGTCATCGAAAAAAGAGTTATAACGACGAAGGAGTTCGTTACAAGTGGTGTTGGGGGGGTGGCTCAGTCGGTTAAGGGTCTGAATGTCGATTTCAGTTCAGGTCACGATCTCACGGTTCGTGAGATCAAGCCCCAGGTTGGGCTCTACACTGGCCACGCAGAGCCTGCTTGGGGTTCTCGCTCTGTCCCTCTGCTTTCATGCTCTCTTTCTCTCTCAAAAGAAATGAACTAAAAGATTTTTAATTTAAAATTGATGCGGGAGGGGCGCCTGGGTGGCGCAGTCGGTTGAGCGTCCGACTTCAGCCAGGTCACGATCTCGCGGTCCGTGAGTTCAAGCCCCGCGTCAGGCTCTGGGCTGAGGGCTCAGAGCCTGGAGCCTGTTTCCGATTCTGTGTCTCCCTCTCTCTCTGCCCCTCCCCCGTTCATGCTCTGTCTCTCTCTGTCCCAAAAATAAATAAATGTTGAAAAAAAAAATTAAAAAATAAATAAATAAATAAATAAATAAAAAAATAAAATTGATGCGGGGATGTTAAATACCTAGCATTTTTCATAGCCAGCTCTGTGGCAGCAGACAGTTTGGTCTGGGAGCAAATGACAGAACAATGGCTGTGATGACGCTGGAGGCCAGCTGGCTGAGCAGGCGGCCGGCGGCTCCCAGTGCAGACGGATTGCGTGTGTGATAGAGAAGTAACTACCCAGCAAAAGGAATGATTTCAGGTGTCTTTTGCACACAGGACTCTTGAACATATTTTGGTGGCATGTTTTCCGAGGGTAAGAGGAGCTCCAGGAAATCATTCAGTCATTTTATTGTAGATGTTGTAATTTTGAACTTATTGTATGTATATTGCAGAATAAAGCAAATACACAAAGCTGTTGGTGATGTTAGAATCCAAGATTATATATATGTATATGTATATATATATTTTATAAAATTTATATATATACACACACGTATAAAACCTTGGATATACATATATGTATATATGTTTTTCCTCAAAAAGCTTTATTTTTTCCATTTGGTCTGTGGCTCAGGAGAGGGCTCCAGGATGCTTATAAAGCTGCCTATTGTCTGCAGAGAGAGGTCCAGGCACCAGCCCTGGCATCAAGGGGCTGTCAGGGGGGCTTCAGAGGCTCCCGGTCATGCCTGAGAGGGAGCCTTTCGAAGAGATACTCGCCCAGCCCAGCCTGGGGGCCAGGCAGCCTGCAGAGGTGAGTCAGGGCATCGCCCGTCTTCTTGATGACTTGCGCCTCCTCATCCAAGAAGTGGTTCTCCGGGAAGTCACAGAGCCGGGGCTGCCTGCAGAACCCAGGGTGTGTAGGTGCAAAAGGGCCTGGTTCAGGCCGTTCTCCAGAAGCAGGGCGGCTTCCATGGCCTCACTCCTCTTCCGAGGGCTCCTGCACGTCCTGGAAGCGGGTGCGGCTGCCGCACTGGTTTTGCATCTTCAAGAGACGCTTAGTGTCCACGTGCTTCTTCTCACCAGCTTGCAGAAGTGGCCCACGCCTTCCAGAGCCACATCATCACGTGGAAATGGAAGGCCAGAGAGAGCTACGTGTAGGAGGCCCACAGGTGCAGGTTGACCAGGTGTGGACGGCGGCCTCTACCTTGGTAGAGTAATTCTGACAAATCTGGGAGCTCATGGTTGATCCGTAATAAAGAGCTCAGCTCAAAATAGGGTGTTGGTTAGGGGCGCCTGGGTGGCTCAGTCGGTTACGCGTCCGACTTCGGCTCCGGTCATGATCTCACGGCTCGTAAGTTCGAGCCCTGCATTGGGCTGTGTGCTGATGGCTCAGAGCCTGGAGCCTGCTTCAGATTCCGTGTCTCTCTCTCTCTCTCTCTCTCTCTTTCTCTCTCTTTCTCTCTCTCTCTCTCCCCGCCCCTGCCCCACTCACGCTCTGTCTCTTTCTCTCTCTCAAAAATAAATAAACATTAAAAATTAAAACCAAACCAACCAACAAAAAAACTAGAGAGTATTTTTCATCTTCACTGTGTGTTGCTTCTGGGTTAGCAGGTGTTCTGATCCACAGGGATCCAGTGGCAGAAACTCCGTCATTTAGAACACCGCTGGTCTCTGAGGCGGTGGGAAGGAAGGTGCTGGAAAGTACACCCACACGTCTGCTCATGTTTCATCGGTCCACGTGAGTTATGCGGCCATGTCCAAATTTAGGAGGGTGGAAAAGTTCCGTCTCATTGTGGCAGATCCTGTAATTTTTGTAGGAAGTACTTTTCTCCTCTCCGCCAGGGACCGAGGAGCTGATTGTACGACTTGTTGTGGCTGAGGACTGTGGTGGCTGTGACAGCACGCTGGCCCAAAGCAGAGGCTCTAAGAGGCGTGTCGGGCTTTCACTTCCTCCTTTACACTCCTGCCCTCCAGCAAAAGAAGAGTGGGCCCCCAGGAGCCACGGCTCCTTCCTTTGGACGCCTGGTTTGGGCGACACGGGTCAGTGATCCAGAACCCGGAGCCAAGCCCAGCAGAGCAGTGGCTGAATCTCGGTCCTGGGAGCTGACTGAATTTGTTGTGATAAGCCCCCATGATCTTGGATTGTTTGTTACTGAAGCCCAAACTGACTAATACACCTGTCAAGGACTCGGAAAGAAGAAGAAAACAGAATGTTGGTGAAGAGCCCAAATGACTTCCACATTGACCGCCTGTTTTTAAAAAATAAGCTTACTTATTTATTTGAGAGAGAGAGAGAGAGAGAGAGAGAGAGAGAGACGGAGAGAGAGGGAGCGAGAGAGGAGCCCAAGCAGGCTTCACATCATCATTGCAGAGCCCAACTTGGGGCTTCTACTCATGAACCATGAGATCATGACCTGAGCCAGAACCAAGAGTCAGAGGCCACCCAAGTGCCCCGCGTGCTGCTGGCCTCTTAACGAAGGAGGCGTCGTGAACACCATGGCACCTGCTGCTAGCCCACACGTAGGTGGAAGGCTGTAGGAAGCAGGTATTCGGGTGAGGCTACGCACGGCGGACTCCTTGCTCTTTGCAAAGGGTTAAGAGTAGCTTTGAAGCAGAGAGAGCCGATCTCATCAAAGTCAGCCCCGCTGACAGTGGACGGCTGGCGGCCGTGTGTGCCTGCTGAGTGCACCCTTGCGAAATGTTTCATGCGTGTTTCATCAGGACTCCGGTCCACAGTGCCAGTATGTGAGGAGTACAGGGGTCACAGCGTGGTAAACCCCGGTACGAGAAACAGCACCTCGGGAATGTGGCCACTTTATGGGGGGGGGCGCTATTCTGGTTTAAAAGTGACACAAGGTATAAATAGGGGCGCCTGGGTGGCTCAGTCCGTTAAGCGTCCGACTCCTGGTTTCAGTTTGGCTCATGATCTCACAGTTCATGAGTTCGAGCCCCACATCAGGCTTCACCCTGACCGTGCAGAGCCTGGATGTGACTCTCTCTCTGCTCCTCCCCCGCTCCCTCTCTCTGTCACAAAAATAAATAAATAAACTTTACAAAAATTTCGTAAGTTACAAAAGGTACCAGTAAATGTCATGCTTACGCCTTGGTTGGGTTCTAGTTTGAAGAAACTACAAAAGCATTTGTTACTTGGTTTGGGAAATCTGACTGTAGCTTGGATGTTGGGAGGTAACAGGTATTTTTGATAATATTCCTAGGTGTGAAAAAAGTATCAAGGCCATTTGGAGATTTTTTCCCCCTATTCTAGGAGGAGCAGGCTGAAGGATTTAGTGGCTAAATATGATATCGAATCCAGTTTCAAATGGTTCAGCAGTAAATTCACACAGGTAAACACAGACCCGTATATAATATTTGCAGTTGAGGGGAAATGTTAACATTTCTTGAATCTAAGTGATGGGTATACAAGTGTTCATTATCTTCTTCTGTCAAATTTATATTTGAAAGTTTCCATAATATAAAAGCTGGAAACAAAACAAAGCAAGATGGGAAGAGGGCAGTGAAATCCAAATCTGTGCTCAGAATGTTGCCCTGGTCCAAAAGTCCACAAAGTAAATGCAGTCGTGACTTGTTTTGTCTTCCCTGCTTCTGGGCCATTTTATTTCAGGGATTCTGAGACCGAAGGGTTGCCCTTGACCTTGTTCATTCTCCATCTTTTTCTCTTTACAAAGAGCCATCCCTCGATTAGGGAGAGAGATCAATAATCGCACTTCACTTGACATACAGCCCGTCTGGAGGAACCGTATCTTACTGGATTGTCTGCTGCTTCTTAGTTTTAGAAAGAGCAACATGATATTAAATACATATGATGCATGTCCTTGAACTTGATGTGTTATTCTTTTTCCTGTATTCCCACCTATTGTGCCTCATGGGACTGAGCATTTCTTGCTTCTTGAAGGTTAATTTCACCTCTGCTCCAGACCACATCCTTTCCTGATGCCGCCGGCTCTGATCTGCTCCTGTGCTACCCTCAGACTTCACGTAGTCTCTTTTGACTCTCAGCCTTCAGCACAACACACACATATGTGCACACACCCACAGACACGCACACACAGTTACACACACATGCTCACACACACACATGCTCACACACACGCACACAGCCACACACATGCACACACACAAAGTTACACACACATGCTCACACACGCAGTTACACATGCTCACACACTCATGCAGATACACTTACACACATGCTCTCACACACACCCACACACATGCACACATGCAGATACACTTACACATGCACACATACTCCCGCAGATACACTCATGCACACACGCTCACACACTCATGCAGATACACATACGCTCACCACACACAACGTTCACAAACTCACGCAGATACACTCACACATACATGCACACACACACATGCTCACACAGTCATGCAGATACACTTACACTCATGTTCATATGCTCACACAGACACACACATGCACACACACACAGATACACTCATGCACACATGCTCACACACTCCTGTAGACACACACACAGTGCTCACATACTCACGCAGATACACACACACACATGCTCACACACTCAGACACACATGTGCACACACAGATACACTCACACACATGCTTACACATGCACTTACACATACACACACATTCACGCATGCACACTTGCACATACACAGACTCTCACGCACATCTGTTGCCTCCATTTTAAAAATAATTTATTTGGGGCCACCTGGGTGGCTCAGTCGGTTTAGCGTCTGACCTTGGCTCAGGTCATGACCTCGTGGTTCGTGAGTTCGAGCCCCGCGTCAGTCTCTGTGCTGACAGCTCAGAGCCTGGAGGCTGCTTGGGACGCTGTGTTTTAGCCTCTGAGGCTAAAAGGAATGTAACCCATTTTGGGGTTTGAGGGCACTCTTAGAAGATCATACCCCAACTAACTGCCTCATTGCCTATTGTCAAATTTCCTTAAGGAAGATCAACTTTACCTGAAACTTGGCTACAGTCCCAGCTCTCTTCCAAGAAACCTTCTCTTGCCCACATCTTAGCCTATCCTAGCACAGCGTGGCCTCACTAATGCCTGGAGATAGAGATCACACCCTATAGTGGGGACCATCCTGTCTCAAGAAAATGTGTCTGGGAAACCTCTGATCTCCAACTTCCTTGCTCATTTGGGTTTGCTGGGGTCATTTGCCCAGAATGGAGGAAATAACTGCTTAGTTTTACATTTGCATGGAGACTCCACCCTGATGGGGTTTGCACGACAAATCCCGAGGTACGATCACTGTAGTGGCCAAGAACAACTCCGTTCCTGACAGATGTGATGAGCTCTTTTCTCGTAGGGATTTGAATTCCAGACCGTATGCATAATGGGTGGCCCAAAGGTCTAAATCCATGGTGGTATGACAATCCAAATTCTAGTCCTCCGTGTCCGGGGTGTAAGCAAGCTTTCTACCCTATTGTGTTCATTGGTGTTGATAGAACTCAGTCAGAGGCAATGCCAAGAACTGGCTAGCTCAGCACTATCGAAAGGAACCGTGAGTCCTTCCAAGACATTCCCAGGAGAAGTGCAGAGCTCAGAAGGCTTTCTATAGCCTTCCAAAACTGAGACTGAGCACATAGATGCTCAGCAAACACCTGTTGAATAAATACATAGATGAATGAATGAGTGAATGAAAGAATGAATGAAAGGAGCCAATTTGTAGGTCTGCTATTTCTGCCATATATCAGCCTGGGAAGCTACTGACATTATCTCCTCACACGGTCTGTCAGATCATCCTGTACCTTATATCTGAGCCGATACCATGATGGACGGTACCACGTGCAGGCCCCACATTTGGTACAGGGGACGGTTCCAGAAGAGCCAAGGCATTACTTTATGTGCCGCAGGCCCTGGGCCTGGGAGATTATCTCGATTTCCCAGTAGACCTGGCCATGTCACTGTCTCTTCCTGCCACCTCACTGCCCCGTTTTTCCGGCAGGACAGTTAGCTTTCTGCTCGGCCTGGCTGTGCGGGTAACTGTAATGGCAACCTGGACCTCATTCAAAGCTATCGGAATTTATTGGCCCACGTGGCAGACAGACTGGAATGTTCTGAGCAGTGGGTTTCAAACATCACACATGGCCTCAGCTTGCTGGGGGCCAAGAGTCTGGGATTTATTAGGTCTGGGGCGTTGCATTTCTAATACGGTTCCAGGCGAGGCTGACACCGCTGGCCCAGGGACCACACTTTGAGAACCACCAAAGGGTGAACTCCCTTGACACTGGGGAAACGAAGCAAGAGCCCTCTGCTTTCGTTCCCCTGCCCCTAAAATGTCTTTGGCTGGGGTCTCAAGTTAATGGGAGAAAAGCAGTTCAGGCTTGACCGAAACAGGAAACAGAAGAACCTGATGGGAGGGGCCCTGAACTCCTGCGTTAACCGGGCCCTTTCTTCTGGGGCTTAGCACCTGGTTGCCCTGCAGGCACCGATCAAGTTTCCGAGTGAAGCGAGCAGGTGGGGCCTTGGCCTTGTCGTCCTTCAGAACGGTTTTCCTCGTGTCCCGTTGTTAATAATGCAAAGCTTTACTGAGTCTGTCGTTCCACCCTCACAAGACAAATAATCACCCCTCAAGCTTTGGCCCCAGGACCAGTCTGCTGTAGAACGAGATCCAAGTTGAGTAAGGCGCCTGGGTGCGACTTTCTGGAAAAAGCTCTGGGGGCGCAGTTGCTAATCAGAAAATGAGTTACGGGTCTCTGTGGTGGGAGGAAGAACTGGTATTAATTATGTTCCAGAAAAGGAAAAGCCGTGGGTAGTCTGACTTTAAAACCTTCAGTTGACTGGGAGAATAGATGTCACCTTTCATGTTCCCACAATGGAGACCTTAACAAAGGAAATGCATTTGGCTGAGGCGGGAATTAGAATATGTTGTGGGGCGGGGGAGGGGGTGACCCAGACTGAGTCTGAAAGGAATTCTGAGTTTTCTGGGTGTGCTGGTCTGCAGGTGTCTTAATGACAAGAGTTTATATTTGGAACCTTTTGATTTCTGGCTGAAGGAGAGAGAAGTTTAAGGGCTGGGGAGTAGTTCCCAGGAAAAAAGATGAGAACAGCAGCGTGAGAAAATTATTACTAGGTTAACATTAGAGTGCAAAGCTGAACGATGCGTTATTCCTGCAATAAATGGAGTAGATGAACTTTCACGCCACAAACTCAGGCAAGGGGTGTGGCTTTTTAAATGCTTTCTGTTACACATTTTAATTTCCATTTTCTGTGGTCTATCGATGGCATTTTATTGCAGCCCATGTAAGACCAGACCCCATTTTTCCCACGGCTATGTTCCCAGCGTTTGGGAAACGAATTCGATTCATGTGATAACTACCCTCTGAAATTTGCTGAGACATCTTCTGGAGCCCTATTGAAAATATAATAAATATTTCTAAATGTGCCGTCAGATGAAAGTTGTTAATTGCGTTGTTCGACCCTTCTGTGTCTTTGCCGAATGCTTTTGGCTGCTTGACGCGTGATTTATCGAGAGCGTTGTGCTGTCATCTACTATCACAGTGATTCGTCAGTTTATTCCTGCAGGGACCATCACTTTTTGCGTGTATCTCTACTGAGTCTATTTAATAACGCGCATCCATGTTTAGAATTGTTACATTGCTTGGGTAACTTTAACCTTTTTTTTAATGATTATTTTTTAGAGAGACAGAGAGAGAGAGAGAGAGAGAGACCGAGCACGAGTGGGGGAGGGGCAGAGAGAGAGGGAAACACAGAATCTGAAGCAGGCTTCAGGCTCCTAGCTGTCAGCACAGAGCCCGACGCGGGGCTCGAACCCACGAACCTCGAGATCATGACCTGAGCCAAAGCTGGAGGCGTAACTGACTGAGCCACGCAGGTGCCGCTTTGCTTTCTTCATTTAAAAAATCCTCTCCTAGGATCAATATTCATATATTTCCCTTGATCCCCGCTTCCTAAATCTCACGTCACAGATTCTGTGGGGATGTGCCATTTTCTTAAAGTCCAACCGAGTTGTTTCCAGATGCAGCCTTTCTGTCTACGTGTTTATCAACAAGTTTTTTTTTCTCTTTTGTAAATCGAGGTGAAATTCACACCATAAAATTAACCATTTTGAAGGGAGTGATTCTACAGCATGTCGTACAATCACAGGTGTCGCAGCCACCTCTGTCTCATTCCAAGTTATAACAAGCTCTCCCCTTGTTCTGTTCTATGATGTACAGATGGTCCCCAACTTACGGTGGTTTGACTTGCAATTTCTTTGACTTTATGATGGTGCAAAAGCACTTTACATTGAATAGAAACTGCACCTCGAGTTTTGAATTTGGATCGTTTCCCAGGCTGGAGACACTCCCTCGTGATGCTGGGCGGCACCGTGGCTCACAGGTAGCCACGTGATATCCTGGGTCAACAATCAACAGTGTCAACCATTCTGTCTCCATACAACCCTTGTGTTTTTTTCAGTACAGGATTCAGTGAGGTCACATGAGATATTCAACACTTTATTACAAACTAGGCTTCGTGGTGGATGGTGTTTCCCAGCTGTCGGCTCACGTAAGTGTTCTGAGTACTCGTAAGGTTGGTGAGGCTAAGCGGTGATGCTCGGTAGGTTATGCGTTATAAATGCATTTTCAGCTTATGATGTTTTCCATTTACAACAGGTGTACCAGGATGTAACCCCACTGTAAGTCGAGGAAGATCTGTATTTTATTAGGCCTCATTCTGAGTTCTAATTTTGTTCAAAAAGATCTATGCACACCCCGTATCTTCTGGAGGAGGGGTGGCTGCCCTTGCCCTCAGTCCCCGTCCACTCTGCTGTTAGAATAACCATACATCTCAGCTGAGGTCAAAACGCAGATGAATGTCTCCAATCCTACCTCATCTGGCTGTGGTCGTTGTCCTGAGCTAGGGTTAACTAGGGTGGCTTCTTCTAACTCAGAGGAGTCCTGTCCTACTGACTTTATTTTTTAATTTGTTTTTGCTTTTCGAAATTGACATACGATTGGGGGGCCTGGGTGACTCAGTTGGTTGAGCATCTGCCTTTGCTTTCGGCCCAGGTCACGATCTCACGGTTCGTGAGGTCGAGCCCCGTCTGGGGCTCTGTGCTGACGGTGCGGAGCCTGCTTGGGATTCTCTCTCTCCCTTGCTCTCTGCCCCTCCCCTGCTTGTGCTCTCTCTCTCCCCAAATAAATAAATAATACTGCTTGCTTGTTATAGATGCTGAGTGCTGGATTCCAAGAAAACCACAATGCCCACTAAGGGTTGTTGCTAGAGCACTGAGTGACTCTCCCCAGCTGCGTGCTTTAGAGTGAGGGTATGTAATTCCCACGCGTGGGATGGGACACTGCGGGGATCCAGCACCCTCCCCTCTTCCCCCCACTTTGTCCCCGTTGCCCTCCAGACATCCCCATAGGCAGAAAGGAGGGGCATGTGAACAGATGGCACTTTGGCCACTAAAATACAGACACACAGGAGGGGAAGGGTCTGATTTCCTCTTTCTGTTTGGTGCAGACCCCACTTCTCTAATCTGGAGCGGCAGGAATCGGGGGAGGGACAAAACGTCTTCCAAACGTTCTGATTGTAGGTGACAGGTTTGGGTGGGATACACCAGGGCTTCTGACTGCTCTTGCCGAGGTGTTCCAGTCAGGCGTTCCCACTCTGGCAACAGGTTGACTGCCGGCATGAGAGCCTTGTGATTGTGGTTGTTTATTTTCCCAAATTTTTGCATTTGGCTTTCTCGTCATAAATTCTTTAATCCACTGGAAAGTTGGGAGGGCTACATCAGGAAATCTGCAGAGTTGTTGCTGTTGTTGTTGTTAAATGATACTCTGAGGCCCATACACCCAGGTACCAAGGGCACAGCATGGTGGTTGGTGGGGGCCGTCTGGAAGATTGTCGAATTGGGGCCTTTCATGAATAAATGGTGCCTGAACGTTTGATGGCACTCAGATTCTTGTTCCCGAAGCCTCCATTGGATAAGGGGTCCTAGGATGACTCTGAAGACACGTTTCATGCGGAGGAAGGGTCATGGTCTTAGTCTCAGCCACCTGGTCGGACATCAGGAAGAGACTGAAGGGAGAACCCCCAGTCACCGCCGTGTCCTCTGTCCTGTGGGCCAGTCACTGCACAGCCATGTCCCATGACTTGGCAAGGTCACCGCCGCCCTGGGAGGACACACACACCGTGGGTTCTGGAAATTCTCACTTCTTCGCAGCTTCTGCAATACTGTTCCCTTCCTTCTCAGGGGGGATCACCCACAGCCCCCTGTGTATTCGCAGGTCCATGGCAGCGACCGAACAAGAGAGGCAGCTCCAATGACCTGAATTTCATTTATAAGCTCAGTCATTTTACTTCGCTTCATTGAGTTTTTTTTCATGGATCTGATCACCACCTCACACATATTTTTTTCTATTTGTTTCTCCCACTGAAATAAAAGTTTGCTTTTTTCTGAACTGTATCACGATTGCTGAGAACACAGCAAAATAAGTTAATGATGACAAAAATCAATATCCGTGGCATTAAGGCAGGTCTTTGGGTGACTCGAGTGGCAGTGGCGTAGAGCTGGTTGTCAGGACGCCCGACGCCCATCCACGGCCGGCCCCCTTGCTCCTCTCCCGAAGAATGGAAGAGTTCTCTCTTCTACGTTGGCTGGCCTTGGGCTCACTCTCCTGCTATGAGGAGCCATCTTGCTGAGCGTGTCAGGCAGAGTCAGCCCTGCCCACACCTCAAGGCTCCTGGCTCACAATATCAGAGGAACGGCTTCTGGCTTTGGAGTTGGCATTGGCTGGAGCATTACATTTTTAGCAGTTTTTGGTTAATGTTTATTTTTGAGAGAGAGAGAGAAAGAGACAGAGTGTGAGCAGGGGAGGGGCGGGGGGGGGGGGGGGGGGACACAGAATCCGAAGCAGGCTCCGGGCTCCGAGCTGTCAGCACAGAGCCTGACGCGGGGCTCGAACCCATGAACCGTGAGATCATGACCTGAGCCGAAGTAAGACACTTAACTGACTGAGCCACCCAGGTGCCCCAATAGGCCACATTTTTAGAGGCTTTTTAAAGTCTACCCAGTCTCAGCCTGAGGGCACACTGCTTTTGTGCACATACCCTTTCCTGAGGACTTTTCTGACCATTCAGTATGGTTTCTGAGCCCAGGGAGAAGTTCATCTACATGTGACTTCCCAGTTGCCTTAAATGAAAAGCCAGAGGCCAGACTGGTTTATTAGTAGGGCCACTCAGTCATCCTGGTTTGCCTGGTTTGTGACTATTGTCCCAGTGTAATTATTTTATTTTTAATTTTTAAAGTTTATTTTTGAGAGAGAAAGGGAGAGAGAGAGACAGAGAGAGAGGAAGAGAGAAAGCATGAGCAGGGGAGGGGCAGAGAGAGAGAGAGAGAGAGAGAGAGAGAGATGGAATCTGAAGCAGGGTCCAGGCTCTGAGCTATCAGTACACAGCCCTATGCAAGGCTCGAACAGATGAACCTTGAGGTCATGACCTGAGCCAAAGTCAGAGGCTTAACCGACTGAGTCCCCCAGGCTCCCCATGTCCCAGTGCAATTATTAAAGTCCCTCTTTTACTCTTGAGTGGATCCAGTTTGGACAAGAAGTTATGCCTCCTCCACCTCTCAGGCTCTGCGTGATCCACCCACCCCTCCTGACGTACTTCTTTGTCCGTATCTCCTAATATCACCCCCCTTCCTCCTCTGCTGTGGCCACACTCAGCTCCCTACTGTTCCTTGAGCTTCTGGATGCGTTTCCCCCCCACCCCTTCACAGGACCTGTTCCTATTTCTGTGAACCCTCTTCCATGGATATCTGCATAATCAATTCGTTCAAGTCTTAAATTTTACCTTCTCCTCGAGACGTAGTCTGACCACCTGATGTAAAATCGCAACCCTCCCTCCTACATCACTGACCCCCTCATTCCACTCTGGTGTTTCTTACCTCAGTAAGTTTCTATAGCTTTACATGTACCTCATGTTTATTGTTCCTCTTCCCGCTAGGAAATGGGCTCCGTGAGGGTAGGGACCTCGTGTTGTTCTGTTCCCCAGTGTAACAGAAGATCCCAGAATGCCTCACACAGAGTGAGCATCAATACACATTTGGTGAATGAATGAGTGAAGGAAGGAACGAAAACTTACGTTGTCTGTGTTCTGTTTCCTCAAAGACGTGGCAGGTGACTGTCTATCTGTGAAGATCCAAGGCGTTACTAGCTGATGACGACTTACTAGTTTCCCTAAACTGCATATAGCTTTTTCATTTTTATTTCCCAGGGGAGCTGCACCTTTTCATGGCGTAGGGCTTGGCTGTTTTCTCACAGACCAATTTAGGGGAAATTCGGAAGAGAGGCAGATCTTTCAGAGCCCTAGAAACGATCCCACAGAAGCAACTCTCTATTTTACCTAAAAGACAGGCTGAACCAGCAGAAATGGTTCTGGAAGTAAAGAAAGTATCAACGTTGGCATCATGCCATGCGGTTTATGGAGCTCTCTCAATCCCACTATCCAACGGAACCCTGATCGCAGCACTTCCTGCTGTCCCTCTTTAGTTCAGGCGGAAACAGAGGCAGAGAAAACGATGACTTCCTGTATGATATATGGCTGGTTCAATGGCAGAGTGGTGAAGTGGCAAAGGGACTTCACACACCTGTGTGAAGGGACTTTACACCACACTGTCTGAGGTCCCTTCGTAACTTCTGTCAGGCCACCTCTGCGTTACGTGTGCCTTTTGGGGTCTTCGGGAAAGTGTACAAGACGCAGAGCATGTCGCGACCCACAGTGTGTGAGAGGATGTCGTCCAGTTCCGGGATGGACACCAAGGGAGCAAGGCCATGGGCGTTTCCTACCCAGATGCAAATGGACATTTTATGCAAGATTTTCATGAGAGACAGAGAAAGACTCTTTCTTGGGACATTTTGCAGTCCCCTCCTAGTGTCTTTCTACCCTCAGGACCATGACAACTGCACACACAATAATAATGAGACTTACCAGGTAACAAGCACTATGTGTTGTGGACTATTCTGAGTGCACTGCACCTGTTAATTCGCCTACATCTTACGTCAACTCTGTGTAGCATGATTATTAGCGCATTTCCCACAAAAGGTCCCAAAAGCACATTTGAGCCCATGCCACAGCTAGAAATTGGTGGACAGGGGATTTCAACCCACGTGGCCCATGCTCCAGAAAAGCGCCTGCCGTCCAATTGAAATATAATGCAAGCTGCATGTTTGGCTTTAAAAAAAATTTTTTTTAATGTTTATTTATTTTTGAGAGAGACAAAGAGACAGAGCGCAAGCAGGGGAGGGGCAGAGAGAGACAGGGAGACACTGAATCCAAGGCAGGCTCCAGGCTCCAAGCTGGCAACACAGAGCCCGACGCAGGGCTCGAACTCACGAACCGTGAGATCATGACCTGAGCGAAGTCGGACGCTTCACCGACTGAGCCACCCAGGCGGCCCACCGCTGTGTGGTTTTCAATTTTCTAGTAGTTACATTAAAAAGGGAAAAGAAACATCCATGTAGGTACCTAGGGAGTCTTACGCTGAGTGAAATAAGTCAGAGAAAGACAAATACCGTGTGATTTCACTCCTAGGCGGAATCTAAAAAGCAAGCAAACAAAAGCAGAAGCAGGCCCATCGATACAGAGGGCAAACCGGTGGTGGCCAGAGGAGGGGGGATGGGAAGAGATGGGCAAAATGGGGGAGGGGAACGGGAGGTACAGCTTCCAGCTCTGGAAGGAATAAGTCACGGGGATGAAAGGCACAGCAGAGGGAACACATTCAATGGTGCCGTAATAGCCTGCAGGGTGACAGATGGCAACTATGCTCGTGGGGAACGTGACATAATGGATAGAGATGTGCATTCAGTGTGTTGTACCCCTGAGACTAATGTGACATTGTGTGTCAATCGTACTGCACTAACAAATAAGCAAATGTACAAAGAAACAAATGAAGTCAATTTTAATAAAGTGTGCGATTTAACCCAATATATCAAAAAATTAATACTTCAACGCACAGTCATAAAAATTATTCACATGATCGTTCACATTTTGGTCCTAAGTCTTCGAAGTATTGTGTGCATTTTACTCCTAGAGCACGTCTCAGCCTGGATTCTAAATTTTAATCAGAAATCCGTAATCTGTATTTAGATTTCATTAAATGTCTGGTTGAAAAAGTAGGTTTACATATTCAAGTTACTTCAATCGTACCCCAGGTATTCCAGTAACCGGATCAAGTACGAGGTTTTTTTTTGTTTTTTGTTTTTTGTTTATTTTTATTTTTATTTTTAAAAATTTTTTTTTCTCCGTTTTTATTTATTTTTGGGACAGAGAGAGACAGAGCATGAATGGGGGAGGGGCAGAGAGAGAGGGAGACACAGAATCGGAAACAGGCTCCAGGCTCCGAGCCATCAGCCCAGAGCCTGACGCGGGGCTCGAACTCACGGACTGCGAGATCGTGACCTGGCTGAAGTCGGACGCTTAACCGACTGCGCCACCCAGGCACCCCAAGTACGAGTTTTTAAATTAAAATTAAATACAGTGTAAAGTTCAGTTCATCTACTGCACACGTGGAGGGTCCCATTGCCCCTGTGGTTGGTGGCTGCTGTGCAGGGACCACCAGCTCCCAGGCCCGCACCCCTGACGCCAGACTGCTCTGATTTCTGGGAGAGCCCCCTGCCCCCCCCCACTGTGGCTCAGCCCCGACTTCCCCATCCCTCAGCAGCTCCTATGATCTCCTCCTGAGCTTTTCAGATCTTCCGTCATTCGGCCCATAATCCCCATCTTTATTTTTAGCATTAACATCAAACGCCTTGAATTACACAGATGCCCACATCATGGGTGGAGAAGGCCGAACAACATCATAAAACTAAGAAAAAAATGACTGTTGGTTTTCCCTGTTAGCTCTGCTTAACATATGCGAGAATTCAGGACAAGGTAGGACTATCTCTCACCCACCCCCGCCCCCGGGGTGGAAATAATAGCTAGATTCGTTTGCATGTCAGAGCCTCTGCTTAAGGAGAGTCCAAAATAGCTCCTTTGATGATGACCGAAACTCCTGCACAGCCTCTCTGCGTCGTCGGTGCGGGTGAACTGGGGAGAGGGAGACGACTGGCAAGAAATGGAAAAGGGGAAACGGCACCTTTCCGATCTGGTGTTCAGGGAGGAAGTCCTTGCCTTTCTGCAGCCGAGAGGGCAGAGAACGAGAAGAGAAGGGAGATCTGTCCAGCACTGGGAGGGTGGTTCATGCAACTGAGGAAAGTACTTTTACTCTGATTTGATCTCACTCGGTTGTAAGTTCCAACAGCCACATGTGGTCGGGGCCGCCACGCTGGGGAGCACACAGAGGTCCGTAGGGACAGACGAGGGACAGCGGCCCCTCTTCCGCTGTAGACCCCGCACGAACTGGACGTGGTCGAGCCCTACTGTGGTGAGATGGGGGCCGAATATGAGAAACTTCTGTTTCCCGGGACTTGGGCATCTGTGCCCGGAGCTCAAGAGAATGCAGTCACTACCGTGTGTGAAGAGCCTCAGACGTGAGCGGGCAAAGCTGCAAGGGCCCCAGGTAGGTGAGTTCCTGATAGAAGATGCTCATTCTGCTTCTGCTCTGAACATTAGGAGACGTTCTTTATTTTTTTTTATTAAAATGTTTTTAATGTTTATTTATTTTTTGAGAGAGAGAGAGAGAGAGAGAGAGCGCGAGCGAATGGGGGAGGGGCAGAGAGAGAGGGAGACACAGAATCCCAAGCAGGCTCCAGGCTCCGAGCTGGCAGCACAGAGCCCCATGTGGGGCTCGAACTCACAGACCGCGAGATCGTGACCTGAGCGGAAGTCGGACGCTCAACCGACGGAGCCGCCCAGACGCCCCAGGAGACATTCTTTAAAATGGACTTTCATGAATCGTCTGACGATCTGTCAAATAAAAAACAAACAAACAAAGAAGGCTGTCCCTCCCCGGAGTGGAACGCTACCTCAGAGGGAGAAGGCATGTCTTCTGATGGCCTTTTGTGATCGGGTGGCTGTTGTGCCTAGGGTTCCTGAGACAGAAAACGGATTTGCCAGGGTAGCGATGTGAACCAGTGGGGTTTGAGCCACACAACAGGCACTGATCTGAGTGATTTATATGCATTCATCTGTGCGACCCTCAAGTTCCGCTATTATCCCATTTTCCAGGTAAGGCAATTCAAACATGGGTTAAGTGACTTGCTCAAGGTCGCAGCTGACGCAGCCAAGCCCAGGAATGGGGCTTGAACCCAGGCATCGCGGTCGCCTGGACAATCACTGGTTCCCTCTCGCTCTACTGAGTCCACCTCTCGGGGGTTTGCTGTGGCTGTGACACTGTGTGTGGCTGTGACACTGTGTGTGGCTGTGACACTGTGTGTGTGCATGCGGGGCGAGCCTCCCAAAGACGGTGGATTTGTGCACAGCCTGGCAGGCGAGGAGCTGGAAGAACAAGGCACGGGCCATCGGTGCTGCCGTCGAGTGGGAGAGAATTGGCCTTGGAATTGGAGCCTCTGGTTTCGTACTACTGAGGTGCTGGGAAATATTACTTATTTCATTTGGCTACTGAGATTTCATAAAACATGCATGCAGAAGGGCTCTGCAAAACATACGGTAGGATGGATCCTGAAGAATCCGGAACACTGGTCCACTGGCCATTAAGGGATGCCACAGACGTCTCGGAGATGACACGGTTACAGGACTTAGTGGTTTACCTAAGATTTGGGCGCAGTTCCGAATTTTTTACATCCTGCAGCTCAAGGATTCCTCCCCCTCAAGCGTGAAAGAGAGGCCTGAGGGCTTTCTTGTAATTTCAGATTTCCTGTGCCTTCGAGTTGCCTTCATATCAGGGCAACCAAACGTCTGGTTTGTGACCCCGATCGCAAGCAACAAAGCGATTCAAGAAGAAAGGGATCCCTTTGTTTATGTCACCACAGGCCGGCACAGCCCCTCAGAGCCCGTCCCTGAGACCGAAGGCACCTGGGTCCCGGGTGGGTGTCGCGTGTGTGCGTGGCTGCCACACCTCCGAGGCGCCACGCCTTCGTCGCGCCTGTCTCCAGCTGCGACCCGAGTGAGGGGCCCTGCGTGCGTCCCCCGAGTGTGCCGCCATGCTGTTGTGGTTGTGGTCACACCTCGTGGAAGAGCTAGAAGGCCATGGACATACGCAGAGGGTGGGGAGGCTGCCTTACCAGCAATGAGTTTAAAGTGTCCCTTACAGCTGGAAAAGGACACTATGGATAAGCTGCATCAAAACCCATAAAAAAATGTTTGCAGTGAGAAATAAAGGGCAATTTATCAGATCCTGGAGGATCATTCCCTGGTTATACGTGACACAACGGGCAATGGTTAAGCTCAAACGGTGGGCTAGCCTTTGGGCTGCGGAATGTTGGCACGTTACCTTCCTCCTCTTCCCCACATTGCTGCGAAGTGGGCGTTATATCTTCCTTGACAGACTCAGGCTAAGAGATATCCCCAAAGCCCAGAGCTGGTGACTGGAAGGATGTGTTTTTGTTTGTTTGAAGCAGGTTTCACGCTTAGCGTGGAGCCCAACGTGGGGCTTGAACTCACCGCCCTGAGATTAAGACCTGAGCTGAGATCAAGAGTGGGATGCTTAACCGACTGAGCCACCCGGGTGTCCCCTGGAAGGATGTGAAGATATGTAAGAGTTGTAGAGTCCCTGCTCTTTGCTCTACACCTGCTTGTCCGCCTTGAGTCTCAGGTGAGAAGCCTTGGGTAACCAGTTCTGGGGGATATCTCTAGCACGCAGTAACACTGTGGGTGGACAGCAGCAGATGACTCACCAGGTTCACAGGACAGCTTAGGGTATATCAGGGACCAGCCCCCTCTTTCAGTAGTAGAGACTTCTTAGTGCCAAGGCCTACTCCACCAAGAGGAGTTCCAGTCTTGTGTATGCTAACGGACAGAGAGTTTCTAAAAACGCACGGGTGTGATGTGATGGCTCAGAGTTTGTTGAGATTTCATATGTGAAACCCTGGTCCAAATTCTATATTCTCTGCAGTTTCTTCTCAGGTTGGCCCTTCCGATCACCATAATAGCCCTGGTTTGAACAGGAACGTCTATAGTCATCAACATGAAGGACAAATCCAGGCTGTGATGTTTTCCTTTTCGATGTTCTTACCTCCTTCTTAGGGAGTTCTTGATAGTACGCAATGTACAACGTTGCCAATTAAGTTATTAAAATTTTAAATGCTTCTAGCCATTACAGATTTCCAGGCACCCATTATGACATTTTAAGAGTAGGTCTGTCTACTTCAACGCAAGTGTGGTACTTAGAGAGCTCGAGTTACAGACACTTTGGGTATCAGAGGAACCAGGTTCAACATGGGCTGTAAAGGAAGAGGACAAATGGGGTTAGGCTATCATGAGTGGAGCCTGGGAAAACGGAGCAGAGGGAGCTGTCACGTGGACAGAGGCCTGCAGGCTGGGACGGCAGCACTGGGCATGAGCCCTCTTGTCCTGTCCTCTGACTTCCAGAGCCCTGGGCACAGACAGAGCTTGTGGCTCAGCTCTGTCCCCACCGAGTGAGGCAACCACCACCATCCGATTGGCATGGACCCTCACAGGGGCAACTCTTCTCCATCTCAGCCCTAGTTTGGTAAAACAACGGGATTATTTTACAGATCCCTCAGGTCGCGGAGGCAAAAGACAGAGGGCAGTCCAGAATTTTCTGCACTTTGAATTAGATTGACTAAATACATTACATTAGATTAGAAAACGTGTGACAAAACACCACTCTTCCCACGACTACAGGAACTCATAGCCAGTGAGGAAAACGGTCTGAAAGCCTTGCCACAGAAGGGTTACGGGCTTGTCTCTCTCTGGACGGTGGGTTATGAGTGTTGGTTTTTTGCTACTTTTGTTGGGCTACATTTTTTGATTTTCAGTCAAGACTCAAATTGCTTTTGTAATAACAACAGAAAGAAAATGGCGTGCACTTAATGAAAGAAATAATAAAATAACTTTTTGATATTCAGGTGGTTTTACTTTTGTTTTCTAGCATAAACAGTCTAGAATAAGAATAAACTGGCTGAAAATAAATTGGACTTACAAAACAAAAAGGCAGAGCAAAATCTTTAATTTTGGAAAAATTTAAAAAACTGAAACCTTGGGGTGCCTGGGTGGCTCAGTCGGTTAAGCATCCGCCTTTGGCTCAGGTCATGATCTCAGGGTTCGTGGGTTCAAGTCCCGCGTCCGGCTCTGTGCTGACAGCTCGGAGCCTGGAACCTGTTTTGGATTCTGTGTCTCCCTCTTTCTCTGCACCTCCCCCATTCATGCTCTGTCTCTCAAAAATGAATAAAAAACGTTAAAAAAAACCAAAAACAAAAACAAAAACCTTTCTAAATAGCTGCAGGAGAGTGTTATGGTGTGCCATACCACCAATGCTAAAAAAAAGTATCAAAACCTTTGATTTTTCAAAATTGTTAAATACTGCATAGATACACACAGCACTTGCTTAAGATGCAAAAGGTATATCGGCACAATAAATATCTATGTGCCTGTCACCCGATTTATAAAAATACAGTATTACCTTGATTTCTGAAGCTCCCTGGTTGCCCCTCCAGTCCCACCTACCTCCTGCTCCCCTGAAATAACTACTATCCTGAATTTTCTGTGTTTTTATCCCTCTGCTTTTCTTTGACGTTTTGTACCAATAAATATTATTGAATTTGTACATTTTTAGACTTTAAATAAATGGAATAATATTACATATATTCTTCAACAACTCACTAAGATTCATTCATGTTATTATTGTGACTGCAGATCTTTTCACAGTTGTATAATATTCCACTACGTGACTGTATGGATATACCACAGTTTATTTCTCCATTCCACCATTGGTTACTTTTTTTTTCTTTAACAAACAGTGCTGCTAAAAAGCTTCCCTAGGACTTGGAGTGCAGCGTCAGAGGATAGGTGTATCTTTAAAATTAATACGTAATGAATATTTGTAAACCACACATCTGATAAGAGTTAATATCCAAAATAAATAAGAAGCTCATACAACTCAATAGCAAAAGAACACATACTCCAATTTCAAAATGGGCAAAGAACCTGAACAGGTACTTAGCCTCATCAAAAAGACAAGAGGTTACAAGTGTTGGTGAGGATGTGGAGAAAAGAGAACCCTCATACACTGTTGGTGGGTTTGTAAGTTGGTGCAGCCACTGGGGAAAACAGTACGGAGGGTCCTCAAAAAACTAAAAATAGGACTACCACGTGAGTCAGTGATTCTACTTCTGGGTATAAACCCAAAGGAGAGGAAATCACTGTCCCGAAGAGGTACGTTCACCCCCCGTGTTCGTCGCTGCATTCTTCACAAAAGCAAAGACGTGAAGACAACCCAAGTGTCTGTCAGTAGATGAATGCATAAACATGCGGTGTAGATGCACGGTGGAAGGACATCCTACCATTTGAGGATGGACCCGGAGGACGTTATGCTAACTGCAATAAGTCGGAGAAAGAAATATTATCTGACCCCACTTACATGTGGAATCTGAAAAAAGCCAAACTCCTAGTAATAGAGGTCAGATGTGTGGTTGCCTGAGGCGGGGAGTCAGGGGTGGGGGGACTGGGTGAAGGTGGTCAAACTTGCCGTGACAAGATAAAAACCTCCTGAGCATGTAGCGTCCAGCGTGGTGACAATGGGTCGCAATACTCTATTGTACATCTGAAAGTTGCTAAGAGAGAGCTTAGGAGTTCTCATCACAAGCAAAAAAATCGTAACCATGTGAGGTGATGGATGTTATAGACCTATTGAGGTGATCGTTTCACAAAACATCCAACTATCAAATCATCATGCCATATGCATTAAACTTATAAATACTATGTCAATTTTATCTTTTTAAGTGTATTTATTTATTTTGAGGGAGAGAGAGAGAGAGAGAGAAAGCAGGGGAGGGACAGAGAAAGAGGAAGAAAGAGAATCCCAGGCAGGCTCCATGCTGTCAGTGCAGAGCCCGATGCGGGACTCGAACTCATGAACTGTGAGATCACGACCTGAGCTGAAATCAAGAGTTGGATGCTTCACCAACTGAGCCACCCAGGTGCTCTGTCAGTTATATTTTAGTAAAACTGGAAAAAAAAAAAAACCAAATTCATAGATAACACCACAATATGCTCCAAACACGCTGTGTGGACGTGTTACATACAGCCTGCGGTTATAAGCTTTTCCGTGTGGCCACATCCTCAGCATATTTGGATTTGTCAGACCTGAATTCGCGTCTCTGCCGATGGGGAAATACGGCCCCACCGTGGTTTACGCGTTCATGTCCTTGATGACCTGTACTGAGGTCGAACAACTGCTCATGTGTGAGTCTCACAGCTGTGTTTTCTCCTGTGCCGCCCACACCCCTGGCTCATTTGTCTGTTGAGCTGCGTGGCCGCCTTCTTCGAGATTTATGGGACCTCTCTGTACGTTACGGGCCTGCACACGCCTTCTTCCAGTTTCTGGCTGGGTCTTCCCACTTTCTCTGACATGTTTTAATTAACAGACGGTGCCAATTTTAATGCCATATAATTTATCAACTTCTTTTTCCGTGGTTTTCATTCTGGATCCGTCACTGCCCAACTGCCGTGAAGCTACTGGTTTATGTCTTCTCCTAAAAGTGTTATGGCTCTGTCTTTCTTAAGTTTTCAATCCACTTGAAACGGATTTATGCGTGTCACTTCCTATTTCATATGGAAATAGGCACCGAACTGTTAACGCAGTTCCTCCGGTCAGACAAGCACTTACACAGATCAGGTTCCATAACTTCACTTGATGAAAATGGATTTTGCCAACTTCTGGTGCCTGGTTTTTTTTCTAGTCCTTTTAGGTTATTTGAGACTTCTACTGTGCTAACCAACACAGGCAAGCTTCCCTTCCTTCTTTGTGTTTTCAAACATGTGTGTTGAGTATTTTCTGCGGCTCCAAGAGAAACACAAACAGCTTGATCGGAACAGAATCCGGCGGCAAGCCTCTGCAAATTGTTCTTCCAAATGGATTTCTCTCCACTAATCAAAACTCTAGAGGTGCACCTTTTCAAGCACCTGCAAGTTCACTAATCAGTATTACGAACTGACTTTCTTCTAGGTCATCTGTTGCAAAGATGAAGTCTAGTTCTCCCCCCAGAATCTGATGTGCCTGGCTCCGTCACTCCACTGACCCTCAGGAAATTCAGGGGCCTTTGACGGTTCCCTAGCCAGGAGGAGAGCTGAAATCACCTGCTTCGCTCTGTGGAATCAGACATGCTTCCACGAATATTTTTTCCATTTGTGAATGACATGGGGGGGGGGTGCGTGTGCGGGTGTGTGTGTCTGAGCATCTTCCTAGTATTTTATTTGTGCAGAAGCAGACTGGTATTTGGTTAAGATTTCAGGTCCCGGAGAAGGACTACTTGGGATCAAGTTCTTATTCCTCTACTAGACCTTTGTGACCTTGGGCAGGGAACGTCATCTCTTCACATCTTAGTTTCTCCAGCTAGACATGGACACCAGAATTGTTGCCATCCGTGGGGGGATGTGGTTGGGCCTGGAGAATCCCCGAAATGGCATAAGGGTGCACCCCCTCTCTCTCAGATCCCCCACATGGGCTGTGTCCCCAGCCCCCACGTCTTCTGCTCCCCCCGGAAGAGAACGCCTGCCTGCTCCTGTCTGATGGTGACGGGCTGCAGAGAATGGGGTCCAGTCTCTAAAGTACGTCATATGGGGCGTGTTTTGTTAGGGCTGAAACTGCTATGAGCTGCAACAAGGCTTTGCTGCCCATATATTCATGGCACTTAGGTCACCTTGTAATAACACAACACGGTAAATCAGTCGTGTGACACATGTGTCACATTCTTCCACGGCCACTTTGGGGGCTAGTCTCTTAGTTCTGTGGGTTCAGGCATGTTTTCATATTTTACTGTTGGAATTGTATTAGGGGGCACCTGGGTGGCTCAGTCGGTTAAGCATCTGACTTCGGCTCAGGTCATGATCTCATGGTTCGTGGGTTCGAGCCCCGGGTCAGGCTCTGTGCTGACAGCTGGGAGCCTGGACCCTGCTTCGGATTCTGTGTCTCCCTCTCTGCTTCTCCTCTGCTCATGCTCTATTTCTCTCTTTCTCAAAAAATAAATAAACCTTAAAAAATTACGTTAGGATGAAGACCCATTTATTCAAGTATGAGCTCACATGTGGGTTTCCTAAGCTAAATACTGACAAGTGGATTGCCAGACTATAATCATTTGCTCTCCCTTTTCGACAATCTTTATTTTAATGCATTGTAAGACCCAGACCAATCTGGGGGTTTCACATCAGTCGTTCCCTTCCTTAGTTTGTGAGTTAGAAGCAAGGGTGTCTTTAGGACGTGTGTGTCTTTGGACAAAGCACCCTCTTTGCTCCCGCTGCCTCTGTCATATCGCAAAACTCCAGGGACACCGTTCACTTTCTGTTCTATGTGTCCCATAGAAGTCCCCTTTGTGACAGAACATTTTTACAGGTGAGATGGGTTTAAAGGTCCACCTCTTTAAGACGAACTTTTCAATGGAGAGGGACAAAGCCACTTCTTTTGGTTTGGAAATTATAGGCATTTCGATGAACAGCACACACACACACAGACACACACATACACACACACACACACACACACACACACACACCCCACTGGTTAACGCTTCCTTTACATTTTGGCCTCCTAAGGTACTTTCCAAATAAAAGGCAATCCAGAGAGGAAACCTTGGGCCGTTTGCCTTGATTCACACTCTCCTACAGATTGCTCCCCGTACAGAGATAATGAGGTTACGTGCAATGATTGTATCTTATAAGTGTATAGTTTTATTCATTGTCCTCGGTGACCTGCCATCTGCCCTCAAGCATACAGGGCGCTCTTGTAACTTGGGAATCTTCAGGGATCACGAGACCTCCTCCTCCGCTTCCCCAGAGGGCACAGTGGGAAGGAACCCAGCCTATCACATGAAAATGGAAACATGGTATTACCGTGAACTGACTCCGCCCTGCTTTTTTCAGGGGTCCCGCAGCCACACACGGAAATAATCCCTTTGGAGAACAGCTTTTCTGTCCTTCGCACCTGTGAGGCCAAGACTGGCCGAATGTAGCAAATTTAACTTTTATCTCATAATTTCTTTCTACTGTATTTCTTACATTACTTTATCTTTTACTTTTTTCCCCCCCACCTCCCTCCTAAGTTCACCCTTTGCTCAGGACGTCGCAAGCCGAGTTCTACAAACCTTAAGATTCAGAACGAGATGTCTCACTTAACCAATTCGTCTTTGCTGCTTTCACAGCCTGCGTTTCGAATTGAAGAAGAAACTAGAAGGAAGGAAGGTTAGTGGGAAACTATTCCAGAAGAGCTGGAGGCTTTGAGGCCGAGACCCTTCATGCCTATGTGGTTGAATAGACTGTTTCCTGGCGAACGTGTTTAGTATCCGTTGAAAAGAGAGCTTCCCCCCAAAGGAGGATCAAAAGTCACTGCCCCAGGGGTTTCCTAGAGTTGAGCCTTGCCTTACCCGTGTCCCATGCTGGCACTGGCAGAAAGCCCCGAGTCCCTAATCACAGCAGGGGACGCCAGATCCGCAGCTCAAGGCCAAAACAAAACGAACACACAACCTTCACACAACCTTCTAGGAAAGACAGTGAGAGTTTTCCCCGTGCAGATTTAAGTACAGTTTTGGACTCGGCCTGGGGTGGTCACAGAAAACATGTAACGAGACCCTTTCACTGAGAGATTAAAAAACTGGAGGTCAGCCAAGTCAGGTGGCACGAAGGCCATTACGACGTCATCGAATGTGAAACCACCGCCCGCTTCTAGCGCTGCAGGACAAGGGCTCATCCCCCGCCGTCCGCGACTCGTGTTATTTCCACCTTCTGGCACGTGCCCTTGTGGTAAGCGCCTTCCTGCTGCGGTCCTGGCTTTATTTTAGGAGGCGGTTTCTGTAAACGCCGCGGAACCAGAGCTGAATATTGTCTCAGGCTGGTTCCCCAAGAAGCAGACAAGATTTGCTGGAGGAAATCTCCAGCAGGTGTGCTCGCGACCCCTGGAAGGAGGCACGGGGGGCAGACCGGGCGGAGGGCGAAGGTGGACGGCGGTGCAGCTGGGTCAGGGGCCTCGGCCAAGCTCCCTGGGTTCCCTGGAGTCGGGGAGGCTGGGACTTTGAGTTTCCACTAGACCCCTGGCTGCCGGCGGCTTCCAGGGCGGGGACAGGGCAGCTTCCTCTGGCTCCCCCCGTGGGCAGCCAGAACCAGTGCTGTGGTCGTGGGCTCCGGCAGCCGGCTGGCTGCAGCCTCCGGCCAGTCCCCGTCATGATCTGGTGATTCAGAGGCTCAGGGAAATGCCTTCGTCCAGGCTGCTGCAGGATTTGAATAACCAAGCTGAGCGGCCCTGTGGTTTGGGTTGCATTAGCTGTCCTGAGCGCAAAGGGATGAAATCAGGAAGTGTCTTCTTAAGGGAGAGCCAGATAGTGAGACTGAGCAGGGAAACCTGCATGTAGCGGGGCTGGACTCACGACCCCCAAGAGGGGCCTCTTTAAGCAAGACCCACCTCTGGGTCTCCCACCTCCTCCTGGAGGTTGGTTCCTGTTGGGTCGAGTTGTACTTCTGCACGCTGCCACCGGGCGGCAGTGTTGTGTAACCTTTAGCAGCAGGTGCTCCGGAGATCAGACCCCGTTTCCACCTTGTTCACGTCACCTAAACCGCGATCACCTCATCTAGAAAGCGGGGATAGTAATATCGCTTACTTTGCACGGCCGTTAGGAATATTGATTGAAATATACTTGTAAGCACCTAGATGAAATAGCTGGTCACTCAGGCCAGAGGGTGCTATGGAAAGCGGGTCCATCTTGAATGTGAGTGACAATCCTTAGCAGGTTTTCTTAAGAAAGATGCTGTCTTTTCTGTGACTGAAAGAGGTGGGAAGAGAGACGGAGTGGGTTGGATGATGGACGAAAATCCAGCTTGAGAATGGAGATAAACTGAAGAACAGCTACTTTTATTTTTTTATTTACTTTTATTAAAAAATGTTTAATGTCTATTTATTTGACAGAGAGAGAGAGAGAGAGCAGGGGAGGGGCTGAGAGAGACAGGGAGACACAGAATCAAAGCAGGCTCCAGGTTCCAAGCCGTCAGCACAGAGCCCGACCCGGGGCTCAAACCCACGAACCGGGAGGTCATGGCCTGAACTGAAGCCGGATGCTCAACCGACCGAGCCACCCAGGTGAACTAGAAAAGCTACATTTAGCCAACAATACATAGGAAACAAGCGGCACAGCGTCATTGACCTGGGGGCTGGGCAGAGGAACAGCATTTGCCTCGTGGGAGGTGTATGCTTTGGGACTGAATTGGGATAAACCAGGCTGAAGGTGTAGGTCGCGCCCTTGATGTCATGACCCATCGGACACCAGGCTCCCAGCGCCTGCACACCTCCGCCAATGAAAAAACATCCTGGCCTCAGGGCCAGGGTACGGAGGGTCCAGGCGTCAGAGACACAACTTGCGTGCTGCACCTACACAGACGTGACTCCATCTGCCGGAGCCACTTCTGTCCCCCTCGATGGTCAGCGAAGGCTGATCGTGTCACAACGACCCGATGCTTTTTTCTGTCCCGTCCCCTCTTCCCACCCTCCTGATGTCCTGGTGAGGGCCGCTCTCCCCTCTTACCGCAGGCGGGATTCACTCAGTACATCGTTTCTGTTTTCCCTCAGCGGTAACAGAAATAGAAGAGCCAGAGTAAGCTGGGAAGTTTCTGATGATGCAGAAAACCCTAGGGATCAAGGACCTTTTGGCCCTGCAGACGTCTGTCTGTGCGACTTGTCCCTTGTCAAGTTCAAAATTCGAGTCTCCAGAAGGACGGAGAAGCCTGGGGTTGCCTTTCGTAACACACAAATGGCGTGACAGATTATCACCATTAAAAATCCATTAATGCATGATTAATATGAATGTTGGGATTTAAATACCCGAATCACCATGCTGCTCCCTCTGTTCTTGTCTCAGCACAGGATGGTTCCTTCAGACGGGCTTCCCTGGGGGTGTTTAAAGGAGAACTTAGCGTCAGGAAGGATGATGGTTTTTATTTATGAAAAATAAATATTTTTCCGGCTGCCGTCACCCCCACCCTCACCGGCCATGTTGATAGCTGTTCGTGTGAATGGTATTGGCCAGATGTGGGGGCCCGAGGAGGAGGGCAGAGCTGCACAAGACCGTGGGGCTGGCGTCTCGCCCGCTGGGGGGGTGGGGTGGGCGGTGGAGACTTCACGCACGGGAGGGGTCAGGAGGCGAAGGTAAGAGAGGCCCAGATCGTCGCTGATCCCGGATTTGCTGAGGTTGGATTCGTCATCCTGCCCCTGGGTGGAAAAGGCCAGTGGGACCTTGTGACCGCACGCCTTGTGTTTTCTGGTGGCGGGGACGCTTGGTCCTCTGCAAACGGGGTTATTTTTTACACGCAGTACACGGGAATCACACATTTCACAAATTTGCATTGAAGTCTTAAGATAGTCTAGCCCCTGTGCCGATTTCCTTTTTTTACTTTTGTTTTTCAACAGAATGGATTCAGTTTCTGCCCCCCCAGGGTTTACATTTCGGTGAATAAGGTGGACAAGACATCAGGCCGCATAAATCGGTGCATCGATACGATGGCGGTGATGATGCTGATTATTGGTAACGGACTGCGTCTGCCGAGAGCCGTGGGCCCTCAGTCACTCGGCTCAGTGCTTTAAGCGCATCGACTCTGTCCGGTCGAGAGCACCTGCGTGGATTCGGTGCTCTAGGTTAACAGACTGGCCCCAGGTCGCACGGTCGGGGGTGCGGCAGGACGTTTCACGAGTGCGGCGTGCGGCCAGCACCCGGGTGCTTCTTTGCACGCCATTGCCGTTGGAGACGTCCCGGGTGCGTGCGGATGAACGGGAGGCGCAGTCAAGCCAGAGTGAGGCCGGCAGGATTTGAGCGAAACTCAAGGAGAGGAGTGGGAACTAGTGGGATGCAGGACGGTGAGATGGATGGAGGGGGCCACGTGGGCTCAGGGTGGCCTGGTGCTTAGTGCGCTGGGGTCCGGGGATGCGGGGAAAGGCCTGGGAGGAGGTGGCGGGGGGGAACAGAACGGCGACCACACTCCACAAACACACGTCCCGAGCTCGCGAAGAACAGGCGCTGAGAACTCGGGCAAACGTGTGGGATGCAAAGGCTGGGAAAGCGTCAGGGTCTCCTCTCAGGCTGACCTTTGCGTGGCCCGTGCTGACCTTTCCCTGCTCCGGGTCAGTGCGCGGTGAGCCGGCATGAGCAGGGCAAACCAGACGGAATCATGGAAGGAGGGAGGAGATGCGGAGGAAAAGGACAATTATGGAGCGACTCTTCCCTGGAAGGGTTTGCTAGGTCTCAACCTCGTCCTTCTTGAAACTCTGGCCTTCAGGGCCTCTGGAAGTCCCCCTGGCCTACGCTTCCTCCTGGGCCCGATGGCTTACTGTCCCAGCCACGGGGGCCTGTAGGCCCACCGTCTCCTCACTCGCTGGCCCCGTCCTGGCTCTCGCCCTGTTCTCCACCATCACCTGCCCCTGGAGTCATCATCAGGAGTCCGGGTCATGGGCTCCATTAAACACCTGCCTTTGCATACCTCACAGGGGCCCACCCCCAAGGACTCTCGCACCCCCCTTTCTCTGTAATGACCCCCCTCGTTATGGCTTTATAGCAGACACCTGCCGTGCTCGTGGGTGGCCATGGCCAACGTCTTTTACATACTTCGCATGTAGGAAGTTCACCTCCGCATTCAGAAGCCAAGCTCTCCAGCCCTGTCCCACGGGGGAAGCACACCCCCGGGGGGCGAAGGCTTGCCAGTCCCTTCCTTCCGAGGGAGGCCTGGTTTGGAGGTCACCAGGCGAGCCAGGCTCCACGCGGGGCTTCGGGCCGGCTGATGCAGCTGGTTTCAGACGGGTCTGGGTTTGGAGGACAGCAGCAATGACAAGATGGGATCCCTGCCCCGGAGGTGACGTCAGGACTCACAGGTCTCACGGCAGGCGGGTCTCCACATCCTGGGTGTGGCCGCAGAAGCGCTGAGCCCGCGTGGAGCTTTGCTGCCTGGTGTGGCGCGTCCTTGCAGGCGTGGGGGAGGGGAGGTGATGGAGGCACAGGGGTGGGTTTCCTCTGCCTTTGACTTGACTGCCCTTCAGCCTTCCCAGCGATCAGAGAGGTTCATAGTCCCTACTAAAGCTGCTTTGTATACGTGCACTAAATCATCCCGTTGCACACCTTTAAAAACATCACATGGTACCAAAAAAAATTTTTTTGTTTTAGATAAAACAAAACGTTGCCGAGCAGACCCTTGTTCGCAGCGGAATCTCCAACGGTTGGAGACTTTTGCCTCCTTCCCCGCTGGTGGAGAGTCGAGCTGAGTGCCAGGCTGCCTAGCGGTGAGGGGTGTGGTGGGCATCAGCTTCAAAGGGCGGGTTTACTTCTGTTTTACCGTCCCTCGAGGCTGTGTCACCTGGTGTCTCTGAGCCTGTGTTGTCCCTTTTAAGCCTCAGCCTCCCCAGCGGTTTCCCTACCAGTCGATTAGTGACAGTGCCCTTTATGCCACAGTGCCCCTGGCGGGGTCCCCAGGCTGTGACCCAGTGATCCAGCTGACGTGACTCAAGTCCTGCATAGCGCCTGGAAGTCTCTCAATAAAGAACGTCTGTCCGCATGCAGCGCGAGGCCCCGTCTTCCTGACCAGAGCGTGAAGCTCCGGTCTTGCCCACTGGGCGACTGGAGCGACTTCAAGGCCGTTTCTTTGTCACTCTCACCACCACCACGCCCTTGCAGCCAGCACAGCCTCTCTGTCCATCCCCCCTGCCCCCCCCCGCCGTGCACCCACCTCCCCGAAGTCCTCTTGTCTCTGTCCTTCGGGGAAGCATCTTGTTCATGTTTGTTTATTTATTTTGAAAGAGAGAGAGAGAATCACGAGCAGTCTCCACACTTTCAGCACAGAGCCCAACGCAGGGCTGATCCTATGAACCATGAGATCATGACCTGAGCCAGAATCAAGTCAGACACATAACCCACGAGCCACCCAGGCACCCCAACATTTTTATTTTTTTTTAAGTTTATTTATTTTGGGAGACAGCACATGCAGGCGCGCACACACACACACACACACACACACACACACACACCAGCAACGGAGGAGGAGCAGAGAGAGGGGGAGAGAGAGAATCTCAAGCTGGCTCCACACTGTCAGTGCAGAGTCTGACTCGGGGCTCAATCCCATGAACTGTGAGATCGTGACCTGGAACTGGATCAAGAGTCGGACGCTTAACCGACTGAGCCACCCAGGGGCCCAGGGGAAAGCATTTTCAAAGGATATCCACCCACAGTCTCTTTTAAGTCTGGAATCCAGGTTATCACCCCCCCCCCCCCCGGTAAAACTGTTATTTGTCACAGGAATATCACTACTATATACCTACTTCCGTAGCGTTGGTACTGATGGCTCACTTTGATTGAACGGCTGCTCCCCCCCAGACTCTAGTACACGGTCTGGACCTGCACGGACTCATCTGATTCCAACGGTATCCTTCAGTGCAGGTTGATAGCATTTTCCCTGCTTTACGGTCGAGGATGTAGACACTTTAGGGAGGCTGTGATTTCCCGGGTGAAACGCGTATATGTAAATGGCCGAAGCAGGATTTGCCTCTACGTCTGTCTGACTATATTGCTGTCGGCCTTAGGAGGCAGGTTGGCATGGCCTGAAATCCTTGGGGGATTCGGAAATCCTGGAGTGAGGATGGAGACCACCGCTCTCGCCCGGCAGGTGCCACACGGGGAAAACAGCGGGCGGGCTTCCTTTACACAGGGTGTGTATCAAACAGGAACCCTTCTGAGTATCGCTTCCTGAAGCAGTTTTCACTCCGGTCTTCTGCACCTCTGATTTTCTACCCCTGCCAGATCCTTCTCAGTGGCGTGAAAACACCTGCCATGTCTCCCTGGCTGGGAAAGCAAGCAGACCCAGAAAGGAGCCTCTCAACCCCACATCTCCCTCCTGCTTCCAGCACACTTGCTGGCCCCTTTGCAGTCCAAGCACTGGGTTTGCTGATCTCCTCCCTCATCTCTCTGCCTCTCCCTCAAGTTCGCCCTTGTTAACGGCACCCAGGGAGGCCACACTGCCAGTCTGGCATTTCTGTAGGCCTCGTCTTGCCTGGCGTATTCAGAAACGTGAGCGGCTTGGTCCCTTTATCTCAAGAACTGTCCCCTCTTAAGACCTCATCCTAAGACTGACAACAAACTGAGGGTTGATGGGGGGGGGGGGAGGGAAAAGAGGGTGGGGGATGGGCATTGAGGAGGGCACCTGCTGGGATGAGCACTGGGTGTTGTATGGAAACCAAGTCGACAATAAATTTCATATTAAAAAAAAAAAAGACCTCGTCCTGGTTTTCAAACCCTCCCAGAGGGAGTGCCCCCCCCCCACTTGGCTCTAACTCCTGCTATGCGTATGCTAATGACTCCCAAACTGGTCTCTCCAGACTAGCATTCTCCTGGGACTCTGCCTGCGCCCCTGAAAGGACGCCCTTGAAGCTCCGACAGATGTCTCAAGTTCACACTTCAAAACCCAAATTCCCAGACCCCCAACACACTCCACACCTGCTCCTCTGACATCCTTCTCGGTGCTCAGTCCAAACACCCAGGTGCTTCCCTTAACTCCTCTTGGACCCTCCACATCCACCCTCTCCGTAAGTCCCATCTGGTACAAATCAAACCTGTCTGACGCCCCATCGCTCCTTAGACTCGTCACCGGCACGCGCCCAGACCCGGGCACCCGCACCTGTCACCTGCGTCACAGCAGCCCGTGAACCGGCCTTGTGGCTTCCGTCCTGACCGCCCCTCGGCATATTCTCAGGCAGCCGGAGAGATGTGCTTGAAGACATGGGCCACGTCCACCGCGTGGAACCGTCTAATTCCAGAGAGCAAGTTGCTTACGGGGCCTTCGGGAGCTGGTCTAGCTCTTCCTCTCTGGCTTCCTCTCCATTCTTCCTTCCCCTTGTCCCCCCCCACCCACCCATCCACGCCGATTTTAACCCCCTGGAATGTTCTGGAAACACTCTTGACCAGGTGCCTGCACGTCCTGTCCTCTCTTCTGGAGCCGCGTTCCCTGTGAAGCCGTGGGCTTGCCTTCTTCTCCCCAGTCCTCTGCGTACATTTGGCTGTTCCCCTCTCCCGTCTCCATCTCTCTACGGTACCAACCGCACCCGTTGCTGTGCTGGCTGCCCATCCCCGCTACGCCTTCCTCGTGGGCTCAGTACCACCCAAGCTGTTTTTTAATACTTGTCTGTGTGTTTCTCGTCAGCTTCTCCTCCCGACAAAGACGCTCTGTGTGAGCTTACTTCTTCACGGTGCCAAGAATCATATCATATCTCTGGCATTTGTTAAATATTTGTTGCATTTAATGAAATGGGGCAACAAACCTCTCATCCAGGCTTGCGAAAACACGCAGGTGTCTGCCTGTCTGTGAGTGTGTATGCGTCTGAGCGACAGAAGCCAAACTTAAGGGTTGCAGACGATGTTATTCAGCTGCATCACCTAAACCACAGACCTCTGTTAACTCGCAAGTTCCAATTCCTTTCTGTTGTCGTTTCCTTCAGGGGCTGAAGCCCACGGAAGTCCTGAGCCCTTGGTGGCCGTGGCATGAAGGACCCAGCTCCCAGAGGAGTCTAGAATTTGTCTCGCTGCCATGGATCCAGTTATACACATGTAACTGCTGATGTTTTCTGGCCCCTCCTATCCCTCCTCCTGATAAATTCCCTGGGTTTGTACCATGGGCTGCCTGCCTCTGCTTCCCTGCTGGACATTCAGTCCTCCCAAGAGTGAGATTCTCCAAAGCTTAACTTGCCTGGCAAGTCCTTGACTCCCACCCCCTTACCCGCAGCCCGATTTCTTGTGCACCTGCTGCTAAGTAAGATGCTTCTGTGAGAGGTCAGATGGCTTGAAGTCTGGCCCCGATTTCCTCCTGACTCTGAGTTCTACATCCTGCCTACACTCTTGGTTTAAATCAGCATTACTTCCTGCCGCATCGGATCGTCCCTGTCACTGATACATCGTAAGCCAAACTCTACTTTTGCTCAGGGGGGCAATTGCACAGAAATCGAAATAGAGCGAGGGAGCAAGCTGTGCAGACGTTCCCGGCGAAGAGGGGTAAATGGTTTAGGCAAAGAAAAGAATGGCTAATGTTAGAATTTGAAGAGGGGTAGATATTGGGGCGGACGGGATCCTTTCACATTATAGTCAACAGCACCAACGTTTTTGCTTGTTTTGTTTGGTGCTTTGTTTCTGCTTTTTTTATACAGGGAATCATTTTACACTTTTTGCACACCCAAAAAAGGTAGATATCAATAGAAAGAGCACAAGGCCTGCATTCGGAAGCCTTCGACTTTATACCTTCCTACTTCCCCTTACTATCTGTGTGGCCTCGAGTATGTCACTGCACTTGAGACACCGAATTCAACCTGTAGCAACAGGGAGATGATAACAAATGAAACTGCTGTGTGTCAGGCACACCCCGCCGAATGCTTACACCCCCCGTTTTCCAAGCAACCCTGAAAGATGGAACTACTATCCCCACGTCAGAGGTGGACGGGTCGTTTTCCTCTGCGTCGGCCAGGCCCAGTGAAAGTGCTTTGTGAATGGTAAGCCACCTGCCAGTGGTCAGTCACACACGAGGCCAGGTTGGTTCCCCGCTTCCCAAACTAGCGCGTGCGCTCCTGAAATCACGACGCTGCCAGAGAGATCCGGATGCGCTTTCGTTGGGCGTGAATGTTACCGTTTGACAAGTATTTAAAAAACAGTTTTGGGGCGCCTGGGTGGTGCAGTCGGTTAAGCGTCCGACTTCAGCCAGGTCACGATCTCGCGGTCCGTGAGTTCGAGCCCCGCGTCAGGCTCTGGGCTGATGGCTCAGAGCCTGGAGCCTGTTTCCGATTCTGTGTCTCCCTCTCTCTCTGCCCCTCCCCCGTTCATGCTCTGTCTCTCTCTGTCCCAAAAATAAATAAAACGTTGAAAAAAAAAATTTAAAAAACAGTTTTTAAGGAGGCAGATCTTCTGGAGTACAATGCAAATTGTATATGTACAAGATGAAAACAAAACTTTGGAGAGACAGCGGGGCCTTTGTCTCCTTATACAGTATATAAAATGTCTCAGAATGTGATTGCTATTATGTAAGAGGCTTCTGCAAAGATGAAATTCTTAAGGAGAAGGGGGAAACAAACAAAAAAGGAACGCGAAGATGAAATTCTTAAGGAGAAGGGGGAAACAAACAAAAAACAAGGAACTGGAGGGGCGCCTGGGTGGCTCAGTCGGTTGGGCATCCGACTTCGGCTCAGGTCACGATCTCGCGGTCCATGAGTTCGAGCCCCGCGTCGGGCTCTGGGCTGATGGCTCAGGGCCTGGAGCCTGCTTCCGATTCTGTGTCTCCCTCTCTCTCTGCCCCTCCCCCGTTCATGCTCTGTCTCTCTCTGTCTCAAAAAATAAACGTTAAAAAAAATTAAAAAAAAAAATAAGGAACTGGATGTCTACATATTGTAGATCCTCCACAGATGTGAGCTCCTCTTCCTCCTTCGTCCCCAGGACTGGCGAGCTTCAATGGCTTTATCACTCCAAGGATTTCAAATGGGTGTGTTAATTTGAAAATAGTTCTGAGAAGAGTTTGCGTTCCCACTTAGGATCTGGACGCGTGGAAGGAGTTTTCCTGTCGTGAGCTGCCTGCGGGGAAAGCATCGCGAGGACACAGTGACGGGGACCATTTGGATGACTCACTGATGGGTCACTCAGGCTCCCTTAAGGCCCCACCTATTATTGCCGATTCATGACCATCCTTTCTTGTTCCGTGGCTTATGTCCTGTGGCCTATGTTCTGTGGCTTATGCCCCGTACGGTGTTGTTCTGGAAGTCACTAATTACTGGTGATGTCAAGCATCTTTTTTCTAATGTTCATCAGACCTTTGACTAAATTGCTCATTCATACCTTTTGCCCACTTTTCAGACAGACGGACTATCTTTCCTTATCGACAGGAGGTTCTCCATGCATTCTGAATTCAAAACATCTATTAGGTTTATACACTGCAGATATTTTCCCAGTTTGGGGCTTGTATGTTCACTCTGTTTAGTGCATCTCTATGTGTGTTTCTGTTTCCTCCCTCAAAGATTTCCATGTTGCGTGCAGGGAAATCCGACTAAGTGTTTCTCTCTGCTTCTCTTTTTGTGCCTGGAGTAAGAATCCTCCCCCACCTCGGGGTGTGAGAGTCTCCTGTGAATCCCTCAGGAGTGGTGCTGTTCTGATTTAGGGATTTGATCCACCTAGATACACATATCCACCTAGATACAGAGAAGGCTTTGGTATTATCTGTCCCCATATAGATTGCCACTTGTCCCATTCTTATAGTTTCCCGCTCTTTCCTTGTGATTTGTAATGTCACTGAATTATATACCATTTTCACGCATTTGTGGTTCTGTTACCCCATTCTGTACTAATTAGTTGATTTTTCTCTGTGTATGAGAGATATGATATGTAAACCACCATCATATTGCTTTAACTGTCACGTATTCATAGTAAGTGTTGATATCTAGTAGGGACAGTACTTCCCAATGAATATCTTAAACTTGCTTTGGGGTAGTTTTGTCCTTACTCCTTTAGGTAGGTCTTGGGCTCACCCTGATGAGCGCAAGGGGAAGCCCTTTGAAATTCTCCGTGGAGTTTACGGGTTACTTTGACAAGCTGCCATTTTCATTTTCCTGAATCTTTATTGGTTAAAAAGATCATACATATCCTTTTTTACTTAGATCTTCATATAAATCTTTCAATGACATTTTAAATTTTTTCTCTTTAAGGACTTTACAAATCTTTTGTTAGATGTCCTTAAGTATGCCGTAGTTTAGTTGTTACTGGAAATTGTACTTTTCTATTCCAGATTTTTTTATTTTCTTATTTCTTGAGTTTATTTATTTATTTTGAGAGAGAGGGAGAGAGAGAGAGAGATAGAGAGAGAGAGAGAGAAAGCACAAATGGGGGAGGGGCAGAGAGACAGGCAGTGCGAGGATCCCAAGCAGGCTTCAGGGCAGAGCCCGACGTGATGGGGGGCCTGAACCCACGAACTGTGAGATCATGACCTGAGCCAAAATCAAGAGTCAGACACATAGCCGACAGAGCCACCCAGGTGCCCCTCCAGATCTTTTTCTATTGGTGTCTTCCTGAAATAAAAAAAAACGCCATTTTTGAATATTTGTCTTAATGTCTAGAAACATGGCTGAGTTGTTATTTTTAATATTTTGGGTATTATTTTGGATATTACACACAGATAATAAAATTGCTGTGAGGTGGTCTGGGCTCCAGGACAGAAACGTCAATGGTACAACATAAGGAATCCGGAAGTGGACCCACTCGTATATGGACAACTGATCTTCAGTTGAGGGGAATCTGTTTTTAAAGTACCCGTAGATGATGTGCTATTGTCTAAGAACTCCAGAGGCCTTGCATGACCTCCGGGGAGTCCCTTTCACGGCAGTCCCGACCCTCTTTCTCAAGAAGCTGTTGCTTACATTTCAACAGGATCTCCTCTGCTGTACCGTAAACATTCTGCTTCATCTTCCCTTTAAAAAGATACTAACCACTTACCGTGCTTTACTTTGAAAGGAGAATTCTCTTGGGTGGTGTCACTCCGTGTGGGTCCCACAGTGGGGACCGGGAGAAACAGTGAGGAACTGTGTTACTTCCTGGCCTGGGCACCTCACTCCTGGGCAGCCGGGCAGGTGTGGGTGCGTTCTTCCCTGTGGGTTGAAGATCTCTTGTTCCCTGAGCGCCATGGCTACATCTGGCTTTATATCCAGATGAAAAACAGAGCAGGCCAGGGAGCATCCCCCCCAAGGACC
The DNA here is from genome assembly GCF_028749965.1 of Puma concolor. Lineage (NCBI taxonomy): Eukaryota > Metazoa > Chordata > Mammalia > Carnivora > Felidae > Puma > Puma concolor. The sequence goes on along the minus strand of NC_141683.1, from coordinate 3,939,161 downwards.
CCCCCCCCCCCCCCCCCCCCGCAAGGAGAGTCTCCAAATGCAGCAATTCCAGGGTTCTACACGCGACTTTGGTAGCAAAAGTCACAACACCTTATACATAATATTTGTGTGCATACCACGTGAACAGCATGGCTTCTCACACACGAACCTATAATGGGCGAGTGGCAAATGTAAGCAATGACGTGAGCACAGGGGCCACGCAGAACCACAGACACTTTATCAAAGCGGCCGTGTCCGGGAGTTTAGTTGCCTCGGCTGTCTGAAGTCAGAAGGTGTAGCTCTTGGACTTGGCCTCGAGGGGGCGGTAACGACACGTAAGAACCGACCCCACTGGCTTTTCTGATTCTGAGCCGAGGAATCTAAAAGTGTGGGCGGACCACAGGCTGACCACATTTAGGAACGTCTTTCGGTTTTTATCTCAAGAATTCATTTTCCCTGCTGGGGTAACACGCAATTTCCTCTGTTGAAGACTTTCTCCATTTTGCTGTAACAGTGATCCTAGGATCTTATTATCCCAACTCGGTAAAAGCGACCCAATCTGGGACTGGTGGGAGACAGGGATGTCTGGAGCTCTGTAGCCATAGAAGAAGTCAGCTAAGTTCCCATTTTATAAATCTAAAATTCCTTCCCGGGTCATCTTAGGCCTCCTTTGGGTGTGAACACTTATCTGTGATCCGTGCTGTTCTGAACTATTCTGGTAGAAAACCAGTGATTGTTGCGTTTCCTGTGGGTCTCACCTTTCAACCTTTGTGGAATGTTCTCTCTTTGTAGCCACTGCCCGTCTGCACTCGGACTGCTGAGTGCTGTCCTACTCACGCCCTCACCTCATGGAAGGTGGAGGAGAGCTGGACGGACCTTGCATGGAGGGAGAGTCAATAATCAGCAGATGGAACAGGCTTGTACAGAAAGAGAGATGAAGGTCACCGAAGCCTGGAAGTTCAGAGGAGATACCATCAGTGTCTGTGAAAGCCGTGGAAGATGAAAGGAGAAGGTTGAAAATGATAGATGAAATGGCGAATACAAACACGCACCCGAATGTTGAGGAAAATGAGATCCTTGGGACCCCAAATGCTTCCTTGGCACCGCATGTGTGAGAGGAAAAGGGCTGCCGTGCTGAGGGAGACCAGGAGGAGGATTCCCTCGGTCTCTCTTGAGTCTGTTGTCTCTCCCACACTATCCACGTGGAAGGGAGACTTGATCTGCATACCTCTCTGAGACACCTGTTTCGTGGAACTGACTTACCTTTGGAGGGTTAGTTTCCCTTCTTCCTAGAGCAGAGACCTCTCTGAATGGCCTGTGACAGAGCCCCGACCACTGTGTACTCTTTGAAAGGTAGTGACGGGGAACCCACCACCTCAGAAGACTGTTCGCTCTACTCTGAAACAGCTCTAATAATAAATCCTTAAACAGCTCTAATAATTAAACCCTTCTTCTTTTGAGTAAATTCAAAGTTAAAACTTTTTTTTTTTAATTTGATTTGAGACAGAGAGAGTGTGTGTGTGGACGGGGGAGAGGGACAGAGGAAGAGACAGAGAATCTTTTTTTTTTTCTTAAATTTTTTTTTCAACGTTTTTATTTATTTTTGGGACAGAGAGAGACAGAGCATGAACGGGGGAGGGGCAGAGAGAGAGAGGGAGACACAGAATCGGAAACAGACTTCAGGCTCTGAGCCATCAGCCCAGAGCCTGACGCGGGGCTCGAACTCACGGACCACGAGATCGTGACCTGGCTGAAGTCGGACGCTTAACCGACTGCGCCACCCAGGCGCCCCAAAGAGACAGAGAATCTTGAACAGACTCCACGTTCCGTACAAAGCCTGACATGGGGTTCGATCCCATGACTCTGGGATCATCACCTCAGCCAAAATCAAGAGTCGGACACTCAACCGACTGAGTCATCCAGGTGCCCCATCAATGTGAAGCTTAACTCCGAAGGTTGCCTTGTTATTTTTAACCCAGAACTACTCACTTCTATCAGAAACAACATCCAATAACCTTTTGCCCCTTCTGTCTGAGAGTATCTCAGGTAATTGAACAGGACCATATTGGTACATGGTATCTAAAAAAATTATCACTGGACTTTGGGTTTTCATGATGCAACATAAGTTGGCCATCGACCTGGGGGACCCAAGGTGCCTATTATGGCGCCCTTGGTGAGCAGCGAGCCCATCACCCACCCGTCCGTCCACCTCTCCTTCCAGTAAATATCCATTGAGCTGCTAATAGTTAATGGGAACTCTTTTCAGTTCTGGTGAGAAAATACGGAGTTGTAAACAAATGCAAGTTTTGGAAACTTACGCTCTAATGAGGGAGGTAAGTCTTTTTCTAACTAATGAAAGTTAATGAATTAGTAAGTTGAGATAAGAGCTCTCAATGAAGGAGATGGTCATTGGGGAGCATGTGTCAAGGGAACATAACAAAAGCCAGGAGGAGGTGTAGACTGGGAGGGGGTGTCAGATGAGGAGAAGGTGTCAGATGAAGCTTCTCGTGAAACGTGACCCTTCAGTTCAACTCTGAGAAATAAATAAGAGTGGACAGCGTCTTCAGTAGAGGGAACACCGTGTGACAAAGCCTTGTGGCAGAAGTCATTGGCTTACTTGAGGACCTGAGAGAAAACCTGTGTGGCTGGAGCACAGAGAGTCACCAGAGGGTGGTTGAGATATCCTTTGAGAGACAGACAAGGTAAGGCTGTGTGGAGCATGATTAGAATTCTCCTTGTTTTAAGAGAAATCAGAAGTGATCAAAAGGGGAATGATACCAGATTTGCACTTTGGATTGATCCCTCTGGATATCATGGGGGAAAAAATGTGACGGGCCAGTTTGACTTTGGGAACAACAACTGGAAGTCAGGAAGAGCTATCATGAAGTGGAAATGGAGGGAAATACACTGAACTGAAAGAAACTTGGGAAGAGGGATTAGGATTCGGTGACACATTGGAAATGAAAGGCTAAGGAACAGTCGCTGTCAGGGAGGGTGCTTTGGTTTCATTCAAATAACTAGGTTTTCCAGCGTGAAAAATACACATGCTGCAGTGGCTTTGGGCAGCCAATTCTTTTTTGTAAAAGTTTGCATACAGAGCTAAAAGATAAACTCACTCTGAACAAAAAATAATTATAATATCAAAATGTTATTGACACAGTGGTTTCCTGGAAGTGAATGGTGCCTTGCTTGTGTTTGATGTGGACCAATGTCCCAGAACACATTATTGGAAAAGCTGGTGAAACATCAAAGATCCATGAGTTTCAAGCTCAGCCCCTTGGAACAATTCTAAATGGGCTGTTTGCAGTCCTGAATATATATATATATATATATATATATATATATATATACACACACACACACACCCACACACATATATATATTATATATGTATTATATATTATATATTATATTATATATATTATATATGTATAATATATACGTATATATACACATATATATTTTATATTGCTTACTAAGACTAGCTTATTCTCCACCAGGAGCTTGGAGAAGACTTAGAAATTATTCATTTCCAACTTTCTTTAGAGAGAAGAAAACAACAACAGCAGCAGCAACAAAAAACCTCAAAACTAAAGAGCTGCATGGTGAATGTGCTAAAACCAAAATACATTAAAGTGTTTTTATTCTCGAAAAGCCTATCACAATCCCATTTCAATTCTCCTCCATCCTTGCAGCTTTTGAAAGAGGGATTACTTCAGACACAAATCGTGTCTGCCCTCTAGATTATTTTTGCACTTTATACAAAGGATCTGTATTTAAGGCTACTAGTTTTGTGAATACACAATCAGTGTAGTTGAGTGATAAGCCAGATTAACTGACCTGGAAGACGAGTTGGTGGAGCAAGCTAATGAGCTGTGAGGCAAAGGAGAAGAAGAAGAAGGGGCATAGCTCAATTGGTTAAGCATCTGACTTCGACTCAGGTCATGATCTCACGGTTGGTGAGTTGGAGCCTCCCGTCAGGCTCTGTGCTGTCGGTGCAGAGCCCACTTGAGATCCTCTTTCTCCCTCTGTCTCTGCCCCTCCCCCACTTCTTCTCTCTCTCTTCCTCTCCCTATGTGTGTCTCTCTCAAAATAAATAAACTTTAGAAGAAGAAGAAGGAGAAGAAGAAGAAGGAGGAGGAGGAGGAGGAGGAGGAGGAAAAGAAGGAGGAAGAGAAGGAGAAGAAGAAGAAGGAGGAGGAGGAGGAGGAAAAGAAGGAGGAGGATTAGGAGAAGAAGAAGAAGAAGAAGAAGAAGAAGAAGGAGGAGGAGGAAAAGAAGGAGGAAGAGAAGGAGAAGAAGAAGAAGAAGAACAAGAAGAAGAACAAGAAGAAGAACAAGAAGAAAAAGAAGAAAAATAAAAAGAAGGAGGAGGAGGAGAAGGAGGAGGAGAAGAAGGAGGACAAGAAGGAGGAGGAGGAGGAGAGAGTCTGTAAGGAGAGCCCTAGAAGTGAAGACAAATGAAGTGTTTGTCTCTGAGCCTCAGAGGGACTGGCCATGTCTGCTTCCCTGGTCTAGGGTTGGACCTGAAGGACCACAAGGAGGGATCCCACTCACTCCACCTCCATGAACCTTAGATGAGCCCTGCTGTCTTGGGGTTAGTTGCAGAGGAACCAATAGGGCGAATCTGTCCTGGAGAATTCAGGCCAAAAATGACCTTGGTTAACAAGGTAATAGCCTCCATTCCAGTTTGGAGCCTTCAATCTGGCCAACCACCCGCAAACATGCATTCATTTAGTCCATTAAATTAAACCTAAAGAACCATCAATCTTTTATGTAACCGATCAACACCCTGCTCCCTTTTGACCTGTACTTGATTGTGACTGTTTCTTGTCCGTGATTCCTATAGGAATGGCAAACTTTCCCCTTCTTCCTTTCTATGTTCTTTGGCTGATCTAATAATTACATTGCCATGAGACAGGTGAATAGGAGAAAAACTTAATTTTGTGTGTACTGGGGCCCCATAAAAAAATATGAGACTCTGAGATAGTCAAGCACATGAGGCTTATAATGCCATCTTGAGCTAAGGAGAAGGGGACAGGGCTTCAGGGGGAGCAAGGCAATTCATGGGGAGATGAGAAGACCCACTGTTTGGTTCACACGTGTTTGCCCTGCCATGCCGCTACACCTGTCTTTTATAAAAAGTTGTCTTGGGGAATAGCTCTTTTCTTGGCATAGGCTCCCATGGAAAAATATTTTTCATAGTTAAAGGAGACGCAAAAAGCTTTTCTGGAGTCTTGTGGGTCTTAATTGCCTTCAGCTCAACATAACCTATGTGTCAAAGTGGTACATTTTGGGGTGACTTTTTCTGCTCTCTTCGTTCTTCACTCTTGGACTAGATTTTGCACCATCTGCTCGTGTCTCTCCTGGAATGGCTGCTTCAGGTGACTCTCCTCCAACCGGGGGATCTCCTTTCCGCTGCCTGCTTTGGTTACTGGCCCTGGAGAAACCCCAGCTTCTCCAGCTGTCAGTTATCGGCCCACAGGCCCTCCTGGCCTCCCAAAGGAGGGCAGCTGACAGACACAGGAGGCCATCATTCTTAGTAAGACAGTTATATCTACCCGAATTTGCTAACATCTATTACATACACACCTGCCACTGTCAAAGCTGGATTTTTTTCTTATACAGACCTATGATGGTTCATCTTACATTTTTTAGACTTTCTAACGGTGCAGGGCCGATACACATTTAGTAGAAGCTGTACTTCGAGTTTTCAATCTGGGTCTTTTCCCAGGCTAGCGACGTGTAGAAGATACTCTCTCGTGATGCTGGGCAGTGGCCATGGCTCTCGGGGAGCCGTGTGATCCCCAGGGTCAGCAAGCTACACACTGACAACCGTTCTGCCCTGTAAAACCTTTCTATTTTTCACATTCAGTACGGGATTCAATAAATCACGTGAGATACTTCAACGCCTTACAATCAAATGAGCTTTATGTTGGATGATTTTACCCAACTCTAGGCTCATCGTTCAGTGTTCGGGGCACGATTAAGGTAAGTGAGGCTAAACTGTGATGTATGAAATGAATTTTTAACTTCTGGTGGGTTCATCGGGATGTAACCCCATCACAAGCCAAGGGAGATCTGTCTTTCCTTCTGGAGGCTGTTGCTGGCACTTCTGGTATCTGATTGATGTGGCATTTCTTAATCAGATGAGCAAAGGTTGGGCGTTGATTTATTTTTGCAGAAAACAGAAGAGTCATATATTATTTGACCCAAATGACAGAGCGGGAAGCATGGAAGCATTGATGCTTGGAAAACAGAACACAGTCAAACGTGAGGAAGGGGATATATCTTAACTTATGTTCTTTGAGCTGTCAAAAACGAGCAAAAGTACAGCTGAACTCTGGAGTTCACAATTTCGTTAAGGTGAGAGTTGCATGGAAAGTCACTCCTCCAAGGGGATGTATTTTGCATTTACTTTCACAAAGCTGGACAGGTCGTCTTGTACCCCTGCATCTCACGGACCTTAGGGATCTCTCTTCTCCAAAATGCATATCTTACATACACAGTCAAGAGGACGTGGCTTTCTCACAAGGCAGAGACACACATGGAGGTGCCCATACAGCCCCACAGGGTTCATTGGAGACACTGCACGTCTAATGCAGTTTGCCCAAAGTTGGGAAAAGTATTCTGACAGATATACATATAAAAGTAGGCACAGACCAAGACATTTTGAGGACGCATTTCTCAGAGTCAATCCAGCCATCCCTGCGTCTACCATAGTCCAGGGAAACTGAGTCAGGATAAGTCCCCTTCCTCTTCCTGTCCTTTGTCTGTCCTTTGCCACCAGTTGGCCTTCTTCCCCATGCCCCAGCATTGTTTGCACAGGCCCCTGCCTCCCTTTGTAAGAGTGGCAGTGCAGACAGGAGACAGTGGCACGTGCCCTTGTTAAGCAGGAGTGTGTATCTCAGGCCAGACATAACTCAAAGAGAGAGATCCGAGAGTGAAAAATGAACTAGAAGGAAGGGAAGAGATCATTTTATGAGAAGAGAAGAAGGGTGCACTTTATGAGGACAGAGGCACTGTAAGCAGAGAAGGAGCGACTGATAAGCGGCTTCACAGACTGTATTTTTGCTTCATGCAGGTTATTAAGGGAAAAAAATTGAAATGAAAAGGATCAATTCAGATCAACTGCTCTAAACAGCATTTAATTGAAGAATATCTAACACAGCCTCTTCAACCAGACTGTGAGTTGCCCAAGAACAGCAGGGCTCAGGCTCCCCCCACCACTTCTAGATTAGCCAGGAGGGGGCCACTGCTGGAAAAATAACTCCAAAACCACAACATATTATCACAATAAAAGTTGATTTCTCATTCAGCGCAGCCCCATATATCAGTTTTAGTTTGGGGTAAGGATAGAACTTTGCTCCGTGTGGACATTCAGGGAGATTGTTGTTTTTCAGTAAATGCCTTTGAATGAATAAAATGGTTAATAGAAAATATTTACTACATACGGTTACACACGTCAGATAACCCAGAGTTATAATTAACCGAATTCCCAGAGCAAATATGAAAGGCTCGTAGCATAAAAACATTCTCAACCTCACCAATAATCTGTGACACAATTAAATAACGAATAAGAGGACTCTGATCCTAGTTAGAATGTAGAAAAGTTAGAAAAAGTCTTGCTCCCACCCTTACAATAACAAATTTAAGTGGATAATCTACGAAAACCACAACTCTTTCTAAACCCATTAGAGAACTAAGGCTGCAGAGCAAGCATCTAATGAAAAATCTAAGGAAAGAGAGAGGACCCCTCCAAGGAGAGAAAAGCACTTGCTTATGTGGGAGCAGATGACAGACACTAAGTTCCCCACATGAAAGAAGAATTCAGCTAAAAGTTTTAATGGATTTCTCAAGGCTAATGTTGGACTAGCATAAAAGTGTAGAGTCCCTGGGAGTCTCAGCCACAAGGAGAGTTTGTGCGTACTTGTAGGTACTTCTCGGTGGGCCTCATTGGATGGTTATGAGAAAGACTGGAGATGGGGAGACTAACCATTGTGGGGCAGACATGAAGCTCTGTCTGGAACCTTCCTTAGAGAACAATAACCAACCAACCAAATAAAAAAAAAAACACAAAACCAACCAACCAAAAAAAAAAAAAAAAACCCTCTAGTGGAAGAGAAGCAAATTCTGCCGTCTTTAGGACTCAGAGGAAGACCTATTAAAACGGAGGGAGGGAAGAAAAAGTTGTTCTACTCTTGGAGAAAGGGTAGAAATAGGTTCTGGGAGCAGAATGTAAAGCAGAATGCAAATTCTACACGTGAGGGAGGGACGGGATCAGAGGTGACAATCTCACCCGTAAGATGTAGGACAAAATGCCTACCAAAGACTGAATGATGCTGAGTCAGAACAACAGGAGCTCCCCCATCACTCCTCCTACCACCTGCTGCCGACTGCCAAGACAAATAAGTACCAAACAACAAATCACAGCAGTTCGTTGCTAGGGGATGATCAACAGTACATAAAAAATATCTTCTTAGGTTCAGGTGTGAAGGGAAGACCTTAAGATAATGGTATAGATAGCACTAGAAGAATTTCAAAGCATGCGGTGCCCTGAGAGTAAATAGCACCAATAAATCTCAAACCCATCTCTACTCCTGAGCAGATCAATTCAACAAGCATGGTAAGATCATCCATGCTCACTTCGAGGTATAAAGACTCTCTGCCTCAGTCTCCACCATCACAGATGGCTTTCAATAAAATTTGTGAGGCATGCAATGAAGTAGAAGGAAAAAAAATCTGTCAAGAGACTAATCAATCAACAGAAATAAAATGTTGAAACTATCAGGTAGGGTATTTAAAACAGATGGACAACAAGCATCTTTAGGTGAGCAATTTCAGGAGAAAAATGTAAACAAGGAGAAAGAATGAAATGGAAATACTAGAAATGAAAAATACAGTTGTAGGGATGAGGGAAGTCTACGACAGTATCATCAGTAGACTTGACACAACCCAGGAGGAGATAGATTAACAAAATGGAAACACAAAAGAGAAAACACTGAAAAGATTGGAATATCCAGGAGATATGGGACAATAGCAAGTAGTTTAAAATACTCATAATTGGAATCCCAGAAAGAGAACAGAGAGAGATTGAGGCATGAGGAGTATTTGAAAAGAGACAATGGCAAAGAATTTTTCAAAACTAATTATAGACAAATAACCACAGACCCAAGAATCTCAGAGAACATCAGGCAGGGTAATAGACTTTTGGCAAAAGTATAAAGCAAATAAGTCATGGAGATGAAAAATGCAGCATAGAGAGTATAAGTCGATAATATAGTCATCATGCAGTATGGTGACAGATGGTTACCTCACTCATGGTGAGCATCCAGCAAGGTATAGAATTGCTGAGCCAATATATTGTCCATCCAAAACGAGTATAACATCATATGTCAATTATACTTTAATAATGAATTTAACTTTTTTAAAAAAGAGTGGTTAGGAGCTTGGAATTGGGGGAAGAGTTGACACTGTGTCCTATCTATTGATTTTGTACTGGTAAGACACTTGCACGCATTGGTAAAAACCCAAAGAACTTTGCACTAGCAACTAAAGTTTACTGTATGAATATTATACCTTAATTAAAAAAATGGAAGATAGGTACTACATAGGAAGATAAAATTGTGGAGGTTTTTAAAGACTCTTTTGATTGTGATTTTTGATTCTTCTGGAATAAGCAGCCATTTTTTTATACTAAATAAGATGAAACTTTTTGTAATGTTTGTTTATTTTTGAGAGAGAGAGAGAGAAAGAGGGGGGAGGGGCAGAGAGAGAGGGAGACCTAGCGCAGAGCCTGACAGAGCCTGATGCCGGGCTTGAATCCACGAACTGCGAGATCATGACCTCAGTTGGACGTTTAACTGACTGAGCCATCCAGGCACCCCACGATGAAACTCTTTTTAAAAAAGAACCACAAACCTGGATCAAGGATTTTATTTTTTTTAATTTTTTTAATGTTTATTTATTTTTTAGACAAAGAGACACAGAGCGTGAACGGGGGAGGGTCAGAGAGAGGGAGACACAGAATCTGAAACAGGCTCCAGGCTCAGAGCTATGAGCACGGAGCCCAACATGGGGCTCGAACTCACAAACTGTGAGATCATGACATAGACTCTTACATAAGAGGAAGAAGGTGAAGACGATGAGTATGTAGCTCAGAATACAAACATTATTTCTGTGTGAAGCCATCCTGATCCTTAGGGTCCATAGATCAGGTCGGAGGTGGAGGAAGTTTCAGCAGTTGGCGACATCTTCTCTGCATGACATCCGTTCCCCAACTAGCTGAGCGGCGTTATGATCTTGATGACTTCCCTCAATCTCTCTTCAGTGAAAACTTCAGTTTTCACATCGCAGATGGAAAAATGGGATTCTAGAACTTCTAACTTCCTTCCAACTCTGATTTTCCCCAAATGCCCAAAATGATATGAATGCTATTAGGTTGGCATTGTGCAGGATTTTTTTTTAAGTATACACATTACTCTTGGCATCTAAGCCTCCCAGAATAAAAGACGCGCATTCAGAAACGAAGCCGTACAGGGGAGAACCACTCATTATCTTCCCATGGACCTGGGTCCCAAACCATAAAGGCAGACCTGCAACGCCCCTTTTCCTAGATCAGTTGCACACGAACAGCCTCGGCCCTTCGCGGAGGGAGACACCTCATGCCATTCTTCTCAACTTCCGCCTGATCCTCGCTCCCCTCCCCCTAACACGCCTACCCCAACCGGGACCACGGCCTGATTCTCCATCAGGGACGGCGACTGACCACCCGAGTATCATTTGGGATGTGATTTCACCTTTCTCTTCCCTGTTTTTCTCACGTTAGGAGAGTGAAAAGGCGAAAACTCTCAACCATCTAGAGCTAGGCTGGAGATTAAGTGACACAAAATAATTGCAAAGCACCAGGAAGCGAGTATGTGATCAAGAAATCGATTGTAAACGTCCGGTTTTGGATACCTCCTTCCTGCCATTGAACTCCACAGTACGCGAATGATTCTTCAGCGCTTGCCTGAAGCGAGCGGGTCTCTGCCCGAGGCAACTTCCCGCTGGAATCCACGCAGGGGCAGCACGAGAGCCAGGAAACATGGCTGGAGAGCCACCAAGCTGTTGGGCCTTGAGTAAAGGAGCTCAACCAGGCAAGCCGCATCACACGGGGCTAGAACCACATGCAACACGTTCGTGTCTTGCTGCAGATTGCCCGGAGGTGACTTATTTGGCGGAACAATTAGGCGTTATGCCCGCTCAGGGGCACCAGTTCTGAATCGACTCCCATCCTTCTGAGCTACAGCAATCCTTTCCTGGGAAAACAGGGCTTAGCAACTGCAGCGCAGAGAATTTCTGTGCTGACGTGCACCCTCAGCAGGGTGTCTCTGAGCAGGGCACAGCCCGTTCAACATGCCTGTTCTTGACCCCAGCCTTCCTTTGTCAAGGTCGCACCCAAACCACAAATGCAAATATTGCTTGGGGCCTGTGTGCTCCAACCTGACCTGCAAGTCACACGTTTGCTTTTGTTTTTTCGTATTATTTTCTTTTCTTTTCCTCTTTATTTTTTTAATTTAAATCCAAATTACTTAATATCTAGTGTAGTAAAGGTTTCAGGAGTAGAACTGAGTGATTCATCACTTAACATACAACACCCAGTGCTCACCCCAACAAGTGCCCTCCCTTAATGTCCATCACCCATTTAGGCCACCCTCCCCCCCCAACTCCCATCCAGCAACGCTCAGTTTGTTTCTGTATTTAAGAGTCTTTTATGGTTTGCCTCCCTCTCTGTAAATGATTCACTTGTAAGCAACGCACCAAATGAATTAGGCTTCTATTGTAGCACTCCTTTAGCAAAAAAAGTTTATTATTTTTTCCCAAATTATAAAAATTATACATGCAAAATATGGCATTAGGGTGGCACAGAAAAATATAAAAAGAAAATAAAAGTATCCATTAACACTCTATTTCCTAGAATTAACAGCTGGTATACCTATCACTGAATTTCTATCATGTACATATATAGCTTTTCTGTATTTGGATTTTATTTCCATGTGCATCGTTAATGGCATCCAGGTTTTTGGAAGGACATTATGCTGGGGTTTTCATATACAAATCAGGGTTGAGTTGTTGTTTCTTGTTTTTCCTGGGCTTGATGACCTTGAAGAAGAAAGAAATGAAGTTAGAGCAGGTGAGATGTAGCTAATTCTGACTTTCTCTCTGCACTGACACTGTCCTCCAACCACCAGTTGCATCCCATTCTCATAAGGTTCTTCTCACTCTCCCCTGTCCCCTTCAATGAATTCCTGTCCTTTGAGTCACCTCCCATATTGGTTGAGACCCTAAAATGAGATAGTCACTCACCCACAGCATGAGTGCACGTGGAAGGGCAGGAGAGAGAGGAAGGAGCAGGTGTACTCAATGCCAAGAGTTGAAGGGATGGTTCTCACGGGGAAGACAGGTGGGAGGAGGGTGTGAGTCTGGAATGGAAAGGCTGGAAGGTTTGAAAGACTCAGAACTGGAGATATCTAAGAGTCTGGGCCTTGCTGTGGGTCTGGATGTGTCAATCTTTGATCTATTTCACTCTGGTACTAGCCTTTGAGGGTCTTCCCACAATCTCACGTGGACAAAGAGTGTGGACTTAGTCCTGGAGGACCAATACTCTCTGTCTGTGTAGACCAGTCTGTGTATCTCATTAAAGGCAAGTTACTTTGTGTTGAGGTACTCAGGGGCCCTCTTGATCATTTAGGTCTGGTGTGAGCTCTGTTTGCCTTCCTCTGGGATAGATGGCATTTCCCCCATATTAAAAGTGATGAACCTGAAGTTTCTGGTGCTTAACTTCACCAGCAGTTAGAAAATCACAGAGCTAGGTTTTGAAAGAAATCGGCCTTAATGAAGCCCAAATTTACTACATAATCTCCCTGCTTTGATACATTCAACTAATTTTGTAATATTTAGCTAGGTATTATATCCTTTGAAGGCTTCTCTGGGGTTTCTCTCTCCAACACAATTCAAAACCTCCTTCTTTAAAGAAAGAAAGAATGATAGAAAGGGCAGTCATAAGTCTTCCACATTGGAAGAATGCTATTCCCCAGAAGTCCCCACCTTGATGAAGCTGTGAGTTACAGATCTCAGCTGTCTTGGATCCCCACTTAGTTCAAAGCAGATGAGTGTGAGTTTATCGCCTTCCTCACAGTTGACTTTGGTCAGTCGTCCATACACCAAGACGTCCATCGTCCCCGTATCATCTTGTATTTCATACAAAGTGATGCATTGATCCAACACCATTTTCTGCAAAAAAAAAATCAGCATGCTCCTCCTCAGAACTGGATCAGGTTCCACGTCCATGAGAAACACAGGGTGTGGGTGGAAACTTTTGTCTCCGACAGGTTAATATGAACTGGAGGTCCGGAAGGAGGCATAGCACATAGCTTAAGATGTTTTGTTCAGAGGATTCTCCTTATGAGTCAGAAGGATTGCCACTAATTCTCATTAAGTGGATTATGTCATTTCAGTCTGTACTTCTTTCCTGTCCATTCTCTACTCCCTCTTCCCAATCTGCCCAAATCCAGAATCTCGATCATCTAGTCCCATTGTTCTAGGTTCCTTCTCTCTCACTGTACTCATTAATTCTGCAAATGCACCTGTGTGCACAGCCACTTACACAGAGGGCACAGGAGACAACACAGGTAGAAGGAAAAAGCTGCATTTCAGGGCAGAATCATCTGTCGATTTCCTACTCTGGTTGTCACAACCAGCATCCAAGTTTGGGAGGGCAATTCTTTATTCACAATCAAGTTAAGCTGTCACTGAAAGGGATGAGACAGAACTCAAACAAAATCATAAGGATATGTGTACTGATAGAAAGTCTGCACTGTTCTGGGCCAGAGTACCTGTGAATGGATCATAGCATCTGCCAAAAACCAAGGATTTGGGGAAATCTCTTTCCGTAGAACTTACATGGCATTGCCTTCGGAAGAGGAATGTGAAGAGTTTTTCTAGCCCTTATCCTGAAGTGGGAAGGTTCTACCCAACTACCCTGGTCATTGGAGCCTTGAGTTCCTGTGTTTCAGAAGTGAACCAAACTCCACTTGGCAAGTTCAGACCTTTAAATTCGGGGGTTATAGATGAAACAGTACAAAACAATGGTGTGGGCTTACCTTATGCACCTGATACGCCCCACTCACAAATGTTCCTGGCTCTTCCGAGCAAAGCTCCTTGATTTTAGGAGTTGCATTTGCATTTTGGATCAGTCTGCTTGAGACCTCCATCTTTCGGTCAGCACTGACATCAGACACAGAAGAGACATCGTACACCTCCAGGAACCCGTTGCGGCCAATATAATCTGCTAAGGTGATGACTCTCTTTGGTATGAACTTGTCCTTCAGGCCGACATGAAAAACCTTCACTCGAAAGAACTGGCTCTCAGTAACCACAGTGGCATGAAACATCTTTCTCTCCTCGTCTGTGATGTCATATGCGAATGGCTCTGTGGCTTTCAGCACCATCACTTCCTTGGCGCATGTCTGTAAACCCTCTTCTCTGGAAGCTTTTGTAGGTACAGACTTCAATCTTGGTTTCTACTTGGAAGTACACATCAGAAAGTGGCCCAGTTAAGAAAGGGAATACACAGTCCTTTCTAGTGACAGCCACCTTAAGCTTAATGTCGAGCCTCCAGAAAGGCTCAGATTGGATGCATTTGGGGGAAAAAAATGAGCTAGAGAGAGAGAGCTGACCTAGTATAAGGTAGCTAGTGGAAGACATGGAAGAATTACATGTAATTGTACTTATTTTCTTCATCGTTTCATGCATTTGGGAGGAATATTATTTTTTCTGTTAAAGGCATTAACCCAAGATAAAACAACAACAACACCAAAACAACATTTCTCTGAGGAGAGCTCTGGAGAGCATAGAGGAAGAGGAAAATAGCCATGCTGTTGTGAAGGGATTCCCATTAGACATGAAGATAAATATATTATCTTAATTTACCAATCAGCATTTTAGTGAGCAAAGTAAGATAGCAGTAAGGAAGAAAATAAATCACCCTAACAGCACTGGCAGTGAACAGCTCTAGTCAGAAACCACAGATTTCATCTGGAACCAGTCCCGGTAGATGTCACAATTGAAAGAGGGAAACCGTGAGCCCTTTTCCAAGAAGGGCTGTGCTAAAAAGAGATTAGTTAAGCAGTCACTGGAGAAGTTCATGAACTTCCCTGATTTAGAAATGTTCTGGCTCCAGACTTGAACAGTAGAAGAATGAGCCTTCTGAAAACATGCTTCCTTGGCATAGAATTATTTGAACCCAATGATTCTAAAAAACAGCAGCATAGAAAAAGCTCTACAAAGAGAATAAAAAGTCCCCTAAATGTTAAAGCTTTAGATCGCAAAGCCTGGATTTGAATCCAGCACCAAGTAAATGCCTAGTGCACAGAAATGTCGTCAGCACTGTCTTTCCATGGTTTTTCAGAGGCCTGTAGTCTGCTCCAATAAACAGATATTTCATGCTTTGTGTTGACCCTGTTGGTGGAATCTTTGTTAGAGGGATAGCCTTGTAAAAGAAATTTCTCCATTTGGGTAAGCCACATATACTCCGTAATCTCACTGACAGGATCATGCTGAGCTATTGCCTTTTAAAACTCAGTTATCATACACTGGCATGACAAGAGTGGGGCTTGGAGGCTGAGGAAATATTGGTTTGGATCATATTTTGAAAGCATAAACAGGTCATTTTCTCTCAGAGTATATTCTCCACTTCCCACCTTGTTCATAAATCATGCTTTTCTGTGCTATTCCCTTCATCATAGCAGAAGTTGAAGGTGATAGTGATCTGTTTCTGGCTTTGAACCCAAAAAGCAAACCGAACGCACACCCTAGAGAAAATTGTTGGGAGTCCCCATGATGAATAACAACAAGGCTTTCATTCTCACCCAATGAAGCACAGACTGAAAGGTCAGACACCTTCTTGAAGGCCTCCTGTGCAGGTGGTCAGACCCCAGGAAAACACTGAGTCCATGGTGTGTTTATGTGTAAGAGGCTAAGGCACAGAAGAGCCTCCTGGGGTCCTGGTGCTCCATGGAGGATTCAGGGCAGCAGAAGGATTCTGACAGGAGGAAAAGTGACTGTGTCCCATGTATAGGCAGATGGGGACATAGAAAGTCACTTCCATAGAAAGTCACTTCCAAGCCAATACTCTACCCCCAAGGGTAGGCAACCACCATGGTCATGTCACGGTGGGACAGAGGTGAGCTAGGCGGGAGGGCATGCCTGCCTGTGCACTTGCCTCTCCATTCTAGTCTAGTCTTTCTCTAGAATCTGAGGTTATTCTCCCATAAAAGGAGAAGGTACACTCATTATAGTGGTGATAAATGCTGGAAAAGAAAAATAAAGGGACTCGTGAAATCGAGCAGAGGAAAGATGTGATGTATTGTTGGAGGCACATCAGTGAGGACCTGCCCGGTGGGGAGGGGAAGCAGTCAGGCTGATGTCTGAAGGTGGGTGTTTCTGGGTCAGTGAAAAGACAGGAGTAATGAATTCCCAACCAGAGAAATATCTTTTGTATACACATTGGACATGGGAGGGAGCCCCTAATGCTGGAAGAGAATCCAGAAGTGTGGTCAATAAGCCAAGAGGAGAGGGACGAAAGGAGACAGGAGACGAATTACATGCAGTCGTTCATTTTTCCTCCTGTGTTCATCTTTAGTGGTCTGACCATCCCCTATTCTCATTCCTGCACTAAGTCAGTAACCCTCTTCAGATCAGGAATTATTTCAAAATACACACTTTCAAATAGCAAAATACACACTTTCTATTACACTGAAAACTCACCACCTGCATTTAATAAGCTAACAGGTGACTTTTGTTATGTAAGGAAATTATACATAGTAGGGAATTGCTGAGAAGCTCTTTCCAGGTCCTGATGATTCCTGTGCTATGTTGTAGAGAGAGGAACAAGTACGGGGAAGAGCAAGACGGTACCTTGGTCGAGAAACTGCTGCCTGGCGTTGATGGAGGCATCCAAGGAGGCTGAGAGAAGGACCCAGGTGACAGGGCACCTGTGACGGAAGGTTGTCCAAGCTGACCCCATTCCGGCATTGGCTGCATCATCTCAAATTTTTCAGTTTTTATGGTTTGGGTTTCCATTTTCTGAAAATAGTTTTTTTCTCCCTGGTTAGTTGTCAGTATCAGGTGAACCACAATCCCTCTCTTCCTTCACCTCTCTCTCTCTCACTCTCCTCTCTCTCTCTTTTTGTCTTTCTGTCTCTCCGTCACACACACACACACACACACACACACACACATACACACACCAGGATCTTCAATCTGGAATACTAGCACATATAGGATACCTCCTTCTGCTCTCTGGTTTGGACCCCAACCAGGGTACAAACATCCCTCTGCAAATTTTAACCACACAGATGATTGAACTTTCATTGGAATGCTAGGCAATTCTAGTTCTATCTCTGCTTCCAAGGGCCCTATGTGAAGCTCGTCAAGACAACACGTGGATCGTGGCCTGGTAGAAAATCCTACCTGGCTCCAATGGAAACGAGTTTCAGAACTACTTGACTGAATTTCGGCATGTTTTCTCCACCATGTTTTTCACAGCCTTATGGTTCAGCAAATAAGCAAATTGGTTCCTACTCCTGTCCTTCAGCTCAGGAAACCCTGTGAATGCTTTGTTTTCCATGCCAGTGAGATTCCCCCCGTTCATCATCCAGAGGCAGGATTCTGCACCAGGCCACCAAATCCCTCAGAGATCTCAGGGACAGACAAACCCAATGAGGATTTCCCCCACGCTGTCCCAGGATCTGGACCTTTATGATTGTTTAAGGAATTGCAGAAAGAGTCTGTAAACTCGTTTGTCTTGACCACCTGTCCTTTTACTAACGAAAGCCCCTTTGGACCATCCTGCATCCGATATGCACGTGCCACCATTTTTATCACTTTTAGCATCCATTTGACCAGTTCATCAAGTGTCACTTGTGGATAAAGTTGTAGATGAGAGAGCTTCTGGAATACCTGCCTCTGGCAGGCGGCTCCTGATTAGAACACCGTCGGACCAACCCCCACGCCTCATTCCTCTTTTGCAGGAGGACAGAGCCTGGCTGTGGAAACAAGTCCACCCATGACTCTGGTTATTCACACATTAGAGGCATTAAAAAAATATTGCAACATCCGCACAGCTACGTGGATTTGGTTTGTGCCCGTGAAGAGCTCACGTGTTCACGCTCTGACACTCACTGTCTGTGTGACCTTTGCAGAATGTGTTTAACCTCTAGGAACCTCAGTTTTCTCAGAGGCGAAATGGCCCTAACAACAGGGCCAACAATGGCCCTGAGTGATAAATAATGAATGCTGTTATAAAGATGACATGAGATCACAGACACAGAGCACACAGGTTCCTGGGTCTAACACACTACGTGGGCAACATAGCCATGTCGGCCTTGTCACTGCTATTTCACGCTCTACTTAGAGATTTTGGTCGGCTGTGATCTGCAGATGCCTCATGTTGTATGTGGGTCCCTCCTGATGGCGTGGGAAATACTTCCCTAAAGTAGCCTCTCTATTCACTTCTGCCATAGGTAGCAATTTATCTCAAGGCAACCTTATCTTGATACTCCCTCAAAATCAGTGACACTGAAAGCTTCTATGATAGCAGTAGGATTTAGATGCTGAAAATATTTTTTACAAGTTTATTTCTTCATTTTAAGTGGAAGAGAGCAAGAATGCAAAGAAAGAGAGAGAAAGAGGAGAGAGAGAGAGGGAACGTGTGGGGTAGGGAGGCAGAGAGATGGGGAGAGAGCGAATCTCAAGTCAACTCTTCACTCTCAGCCCAGAACCCAATGTAGGGCTTGATCTCAGAAGCTGTGAGGTCATGACCTGAGCAGAGATCAGGAGTTGGATGTTCTACTGATTGAGCCACTGAGGCACCCCTAGATGCTGAAAATATTATTTTTATATGCATATTTTTTTTAAATAATGATTGAATTTTTTTTTTTGCTCTCTAGATTTTTCACTTATTCACCCTGTCTAGTTCTTTTTTTAATTTTTTTTTTTAACGTTTATTTATTTTTTTGGGACAGAGAGAGACAGAGCATGAACGGGGGAGGGGCAGAGAGAGAGGGAGACACAGAATCGGAAACAGGCTCCAGGCTCTGAGCCATCAGCCCAGAGCCCGACGCGGGGCTCGAACTCACGGACCGCGAGATCGTGACCTGGCTGAAGTCGGGCGCTTAACCGACTGCGCCACCCAGGCGCCCCTCACCCTGTGTAGTTCTTGAAACATGATGTTGTGAGCTGTTTGCTTCTGGAAACACAGAAAACAAAGGTAATATTTGTCTGCATCTGGTTTTGGGGAAACAAAGGGACAGAACCCACGCTTGAAGAAAATCAGTGGGAGACCCTGTGATGAATCAGAGCAAGGCTTTCCTGCTCATCTAATGAGACACAGATGGATGGTGGACCCATATTTTGCAGGCTTCCTGTGCAGGTGGCTGGACCCCGTGGAACAACCGACTGCATGGTGCGTTTATGGGAAGAGGCTGAGTCGGCAGATGAGCCTTCCCGGGGTCCCTGTTCTCTAAGACGTTTAAGGGCAGTGTGAGGATTCTCCCAGAATAGAAATGGCTGTGTCCCATATATAAGCAGGTGGGGA